>NC_047579.1:4311841-4959341 GCF_011004845.1 Esox lucius
AAAAGAAAGCCAGTTAACTACAAACTCTACCTCCTGAACTCCGTTTTCAGCCAGCGATTGAGTTGTGCAAGTCTGCTGTAGAGCTCGTCACCACCCCTAGCTGGGAGGGGGCCAGAGACAATTACTCGATGCCAACACATCTTTCTAGCTAGTTTACACACTGATGTTATGTTCTGCTTCTTAACCTCTGACTGTTTCATCCTAACGTCGTTGGTGCCAACGTGAATAACAATAACTCTGTCCACTCTATACTTGCCAGTTTTAGATTTCGGTAGCACCAACCCCAGATTTGCCGCTACGTCGGTGGCTCTGCCCCCTGGTAAACAGTGTACGATCGCCAGCTGATTCTTTAATCTAATATTGGAATTGCCAATGACTAAAGTTTTCAGTTTTTCAAGGCCACCGGTAGAAAATTCCTGTCGATCATTCCCCTCCGAAGACGGCTCGGGCCTTGACTCCGAATCCAGTGGGGAAAACCTGTTGAAAGTCTCAGTTGGATTTAGCAACGGTTCAGGTTTAACTGGTCGACGGCATTTCTTCCCAGTGACCAAGAGAAAGTTCTTGCCCGGCTGCAGGAGGGGGGCTAACAAAACTATTGTTTCTTCCTAGTGGCACTGACGCAGTTTTTTCTATTTCTACACTAGCATAATCATTGCCTGACATTTGCGTCAGGAGCCGAGCCTCTAACTCTGCTATCTTTTACTGAAGACGGTAGTTCTCCTCCGTGTTGTTGCTACAACAATTACAGTGATAAGGCATTTTAATGATACTTAGCCTTGGGTGTTCAGGGGTGAGTAGTTCCATTAATTATGTCCAAAAAGAGTCCTGGTGTAGTAAAGTTGGGTAAGAGGTCAATAGATACAAATTTTGCGTTGGTAAAACTCTTAAAATAGAATTTTGACCAATTAGTTTATATAGAGTAAATTCTAAAAAAGTTTGGCAGGTAGCCAGGTAGGTAACAACAGGCAGCGTACAGCACGTCAACAATCCGCAATCTCAACAATCCCACAATGCAGTTTGTTAAGAACATTGTCAACAATGGCATGATCTTGTTCAATTGAAAGAAGTCTTGTTCGTCCACCTGAATGTTCTCAAACTTCAATTCTGAAATTTCTTTGGACAAGCAGGAACATTTACTGTAGAAATCTAGACCTATATCAAGCAAGACTACATGGACTCTCATTGTAGAAGTAAGAATCACTTAGTTACTTACCGGTTTTCCCTCTGAAATGTGTGGATAATATTACGCTGAACTCTCTGCCCAGCTTCTCTCAGTGAGAGACCATGATTTATGACATGGTCAATAAGTGTGGCTCTGATTTCATTTGAAACAAGTGTCTTCCCTATCCTTCTCCCTCTCGTCCCTCCTCTTACACCTTGCCCTCCTCTTACACCTTGCCCTCCTCTTACACCTTGCCCTCCTCTTCCTCTCTGTCCATCTCTTCTTATATTTTATACTCTTTCTCTTTCCGCTATACCATTGCCCTCCAATCTATCCATCTCTTCTCCCTCTACTCCCCTATTTTCTCCTCTTCCTACATCCTCAACGCTTCTTTTTCTTGCTCCTACATCCTCAGCTCTTCATTTTCTTGCTCCTACATCCTCAGCTCTTTTTTCTCTTGCCCCTACATCCTCAGCTCCTTTCTCTTGGTCCTACATCCTCAGCCCTTCTTTCTCTTTCTCATGCATCCTCAGCCCTTCTTTCTCTTTCTCATGCATCCTCAGCCCTTCTTTCTCTTGCTCCTACATCCTCGGCTCTTCTTGCTCCTTCTCCTACATCTTCAGCTCTTTGTGCTCCTTCTCCTACATCTTCAGTTCTTCTTGCTCCTTCTCCTACATCTTCAGCTCTTCGTGCTCCTTCTCCAACATCTTCAGCTCTTCTTGCTCCTTCTCCTACATCTTTAGCTCTTCGTGCTCCTTCTCCTACATCTTCAGCTCCTCTTGCTCTTCCTCCATTTCCTCTTCTTCTCTCTCTACCCTGTCCACCACCTCACACTCTTAAACCTCTTCCTTTTCCACTGCTCAATAGTCTTCTTTGTTGTCTTTCTCTTCCCGTTTTGTAGTTGTTGTAATTAAGAAATTGGCTTTTTCTGTGTTGAGTGGATTACTGACTCATCAGATATCAATTTGGGGTTAATTGAGGACATAAGGTGTGCAACTGACTATTTCACAATTCACAGAGTTTTGTTTGTTGTGTTTTGAAAATGGTTCAGAAATGCTTGTGATCTTTGTGAAGACCAATGAAAAAGCTCCAAATGTCTTTCCTGATATATTATAGATTTGGTTGGCTGTATGAACGGCTGTGATAAAAATAGGGAATTTTGTGCACAGTGTTTTGAGAAAATTATGCTTTTGATTTGTAGTTTGTATGAAAGGAAGGAGAATTTACTATCTGTTTAGGACAATTACAAAGTGCACAGATCACTGTGTTAAATGTTTTGAGAGCAGTTACCTGAGATTGGAGAAATGTACCAAATCGATTGAGAAAAACTGTAAATGATTGTACGAACAATGACACAGTGAATTTATCCGTTGTGTGTGATCTAAATTAACGTTTCAATTGTATTTCACAATAAATTAGTTTTTTTTAACCAATGATTGTGCAAGGTCAAAATTTCTTTAAAGATATGAATCCACAATGTAATGTTTTGAACATAGGACAGTCTGTGTTACAAGTGATGACCATTTTGGTTTTGTTTGTTATGTTTGAAAAATTGTACAATGCTTGTGATTTTTGTAAAGATCAATAAAAAGAGCTGCAATAGTTTTTTCCTGTTATATAAAAGTTTTGGTTGGATGTATGAACTACTTTGAAAACATTTGAGAATTGTGTGCACTGTGTTTTGAGAAAATTATGCATGTGATTTGAAACATATTAAATGAAGGAAAATGTACAATCCGTTTAGGACAATTACAGTGTTCAGATCACTGTGTTAACTGTTTTGAGAGCAGTTACCTGATTTTAGAGAAATGTGTCAAATCGTTAGAGAAATACTGTGAATGGTTTTGAGGCGAGTGTTTGATTTTGACAGAAGAGTCAGGGGTTTTGTGAATGTAGTTTGAAGATTTGGATCTGTGTTAAAAGTTTTGAGAAAATGGGTGAAGGTTTCAAAATGGGTGAAGGTTTCAAAATGGTTGGAGTTTACCCCGGTGAACGAGAGGGTCGTTTCCCTGCGCCTACGGGTCGGGGATAGGTCTCTCACTGTTGTTTTTGACTACGGGCCGAACGGCAGTGCAGAGTACCCAACCTTCTTGGAGTCTCTGGGAGGGGTGCTGGAAAGTGCTCTGACTGGGGTCTCTATTGTTCTACTGGGGGACTTCAACGCCCACGTGGGCAACGACAGTGACACCTGGAGGGGCGTGATTGGGAGGAACGGCCCCCCTGATCTGAACCTGAGTGGTGTTCAGTTATTGGACTTCTGTGCTAGTCACAGTTTGTCCATAACGAACACCATGTTCAAGCATAAGGGTGTCCATCAGTGCACGTGGCACCAGGACACCCTAGGCCGCAGGTCGATGATCAACTTTGTTTTCGTTTCATCTGACCTGCGGTGAAGTGAGGGGCGGAGCTGTCAACTGATCACCACCTGGTGGTGAGTTGGATTCGATGGCGGGGGAGGAAGCTGGACAGACTCGGCAGGCCCAAGCGTACTGTAAGGGTCTGCTGGGAACGTCTGGCCGAGTCTCCTGTCAGAGAGATCTTTAACTCCCACCTCCGGCAGAGCTTCGACTGGATCCCGAGGGAGGCTGGAGATATTGAGTCCGAATGGACCATGTTCTCCACCGCCATTGTCGAAGTGGCCGCTCGAAGCTGTGGCCGTAAGGTCTCCGGTGCCTGTCGAGGCAGCAATCCCCGTCAAGCTGAAGAAGGAGTCCTATCAGGCCTGGTTGGCTTGTGGGACTCCTGAGGCAGCTGACGGGTACCGACAGGCCAAGCGGACTGCAGCCCGGGTGGTTGTGGAGGCAAAAACTCGGGCCTGGGAGGAGTTCGGTGAGGCCATGGAGAAGGACTATCGGCTGGCCTCGAAGAGATTCTGGCAAACCATCCGGCGCCTCAGGAGAGGGAAACAGTGCCCTACCAAAGCTGTTTACAGTAGAGGTGGGCAGCTGTTGACCTCAACTGGGGATGTCGTCGGGCGGTGGAAGGAGTACTTCGAGGATCTCCTCAATCCCGCCGTCACGTCTTCCATTGAGGAAGCAGAGGATGAGGGCTCAGAGGTGGACTCGTCCATCACCCGGGCTGAAGTCACAGAGGTGGTTAAGAAACTCCTCGGTGGCAAGGCACCGGGGGTGGATGAGATCCGCCCTGAGTACCTCAAGTCTCTGGAAGTTATGGGGCTGTCTTGGCTGACACGCCTGTGCAACATCGCGTGGCAGTCGGGGACAGTGCCTCTGGGATGGCAGACCGGGGTGGTGGTCCCTCTTTTTAAGAAGGGGGACCGGAGGGTGTGTTCCAACTATAGGGGGATCACACTTCTCAGCCTCCCCGGGAAAGTCTATGCCAGGGTTCTGGAGAGGAGAATACGGCCGATAGTAGAACCTCGGATTCAGGAGAACCAGTGTGGTTTTCGTCCAGGCCGTGGAATACTGGACCAGCTCTATACCCTCTACAGGGTGATGGAGGGTTCATGGGAGTTTGCCCAACCAATCCACATGTGTTTTGTGGATTTGGAGAAGGCATTCGACTGTGTCCCTCGCGGCATCCTGTGGAGGGTGCTTCTGGAATATGGGGTCCTGGGTCCCTTGCTAAGGGCTGTCAGGTCCCTGTACGACCGAAGCAGGAGCTTGGTCCGCATTGCCGGCAGTAAGTCAGACTTGTTCCCTGTGCATGTTGGACTCTGGCAGGGCTGCCCTTTGTCACAGGTTCTGTTCATAATTTTTATGGACAAAATTTCTAGGCGCAGCCAGGGGCCGGAGGGTGTCAGGTTTGGGGACCACACGTTTTCGTCTCTGCTCTTTGTGGATGATGTTGTCGTGTTGGCCCCTTCTAACCAGGACCTTCAGCATGCACTTGGACGGTTTGCAGCCGAGTGTGAAGCGGTGGGGATGAGAATCAGTACCTCCAAATCCGAGGCCATGGTCCTCAGTCGGAAAAGGGTGGCTTGCCCACTTCAGGTTGGTGGAGAGTGCCTGCCTCAAGTGGAGGAGTTTAAGTATCTAGGGGTCCTGTTCACGAGTGAGGGAAGGATGGAACGGGAGATTGACAGACGGATCGGTGCAGCTTCTGCAGTAATGCGGTTGATGTATCGGTCTGTCGTGGTGAAGAAAGAGCTGAGCCGCAAGGCGAAGCTCTCGATTTACCGGTCAATCTACGTTCCTACTCTCACCTATGTTTCGGGTCCCTCCGGAACACCTTCCTGGCACATTTAAATGTGCTATTTGAATCAATTTGTCATCCGGACAATTGCTTTAGTCTAAACATGCTTAAAGCCAAAAGTAACTGGAACTGCTTTTGAGGATGTCAGTAGAAATAAAAGAGAAAAACACACAGAAAGCTCTTAAAGCAGGGGTATGATCATGCCCCAAAACAATGAAAATGTAATGGCGGAATATGTAGACTAAACTTAAGTTTGAGCATGAAATGCTAGTTCAAATAGTTTATATCTTATCAGACCTAATTATTAGATTGCCTGCATTTTTTTTTACTGACATTACCCTACTGGAAAAATGCACATGGAATAAAAAGACACGCTCTCCCCACTATTTATTGATTCTGCTGTGTGGATATACAAGTTTAGTGAATACGCTTTTACATTTGTTGTTTGAGATTCCTCAAAATAATGTTTTAACCTTCTCACTTCAAAACTCAAACTTTCCCACCAAAAGAGCAGCTCGAAGCTTTCAAAAATGTAAACACTATACACATCATTTCACACTACAGCAAAACAATTGAAAACACAATGCTCAATTTGTGAGAAGGTTCTTTGTTTCATAACTGCCAATGCATATTTTTAGAAACTTTATAGTAATGGATCTTCTTAGATCGCTGCAGAGGATTAGGCATTTAGATTTGTGAGTTTCATATGAAGAGTATAAATCTATAGTAAATTCTGCATGTACACTAATGTAACACAACTCAATGCAAAAACAGAATCTATTGCACACAACAGAACTCTTGAAAACATGATCAGGGTGTGAAGTTTTTTTATTTACTTTATTCACACCACAATCACTGTGCGGCATCATGTCGCTGAGCTGCATCGGGCCACATCACCTCATCCACATTGCAGGCTATGTTTTACTGCATGGCCGGAGCCAAACTGGTACATTCCTGTCATGACTGAAAAGTCAACCCCAACCCCATTTGCAGACAATCCTTGTTTGGACTCTGCTTGGAACAGCTTACATTTGTACTGAGTCACTGTAATACATTTACATTTAAAACGCTTAAAAAGTATTCATAGCAATATTCCCAGAGAGGTCTTTAAAGCACCATGGACATCTCTATGTTAACAAATGTATAGCATATGGCTGCCCTGTATGATGGTCGCGTAGGGCCAAAACCCAGGTCATTCTCACATTGCTGACTTATTTTGACCAGGGATACCATCTGAGTACAGTTGAGTCAGTCTGAGTACTAACTTCCTCTAAGAAACAAAACACAGAAGGGTTTTGCCCCTCCAGGACCAACATTGTGCTTTCCTTTAATATATTTATCTTCAAGCAAATGTTCTCGTTCAAGACAGCCAGAAATAATATTATATTGCATGTTGTTTGATGTACGTTACGAGTTGTAATGCCCCATATTAGTTGTATTTAGATTTAACCTAACACAACATTCAGAATTTACTATGAAGGTTTTAGGATGTGCACCTATTTTCAAAACAATATATGTATAAAAAAAGTATTATTATTTATATTATTATTATATTATTATTGGGATAAATCTCTAACTTTCTTTCCTTATAGTTTGTCTTGGTCATTGGTGATTCTCATCTCCGTGCCTAAGTGGATAAGATTGTCCCCATGCCAAATCAGGCTGATTCCACTGGTTGACCTACCATGGCTTTTGGCTTCATGTCCACTCCTGGAGCAAGAGTTTTACATCTGATGGCAGATGTTCATGGGGAGGTGTTACCCAGAGGCCTTGTCCCAGACATAGTATGTCTGATCATTCCTGGTAACAACCTTGAAGCCAGCCCATCCATCTCCCAGGCAGGGGAAGAGTTTAAACAACTCCACAATCAACTTTCAAGGACACATTTGAATAGAACAGCATTTTAAACAATACACATACACATACACATACAAGAGTTGATGCTTGGAGAATTTACTAGGAGTATTGGAGCAGTAAAAGTTACAAAAAGTGAGCCTGTCAGTGCATGATTTTAAAAGGATAGTTCTGTCAAAATACAACATATTTTATTAGACACATTTCAATATGAATACATGGTTGGGTTTTGGCCACAAAGCTTTTGCATTTGTGATTCAAATCCAATGCAAGTCAACAGTAACAACATTGTCGTTTTTAGCACAATCTTTACTGATCAACTTCATTAAGATAACCAAAGAAACCTAATCAATGCATGAAAACCCATGTAATTGTTTATGTTTATGTTTAAATACAAATGGTTATTTGTCATTTGGTTGAACTATACCATGAAACAATAGTCTCACATACTTTACAATCAGGATTTTGGTGAAAAAAAAGGAGAAACAGAAAAAAAAGAATTTGACTGCTTTCATATGCTGAACAAAACAGTCAGGATGGCTTATGCCTGGGGATTGGAGTTAATAGTCTTTTTAATAAAGTCCAAGTAGCTGGCCACACGGATGTAGTATCCAGGTTTACCTTCTTCACCACAGCCATTCCCAAAACTTGTGATTCCCACCTGGACAAACTTCTCACCAGACAGACAAACTAAAGGCCCACCAGAGTCCCCCTGAAAGATGGACAAGACAAACCACAAATAGTCTGTTTACAGGAAATTAACCTGATTCAGTCAAGACCTGACCCTGCCTAGTAGTCAAATCTGATAAACGGCACTGTTACATGACATTTTCTCAAGAGCAATTCCTGAGGGGATCACCAAGTGCTGTGCTGTAATATTGTTTTAGTTTACGCCATCGGTTTGCTCGCTACTGTAACTCTGCAAACTCAGCAATTGCGTGTGTGAACCCTACCAACATAAAACAAGCTGACTGGATTAACCTCACATTACCTACGTGCATCAAGTGCTTTTCAGACGGTAGACACAAACACTTGCCAGCTGCAAACACTGGTTGATGTTTCCGTAGTTAGCTAGCAAACATCAGCAAAACGCTATATAACAAAATGTGACCTGTATTTCAATGCAGTGAAAATATAGACTGGTGACGGTTATAAATCTGTCTTATTGTATTGAGTGGTAGAAGTAAAGAAATGTCTAACATATATTTTGTTTGAACGTTCAATTGTACTTTTCTACCTCGAGAACCTCATTGGTGCTATCCCTGCATTTCATTTGCACATACCACCTTGCCCCTTCAGTTTGCACTGTACATTTAGAATTGCCATTTTACATGAATTCTTTTTTGCACATTCAGAATTACCATTTGCCTCATTGCACAACTATTCAGTTCCCATTTGTACATACATATACTTAATATTTGTACATTTTCCGCCCTCTTCTGCTATTTGCACTTCTGGTTAGATGCTAACTGCATTTCGGTGTACTACTCGTATTGTTCAATGACAATAAAGTTGAATCAAATCAAATCTTACTGAAAGTAAGCGACCAATGACAGACTCTGTCAGATACCCACACATGCACTGTACCTGCATGATGTGCCACTTCTGGGGGCTGGAAAAGCAGTGGATCAAACCATTGTATAGGTTTTATTTGACAGAAAAGACAGAGTTAGATATGCTGAAAAACATTGGGCCGGATTCAAACCCATATTGCAGATTTACATCTGCACTAGAACCAGTTGCTTAAAGCACTGGACCAAACTAACTGTTCATACTACATAGTGTTTATAACTAGTGAAGATCTACAGTATTAATCAACAGTACAACATTTTATAAATTGATCATAGTAGATAATCATACATAGAACACTTAAATATAATTGTTTCGCTTCACTGAAGTTGAAGTAGTGTAAATATGAGAATGCAAGTGCCTCCGTTAGTACATGTGCCACTTCCTGTGGGAGATAAGCTCATAGTCTACGAATACAGACTGTTGTCAAGATGTTGGCTAGGCACACAGACATGCATGTCGCTGACTGTTGTCAAGATGTCGGCTAGCCACACAGACATGCATGTCGTTGACTGTTGTCAAGATGTTGGCTAGGCACACAGACATGCATGTCGCTGACTTTTGTCAAGATGTCGGCTAGGCACACAGACATGCATGTCGCTGACTGTTGTCAAGATGTTGGCTAGGCACACAGACATGCATGTCGCTGACTGTTGTCAAGATGTTGGCTAGGCACACAGACATGCATGTCGCTGACTGTTGTCAAGATGTTGGCTAGGCACACAGACATGCATGTCGCTGACTGTTGTCAAGATGTTGGCTAGGCACACAGACATGCATGTCGCTGACTGGGTGTCAGAAAGGGGGAAGAAAAAATGGTTTAGTGTCATCCACATAGCAATTATGTAAGAGTTAGGATATCGGATATATGTTAGGATATCGGATATATATTAGGATATCAGATATATGTTAGGATATCGGATATATGTTAGGATATCGGATATATGTTAGGATATCGGATATATGTTAGGATATTAGATATATGTTAGGATATCGGATAAATGTTAGGATATCGGATATATGTTAGGATATCGGATATATGTTAGGATATCGGATATATGTTAGGATATTACAGAGAAAAGTGACTTGGTTTATAGAGAGAAGGGTAGGCGGCATAGAACCAACCCCTGGGTGACAACAGTAATCCTCTCATGAATCACGAGACTAAAATGCCTCTCCTGAGAAGGTGGAACAGAGGATTTGACAGTCCATAGATTCGAAGGCAGTGGATAAATATAAGAACAGAAGAACAGAAGAGAAGGAGACCTTGTGAAAGAGTCAACAGCATAGTCTGTCAGAGACAGCACCCTTAACTCTTTTGGAAAGGAAATAATGAAGACGGAGATACAGTGTACTGTTTTCACAATACCAACAGTGTGACATTGATACCGATACCAGGTTTAGTACTGAATTTTTTGATACTGGAATAATAGGCTACTTTTATTAAAACTGTACCTTGCAAGATGTTTCATGAATTGGAGCGCTATTATAGAAATCATCTAAACAGTTTCCCTTTGGCTATAACGTAGCATTTCACTTACAATATCATGTATTCATCTATAAACATTTTCATCAACACTTCCACATTGAAATACATATTTCACATTTAACCTAGCCAAAATAAGCAGTAAATTGTACAGTAACAAACAAGTAGTTCAATGTTATGAACTCCAAAAATGAATTCTTTAAAATCATGACGACAAGGCATGGTGTTGCTTATCATGAAGTTACCTAGCAGTATCCAGTCTCCCGAGGGATCATTTAGGAAAGAATTTGCTGCTGATTAGAGGGGAAGGACTATTGCAAAGCAGGAAGTTACTTTTTTTTACATTTATCAATATATCTGCTGAAAGGAACCTCTGCAGCTACATCTAAAATTGACTTGTATTGCGATCGGTATAATATGGAGTCTTAACAAAATGAAACAAAACATGACAACATTTTCCAGATCTTGCTTGTCCTTCAAATCACACCTAATGTAATACTGTGAGCTTTTTGATATGCAACAAAACAAAACTTACTCTTTCTGGCCTGACCTAACTCTTACTGGCCAAACCTTACTCTTTCTGGCCAACTGATACATCACCTGACTGGAATACAAACTCCAGTCAAAGTGCCCAATGCTCTTTAAAAAAACAAGGGGCGATACTTTTGATGGAACATTGATATAACCATGTGTCTGAAATGTTTAGTTTATAGCTTTTCTGAAATGCCAACTGTGTAAAATTGGCCATAGTGGTAAGGGCCAAGTTCATTATGTGCTAACAAAATAATGAATTAGCTTGGGCACTTAACATATTACAGTGGGGTGAACAAGTATTTCATACACTGCCGATTACAAAGCATGTCGAAGTCTGTAATTTGTATCATAGGTACTCTTCAACTGTGAGTGATAGAATCCAGAAAATCACATTGTATGATTTTTAAGTATTTAATTTGCATTTTATTGCATGACATAAGTATTTGATTTATCAGAAAAGCAGAACTTAATATTTGGTACAGAAACCTTTGTTTGCAATTACAGAAATCATAAGTTTCCTGTAGTTCTTGACCAGGTTTGCACACACTGCAGCAGGGATTTTGGCCCACTCCTCCATACAGACCTTCTCCAGATCCTTCAGGTTTCAAGGCTGTCACTGGGCAATACGGACTTTCAGCTCCCTCCAAAGATTTTCTATTGGGTTCAGGTCAAGAGACTGGCTAGGTCACTCCAGGACCTTGAGATACTTCTTACGGAGCCACTCCTTAGTTGCCCTGGCTGCGTGTTTCAGGTCGTTTTCATGCTGGAAGACCCAGCCACGACCCATCTTCAATGCTCTTACTGAGGGAATGAGGTTGTTGGCCAAGATCTTGCGATATATGGCCCCATCCATCCTCCCCTCAATACGGTGCAGTCGTCCTGTCCCCTTTGCAGAAAAGCATCCCCAAAGAATGATGTTTCCACCTACATGCTTCACGCTTGGGATGGTGTTCTTGGGGTTGTACTCATCCTTCTTCTTCCTCCAAACACGGCGAGCTGAGTTTAGACCAAAAAGCTCTATTTTTGTCTCATCAGACCACATGACCTTCTCCCATTTTTCCTCTGGATCATCCAGATGGTCACTGGCAAACTTCTGACGGGCCTGGACATGCGCTGGCTTGAGCAGGGGGACCTTGCTTGCGCTGCAGGATTTTAATCCATGATGGCGTAGTGTCTTACTAATGGTTTTCTTTGAGACTGTGGTCCCAGCTCATTTTCTAATAATTGCGCCAACAGTTGTTGCCTTCTCACCAAGCTGCTTGCCTATTGTCCTGTAGCCCATCCCAGCCTTGTGCAGGTCTACAATTTTATCCCTGATGTCCTTACACAGCTCTCTGGTCTTGGCCATTGTGGAGAGGTTGGAGTCTGATTGAGTGTGTGGCCAGGTGTCTTTTATACAGGTAACAAGTTCAAACAGATGCAGTTAATACAGGAGAAGAACAGGAGAACAGGAGGGCTATGAGTGGAGAACAGGAGGGCTTTTTAAAGAAAAACTTACAGGTCTGTGAGAGCCGGAATTCTTACTGGTTGGTAGGTGATCAAATACTTATGTCATGCAATAAAATGAAAATGTATTATTTAAAAATCATACAATGTGATTTTCTGGATTTTTGTTTTAGATTCCGTCTCTCACACTTGAAGTGTACCTATGATAAAAATCCCTCTACATGCTTTGTAAGTAGGAAAACCTGCAAAATCAGCAGTGTATCAAATACTTGTTCTCCCCACTGTATGTGGATGTCTGTTAATATTTTTTGTATGGTGTTTCACTGCCTAGGATAGTAACATCATACAAAATTAGGAAGTTTTTTTCACTTATAGGACCCAATTATGTTTTTGTACATTAACAGGAAATAGGTTTATGTAAGATATCAGGCTGATATTATACCCAGAATTTATAAAACTCAAAGGCAGCTCTTGTGGCATTGTCTAATAAACGTAATTTACCCACTTCTGTGGCTTGTCTGTAGTGGTGTAATCAACTAAAGCACAAAGCTAGGAATGTTAAAAAAAGATGCCCTATTTAAACAATTCAAAATCTGAAGTAATGAATGTAGGGGATTTAAATGTTTTCTTATTTATAGATCAAATTGGTCTGATCACCAATTTATTTAGTTCTCTCTTTCTCTCTCCTCCAAGCACTATGAGCCACAGCCCAGATGGTCAGGCGCATCACAATCTTCTCTCACCCCACTATTGTCAGTGGATACAATGGCAGTGTTTACTTTTGTGTTGTGGAATTATCCATTTTTAGTTGTTGTTTTTTTTGGTCATCGCAGTTAAAACCTCTACAGCACATTTCCATTATGTTTTAGGGAGTGGCTATTTACCAAAGGGTATGTGTAGGGAAAACCGTGCTTGTAGAATTGATGCATTACCTGACAGGTGTCCTTTCCTCCCTGCAAGAACCCTGCACAGATCATGTTGGAGGTTAGTTTGGGATACTTGTCCAGGCAGACAGTCTGGTTGAGAATGGGCACTTTGAGCTCCTGTAGGTTTGAGTTACCAAACAACGGTTCTGGAGAACGGCAGAGAGAAAAAAAGCAGGGTCATTAGTACAGGGGGGATTTAAAAATGACATTCCACATTTTATTTCAGGATAAAGAATACGTTTATTTTTGTTCAAATAGATGCTCTGAAAGTATGTTAGAACCTAGACAAACACTATTATTATTATTCTTTTCATTTTAATTAAGGCTACATATAAACAGGTAGAGAATCAGAGAAACCCTGGCAGAATAGGCATTCTGTGTAAAGGTCTGCTCTAACCAAAGCATGGTAATTGAATATATGGCCCAATTATTGGTACCCCTGCAATTAGTACAAAGTTCACCCTCCTCTTGCCAAGATAACAGCAGTTTTTGACTAGAATATTTGATGAGGTGGGAGAACACATCAAGGCATCTGAGACCATTCACACATACATCATCTCTCCAGGACTTTCCGAGACATTGGCCCTCACCATCATACCTCACAGTGGGGACTACTTTTCTGGTGGCAAAATGTGACTTTTGTCATATCTATCAGACTATACAACCCAGTTCCAATCAAAGTTGCAATTATGTTTAGCAAACTCCGGATGCCAATGTTTATGTCTTCATTAGAACTGAGGCTTTCATCTGGTAAGACATCAAAATAGCTTACTGGCATAGAAGTTGTGACTAACTGTAGATTAGGAGAGCTGGTGAACAAAAGGTACATCTAAATTCTGCAAATTGATCCTTGGGAGATTTTTGCAGGCAGGAAGAATACATTTGGGTTTTACCAGGCATGTTCCACAGTTCCAGCTGAGGTACAGGGGAGATTTGCCTAAGAGGGACTTGCTGGTACGAGTGAGTCTGGCCATTTTACCAGCGTGACGATCAGTGATAAGTGCTGTAGGCTGTACTGGTTACAAAGTGGATGACGTAATGGTATAACGGTGGCGGATGTAGGTCTGAAACAAGTGAGCAAATCAAGTACCAAGATATTGGTAGGTATCAACATATTCTAACTTTCTTACCACCACTTGACCTGTCAAAGCTGCAGCTGAAAGTCTTCTCTTCACAGTTGAAACTGAGACCTACTTTGACCAGTGTTAAGCTGAAACTGAGACTTACTTTGACCAGTGTTAAGTTGAAACTGAGACCTACTTGGACCAGTGTTAAGCTGAAACTGAGATCTACTTTGACCAGTGTTTAGCTGAAACTGAGACCTACTTTGACCAGTGTTAAGCAGAAACTGAGACCTACTTTGTGTTAAGCTGAGCTTGTAACTGTTGTCCTGTGAGTCCCCAATCACGCAAGCTGTTGACTCTGTTGAAACTTGTCTTCTGGTTCTGTTCTGGTTTTGGGTCTGCCAGACCTCTTCATTAGCGTAGTCATTTTCCCTGTTGTCCATGAATTGCACGGGCTGGCGTGCTTTTCTGTTGGGTTATGGGGGTTTTCGTCTTCCTCCTGGAGTTGGGTTTCATTTTGCTGCCTAGGGGTAGCGCTGCCATCGGGATCTGTCACGAAGGGTTCTTTGGTTTCCTGCTGGAGGCCACGAGTTGGATTTGGTGTTCATGCAGTGACTTTGACCACCTTCGCTGGAAGGGCTTGTTTACTACTGTGTTGCCTCTCCTCTTCTTTTAACAGTACTCTGTAAGCATTTTTTAGTGTTTTTCAATTCAGCGTTTGTGAAATGATGAGATCAATTGCTGTTTTTCTGAAAGTCAAATGCTTTCCATTCTTGCTTGATAGAGGATTTCAGCTGCTCAACAGTTCAGGGTCTCCTTTATTTTATTTTTCTGTTTTCAATGGGTGATGTCTGGACTGCAAGCAGAGCCATGCAAAGAATGTGGTTTGGCATTGTCTTGCTGAAATAAGCTAGGCCGTCCCTGAAAAAGACGTCTGGATGGTTGCATATGTTGCTCCATAACCTGTATATACTGTTCATCAGTTTTATCATTTGTTACAATAGAAAACGGTGCACCCCCCACATGCCTCAGCATCCAAAGTCTCCCAGAGCACGAGTCAAAACCACCACCGGACTACAAAAACTAGGTGTGCAGCGACAAAACATGTTGCCTGTTCAGACACACTTGTATAATGAAAAGATGTATCTTCCCGAGATTACCTGTGGAATCTCAGGGGGATTTAATCCATAATTGACATTCACAAATACGCACATAGATATGTACACATACACACTCATTTATACGCACCCTAATTTTATTCTGGTAATATGTTTAGTTCCATTCCTCACGATTCTAAAGAGGCAACCATCTTTCCCACTTGACTAACATTTTTTAATTACCAGCAGCAGTATATTTCTTGGTCTTATGATGATTCTTTACAAGATATTAGAATCTGTTGAATCTGAATCAGCTCAAGGCAACCACCAATGCAGTTTTGAAAATGTATGTTTTACCTAGGAGAAGAATCATGTTTTTAATTGATTGAGCATTGCCTCTAAGGTCACACAATATGACTCTCTCTAATGACCAGTCTTGAACATGAATCCAGAATTCCTTTATTTTCAGTTGACTGTGATGAGGTCTTTTTTAAAAAAAATTTCAACAATTTCTCTTCATTAAGTGAAACAATATATGGGGCAAGCAAATGACCTGGCCGGATTGTGGACCAGGCAAATGAGGCCGGGGACCGGGAGCCTCTGACCATTAGGGGCCTCAGGCTACAAGCCACCCCGATGGCTGATAAAGGTCCAAAGCCTTTAGGGCAATCTACTGTGAAATGTAGATAGAGCAATAGCCCTTGAAAATGCAGAGCACAGCACATCAAGTGCCCCTGACTACCAGGGTCCCTCAACAACCCATACCAGGGTCCCTCCACAACCAATGCAGGGGCCCCTCAGTCCTGCCTCATCTACCAGGGCCTCTGACATATTAACGTGTGTTTGGTATTTGATCTATTTAATATTATGTTTTTAATATTATCAAAACAGAGATTATGAAATATATGCACCTAAGTACCATTTATTTATCAAATAATGTATATATGAGATGCTGTAACTTACTTCCATGTTCGACATTACCCCAGCCTGTCACCCAGCATTCAGATGTTTCGTTGAATACGTCCTTTGGTTCAGGAAGATCCATTGGTGCAACCCGGGTTTCAAATTTGACAGGAGGATTCAGCTTTATAAGGGCGATGTCATTGTCAAAATCTTCAGAATTAGGGTGAAAAACAATGTGTGACATGGTTCGATTAAACGCTTGTTCCTCCCTTAAGAACTTTGCGCTGCGGACGCCCAGATAAACGTAGGATGACTCCCGATTAATTTTTCTTCATTCAGAGACAAAAAAACAGAAAACATAGTCAATTTCATACAGATCTTTCTCAGCTTCTTAGTAGTTGATCATCTCTGGATGATTACAGGACATTTATGTGTAAAGGAACATTTACAAGACATTTCATAACTTTATTTCACATTCATCTATAGGAGGCCATGTTGTAGCCGGAACAGTACCGTTATGCAGTGCAACACATTCTGACCATGGGCATGGTTTTTATCCAGTGGTTATCATACAATACATCACTGTATTGTAGGATGCTCATAAATAAATCTTTGGAAGCCATTTGGCAATTCTGATACTTGAAATATTCTCTGCATTTTAATTCCAGAGAGCTAACCAGGGACGTTTTCCTAGATGGCTCCAATCAGGACAGACAACCAATAACATGGATCGCGAATGAGTTTGTTACACAGTAGTTTACCATGTTACCATGTTCTTGCACATGGTGTGACAATGAAGTCAGCTGGGTTGAGTGCAGCCAAACCTGAGGTAATTGACAGTGGTATCAATTGTTGAAACCTTCACAAATGGGTTACTTTAAACGTATCTCACTACTGTGTTAACCACCATGTTATCTGAATCTGTATGCATTTGCACAAGCAGGACAGTACAAAAAATTTTATTAAATTAAATGTATTCTATAAAATGTATCTAAAGATACGTAGCCATATACATTTTCTTCATTTTGGAGTTGACAAAGACACTATTCTGGTAACCATATATGGTATCTGAAACTCAATAACTAGCTGTTGTGAACATGGATATGAACCAGAAAAGGAACCAGGCAAACCTAGTTCAGCCGTCCCGAAATTAGAAGGGATGAATGTTATTGTCCATGGCTGGTTTCAAGCTGTGGTTTTCTATGTGGCAGAATGTGTCTTTAACCATTACGCAATTTAAACAGCAGGAATGCAACTTTAACCTCAGCCATTAAATTTATGCTGAAATTACATGGACAAGTGAACATTTATTAACAGAACTAAAGTGTACTCTTGTACAAAGATTACTGTAGATGGCTAACTAATAAATATACAGCCTACCTGTAACGAAACAATGACTCCAATCACTCCATGGCTAGTTTGTATCTTTAGAAAACTATAACAGTATACATTTTTTCTTTTTATTAAGCTGCCAGTTGTGGACCTGTGAGGTGTCTGTTTCTCAAATTAGACACTAATAAAGTTGTCTAATGTATTTGATCTTGCTAGAACCACTAACATTCTGAATATTGGATTTCACTAGAATCAATTATAAAAGGATTTGCTAAGATCTGATTTGGGATCCCACTGGAACCATTCAAATCCAGGTCTATCTAGAAACAATATGAAATCTTGCTAGAACCCTTACAACTCTGGTGTACATAAAACCAATATTGGATCTTCCTAGAACCTATTGAAATGGTTCTAAAAGGATCAACCATTCAAATTCAAGTCTCTCTCAGCCCCAAGGTCTTACGCTGCTATATTATTGTGCTGGGGATGTCGGGTCAGTTCTCCTTCTCCACAAATCCCTGTAGATCTAAGAATGCCTTTTCTAAATTTAAAACTTAGGAGGACTTGAGGTCTTGGCCCACACCTGAGGAGTACCAGGCTTGAAAGACCCATTGCTGTCCCTGTCCAAAGTCACTTTTCTTTTCAGGATTTACATTTTTTTCAGGGATCAAATGCTCATTAATTAAGGAATGAAAAACAATACTTTGCTTCAAGAGCATGAATGAGGGATTAAATGAATTTTTCTTGAGATACACCCCTTAATACATTTGAAACACCTACCATTATTAAAACTCAACATATTTGTCTATTGTGTTTTCCTCCTTAACGAGGAGAGAGAATAATTAACATATACAGCTAGACCTACGCATTACTGCATGTCTTCCAACTCTGTGAACTTTGTTTTAATCTTGACACATCCTCAACAGTCGCAATCCACACAAGTTCATGGGTTCCACTGCCTTCACACATATGAAGAAACTTACTTCATACAGTGTGCCGAAGTGAGCACCCACTCCTCATTAAGGAGAGAACCGCCACAGGCCTTTACGTCACCTGTGATCTTCAGGTAGGCCATCCATGGCCATCTGCCCTCGGGAGCATCCTGTCCCCCGACAATAGTGCTTCGAGCCCTGGGCACAGATGACCCTGGGGAACAAAACAGTGGAGAACATCAAGAATAAACCCTTTTTTTGTATCCGATGTAAATAATACAATAACCATGAACCATTCTACACGTCAAAAGAAATACATTTCAATACAAAACATGTATTAATTACTTAACTAATGAAACTGTAGTTGTCTTGAGCTCACCTGCGGCCTCACAAACCAACAGAACTAAAAACAGTTGTCCCAAAATGCCCATAGCTATTTGTGTGAGCACGCAGCCAACCAGACAGCTTTGTTATAGACAGACACAAAATGACTGACTGGTGTTCACCTTTATTGGAGTGCATGCTCAGATGATAGCGATACAATGTGGTATCAATGCCACATTCAATCTGATTACCAGTTCCAGTGCCAGCATGCTGCTTATCTGGATTGCTGATGAAATACAAAGTGCTGTGTTACAAACCACTCAATTTGAATAAGAGGACTGAACACATTTTGGGTTTTTTGATCCAGCCTTGCTTAACAACCCATTGCCAGAACAGGTTTCGTTGTAACTGCTTGGTTACTGTTCTGTGATATGAGATGTTACATGTGTTTGAAGTTAGTGAATGTATTACTTTTGAGTATTTTGTGTTTGGGGTCATGCTGGGCTGAACTGATGGTCTAGTCAATTAATCAATTAACTGCATTTTATAAAGCCCATTTTACATAAGCAGTGGTCACAAAGTGGTTTTACACCCAGCCTGAAACCCCAAAAAGCAAACAACAACAAGGTATTGAAGCTGAGTGGCAAGGAAAAACTCTCTAGTAAGGTTGGAACCTACAAAGAAATCTCTGGGCTCTGAAGTGTCTTTTGCATTGATAATAATAAAAAAAAAACGATAACCATTGAAAGATGGAATCTGGATACATAAATTAGTAAAATATATATTGGTTTGAGTATTGAGAACTTTTCACCATTCTGTGTGCTGTAAGTACATTTTTGGAAATGCTACATTTTATCTACTCACTTTAGCTTAAATGTCTCCTTCAGTAGTGTAATCTCTCAATGCTGATATTTGAAAATTGTGCATGTAACAGGGCTGGGGTGTGTGGGTAATTGTGATTGGCTCTGGGGTTGGCTGACGTAGGTTGGCTGTGGTATATACTGCAGATAAATATCTCCTTCAGTAGTGTAATCACTCAAAGCTGATGTTTTTTTTCCTTCCTTTTTCATTGAGTAGTGTGGTTTGTTGCTGATTCCAGATCTGCAAAGCTCTTGAGACTTTTTGAGGGCAGGGTTATGCAAGTTGTGCTTTCAGTTAAGTCATTCTACGCCCCATCATTTTGCTTGTATTTGCTTGCATGAGGCCTCCCTGTGGGGTGGTGTACCTAGTGAACTGTGTAAATGTATTTGGTTGATATTTAAGTTCAGAGCAAAATTATGAATATTGTGCATGTAACAGGGCTGGGGTGTGTGGGTAACTGGGATTGGGTCTGGGGTTGGCTGATGTAGGTTGGCTGTGGTATATACTGCAGATATTGAGCCTGAGGGATATGGATAAATATGCTAATGAAATTATAAGATGAGCACTCTAGGTTTTCATCTAAAGAAGTACTTTTAGAAATTATTTCAACAACAACAAAAAGGCTATATGGAATACATTTTAGTGTTTTTTACAACATACACTACCATTAAAAGGTTTTGGTCACATTTTTGAAAGAAAAGCAAAATCACTTGTAGACACTATTTTAAGGTTGACCATATACTTTAGCCACACAAAATGCAGTTTAAACAAAAGACACACGAACACAGCTTGATGCTTGCAGAGTTTATTAAAGGATCATCAGAGGATTAAAGTCACAGTCAAGCCTATAAATAGATGAATAAAAGCCTCATTTTATCTATGAGATCAATGCATGTGCTTCTTGTCATAATCCTTTAGGACTAAAATGTAGCTACAAAAAGTAAACTAGAACAATGCATGAGTTGCTGCCATATATTTTTCTTTGATATAGGATAAGGAAATCAATGTCCATTAAGTAATCACAAAAATTTACTTTTTTTCTTTCTATTCAGCTGTGAAAAATAGATTAAAAGAAATGTGACTGTTTCATGTGAAAAACAGGACTACTTAGGCCTTAGCAAAAGCCTTCGTGACAGGGTTAATGGTCCCTTTGATGAAGTCCAGGTAGCTGGCCACCCGGGTGTAGAGTCCAGGGTTGTGTCTTGTAGTACAGGAAGGCCTAAAACCTATGATTCCCACCTGGAGAAACTCACCAGCAGAGACACACACCAATGGCCCACCAGCGTCCTCCTGAAAAGTTGACAAGACAAAACACACGTAAGACTATGTATGTTTGTGTGTGTGTGTGTGTGTGTGTGTGCATGCATACAGTACTGTGAACAAGTTTTTTCCCCTTTTAGATGAATTCTTGTGTCATTCAGGTTCCCTTTGTTCAAGACTTTAATTTGGTTGAAGACCTGAAAATATTCACTGACAAATCGAAGAGCAAAAGAAATGTAGCAGTTTACAAAGGGAGAAAATCCTTTTCCACAGCACTGTGTTCCTTGAAATCATGCCTTACCACACAGGTGTCCATCCCACCCTTCCTGTCTCCAGCACACATGAAGTTGGAGGAAAGGTGCGGGTACACTTTGAGGCAATCCTTCTTACTAACAATGGGTATATTCAGCTGCTGCAGAATCCCATCGCGTGGTGCTGGATGGCATGACAGTGAAGGACAGGGATAGAATGAGTAATATATTGACAGGGAGAATGTCAACATGGGTCTAGAAAATAAACTACGGGATTGAGAGAATACAATAAAATGTATGGAAGGAGACCTGGAATACAGGAATGTAGCAGGACCAGATAGTCGTGTGTTAAATGAGGTTTTTGCAGTGCTACAGCTTACCGCCATCCGTGGTTTCACCCCAGCCAGTCACCCAGCACTCAGACGCAGAGCTGAAATTGTCATCAGTTTCTGGCAGTTTTACACGCCCAACCAGTTTTGTCAAGGCCACACTCTGATTGACCTTCACCAAGGCAATGTCATTTACAGGAACGTTACTCAAGAACTTATAGTCAGGGTGAATGACAACTTGTGATATGGCTCGAACAACCACATCGGGGTCCTCCAGCTCCTCTAGGCTGTGTACGCCCAGCAAAACGTAGGACTTCTCTGGAACAACGTCATCGCTAATTTATTCAGACAGGCAAACAAAAACACAAACATTATCAATAAAGGGCCTTTTTGTTTATACATTGGTTTAAAAAGACAAACAAAGACACCTACGGGTCCACACAGTGTGCTGCAGTGAGCACCCAGTCTTCATTAAGGAGAGAACCGCCACAATTCAAGGTGTTTCCCTCAGCAGAACTGGTCTTCAGGTAGGCCATCCACGGCCATTTGCCCTTGTAAGCTTCTTCGCCCCCTATGATTGAGCTTCGAGCCTGGGGCACAAACAGTCCTGGGGAGGGATGATGAAGGGTGAAGGAGTCACAGTTTGTATCTCTACTGGAACCTCCAAATGTTTTTTATTTCACCTGACATACTCAGTACTAACTTAGCTATCAATGAGAAAATGGAAAGCCACTCAAAAAAACTCAAAACATAGATTGCAATAAAACGTAGGTAGACCCATTAGTAAAATAAAGCAAGTTTGTCTGCCTGACTTTCAAGAATCTCTGAAGTAAAATTTCATTGACCTCACCTGCAGCATCATGGACAGATAGAACTGCAAACAGCAATCCCCAAAAGCCCATTGCTCTTCCAGTCAGCATCCAACCAACCAGGCAGAGAGACACAAAATGACTGACTGCTATCCAGCTTTATATATCCTCAAAGTCATTCATTACACATTCAATTTGATTAAGATCTTAGCTCAAACGGTGGGCTTTTAACAGTAGAGTCTAAGCAGCTGAAAAGGACGGAAACAATATTCTAATCTAGATGGAACCCATGCATGGACACATTTTTCATATTCTTGGCTGTCTAATTCTGTAATTGTGGAAAGTGTGCTGTTTTGGATATGCGTAAAATTTTGATATCAACAAGGTTCTAAACAAATTTATTTGGTGTAATGGGGCAACCATCAATGTTGAGAGTGAGGTCCAAAACCTTGTATGTCGTTTTTTTTCTGGTCAAATAGCATCACTTCTGCTACAGTGGATATAAAATGTCTACACACCCCTGTTAAAATGCAGGTTATTGTGATGTAAAAGAAAGAGACAAAGATAACTCATGTCAGACCTTTTTCCACCTTTAATGTGAACTATAACATGAACAATTGAAAAACAAACTGAAATCTTTGAGGGGGACAAATAAAATATAAAAACTCACAATAACCTGGTTTTGGTCAGTCAATAACCATAGTTCCTAAGAAAATATAGCAAAATGAAAAGGAAATATGGTCAGTTAATGACCATATATCCTATTAATTTTGCTATATTTCCTGTTCAAACACATTTCATGTATGTTTTCATTGAAAACGACATATTTAACTGAAAATGATTGTCCTTCAAAATGTCATCAAAGAATCCTCGATTTGCACCAATTACAGCCTTGCTGACCTTTGGCATTCAATTGGTCAATTTGTTGAAGAAGTCTAAAGAGATTTCACCCCATGCTTCCTGAAGCACCTCCTACAGGTTGAATTGGCTTGATGGACACTTCTTACGTACCATACAGTCAAGTTGCTCCCACAACAGCTCAAAGGGTTGAAAACTGGCGACTATGCTGGCCACTCCATTTCAGACAGAATTCCAGGCGACTGGTTCTTCCCTAAATAGTTTTTGCATATTTTGGAGCTGTGCTTTGGGTCATTGTACTTTTATTGGAGGAAATTGGCTCCAATCAAACGCTGTCCACAGGGTATGGCACGGCGTTCCATATTGAAGTGATAGCCTTCCTTCTTCAAGGTTCCTTTCACCCTGTACAAATCTCCCTCTCAACCACCATCACTTCCCCAGACCATCACAATGCCTGCGCCATGGTTGACAGAGGGCGTCACGCACTCCTCCAGCATCTTTTCATTTGGTCTGCATCTCATGAATGTTCTTCTTTGTGATCCGAACACCTCAAACGTATATTTGTCTGTCCCTAACACTTTTTTCCAATATTTCTCTGTCCAGTGTCTGTGTTCTTTTGCCCATCTTAACCTTTTCTTTTTATTGGCCAGTCTGAGATATGGCTTTTTCTTTGCAACTCTGCCTAGAAGGCCAGCATCCCGGAGTTACCTCTTCATTGTTAATGTTGAGACTGGTGTTTTGCAGGTACTATTTAATAAAGCTGCCAGTTGAGAACCTGTGAGGTTTTTATGTCCAGTAAAACTGTATAGAATACAGAGTAAATAACCGTAGATTTGTTTTACTGTGTTATGGGGCATTGTAAAAAAAACACTGGGCAAGGTATGACTTTCTAGCTTATTGACATATTTGAAGGCTATGTGTTGCTGTAACCCCACAGAATATTATAATGCAATAAGAGTGTTTATAGGCTACAGTTCTTGCATCAGAGATTAAAATATATATTTTGTAAATGAGTGAAACACTTTTCAGGCATCTTCTGAGGTCTAAAGGCAATCTCTCACTCAGTGCTCCATTTGGGAGGTCTCAGAAGGTCGTGGAACACATTGGGGTGCATGCGAGAGATGTGGGGAGGTTGAACACATCTTTTCGCCTTCTACGGCATCTTGACTCAGCGAAGAGAACAAATGAACACGAACAAAGCACATCGGCAATGTAAATAGTGGCCAATAAAAAGACTGTCCCAATCAGGTCAGGAGGTGTGGAGGAGGCTAAAACAAGGGGCTGTAGGAATAGACAACTTTATAAACTTGCTTTTTGTAGAAGGTTTAAAGTGCAAAGCACATATGTTTTGGAAAAAGACTAATCATATGTGATACCAGATCTCTGGAATCCCAGTTCATGTTGCATCCTGCTGATGGCCGGGCCAGGATTTGGCATAAGCAACATGAATACATTAACCTAGCCTGCCTGGTGTCATCATGGTGTAATAGTATAGGGAACGCTTTCCTGACGCATGTTAGGTTCCTTGATACCAAATGATGGAAAAGGATATTAAAAGATATCCAAAACCTTGCAAATGCCAGTCAGTACTGTTCAATCACTTATTAAGAAGTGGAAAATTCAGGGAGCTCTTGATACCAAACCAAGGTCAGATTTCAGCTAAAACTGCCAGAAGAATTGTTTGGAATACAAATTAAAACCCAAAGGTAACCTCAGGAGAAATACAGGCTGCTCTGAAACAAGATGGTGCGGTTGTTTCAAGGAGCACAATACAACGATACTTGAACACAAGTTAGCTGCATGGTCAAGTTGCCAGAAAGAAGCCTGTACTGCGCCAATGCCACAAAAAAGCCTGGTTACAATATGCCCGACAACACCTTTACATGCCTCACAGCATCTGGCACACTGTAATTTGGAGTGAAGAGACCAAATTAGAGCTTTATGGTCGCAACCATAAGCGCTATGTTTGGAGAGGTGTCAACAAGGCCTATAGTGAACAGAATACCATCCCCACTGTGAAGCATGGTGGCGGCTCATTGATGTTTTGGGGGTGTGTGAGTTCTAAGGGCATAGGGAATCTTGTGAAAATTAATGGCAAGATGAATGCAGCATGTTTTAGAAAATATAGGCAGACAATTTGCATTTTTCAGCACGAAAGCTACGCATGGGACACTCTAGGACAGGGGTGTCCAAACTATTCCATGGAGGGCCGTGTGTCTGCAGGTTTTCACTCTCTCCTTGTACTTGATTGACTAATTAGGTTACTAATTGGTTAGTTTCTACCCTCAGCTGGTGGTTTAGGTGTGAACTGGGAACCAATTTATAGGAAAAACCAAAAACCTGCAGACACTCGGCCCTCCGTGTAACGGTTTGGACACCCCTGATCTAGGACTTTCCAGCACAACAATAACCCTAAGCACGAGGCCAAGTTGACCCTCCAGTGGTTAGAATAGAAAAAGGTGAAGGTTCTGGAGTAGTCATCACAGTCTCCTGACCTTAATGTCACCAAGCCATTCTGGGGAGATCTCAAACGTGCAGTTCATGAAAGACGACCAAAGACTTTGCATGACCTGGAGGCATTTTGCCAAAACAAAGTGATGCTAAAGGGGGAAATACACAATATTAAGAATTAAGGGTATGCAGACTTTTGAACAGGGGTCAATTCCTTTTTTTCTTTGATGCCATGTTTTGTTTTATGATTGTGCAATTCTGTTATGAACTACCGTTGAATGTGAATCCCATAAGAAATAAAAGACATGTTTTGCCTGCTCACTCATGTATTCTTTACAAATGGTACATATATTATCATTTCTCCAAGGGTATGCACACTTTTGAGCACAACTGTAACTCATATTTGATGATTTTTTTCAGTTACACTTTGGTGCTAAAAGCTGAAGGAACACCACATATTGCTGTTGAAAATGTAAGGCCCAGAACTGTAGATGTGTTTGGTTAGTGGCACTTCTGGGGAGTTCTGGGGAAGGCACTACTGACTCACTTTCCTACAAACAGCAGGAAGCTTATCAGTTTAACTAATACATTTTTTCAGCTAATGTAGAAATTTACTTAATGCATGCAGTAAGATTTGCATATAAGATAAATTCTGTGGCACAACGTCAGATGAGTTATCAGTGTGAGTTTTTTTTCAATTTAGTGTCTTATGCTCCATGACATTTTGGAGAAACATCATCACTTCAAGGGCTTTGTTGCATGGAAAAAGGATACTTACTAACTATATTTTGTTGGCTACCATATTATGAACCTTTTCTGCAGGTAATGTGCAGTGATCATGGATGTCAGAATAGAATGCCAACACATTCGATATGGGTGGCACAGGGTCAAATACCTGTGGCACATGGGTATTACCCAGAGCTGAGTGTGATGAAAAACAAAACTCTGTGTCTGCTCTTTTGTGTTCGTTGGTGAGGCCTATCTGACCAGTCTAATTCAACTCACCCATACCTGCCTAACCTCCACCATGTGTGTCTGATCACATGCCACCACTGAACTGTCTACACAGATGCTTCTGTAGGGTCTGCATACAGGTTCAAAGGTCATGCCATAATCATCATCTTGAGCCATGAGTAGATCACTCTGTCTTACAATGTAATGCCGCGAAGCATAGATTGGAATTTGTCTCTAGTTGATTGGCTACACAGTACCCGTCTTGTGATTCTGAGGTGAATTAATCAAACTCCAACTAGCCTGACTGATGAGACATCAATATGTATCCTCTCACACAATGTGCTTATGACAGAACTGTTATAATAATATAATAATAATAATAATCTTTATTTATAGAGCACATTTCGAGATCATGTTACAAAGTCCTTCACAATGCAAGGACAATGAAATACACATAACGCAAATAACAAGATACTATACATGATAAAAGCAAAAAAACTACTTAAGAAATTAAAAAACATATATATATAACTGACTTTTTAAAAATACAAAGTCAGTTAAAATCAGGAAGCCTCTCCTATTAAAGTATGTTTTAAGAAGGGACTTAAAAGGATTCACTGACTCAGCCGACCTGATGTCCTTGGGCAGGCTGTTCCAGGGCCCAGGTCAAGACCTAGTTTTCAGTCGAGACTCTGGAACAGACAACAGACCTCTGCCCTAAGACCTCAAGGTACATGCCAGTGCATATGGGACTAAAAGGTCAGAGACATAACATGGAGAGAGGCCATGAAGAGGCTTAAAAGTTATCAATAAAATGTTAAAGTCTATTCTAAAACATATGGGAGCTAGTGTAACGAAGCAAAACCAAGGGTGATGTGATCATGTTTCTTGGTTCTGGTTAAAGTCTGGCAGATGATTTCTGTACAGTCTGGAGTCCATCAATATATTTTGGGTCAAACAAGTAAAAAGGCTGTTGCAATAATCCAGGTGTGATGAGGTAAAAGCATGTAAAATGGTCTCACTGTCCTTAAAAGTTAATACTGTGATCGTTTCTTTGATATATTTCTAAGATGGTAAAAACACGTTTGCACAAGTTTTGTGGTGTGCTGTTCGAAACTTACATTTCTGTCAAACCAGACGCCAAGATTCTTTTCAACAGGCTTGATGGGTTCCACTTTGGAACCAGCAGATGGCAGTATTTGCCATTTGCAGGGACCCAATGACCCATTGAGTTCAGCTGGAGGAAATTATTTGACATCCATTTTTGACATGACAAAGGCAAGTGTACTCAGCATTCCAGGGTCAGTGCATCTGACAGGGAGGTACATCTGACAGGCAGGTGCATCTGACAGGGAGGTGAATCTGACAGGGAGGTGCATCTGACAGGGAGGTGCATCTGACAGGGAGGTACATCTGACAGGGAGGTGCATCCGACAAGGAGGTACATCTGACAGGGAGGTGCATCTTACAGGGAGGTGCATCTGACAGGGAGGTGCATCTGACAGGGAGGTGCATCTGACAGGGAGGAGCATCTGACAGGGAGGTGAATCTGACAGGGAGGTGCATCTGTGTGTCATCAGCGTAAACATGAAAAGAGACACCGTGTTTCTTAATAACATGTCCAAGTGGAAGCATATATAAGGAAAATAAAACATGTCCCAAGACTGACCCCTGGGGCACACCATATTTAACATAGTTATTCACAGAAACACAGAACCTCCTGTTGGACAGGTACGATGAAAACCATTCTATAGGCTGTACCAGAAATCCCCACCCAGAGCCTCAGTCTGTCTAACAGGATGTTGTGATCAGTGTTGTCGAATGTGGCGCTAAGGTCCAGGAGTCCTAGGACTGAGCACATGCCATCATCAGCAGACATCAAAAAGTCATTGGTGACCCATGTATGTAGCTGTTTTGTTCATGCCTAGATAAGTATATTCACAGAATTAATCAATTTCACTAGTATAATATGAATCACAAATGTTAGATTACATTTGGTATGAAAACTAACAAAAACAGTCATGAGACATTTACAAAATCTTCCACAAGGGGCAGGTAGTCTAGTGGTAACCAGCATCCGGCAAGTTGGGCAAAGCATTGCTAAGTTGAATCCCAGTGCTGGGAAGGTCTTTATACTGCTAACTCTAATTGTAGACTTTTGGTAAAAGTAAAATTGTGCAATTGGCATCTGAAATGAAGGGTTTCAATTGGAGATGTGCTGCCTAGGATTTTGTTAAACATTAATGTTATTCTATTGGAAACTCTGTCCACCAACCCAAGGTTATTTAGAGAGATGCCATGTCTGCCTTTATGCACATCACATTATCTTCAATACATCTGAATTCAGCACAGCTTCAATACCAAAAATATTTTAAATCTGAAACTACAACCCCATTTCTCAAAATGTTGGGACGCTGTGTAAAATGAAATAAAAACAAATAATATAAATGCAAAGATGTGCAAATCATTTAAACCCTATATTCAATAGAAAACTATTTTGAAACTGAATAATGTTATTGTTCTTTGAAAGATATATGCTTTCTATTTAATGCCAGTAACGCATAAAAAAAAGCTGGGACCGGGGCAATAAAAGACTGGAAAAGTTGTGTAATGCAAAAAAGAAATCTGGTGGAACATCTCACAATTAATTAGGTCAATTGGCAACAGTTCAGTAACATGACTGGGAATTTAAAAAAAGCATAATAGAGAAGATGAGTGTTTCAGAAGAAAAAATGGGGAGTGGTTCACAACTATGTGAAAGACTGTTATTTAAGAAACATTTTCTCAATGTAAAATTAAAAGAGTTTGGGGATCTCATAAACTACGATACATAATATCATTAAAATATTCAGAGAATCTGGAGAAACCTCTGTACGCAATGGACAAGGCCGAAAACCAATATTGGATGGTCATGATCATTGGGCCCTCATGGAATTAAAAGTCATTGGGCCACTGCATTACAAACAGATACAATTCTATAGTGGAAATCCTTGCACGGGCTCAGGAACACTTTCGAAAATCATTGTCTGTGAACACAGTATGTCGCTGCATCCATAAATGCAAGTTAACAGTACCATGAAAAGAAGAAACAAAATGTAAACAAGATCCAGAAATGCCACCATGTTCTCTGTGCGCCAGCTCATTTAAGATGGACTGAGGCAAAGTGGAAAACTGTCCTGTGGTCTGACTAATATACAAGACCACAGCATAAAATACAACGCAAACTTATAATGTAAGTAAACTATTATATTGAGATTTGCAAAGACATTTATTGGTTGGCCTGTATATTCTGCGTTACTCGGGAGGACCAATATGGTGCGTCCAGAAGCTTACTTTTGGGTAGGCAACAACAGTCAGAGTTCTGCTGCTCAGGCTTAGAGGCCTGGTTGAAATGATCAGTACATCTCTTACCACCTGCATATCTGGAGGAATGCTCTATTTTATAATCATGATTTGTCAATATTTACAGAAAAAGGGTAGTTATTATACCATTCATAGGGACATAAACATTTGTACATGTTGTTTTGGCTTTCTTTGTTGAACTTTACATAAGCCAGATAAAGGCCAGTTGTACTAATAGCTCAGCAGTCAGATACGTCCTGCAGGCCTGAGTTTGTCCACGTCTGCTGCAGCATCCTTGAAGCCTTTTCTCTACTGTAGGCATCAATAGTGTGAGACAACTCACAGCATTAAGTCAATACATGTTTAATGCATTGTATTTGCTCAATTTATTGCAATGTACCATACCATCTTCTTCCGCTTATCCGGGGCCGGGGCCGGGTCGCGGGGGCAGCAGTCTAAGCAGGGATGCCCAGACTTCCCTCTCCCCAGACACTTCCTCCAGCTCTTCCGGGGGGACACCGAGGTGTTCCCAGGCCAGCCGGGAGACATAGTCCCTCCAGCGTGTCCTAGGTCTTCCCCGGGGTCTCCTCCCGGTGGGACGGGACCGGAACACCTTCCCAGGAAGGCGTTCCGGAGGCATCCGAAACAGATGCCCAAGCCACCTCAGCTGACCCCTCTCGATGTGGAGGAGCAGCGGCTCTACTCTGAGCTCCTCCCGGGTGACCGAGCTTCTCACCCTATCTCTAAGGGATCGCCCAGCCACCCTGCGGAGAAAGCTCATTTCGGCCGCCTGTATCCGGGATCTTGTCCTTTCGGTCATGACCCAAAGCTCATGACCATTATTGCAATGTGTTCACTTAAATATAATGTCCATGTAGCATTTATTTAGGTATCAATAGTATGAAGCACATTTGCCACTTATTGAATGGAATGTATTCAATAAATGCCATGCCCCCCCATTGTCAACACTATGACATGTTATAATCTTTTCCCATAGAATGCAATGCATAGAGGAAAACTCAAATTTACCAGCGACTTAGCAACCAGAGATGGCATCTCCATCTTGTTCTTTGATTAAACGCTGATAAAACTCTCACTAACAATTTCTGTGGGGTACCGAACCTGACAGTAGTCTTCTCATTCAATGCAATGTCTAGAAGGTATCTGTTATTATGTTTTTCTTTAAAGAGAGAGAATGGGTACATGTTTTAACTTATCTGTCATGTATGACAAACCCAAATAAATGTGTTTCTGACATATATCGGTGTGTTCAGTACTGCATATTTCAATCAAAATATGACTATACTGTATAATAAATAATTATGTATATAATCTGACAATACACATTCTACAAAATAAATGATTTCCTTAAAGAGCATGATTTTAGTCAATGTATAGTAAGAAAAAAACAATGTACATACAGATACATTCTTGGTATGTCAATAAATGGGCTAGTTTGAGCAGTACCATCTACTGGAGAGTTGATTTAATTACTGTTAAGCCTTTGTTCTCCCATCCATGGCTTTAACCAAGCTCTGCTCAGTTTAGCTATTTTGACGATACCAGTTGACAATCGATAGAATGTTGAGATATCCCCACTCAATAACAAAAAACACAACATAGGTTAATTTCTGCTTTCAAAGTCACTTTGTAGGTTTAACAGAGAAAATAAAATGTAACCATACTATATTTACTATTTATTCAGTTTTGCTTATTATTTCTCTCCACCTCTGTGTCTCCATGAGGGCAGCTACCATTCAGCCCTACCAAAGCTTTTCTCTGTCCTGGAACCCCAATGTTGGAACCGCACTCAAAGCAATGCAGGGATGAATATTTTTTGATATTTGCAGAACATTGATAATATGTGTTCCAAAGCTGGGAGTGATTATGATTAAGTTGGTAGGGGATAATTTGACCCGCTGGTAGCACCTTCCAACAAGAGCACAACTTCATGAGCAAAGTTGAATCCCATTAGACTCCACATAATTTTTAAGCCTGAGCAATTACATGATATGATATGTACAATATTATACATATATAAAAACGTTTATTTCTGAGACTTGACACGTAAAACTATCGTACATTAGGGGCTGGTATCTAATGAACTTGATTGTTTTTGTCCTAGACTAGGCTTCATCCGTGTCTGCAAAACTGTCCCTAAATGTTTACTTGTTACTGTTTATTTACCCAAAAACAACAAGAGGAATTTGTTCATTTGAATTTCATGGAAGTCACCCGATAATAAACACTTGACAATGAAGAACACTCTTATCATGTGCAATGGGCAGAGGGGCTGGTTTGGATTCACTGTGTGTTTGCAATACACTGTAGTATAGTGTTTGGAGTATGCTGTTAAAAAAAGACACCATGCACAAACACCCATGCACACCCATGCAAACCCATGCACACCCAGGAAAACCCATGCACACCCAGGCAAACCCATGCACACCCAGGCAAACCCATGCACACCCAGGCAAACCCATGCACACCCAGGCAAACCCAGGTACACCCAGGCAAACCCATGCACACCCAGGCAAACCCAGGTACACCCAGGCACAAGATCTTTACACGTTGTAGACCAGCCTTAAGATACACATTTTACCTCAGGTGTGATTTCGTGACTGGTTAAATGTATTGGTTGCTAATGAATGTCACTGACTTGGTAGGGCTGTATTATATATTACTTATTATTTATTGTTATTGTTTTAATTGAATTTAGCAACACCATTTTTTGACAACCACTTCTGTTTTGTCTACCTTCAGTCAGATGAAAACTTATTGTATGATATCTTCTACCTTTTGAGAAAATTGAGAATAGTCATAACACTTCTCCCCTGCAACAACTTACGGAAAGATTTTGGCTCACTCAAAAAAAGGCAAAGATGGAGAGAAAAGGAGAGAGACAAAGAGAATATACACCAGAATGTATAAAACAAATTTATTCCACACTGCCTGCTCAACCAGGAAGCATTTGTCTGTACATAGCTGCCTGAAAGAAAGTGCATTCTCCTGCCAACAACCCAAAATAAAAATAAACATGTTCTGGTATATCTGAATGTGCACATTATTTTGTGTCTTTCTATCCTTGTGGGAGCCTGAGACCTAATACTGACCCAGATATCCATGTTCTCTATCCCTAACCTAACCCGTACCATTATTCTAACCTTAATCTCAATAAAATAACTTTTAGGCCTTAATTTAACATGAACCTGATCTAACCCATAATCCCTAATCCTAAAAATAGCCCCATATTCCAGTCATAAATTGCCTTTTGCTAAGTTTGACTATCCTTATTACTCAAAATCGTATTTGCCCTAAATCTAAATTCAAAAACCTCAACGTAATCCTAAACCGAAATCCATAATCTAGCCGGTGCTGATGTGTCTTCGCGTCATGCAGAACCATTTTGAAGCAGTATTTTTTAGGGGGATTTATTTAGCTGTTACACAGGATACTTTATTGTTTCCTTGCCTATTGCAATCGTTTTCAATGGGATAAGCCTAAAAGTAATTTTGTGAAGTAAAAATCATGTAAACATCTTTGAGGGAAAGTGATTGTATTGAAAAATGTTGCACCATTATTCGGCCTCGCTATTGCATTAACATAAAGCGCTGTTAAAATCCTGTACATTTTTGTTGAAATCAGTGACACCAAGAATAAACTTAAGGAAGTATCAAGGCAGCCACTGCGTAGCCTTTTGCTAGTTGTCAAATTAGGTAGCAACCGTATCATATTTGGTTTAATTCGCTTTTTATTATGGACCAAGCTGTCAGCGTCAATGCAGACCGAGATATGCCATATGAAAGTGAGGGTAAGTAATGGAAATCACACTTCTGTGTGGTTGGGTATGTTAACTGTCATGCAACCGTAATGCAAATAGTTTAGATTTTTAATTGGTTATTTAATTTAATCAATGTACTTTCTCTCTGTAGGTCAGAGATCGCGCTGGAGAAATTGGAGTGGTTTTTGGTGAGTTTAGACTTGAGTGATAAATAGTCTTAAGCCCCTAATGTGAAGTCTGAAATGTCCAGCCTGTGTTTGGCAATTTTTTGATAACAGCCGCTTGCTCTAGCAACCCTGCAGGTCCAAAGCATGTATCCATTTCAAAGGACACTCGCAGGTGTTTGTAGCCATGATTGCCATTACCTTATTGGTCAGTCCTAAACTAACATCTTGAAAAGACACAAGATTTGATTAAATACAACCCTGGTAGGCAACCCTGGAGTTGGTACTGTTGCAAGCAGTTCCTAAATCATGTAGTGACTGTAGCAAAGGGTAATTATATATACTAGGCTAAAGCTAGGAGAAAACTAGTTATGTTTTAAGCTTATCCCATATGGTTCTATTTTTTGCCACAACTTAGAATGTGGCCCACAAAACAATTGTGTAATTGCAGGTATGGCAGTAATATTGGCAGTTCATCCACTGGTGAGATTGTTATTTTGGAGTATAATGTATTCCCAGGTTTAGCCCATAGCCATCACTTGATCCACAGGCTTGGCAAGTTCAATAAAATTTGCCAGCTCTGGATTAGTTGTTCAACTAGAGTCATGCTGTATACCACGCAATACTTTTCATATTCAGTTTATTTGTCATCATATTCGTCAAATGGTTCCCTGATATTTATCACCATGTCTGCTCTGTACCCCTCCCTGTCCCCACACTACTCCGACCCTGTTTTCAGGTGGCTGGGGTTGTGCAATAACTTTGCATACGTGGTGATGCTAAGTGCGGCCCATGACATCTTAAAACAACAACAGTCGCACAACTCCACGACGCCTGTAAGAATGTGTTGTAGTGGGCCCATTACATTCATATCTATGGTTAGAAACTCAGGTTACCATCTTAGCAATGTGTGGTATTTCATCCTCCCTTTCTCTTCGTTGTCCAGACCCCAGCCCCCGTTGGCAACAGTAGTCGCTATGACTGCAACCCTGTTTCTACGGCGGTAAGAGGCACTGGGATTGGGAATAAGTCTGCACATCCATGTGTCCGTCCCAGTCCGCGTGTAACCTCTGTCTCCCTCCTCAAGGCTGTTCTGTTGGCTGACATCCTTCCCACGCTCGTCATCAAGTTTTCTGCTCCATTCTTCATCCACCAACTCCCTTATGGGTGAGATGAGGACAGTTGGCTCTCTCCTAGTCAATGAAGACTCAGCGATTTTGATCTATATGGCTTTACAATTTTGACTGCATGTGTTTAAAGAGTGCACTGCGATGTCCAATTTTTTTAGGTTGTGTTTCTGTTCACAGTTTCCGAGTGTTGGTGTGCGTTGCCACAGCAATCACAAGCTTCCTTATGGTGTCCTTCTCTTCTACAGTGTGGATGAGTATTTGGGGTAATGTGTGTGTGCGTGCACGCATGTGAACATGTTTGTGTGTAGATAAGGTCATTGATCACTATTTCGATTCTTGGAACATTGCAGCTCTGACATTTTCCCTGAAACCAGATGCTATCTCACTGATAAAGTAACCCTGAGTAAGTGGTTTTGTTCAAACAAGGGTCTGAAAGGTTTCATAGCTAGGTACTGGTACTGTAGCTTACAGACCATTTATGAGTAACTTGTGAAATGTTTCTACCTCAAACTATGATAAACAAATTTCACTGCAGGCTCCCAGCTTCTATCTAATCAATGCAACATTGACATAACCCTGTCCCTGTTTAGACTGATAAAACCAAACCATGTTTTGGGTTGATAAGTCATTATCTAATTTCAGTAAAAACAAGTTTATGAGAACCAGTTCTAATTTTCAAGGATCAACTAACCAAAGGCATTCAAATGCAAGACACTACTCAGAACAACATAAATATTGTAAAAATAGATTAACAATACACTAAATACAGTGGGACATATACAAATAGGGATATTTTATATTACTTTATATTCTTTGGGTCCTTGAAAAGCGCTTATATAAATGTAATGCATAATTATTTTTATTATTACATCTTTCTGCCAAATGTTTTTTTTTCACCATGTTTTCTATTTAAACCACGTTTGTTCACAGAAACAAATGAAGGAGTAAACAATTATTTTCAGATTCTGAAAGTTTTAATAATGGGCCTACTATAATCATGATTTACATTCTTATAGTCCCTTTAATAATGGGCCTACTATAATCACAGATTTACATTCTTATAGTCCCTTTAATAATGGGCCTACTATAATCACAGATTTACATTCTTATAGTCCCTTTAATAATGGGCCTACTATAATCACAGATTTACATTCTTATAGTCCCTTTAATAATGGGCCTACTATAATCATGATTTACATTCTTATAGTCCCTTTAATAATGGGCCTACTATAATCACAGATTTACATTCTTATAGTCCCTTTAATAATGGGCCTACTATAATCACAGATTTACATTCTTATAGTCCCTTTAATAATGGGCCTACTATAATCACAGATTTACATTCTTATAGTCCCTTTAATAATGGGCCTACTATAATCACAGATTTACATTCTTATAGTCCCTTTAATAATGGGCCTACTATAATCACAGATTTACATTCTTATAGTCCCTTTAATAATGGGCCTACTATAATCATGATTTACATTCTTATAGTCCCTTTAATAATGGGCCTACTATAATCACAGATTTACATTCTTATAGTCCCTTTAATAACCCTTCCTGTATAAATGTCTTCTTTATGTGTGTAGAGGACCAGTCAAAAGTTGGGATACTCCTGCTCAGGGGTATTTCTTTATTTTTACTAAAGTGACTGCCAAGAGTTAGTTTAACACTTTTTCGGTGCTATTGTAATAACACATTATGTATGTGTTATTTCATAGTTTTTATGTCTTCACTATTCTACAATGTAGAAAATATAAAATAAAAAAACATTGTTACAAACTTTTGACTGGTACTGTATGTGTGAAGCTCCGAAATTATTTATTATTATTTATGTTACGGTAATGTGTATATCTCTGTCTAGGTGTGATCTTTGCAAGTGTAAGCTCCGGATTGGGGGAACTCTCCTTCCTCTCTCTCACCGTCTACTTCAGCAGGTAGCACCGTCTACCTCCACTTTGTCCTTCTGTACTCAGGCTCGCTTTACATTTAGGAAATGTAGCTCTTATCAAGAGTGACTTAAGGTAGCGGGTGCATGTACATGTTGGCACTAACCCCCTGTGAGAAGTGCCCTACGAAGTGAACTCAGAGCTTCACTTTGCAGATCCTTTGAACATTAAAGGTATTCTTACGCTAACCCCACCCCCTGGTTCTAACACCCTGATGTTTCTGTTTCTACACCCCTGTCTCAGAGATGTGTTAGCGGGCTGGGGCTCAGGCACCGGTGGGGCGGGGGTGGCTGGGGCCTTGCTTTACTCCGGCCTCACGCAGGCCAGCCTCTCGCCCAGGGACACACTGCTTGTCATGCTGGTTGTCCCCATTGCCATGATGATCAGGTCAGTCCCATTAACCGCTTTGGCGTGATGTGATTGCTAGGATGTATCCGTGCCCACTTCTTTCTTTTACTGTCTATCTCTGAACCTAAAACTCTCTTCTGCTTTCCCCTCATTTTTCTTCTACCTCAGCTATTTTTTCTTGCTGGTTTTTCCCCCGACCTTCCCACAGTGGAAGTGCAGCATGGCGGAGTCTGTGAGGGGAGGAGACTCAAACAACAGGCGGCCCCTATTGGGTGACTGTGATGATGAGGACGAGGAGTGGGAGAAGAGTAATGAAGGTGTGTTTATCGTTTCAGCATGTTACATTTTTATTTTATTTTTTAAGAAACTCGTTCATGGGTGTGTTTACACAAGATATATTTAAATAGTGAAATATGACATTTTAACAGTAAAATACTTTGCTTTTAATTGAGAAACCACCCAGGGTTGGGATGTTTCTACATTTATTGCAGTTCAAACACTGAATTTGAATTCACATAAAAAATATTTATATTGTGGATTGTTATTATTTTTTTCGTAATTCAAATCAGAAAGTTTACTAATTCATATACCAATCAACCATAACTTTATGACCACTGACAAGTGAAGTGAATAACACTGATTATCTTGTTATCATGGCACCTGTCAGTGGGTGGGATATATTAGGCAGCAAGTGAACAATCTGTCCTCAAAGTTGATGTGTTAAAAGCAGGAAAAATGCGTAAGGATCTGAGCAACTATGACAAGGGCCAAATTGTGATGGCTAAACGAATGGGTCAGAGCATCTCCAAAATTCCAGCCCTTGTGGGGTGTTCCCGGTCTGCAGTGGTCAGTAACTATCAAAAGTGGTCCAAGGAAGGAAAAGAGCTGAACCTGGGACAGGGTCATGGGCGGCCAAGGACCATGGCTGCACGTGGGGAGCGAAGGCTGGCCCGTGTTGTCCAATCCAACAGACGAGCTACAGTAGCTCAGATCTCAATTCAATCAAGCATGTGTGGGATGTGCTGGACAAACAGGTCCAATCCATGGAGGCCCTATCTCACAACTTACAGGACTTAAAGGATCTGCTGCTAACATCTGTGGTGTCACAGCACACCTTCAGAGGTCTAGTGGAGTCCATGCCTCGACGGGTCAGGGCTGTTTTGTCAGCAAAAGGGGGACCTACACCAAATTAGGCAGGTGGTCATAATGTTATGGCTGATTGGTGTACACTCCAGATTCATTATACATAAAGTGAAACATTTCAAGATTTTTTGTTTCAGTCTTGATGATTATGGCTTATAGCTCATGGAATTCAAAAATCCAGTATCTCAGAATATTATAATAAAATACAGGAATGTTGATCTGAGAAGAGGTTTAATCAGCTAATTCACTCCCTGAGCCTTCAGTTTCTCAGTCTGGTTCAGTACACACAACCATAATCATGGGGAAGACTGCTGTCTTGACAGTCCAGAAGACACTCACTGACACAGAAGGTCATTGCTGAAAGGGCTGGCTGTTCGCAGAGTTCTGTATAAAAGCATATTCACGGAACGTTGACTGGAAGGGAAAAGTGTGTTTGAAAACGTGCACAAGCAACAGGGATGACCGCAGCATTGAGAGGATTGTCAAGCAAAGCCGATTCAAGAACTTGGGGAAGCTTCACAAGGAGTGGACTGAGGCTGGAGTCAGTGCATCAAGAGCCACCACGCACAGACCTGTCCAGGAAATGTCGCATTCCTAGTGTGAAACCACTCCTGAACCAGAGACATTTTCAGAAGCGTCTTACCTGGGCAAAGAAGAAAATGAACTGGACTGTTGCTCAGTGGTCCAAAGTCCTCTCTTGAGATGAAAGTACATTTTTCCATTAATTTGGAAATCAAGGTCCCTGTGTCTGGAGGTGTGAGTGGAGAGGCACAGAATCCAAGTTGCTTGAACTCCAGTGTGAAGTTCCCACAGTGATGGTTTGGGGTGCCATGTCAACCGCTGGTGTTGGTCCACTGTGTTATATCAAGCCCAGAGTCAATGCAGCCGTCTAACCAGAAGATTTTAGAGCACTTCATGCTTCCATCTGCTGACAAGCTTCATGGAGATGCTAATTTCCTTTTCCAGCCGGACTTGGCACCTGCCCGACGTGCCAAAACGACTGGTAACTGGTTTGCTGCCCATGGTATACCTGTGCTTGACTGGCCAGCCAACTCGCCTGACCTGAACCTCATAGAGAATCTATGGGTATTGTCAAGAGGAAAATGAGACCCCAGACCCAACAAAAGGCCACTATCAAAGCGACTTGGGCTTCCACAACACCTCAGCAGTGTCACACGCTGATTGCCTCCATGCCACGCCGTATTGATGCAGTAATTCGTGCAGGAGCCCCAAGCTGTAATCATCAAGATTGAAACAAAAAGGGCTTAAAATCGTAACCGTAATTTAATTATTTGAAGTTGTTTTAGAGCAATGGTGTCAAAAACATTCCAAGGAGGGACAAAAAATATCAGTAAACATACATGAAGTTAAATGTTAACATTGGGATTAGCAATTTAGAATTTAATTAGACTTTTTTTCTATTCAAGAAAATTAAAATCAGCAATAATGACCTTTCTGCAATATACATATTTACCTGAACCCTGATAACCACACAGGCCATATTCTCTCCCTTCTGAATATAACAGAAGACAAGGCTACTGGACCACTGAGCTTCATTGAGAAATTACACATCATGAAAGTGAGTTTGAGACTTCCTTACCGTGGTCTACTTTAAGAAAAGTCTTTAAGCACTAAAGGTAACAGGTTCAGGTTCAAATGTTGTACTCTCGGTCTCAGTCCAGGGTAAGTGTAGCTAAGTGAACCTTGACGTGAACTAGGATGGGGCACAATGGCTGTAGGTGCTATGTACAGTACCAGTCAAAAGTTTGGACACACCTACTCATTCAGTGGTATTTTCTTTTATTTGAACTATTTTCTACATTGTAGAATAACAGTGAAGCCTTCAAATCTATTAAATAACACACATGGAATACATTTATATTTTAGTTTTCTAGTGGCCATCCTTCATTTTGATGACAGCTGTGCACACTAGGCATTCTGTCTACCAGTTTCATGAAGTAGTCACTTGGAATGCTAAGGAGTCTTTAAGGAGTTCCCACAAATTATGTGCAGTTTCTAGCTGCTTTTTCTTCACTCGGCAGTCCAACTCATACCAAACCAGTTCGGATGTTTGTGGAGGCTAGGTCATCTGATGCAGCAAAATCACTCTCCTTGGTTAAATAGCCCTTAAACAGCCTGTATGTGTTTTTTGGGAATGCTGTGATTACCATGCTGGTGAAGTGTGCCTTGAATTCTAAATAAATCTGACAGCATCAACAGCAATGCATCCCACACTATCACACCTCCTCCATGCTTCCCAGTAGGAAGCGCACATGCAGAGGTCTTCCATTCAGCCACTCTGAATTTCACAAAGACTCTGTGGTTGGAACAACAAATCTTACATTTGGACTCATCAGACCAAATTTGGACTCATCAGGCAGATTTCCACTAGTCTTATATCCATTTCTTTTGTTTCTTTATTGTGCCCAAGCAAGTCTCTTCTTGTTGGTATCCTGATTCACACAGTCTCCTCTGAATAGTAGATGTTGGGATGTGTTTGTTACTTAAAGTCAATGAACCATTTATTTGGGCTTCAATCTGAGGGGCAGTTAATTGCCGATACCTGAGGCTGGTAACTACTGAACTTATCCTCTGCAGCAGAGGTTACTCTGGGTCTTCCTTTTCTGTCGCGTTCATCAAGAGAAAAAGTTTAATCATAGCGCTTGATCGTTTTTGTGACCTCACTCAAACCTTCAAAGTTTTTGAAATGTTCTTCTGGTAATGATAGACTTTAATTTATCTTTGATTTTCAGATCTGTTTTTGGACTACAGTTGTCCATAATATGGACTACAGTCCGGACATAATAATGGTTGTCTGTATAGCAACCCTACCTTGTTACAACACAATGAAATGAAGGAAATTAATCCACAAATTAACTTTTAACAAGGCACACTTGTTAATTGAAATGCATTCTGAGAGACTACCTCATGATGCTGGTTGCAAATGGTGGCTTTGAAGAATCTACAATATGAAATGTATTTTGACATTCTTTTGGTTACTACATTATTCCATATGTTACTTCATATTTCTGATTTCTTTACTAGTTTTCTACAATGTGAGAAATAGTACAAATAAATAAATACTCCTGAATGAGCAGGTTTGTCTGAACACTTGACTGGTACTGTAGGTCTGACTACAATCAACATACATTTTTCATGTTACAATTATATAATCTATTTGACTTTATGCATGGTTTTTCTGTGGAAAGTCAGGCCATTGTTTGTCTGCTGAAATCCATTTTTCATTTTTATCCACATTTTGTACAATACAAAGTCAGAGGGAATAAGATAGAACAGCACATGAGTATAATGTTGAGAAAAGGCCCAACTCATCAAGTAACAAAAGAAACAAGGAAATGGTTGTTTTAAAAAACAACTCCAAGTGCTGAATCAAAACGATTCAACTGTAGTCGGACAGCCCATTAGTGCCTACATCCATCGCAACTCAACATAGTTTGCAAAGAGGTTCAACATCTCATTAATGGCATTGTTTCACATTCATATACAAACTCAAAATGACATTTTTTGCTACAGTACTGTAGGTATTGATTGCCAAACTGCTTGTTTCCCCCCCTCCCCTTAGGGTCTGCTTAAGTTTGTGTTTCCACTGGGCGTGGTCTACTTTGCCGAGTATTTCATCAACCAGGGCCTGGTGAGTGGGTCTCTATTGCCTCCTGTCAGTTCATTGTGTGACTGCAAATACAACCCTGTTTATAAAAGCGTTGGGATGCTGTGTAAAATGTAAAACAGAAAGCAATGATGTGCAAATATTGTAAAAACTGTATTCAATAGAAAAAATTACAAAGACAATATATCAAATGTTGAAACTGACATTTTTTATTGTTTCTTGAAAAATTAATACCCACTTTGAATTTGATGCCAGAAGCACATTTAAAGAAAGCTGGGACAGGGGCCACAAAAGACTGGAAAGGTTGTGTATTGTTAAAAAATTATAATAATTGAACATCTCACAACTAATTACACTAATTGGCAACAGGTCAGTAACATGATTGGGTATAAAATAAGCATCTCAGAGAGGTAAAGATGTGGAGGGTTTCACTACTCTGTGAAAGACTATGCAGGCAAATAGTGCAACCATTTAAGAATGACGTTTTTCAACTTAAAACTTCAAAAGCTTGAGGATCTCATCATCTATAGCAGTGGTTCCAAAACCTCTCCTGCCCCACCCCAGCCATTAGATGTATTAGATGTATCCCAGAGCTAGCACACCTGAATCAACTCATTAACTAATTAACAAACCCTTACCTGTTGAATCAGGTGAGCTAGTTTAGGGCAAAAACTAAACTGACATGGTTAGGGGGGCCCCTGGAGAGGTTTAGGAACCACTGATCTATAGTACATAATATCATTAAAAGATTCAGAGCATCTGGAGAAATCTCTACGCAAGGGACAAGGCCAAAAACCAATACTGGATGTCTGTGATGTTCGGGCCCTCAAGTGGCAGACATAATTCTGTAGTGGAAATCACTGCATGAGCTCAGGAACACTTCCGAAATACTATTGTCTGTGAACACAATGTCATTGCATCCACAAATGCAAGTTAAAACTCTACCATGCAAATAAGAAACCATATACAGTGGATATAAAAAGTCTACACACCCCTGTTAAAATGCCAGGTTTTTGTGATGTAAAATAATGAGACAAAGATAAATGTGAGACATTTATCTTTAAATCAGAGACGTAACCAAGGACTCGACGTCCCTCCAAAATTGATGAAAAGACGAGAAGAAAACTGGTCAGGGAGGCTTCCAAGAGGTCTACAGCAACATTAAAGGAACTGCAGGAATTTCTGGCAAGTACTAACTCTGTGCTACATGTGACAGCAATCTCCCGTATTCTTCATATGAATGGGGTAGGGAGGCAAGACTGTAGCCATTTCTTACAAAGAAAGACATCCAAGCCCGGCTGAAGTTTTTGCAAAAACAATCTTCAAGTCCCCCAAAAGCACATGGGAAAATGTGTTATGGTCTGATGAAACCAAGGTTGAACTTTTTGGCCATCATTCCAAAAGGTTTGTTTGGTGCAAAAACAACACATCACCCAAAGAACACCATACTCACAGTGAACCATGGTGGTGGCAGCATCATGCTTTGGAGTTGTTTTTCTTCAGCTGGAACCGGGGCCTTAGTCAGGGTGGACGGGAATTATGAACAGTTCCAAATACCAGGCAATTTTGACACAAAACCTTCAGGTGTCTGTTATAAAGCTGATGATGAAGTTCACCTTTCAGCACGACAACGACCCAAAGCACACATCCAAATCCACAAAAGCATGGCTTCACCAGAAGACGATTAACATTTTGGAATGGCCCAGCCAGAGCCCAGACCTGAACCCAAATTAACATCTGTGGAGTGATCTAAAGAGGGATGTGCACAGGAGATGTCCTCACAATCTGACAGATTTGGAGCGCTTTTGAAAAGAAGAGTGGGCAAATATTGCCACGTCAAGATGTGCCATGCTAATAGACACCTACCCAAAAGACTGAGTGCTGTAATAAAATCAAAAAGTGCTTCAACAAAGTATTAGTTTACACACTTATTCAACCAGGTTATTGTGAATAATTAATTTTTCCCCCTCAAAGATTTCATTTTGTTTTTCAATTGAATTGTTCACGTTATAGGTCACATTAAAGGTGGAAAATGTTTTGACATGATTTATCTTTGTCTCATTCTTTTACATCACAAGTACCTGGCATTTTAATGTGTAGACTTTTTTTATATCCACTGTATAAACAAGATCCAGGAACGCCACTGCCTTCTCTGGGCCCGAGCTCATTTAAGATGGACTGATGCAAAGTGGAAAACTGTCCTGTGGTCTGACAAATCAACATTTCTAAATAGGTTTGGGAATCGTGTCCTCCGGACTGAAGAGGAGAGGGACCATCTAGCTTGTTATCAGCACACAAAAGCCAACATCCACGATTGTATGGGGTGCATTAGTACACAAGGCATGGATGACAAATCTGTGAAGGCACCATTAATTCTGAACAAAATATACAGGTTTTGGAGCAACATATGCTGCCATCCTAATTACGTCTTTTTTTCAGGGAAGGCCTTGCTTATTTCAGTAAGACAATGACAAACCACATTCTGCACATATTACATCAGTGTGGCTCTGTAGTAAAAGAGTTTGGGTGCTAAACTGGCCTGCCTGCAGTCCAGAACTGTCACCCATTGAAAACATTTGGTGCATTATGAAACGAACAATATGCCAAAGGAGACCCCAAAATGTTGAGCATCTGAAATCCTATGTCAAGCAATAATGGGAAAAATTTCCCTTTCAAAACTACAGCTGTTGGTCTGGTTTTGTGGTAGAAATCTAATTGGTTAATTTCTATAACAGTTTACAGAGTGTTGTTAAAAGAGGTGATGCAACACAGTGGTAAACATGCCCTTGTCCTAAAGTTTTTTTAAAGGTGTTGCTGGCATCAAATTCAAAATTGACATGTCTTTCTCCAAAAACAATAACATTTCACTTTTTGCTATTTTATATTAAATATAGGGATAAATTATTTTTCAATTTTATTTCAATTACATTGAAATATTCAACAGTATTTAGCCTTTTCCAGTTAAATTTATATATCTAAATGGTTTCTAAAAAGGATGCCTAAGGAACCTGGATGTCTGGGTCTGACACGTATCTGATTGATAGGGTGTTCCTTATTTGTTAAAGTCTTATTTCACAAGGCACCCTGTACTTTTGTTCCAAGTTATGAACGAATATTTCAGAGAAAAATCTAAGATAATATGGCAACATTTAGGGGTTGCTACCACATGATAATTTAAGCCTATGGGCAGCTGTGAATCAATTCAGGCTTCGCATTTAAACATACATTTACTGTGCTTGAATGTACTTGATTGATAACTATTTACAATTGGGCATCACTCCCATGTTGGCAGCCATTTTGGAAAAAAGTAACACAGAAAACATGGAGTTTGTGTCGACCAGCTACTCGGTGTAACCAAGTTATCATCTGGGACAGGGAAGCTTCAGCCTCTGCAGTGTATGAAGTAGCTACGGCTTGGAACATAACTGCTCAAGTCAAATGTATGTTTTGACACCACTTCAGTCAACAGTGGACCAAGAAACTGTGCACGCATCCTGTTTGAGCAGAAATTGGACAAGCATATGTTGTGGTGTGCATGTTGCCATCACATTATAGAAATAATGTTTGAGGCAGTGGTCGTGCTGTGCCTTGGTCCTTCCAAAGGCCCGGAGATAATGATTTTCCTCAGGTTCCAGAGCACTTTGGGAATTTTTAGACAGATGAAATTTTGTCACAGTAACGTCAGATGAGGTGTAAAGCAGTGCAGTTTCCAGTGTAACAAGTGAAATGATTGCCTTCGCTGAGAGCCCACAACATTTATTTCAACTGCGATGACTATTGTGAATTCCTGGAGCTACCCATCACCTTGGGTCATTCAGAGCACCAGCCAGGCTGCACAGAGCGAGATGGATGGCAAAGAGGATTTATAGTCTGAAGATTTTGATGTTAAAGGGACAGTTCAAGTTCACAATGAAGGAGGAAAAGGGGATAGCTGACATGCTTGTTCACTGTTGTGCTGTATGTCATAGTCTGGTTTCAAGAACTGCAGGTACCTCCTCATACTGACCTGGAGCTGTTGAAGGACATTGGCCGATACATGGAGAAGAATGCTGCAATTGTGGAAGTGGCACTGAAGAAATTACTGGTTTACCTCAGGTATATGTCAGAGGAATTGGTGGATTTTGCTTCTTTGATGACAGCGTCTCAGTTTATACCAAGTGTTAGATGGTTGCTGCTTTGTGCAAAACTGGCATTGAACATCCACTGAAGAGGACAACCTTGGAGCCTGCACTGATCAGCTCCAAGCATCTAGAAGATTTTGTCACAGAAAACACTAAGATCCTTTAGCATCAGCTACATTTCAGCACATTTCCTCAAACTAGATGTTCCTGGCAAACAGAGGATAACAAGATGGCCAAGGCCACTGCCAGCTCAATACGAGTTGTGAATGATATTGAAGAGCGTGGTGTAGCACTGATGAACGAATATAACAAGCTGCATACAAACGATGAGGAACAGAAGCAATTTTTTTATGTCATGGAATATCGCCAGCGATAGCCAGACAGAAACCAAACAACACTTAAGTGGTAACACATTACGGTGGTATAAACTAACTAAACATTTTCATGTTGACCAGGACCTGTGTGTGATTGTGTATTTCAGATAAATAGCTTAAATAGAAAATGTTGTTGAAAAATTACAGTATTTCTGTACTTTCTGCCTTTTTGATGTACTTTGTCTGGTAGCAATCTCTAAAACTAATTGAATCTCCACAAACCTTTATTTATATTACCAAAATATGTCAAATGCAAGGGTTCAAATTCAAATAAATATTTTTTAAATGCAACTAAGGACCGCCCTTGTGATCCTAAACGTCTTTTTGTACTCCTCCATATTTTTCTTTGCAGTTGGAACTTCTATATTTCCCCCAGTTCTCTCTGACACATGCAGAGCAATATCGCTGGTCAGTAACATTCACAATACTCTTAATACTGGGGTGATAAAGTGGTTCAAAAAACTGTTCATATACCTACCGTCTGTGTGTCTGTGTGTGTCTGTGTGTCTGTGTGTGTCTGTCTGTGTGGTCAGGTACCAGACGTTGTACCAGGTGGGAGTGTTAGTCTCGCGTTCCTCTCTCTGCTGTGTGAAGATCCGGAGTATCTGGGTTCTCGCTCTGCTACAGGTGAGGCAGCTGGACCCCCTTCAGAACCCTGCCCTTCAGAACCCTGCCCTTCCACTTAGTCCAAACCATTTGAAGTTTGTTGATCCAAATGGTTCAGGGGAATTATATATACCAGCTAGCAGTGGAGCGCTTGCTTTCTTGAATCTCCTGATCCTGGTTGGCCCTTTCCTGCCTCATGATTTCTGCATCTCAGCTGGCAGAGCATGACCCTTGCCATGGCAGGGTGACATCTCACATGAGTCATTCAGCAGAAGCTTTTATCCAGAACAACTTACAGCCATCTGTCAGTGGGATTGTGGTTTTGCTCTACTTCCTAATTGTGTGAACATGTGGTGGTTCTGTTTCTGTCAGTTTGTGAACGCAGCGGTGCTGACTCTGGCAGTGTACTTCCACTTCCTGCCAAGTGCAATCCTGGTGTTTGTGATAGTGCTCTATGAGGGACTGCTGGGAGGAGCCGCCTACGTCAATACATTCTACTTCATCAGCAAAGAGGTCTGTCACCAGTGTGTCTGTGCCCCGCCTGTGTGTTGTCTGTGCCCCGCCTGTGTGTCGTCTGTGCCCCGCCTGTGTGTCGTCTGTGCCCCGCCTGTGTGTCGTCTGTGCCCCGCCTGTGTGTCGTCTGTGCCCCGCCTGTGTGTCGTCTGTGCCCCGCCTGTGTGTCGTCTGTGCCCCGCCTGTGTGTCGTCTGTGCCCCGCCTGTGTGTCGTCTGTGCCCCGCCTGTGTGTCGTCTCTGTGCCCCGCCTGTGTGTCGTCTCTGTGCCCCGCCTGTGTGTCGTCTGTGCCCCGCCTGTGTGTCGTCTGTGCCCCGCCTGTGTGTCGTCTCTGTGCCCCGCCTGTGTGTCGTCTCTGTGCCCCGTCTGTGTGTCGTCTCTGTGCCCCGCCTGTGTGTCGTCTGTGCCCCGCCTGTGTGTCGTCTGTGCCCCGCCTGTGTGTCGTCTCTGTGCCCCGTCTGTGTGTCGTCTCTGTGCCCCGTCTGTGTGTCGTCTCTGTGCCCCACCTGTGTCTGTGTGTCATTAGCCCTTCCCCTGAACTCTCCCCTTTTTTCTCTGCAGACGGGAGACAGAGAGAGGGAGTTTGCCATGGCGGCAGCTAGTGTAGGAGACAGTCTGGGCATTGCCCTCTCTGGCGTCGCAGCTTTCCCGGTCCACAGATACTTCTGCTCACTATAAGAGACATACAGTACACACACAGAGGTGAGAGTTGTATGAGAGGGTAGAATCATCTCATCAGGTTATTTCCTTAGATGTTGCTCTCCGCAACTGGCATGGATGTAAATTGCTTTGCTGAAAGGAGAAGTTCACTGACTTTTGTGTTGATTAATCCCCGAAACAGTTTGGGATGTTTTGTTGCATAATTGGTTGTCATCAATTGCTTAAACTACAAGGCATTAGGAAAATGTGGCTAAGCATGCTATATATAGAGAATTGACTAAAAGCACAGAGTGTAAATAAGGTCACATCAAATGATATTTGTCACGTGCCAGACAACGGTGTGCCCTTTAAAGTGAAATGCTTACTAACAAGCTCTTTCCCTACAGTGCAGTTAGAAGTAATAATACCATTTAAAAATTAGGATATAAAAATAGAAAGGATTAAACACAAGAATAAAGTTAGCAAAAAATAATGAAAGGAGTGGGGAGATACAGGGATAACTGGTACCAGGGGCGGCGCCAGCCGATTTTGCCGGGGCTTCAGCCCCGGATGTTTTGAGTGTAGCCCCGAATCTCAAATGAGGGAATTTTTATTTTTTATTTTTTTTAAGCCTATGTAAACCCGCGAAATCATAAGTTGTCCTATTTCGTTGCGCTTTGGCTTTGCACGTACTGCATACAGCCTGTAAAAATATACCTTAAAAATAATCTAGCCATATAGGCCTACATTACTTTGCTGCCGTTTCTTCCTCCCTTTTGAATATGTAGCAGGTAGGGGAGGGGCTAGCCTAGTAGCAAAGTCAAGTGTCTGAGCGTGCAATTTAATAACGACAGACAGCGAGCGGGAAATGAAAAATGAAGCAAACAAGACTTTGGGGGTTCTTTGGAAAGAGGTCAGTGGGTAAGAAATGAATTCAGTTTTTTTATCCTTTAAATCTAAAGATCATCTTCTGGCTGTCTTTCATTGTATGTCTATTTGTTAACTACTGTAGCTAGTTATTATGCTACTAGCATCACTTGTATGTTACTAGTAGCATCTGATATAAAAAAAAACTCTTCGAGTGATCCCTGTATTTGCATAAAATGCTCTGGGCTAAGCCCCGGATGTCCTTCAATGCTGGAAACGCCCCTGACTGGTACTGTCGAATATGCCAGGGTGCACAGACTGCATATTCTACAGTACCAGGTGTTCCTGTATATCCCACTTCGTTTTATTTCTTTTTTGCAATACCTTATTCTATTATTATGTTCAATCCTTTCTATATATGTATAAACATATATTTAATGTTTATCAATGAATATATAAATTAAAAAACCAAATTAAATAGGAAAAGTAGCTGCAGAAAATCTTATTTGTGTGAAGAGTCAGTAAGTGTTCACAGGGTCAGTGCAGATAGACCAGTATATATATATATAGTCTCATGAGTAGAAGCTATCTCAGAGCCTATTGGTCCGAGTGCCAATGTTTCAGTAACATTGGCCAGACATTAGCAGAATGAACAAGTTGTGGAGTCACGTTAAAATCTATGAACGTTCCCTTCTAATGTTCATCTGAATTTTTGTTATGACTTGTCAGTTTTGACAATTACGGTACATACGTTCCTGGTTCAGTATATTCATGCAGGTGTGTAGTCAATTCCTCCATTTAGATTCCTTCATTTACAACCTGGACTTTTCTAGTTTCATATCACTTTAAAGGAGTTGATAACTGTCACTTGCCAAATGTAACATCTTTCATTCTGCCATCACCAAAGACAAACACAACATCTATAAATTTGTCTTTGTTAAATTATTAGGATTGTACTTGTTTTATTTGACTAGATTTGTAAGTGGTGTATTGTAGTCAGATCATTTGTTTTACCAACTAACTTTGTCTTGCTGCTATTATTAAGTTGGTTACTAATGGTTACTAATGTGTTAGAACCCTAACTCCACTAACCATATTTACAGTACATGTTATAACTTTATAGTCAATCAGTGTTATGGTATGTTTTGAAAACCTGACTTTGGATATTAAGTAATTAAAGATATTTTTTTGTTATAATCTGTCAGTTTTTTTTCTCTTATGTATGGCCTGTGTTGTTGTCTCTAGATATATTGCATTACATAGAGTGAAGTTAGAGGCAGGTGGACATAAATGGTATAGAGGAACATTACGTTTGAGGGCACTGTACTCAATTAGTTTTTCATGGGTTGTAGCTGAATATTTTCAATGCACATTTTTTTTATTACTGTGACTATGTGCATTGTCCGGTTTCTGGGATGGGGCAACCTGTTGAAACCTATGACCACATACCAGAACAAACCTGTATACACTGATAAGGCGGTCATTCTGTCAATTATAATTTAATCTTCTAGTTTTTAGTGTTTAAATTAATTATTTGCAGTGTTTAGAAATGTAGTTATTAATTTTTGCTACATGAATGCACAAAAACCTTTCAATGGAATTGTAGATTTTCATTAGTCATCTACATGGGAATGAAATCATAACATTACTACAATCATAGATGCAGTTGTAGACGGACGTTAACATACACTTAGGTTGAAGTCATTAAAACTCATTTTTCAAACGAATGTTAACAAGCAATAGTTTTGGTAAGTCGGTTAGGACATCTACTTTGTGCATTTTTCCAACAATTGTTTATAGACAGATGATTTAACATATAATATACTATATCACAATCCCAGAGGTTTACATACACTATGTTGACTGTGCCGTTAAACAGCTTGGAAAATTAAAGAAAATGTTGTGGCTTTAGAAGCTTCTGATAGGCTGTTTGACATAATTTGAGTCAGTTGGAGGTGTACCTGTGGATTTATTTCAAGGCCTACCTTCAAACTTGCTTGACATCATGGGAAAATCTAATCAGCCAAGAGCTCAGAAGAAAACTTGTCTGGTTCAATGTTTGGAGCAATTTCCAAACGCCTGAAGGTACCATGTTCATCTGCACAAACAATAGTACGCGAGTATAAATACCATGGGACCACGCAGCCGTCATTCTGCTGTCTCCTAAAGATGAACGTACTTTGGTGTGAAAAGTTCAAGTCAATCCCACAACAACAGCAAAGGACCTTGTGAAGATGTTGGAGGAAATTGGTACAAAAAATGTCTATATCCACAGTAAAACGAGTCCAATAACGACATAACCTGAAAGGCTGCTCAGCAAGGAAGATGCCACTGCTCCAAAACCACCATACAAATGCCAGACTATGGTTTGCAACTGCACATGGGGACAGAGATCATTCTTTTTGGAGAAAGGTCCTCTGGTTTGATGCAATAAAAATGTAACTGTTTGGCCATAATGACCATGATTATGTTTGGAGGAAAAAGGGGAAGCTGAAGAACACATCCCAACTGTGAAGGGGTGGCAGCATCATGTTGTGGTGCTTTGCTGCAAGAGGGACTGGTGCACTTCACAAAATAGATGGCATCATGATGAAGGAAACTTTTGGATATATTGAGGCAACATTTCAAGACATCAGTCAGGAAGTTAAAGCTTGGTCGCAAATGGGTTTTCCAAATGGATAATGACCCCAACCATACTTCCAAAGTTGTGGCAAAATGGCTTAAGGACAATGTACTGGAGTGGCCATCACAAAGCCCTGAAACACATTGCTTTAAACATTGGTGTTGAGTCATTCCTACAATCCAGTCCCTTTTGACCTTTGACTTTGTCCTGTAAACAAGTTAATAATTTACCACTTTTTATACTTCTATCACAAATAGGATATGTTTAACTATCAGAGTTATATAGTGGTCCAGTTCAGGCCATTAAATCCTAATAGTTATGGGCAGATTATTCATACACAAAGTGCCGTAAATGTCCACCCTGTTACAGGACATACGTATAACTATTAGAAATGTTTTTAATGCATGTTTATGACTGTTCACATTTTCTATGAAATCAAGTGTCCCTCTACTAAACCATACTCCATAGATATTTTAGATTTAGATACAACCTCTCCATAGATAATAGAATTTTATTAAACATTTTATAATGTGTTGCCGACTGATATTTTATAGGTTTATATTAATGTGCAGAGGAAGGATATTTGTATTGTTCAATTATAATTAAATATTGTAACAGGGTGGATGGCAGTAACAGGTCGGACATCACATTAATAACTGATCAAATGTCTTATCAAAGAAAGGCATTTTATTAACATAAAAAATGTAAACAGGAATATAGATCCAACTAGAAAATGAATAGACCCCTTTTGTAATAACACAAGCTGGAAAAAAATAAGAATGTACCATATCTAAAGAAGTTACAATGCACTTACAAGTTGTTACTATGTAAATACACAGGTATTATGGACGCTTAATATGTGGAACCCAGACAAATGTGTCCCTTTTAACACTAGGCATTCCCAAGTACTATGTATTTACATAGAAGTTTCCCCAATATCTTCTTACCGTCCTAGGTAAACACCAGTTTTTTATACCTGGAAACAGATGGTATTTTTTATATACATAACTGGGATTTCTTCCTTTACTCTCCACTTTTTTCTTTTGGCTTGCCTCTCTCTCTTTCGTGGCACTCTGATATAGTTTTCGTTTTCCCTTCCCCCCTGTCTTTTTTCAATTTTTCTTGCACACATTCAAGATAACGCTACCTTTCAGGGTCAGCATCCCAGCACGCTGTACCTCTTTTGCCTTTCTGTAGCACTTAATGCTTCAACTCTGTTAAATGCATACATTCTGTTTTAACAACGATTTAAAATGTATAATGAATGCTAACAAATATATTAATAGCAGTAATTAACTTGACTCAGTTCTCTACATGTCTGCTGATGGCACCGCTGAAAGCTCAATGGTTGTAGTTTAGCTTCTAGGTAACACGATTTTGATATTTTGCATTGCTAACATCACTCTACTCCACCCTACGTCATTTTGTTCGCGCGCCCGCATACCGCTTTCGAATTGCGCGTGGCACATAGCGGAAGTTGCAGACGGAGCCCGTCCGGTGGTGGGGAACCGGTGAAAAAAAAAAGAAAATGAACCGTGCTGGATTTTTTTTCATGGAATAAAATCGCTTATGTATGTCTACATCTTGATATTTTCTCCAATATTCAAAGGTAATTGTGATCTTTTTGGATTATTCCACCTTCTCGGAGAGAAAACAGCTCATCATCCGAACAGTTTGTTAGCTAATCAGCACCGCAGGAGCTAGGAAATGTTAGCACATTTGTTAGCATTTCGTAAGCAATTTGATAAGCGGGTCTATAGCTTGCTTGCTAGATAATGCTAATAACGCATTGGAGAAGAACACGATCCACGAATTAATTCCTGTACTTAAACTAGTATTCCCATACGTTTAATTAAAATACATGTTACCGTTAACAGTGCCAGTAAATGAACACAATTATTGTAAATATTATATCTACTTAATGTTATTTATCGAGGTTTGGCCATAGTATTAGTACTAGCAAAGTTCCGTAGGTCAGATGGCTTTACCCAGACTACTGATGGCACTGTAACTATTGGGGAAAAAATGTCACTCCCCTTTTCTATACATTTTTTAACTAATGTATCATTTCATGTTACGACCTTGCGCCTAGCTGTTGACATGGACTGTTCAGAAAATCCATAGTCAGAGGACACGACTGTCGTTATAACTGGAGTGAGGCTACAAGTACAATACTGTGTCTAGTGTGTATGACAAAATGTGGACAATCGGAGCCCAGCGCGGTACAGTATGGTTATAAATCTGGGTCCTCGAACGAAGCTGTGCCAAAATGTGGACGGTGAGAGGCGCTTAGCTATTGGCAGTACCCGCAGCCAGAGCTTCGCGAGATATGCTACTAATAAAAAATTTACCACCATCCTGCCAGGGTGAAGATTGTGTTATACTCAGTCCAGCTGCCTGCTACACTAGAAGATTGAACAACTGCTAGTTTTATATACACTAAACAAGTAGCAGCCGCCATTTTGGAATGACAGTAACAACCAATCAGTTTCTTTGTTGTTTATGTCCCATTCCATAATGGAAGCAGTGGCTACTGCATGAATACACTTTAGGAACCAGTAGTTAATAAAACGTCAGTGTAGAAGTTGGAATAATGGGACATTTCAGATCCCGTTAGCTTTTTTCTGTGTATCGAGGAATGTTTTCACAATCATATACACGAGCTTTCCACATTTGAGCATAGCTCGATTCCTTAGGGGAATTACAGAGAATGTGAAATGACCCAGATGAACAGTTGTCCTCGGCTTAATGTCAGGGTTGCTATTGATGATAATTTAGGGGTGCATGTGGCACATGAAATGCTGATCCATTGAGTAGGTATACTATTTGAGAACATTATTAATACAGCCTATAGACATTAGTCTATTTGGTCTGTGCATGTGCTGCTCTCTTCTGGCTAATGTATCTGTTGATCCATCAAATGTTAACTTGTACTTGTACATTGACCCAGTTGTGCTCTGTTATCATGCGTGTAGGCAGCACCTTAAATGCTGACGCCGTTTTGATGTAAGACCAGGGGTAGATCCAGCTTAAGGACGTCCAGGGTATCCACAACTTCATTTTTCTTTTTTTCTTCAAAAAGCCCCTTTTGTATAAACTAGCGGTACATATACCCAGCCTTAAACCCCAAAGAGCAAGCAAGATGTCGAAGCATGGTCTGATGATGCCCTAACAACATTTTAGTATACATGGTTCCTTTGGGGGTTTCCACTATTGAAAGTTTGTTCAGAAACAACTGCCATACAACGGTTCATTCTAATCATGGTCTAAAAACCATGCTCTTACTATTTTACAGACCCACCAGTCCAATCTCCCACTCAGTCTGTGACTGAACAGCTGCAGAGCGTGTGTGTGTTCCGGACCAGGTTGACCGTGTGGACCAGGTTGACCGTGTGGACCAGGTTGACCGTGTGGACATTCACCCCGTGTTTGCAAGGCCCTGTTGGAGGCTCCAGACCTTGGAGAGGGAGGCACACACAAGCCTCTGGTTCTACATGTGTGTGACCATGGGGGACATCAGTGACCTGGACAGACAGATCGAGCAGCTTCGGCGCTGTGAACTCATCAAAGAAAACGAGGTCAAAGCACTATGCGCCAAGGCCAGGTAATCAGAAACACACTGAAACAGGCCACTTCATTTTGATCGTCTTGTACAGTGTTTCTGAACCCTGCTCCTGGACGCCCCCCTGCCCTGCATGTTTTAGATCTCTCCCTGCTCTGTCACACCTGATTCAAATGATCAGCTCATTATCAAGTCCTGCATGAGCTGCATTTGGTGTGTTCGGGCAGGGAGAGATCTGAAACATGCAGGAGCAGGGTTCAGAAACACTGGTCTAGTAATTCCCTAAGCTCATTTTCACTTGTGTTACAGGGAAATTCTGGTGGAGGAGAGTAATGTACAGAGAGTGGACTCTCCAGTAACCGTGAGTATCTCCAACATAGAAGGCGTGTGTCTTCATTGGCCAATTAGTAAATCTGCCATGTCAGCACTTACTCTTTCTCCTAACTGGAGTCCTCCCTTTATATTGTGTCCTCACGGCTTACATTCACTGCATCCTTTCTAATATTCTTGTTCATGAATGGCTACTCATTAATCCCATAGACCTTTTGACAAAAGTACTGTTCGTCATGCTTCCAAATGTTAAATGGATCACCACATAGATTTCTATTTTTTATTATTGTATCTTTGGACCATTTGGAATCAAGATGACCAGCAATGGTAAATTAGTGGCTGTTTTGTTATGCCAACCATTGAATGGGTGGAGCGTGTAAGCCCTTTCACTTTACATGTTGAAAGCTGGATGGATTAAGATGCCTGTTCTCCTTTTCTGTCCCAGGTATGTGGGGATATCCATGGCCAGTTTTATGACCTAAAGGAGTTGTTTCGAGTAAGTTACATCTCCCGTCTGTCTTGCATTTCATCAGTTGTATCTTTCAGTGTATATACAGACTCAACGTACTGTATGTACCAACTGTGTTGATAACACCATAAACTCCATGGTGGCTCATTCGAATGGTGTTACGTTTGTGCTCTGCATTTTTTTCCCCAGAAGCTTTGGTACTATTATCAATAGTATGGTGCAGTGTTTCAAAACTCTTAGTACAAAACTCTAAACTGATCATACTCATAAATCATTAAATATTGCATTCAAAACAATTGATTTAGCTTTCATTTGGTTTGTAAACGTCTTTCACCACAAGATTAATTCCACCATATGTTTTTGGTGAAATACTAGTATATCCGTTACATCATCAAAACATAACAGTGAAATTCAGTTAGTCCAAGACCAAACAATGTAAGACAAGTGTTTCAGCATTAGTTTTTGAAGTGCTAACGGTAATCTGTTACAGTTTATTTCAGTGTTTTCACATTAGGCAAAACTCTAACTATACACCACCCATCACGATTTACAGAAAATGATTGCCATAATTTTTATCCTATAAACAAACGTGTGATCAAAGAAGATATCTTCTACAATCATTGATGCAAAAAGTTACTTTTATTGGCATTTGGCCATGATATCTTGTCCACAACACAATGAATATCTTAATTTTTCATGGACTGCGGGAATACATTTTTGGCATGGCAAATCCCAATGTGACATTGGTCACCAGTGATGTCATGACATGTCTTGTCCATGAGCTGTAGGAATGTGACATACCTATGGGGATGGTGGTTATAGACCTTCCACCTCCACAATGAAAAAGACATTATGGGACACATGGACAATTGCTCATTGGCCAATGATATTGCGCCGTCACTATCAAGTATTGGTCCAGTAGAAGCCTGCTTTATCAACAAAGATGTTCTTGTTCAGTTTGTAGTTTTGACCCTGTTCAGGGGCTCTCTGATTTATTCCTCTGTCTTGCTGTCTATCCTGCTCCATGTTGAAAGACATTGCCAGTGTTCACATGGTTTATATGGTTATGTAGTTACCAGTTGTGGTACTGCTGTGGATGGCAATAATGTCCTGTTTATGATGGTATTGTATATATGCAGTGGTCTTTTGTGGCTCACACTACCAACACCAAGGTTGTGGGTTTGAATCCCACTGCGGTCACATACAAATCTATAGCCTTAGGGTGGTGATTCTGTACTTTTAAATCTGAACATAGTAGACAAAACAATGTAAAATACATACAGTATATTCACCAAATGGTTGAGTGATTATCAATGTAAGATGTACTTAGTTTTGAAAATCTGTTGTGTTTTTTGAACTAACAGTGGTGAGATTTTACCACCTACTTGTGTGAATAGGACCAAAGCGCCTGTAAACACAGCTTGTGTGCATGTGCAGGTTGGCGGTGACGTTCCTGAGACAAACTACCTCTTCATGGGTGACTTTGTGGACCGGGGGTTTTACAGCGTGGAGACATTCCTGCTACTATTAGCACTCAAGGTACTGAAGAGAGAAAAGACACAATGGGGCTGTTAAATTCCTGTGAGGGTATATGTTTCCATCTTTCTAAGATTGTAGAAGAGCTATGGGCTTAATTCAACCCATGCTGAACATGTGCACCGGAGCCATTGGCCCAGACTACTGGACCGTCCAAGGCCACTGGCATTTCAACTTAGATTTATTTGTTCATTTTTCTCACAAATTGACCAGAATTGGTTCCTGAAAGAAAAAATGTGATTGGCCTAAATACCAGTCAGTTGGAAAAAATAAATATTGCTGTTAGATTGCCTGTGTAAAATGAGCCTCCATGTTTCCAATGCTATGTAGATTTGGGGTCAGATTTGAACAGATATCCATTCAGGAAATTCATCCTTTGTGTCTAGTCCCTAGCAATAAGGTCTTATATAGAACAAATTCAAACCAGTCTCAACTGTCGGTCCATTTTTGAAGAACCTATTCAACCTATTCTAACCTGCTGCCTCAGGTGCGGTACCCAGACAGGATCACACTCATCCGAGGGAACCACGAGTCCAGGCAGATCACGCAGGTGTATGGATTCTACGATGAGTGCCTCCGCAAGTATGGCTCAGTTACCGTGTGGCGGTACTGCACCGAGATCTTCGACTACCTGTCCCTCTCTGCCATCATTGATGGCAAGGTGCGCCCCGCCACTAATTACATTACTTCTCGTTTCCATTATTGTGTTTGTGACCAACCGTTGACAAGACAACCAAATGCATCTTGGACCAGGGCTTTACAGGGCATTTGTTATTTTTGACAGACAGTGTGGATAAAAGTTGGGTTTTGCCAGATTTAAACCCAAGCTTCAGCTGTATATGTGAACTGGGTGGAGCTGTGTAGACTACAGGACCGCTGTAGGCCACGATCCAGGCTGCATTGCTGGGGTTAGGTCGCTAAGCTCAGGAAATAGCTTCCTCTCACTTAAACAGCCTCTCCCCCCTTGATAGCGCTTACTTTTTAGTTTTTCTGTTTTAGCAGTTATAAGTTGCTGTGTAGTTCAGTAGATAGGGCAAGCACTTTCAATGCCAGGGTTGTGGGTCCAATTCTTACACATGGGCTCATCAGTGTAGCTGCCCCTAAATTGCTCTTTAATGTTAATGTTTTCATTGGAAGTTATGGATTAGGCTAATGTTTTCACACAATTGCGAGGAAGAATTTTACAGAAAGCTGTAAATGTAGTTGGTTTGCGTAAGATAGTAACTTCATTTTTCTCTCTATCTCTCTCTATAGATATTCTGTGTGCACGGGGGACTTTCTCCTTCTATTCAAACTCTGGACCAGATCAGAACCATCGACAGGAAGCAGGAAGTGCCTCACGATGGCCCTATGTGTGACCTTCTTTGGTCTGACCCAGAAGGTAAGATCCGGTGCGGTCCAGAAACAACCACCCAGATACCCCTTCCACTCCAAAAACACATGTGAATGTTTATTAATTGCAGTCCTGACTGGCTCAGTTGGTAGTGCATAAGGCCCTTGCCAACAGCATGTTTGTGGGTTTGATTCATAAGTTTGGGCAAAAATGAATAAAGTCATGACTGCATGTGGCTCTAGCTAAATGCCTGTTATATGTGTGTGTGTATGCATGCATGCATGCAAGATGGGAAGGGAATTTAGCCTTTGTCACATTTGAGCTACACCCAACAGAGAGAAATTAAATGACTTTGGTGTCTTTCTCTCGTTTCTTCCCTCCTCCTTTCCTTTTCATTCTACCTCCAGACACCACAGGCTGGGGGGTGAGCCCGAGGGGTGCTGGGTACCTGTTTGGCAGCGATGTGGTGGCCCAGTTTAACGCGGCCAATGACATCCACATGATCTGCAGGGCCCATCAGCTTGTCATGGAGGGATACAAGTGGCACTTCAACGAGACTGTGCTCACTGTGTGGTCGGCGCCCAACTACTGCTACAGGTCTGTGTCCCGTCTGCATCTTCGTTTACTTGTTCAACTCACTTTCATTTTTTTACTTTATTGGTACTGCTGAGTACTTGTGCATCACTTAGTTCACCTTAATAAAAAGATAAAATCACTCCCCTTCTCTTGGACACAGGTGTGGCAATGTGGCGGCCATCTTGGAGCTAGACGAGCACCTGCAGAGGGAGTTCATCATATTTGAGGCTGCGCCCCAAGAGACCAGGGGCATCCCCTCAAAAAAGCCAGTGGCAGACTACTTCTTGTGACCGCTCACCCCATAGGAGAACATATGCCCCGATATTGACCGTTGACCCTTGGGCCAGACAATGTCAACCCTGTTCTCGCAGTGCCGCAGGTACTGTAGGATTCTGTGTCAACAAGGTTGTCTACATTTAACACACCTGGTCTTCCAGGTCGCTTACCTCATCAAGATGAAGTGCCTGCGGCACTCCAGGACCCGGGTTGTCTAGCCCTGCCATTGGCACATCTTGATTTCCCACTGGAGAGCTAACGGGGCTGTCAGTATGAGGAATATGGCAAAAAATATATTCCACCTAGCTACCTTTCTTCGTCCTCTATCTGATGGCAAGGCAAAGATATTTCCATGCCGTTTATGTTTTGGTTGGGGGAAACAGGAAGTGTCTAGTGGTACGCTGTGCGTCCGCATGAAACTGGGGCCCAATGACTGTTTTTATGGCTGCCACTGAGCCATTTTCTTTCTCCTCCCCTTATTAACTTCACCGCTCATTGTTATTTAGTTGTTTGATATTTGCCGCTCCTGAATCTTGTAGTATTTTTTTTTTTATTACTTAAAAATAAATTTGAACAATGTCCTATAGGGGTACTGTAAAGGAGTTGAAAATAAATCTCAATCTCTAGATAGAGGAAATTAACCCAGTTTGAGTGGTATTTTCCATATGGATCCTTTCTAAATTTTATTTTTCTTTTCTTTCTTTTTTTTAACATTTTATTATACATTTTTGTTAAACTGTTGTAGAGGAATTGCATTCAATCTTCTGTTAGCTATTTTCAGTTTCCTTATTTTCTTGTCTTTCACTGTCTTCAAACACTGCTCCTATTCTAAATGGCATCTATAATCTTAAACAAAAAATAAACCTTTTACACACACATCACTGACATTTTTTCTTCTATACCTGCTTGATGCCTATTGATTCACACATCTCTGTAGGGTTCACTGTTGACTTTTGATATTGTGAAAATAAAATATTTTGTATCAATTTCCTTTTTGTATTGTTTGGAGGTTTTAACTTCTATAAATATTATGGAAAAGCATTTTGCCGTCACATGCTACTTACTAAATTGCTCTCCCACATTCCTACCTTGGAATCACTGACTGCTAACGAAGTGCAGGATGGATGAAACAATAGCGCATGAAAATGGCTCACACACTTGGCCAAAACCACAGCCTGAAGCATGCCGTTTTTAAGAACAAGACCGATAAGGCACCGACTGAAGAGGCTTGAACGGAGCCGCACGAAAGGCGTCGAGCACAAGAGACCAATCCCAAGCCAAGAGCCATATGTCGGACCAGAGGTTGCGCACCAGGTGTTGCCCCATCAAGTCCCACATGGCAAGCATCCCAATTGAGAAGGACAATGAGCGTCCTTCCGAGAGGCAAATACTGCCCCCCCCCCCGCCTATTGACAAACGACGCCACTGCCCTGATGGCAGTCCTGACCAGGACATGCTGGCCCAACGGAGAGGATTGGAGAGGACTGCTGGGCTAGAAAAATAGCCAGAAGCTCCGGGGTTATTGATGTGGCATGTGCTCTATGCCACTGACCAATGGGGGGAACCACTAGAAGCCCCATGCCCAGCCACCAGTGACATACAGGTACCAAACCGTTCGTCAATAGGCGGAATACAGAGGTGCCCCGTCTGCTCCATCCCTTCCAGCCTAAAGGGCACTGGTCTGCCAGGAGCCTGGAGGAAGAAGGATGCAACCACAAAGCGGTCAAGTCCTACAGGAAGTCAGGGGACATGCGGAGAGACTGCACTGTAGACAGAAAACCCACAAAACTGGTACCGCTTGGAACGGGGGGCGGGTTAGCACAGTCAACCCCCCAACCATTCTACCGCCAGATGACACAGATCATAGAACTGTGGAGCATAATGGGATAAGTCGCACAAGCAGAAACAGTAAGGAGCTGCGACAATGTGGTCCAAACCAAGACACATCAAACACACCTAACAGGGACCCCTAACAGCAACATATAGAAGCCGCCAGATCGAGGACGCCATGATGGACCTGACCTGTAAGTCTTTGCTGTCTTCTTCCCAACTCATACCGTGCAAAGGAAGCACGGCCAAACTCTAAACAAATGCAGACTAAGGGATGTATCCTCACCACAAACAACAACGCACAAAGGGAATATGACCTAAAGGGAAGGTTCAATTGCAGAGAAGAGTCAAGAAAGGTAAGAAGCATCATACAAAATAATCTCAAAACAGGCAAGACACATCCAATGTAATGTTTTTTAACTGCTTATGGTTTTATGTTGTCTATTTGTTATTCTTAAATAACACTTAAACTTGCTGCTGCCTATCTTGGAAAGGATGCTCCTTAAAAAATGATTTTTAATCTCAATGATCCTTTCCTGGTAAAATACATAAAGTGTTGGAGACTATTATTGAGGAAGCCTATTTGAACACTTTGTAGCCTTTTTCTTGAACACAAGAACTGTGTTACCTGTAGGAATGTATCAATCATAGATCTCCAGGTATACTGTAGGAATAACTTTGTGTGTGTGTGAATGTAACAATAATAATGTGCTAGAATGTAACATTTGAATGTAACATGACAAATCATTTAACTAATGAAGCACTGTTATTTCAAGACTCAACATATGCCCATGTTTTGTAAGCTGTTTTACCACAGATTTACTTTGCAAATGTTGTCTGCTGTGCCCCTTAAAATTGTATAACTTAAATTAATACATACTGGCCATACTGCATAGCTATGTTCACATTATGAGTTTGGGTTAGTTCTGTTCCACAGCTAACTAGCTAAATTATAACACACTGTTATTTGTATGTACCTTTTTCAGTTACTGTACCCCCAAAATGTTTTACACTGCTTTCAGTACCCATGAAGTACCCCCTCATGTTAATTTCACTAGTAAGTCTATGGTGTCATGAGTGTTTTCAAGTACACCCTGTGGAGAGGCCAAGTACCCCCAGGGGTCCTAGTACCCCTGGTTGGGAACCACTGGCCTATTAGATATCTAACATAGGTGCACGAGATGATTGTTCAGTGAATACAATCGACACGTCTTATATATGGAATTTGATAAAGCAACTTCATGGTATGCATAGAGTAATAAATAAACAACTAGCCATTTGCTTCAGAAACCCCGACTGGGTGTATATTTTTTACTCGCAGAAATCCAAATTAAGTTCCATACACAACAGCATGTCTACTTGTAACAGGCTAATGTAAAAAGCCTAAAGTGTAAACGAACTGGAGCTGTTGATGTTGCCCAGTCTGGTTGACCAATGGAGATGCATTTCCTCTCTTAAACCCACCCACCGTGAAAATTGCAACTGCAAAAAAAGAAATTGAGAAATCCAAGGTAACATAAACAAAAACTGCAGCCAAAGACCGTCGTTTTATCGCAATAGCGTTAATGAGTGCTGTACATGCTCATACTTTTCAGTTGGCCAACATTTCTAAAAATCCTTTTTTTGTATTGGTCTTAAGTAATATTCTAATTTTCTGAGATACAGAATTTGGGGTTTTCATTAGTTGTCAGTTATAATCATCAAAATTAAAAGAAATTAACACTTGAAATATATCAGTCTGTGTGGAATGAATGTATACATTATACAAGTTTCACTTTTTGAATTGAATTACTGAAATAAATCAACTTTTTTATGATATTCTGATTTTTTGACCAGCACCTGTATATCCCTATACACTTCAGAATGTATCTGTCTGCTTCTGTCTTCTGTCACATCATCAATAAACACTATTGACACAGTGCCATCAGATGATGTGGTATGCTGTTCCAGAACTGGGCTGGCTTTTTTAGATGTTTTTTGGCAAAGTCTAATCTGGCCTTTCTATTCTTGAGGCTTATGAATGGTTTGCACCTTGTGGTGAACCCTCTGTATTTGCTCTTGTGAAGTCTTCTCTTTATGGTAGACTTGGATAATGATATGCCTACCACCTGAATGTGTTCTTCACTTGGCTGGATGTTGTGAAGGGGTTTTTCTTCACCATGGAAAGGATCCTACGATCATCCAGTACCAAGGGCATAAGAGTCTTTTTAATATGTAGTTCTTTGTCTATGACTACGTTAGATATAGACACACTCAGGTTTAAAAAAAAAATTAAAAGGTGTTGGCATTATTTACCAATGAACTGCGAATAGGACCAGTGCAACCAACACAGTTTCGCTCAGAGGTAGTCTGGTTGAAAATAATGGGGGCAATAATTGTTTCCACAATGCTAACTTGCAATACTCATTATGTCTGGAAAGGTTGTAGCAAATAGATAGTTACCCCAAACGATGTTGTCTACTCAATATGCTTTCTGTACCGTTGCCTTGCAGGTGTTGATAGGACTCACACGTTCAGTGTGAACATTCCAGTTTGACTTAAAGAAAGCAGAGATGTCTGAACATGCAATAGCATTGGTAAATTATACCTTGTGTGACTTCTTTTGCATGCTGGAAAGGCATCTCAGATAGATGATAATATGACTAATACTATAATGATGTTGGTAACATATCAGTCAAGCATGTTAGTCCAGCTTTAAGTTTTCCAATCTGCTCCTATAGACCGCATTGAATTATTACTTACTATCCTACCTGTTGGTTTGTGGCCTCTCCCTCCCTCGCTCAGACTACCTTTCTGATCCATGCTATTGTTATGACTCCCTCTCTCCTGAATGAAGTAAACACATACAGCACAATCCTACGTTCAGCTGCTGTCCTGCTATTAGAGATCATATTTAATGACTCTGATTGATTTACAGGATGACAGATCAACAGTCTATCTTGGCCTTGCACTTTCAATACTTTACCTGTTGGTTTGTTGCCTCTCCCTCCTTGCCTGTTTGTTCATGCCTATCACATTCCTACCATGATCATACGTAGCATGAATCAAATTCTTAAAATATTGAACACACTTTGGCTATATCTAAATGATTCAAAACATAAACTGAAGATTTGTTTTTGCCAGCTTATGTGTGTAGATTGTTACCAAGGACCGTGGCTACTTACACTCCATTCTTGACTGGTGGTAGCTAGCTACTTGCAGACCATATGGTGCTAAGACAGAGATTGTGCAAATCATTTTAGCAGAGGTTCTTCCTTTCAAATCATTCACTATCACTTTTTCAAACCGCAACAGGAACTACAGTGTTATCTAGCAAGCAAGCTACTGTAACTTTTGTTGGATTAAACTTTAAAGTAAAGATAACTAGCTAACTATGTCAATTTTTTTTGCCAGAAGAAAGCTTATTTTATCACGTTCGTTCTATAGCTATGAAAATCTATTGACGTTTATACACGTTGTACTGACTGTGAAAACAAAACGTATAGCTACAGTAATACACTTAGCCAGCCTACACAAACCGCATGTAATGAAAGAATGAATGAGAATGTTGGATTCGGAAGCGACCGAGACGTGACAAGTTCCTATTTTTTTCTAAATAAAGTATTACGCACAACATTATTATTGCGGGGGACACTTTAACCGTTTCTAATATTGGAAACGTTATGCTGGCAACATTAGAAATTCCGTAGCAACAATAAGACTTCCGGTTTTCGGATTTTGCCTTCAAAAAAGAAGTCCGCGGTAAAACGCGATTTTAATAATATTATAAGTATCGATTTTGACAATTTGCTTAGTGTATATTGTAAAAATGTACTGTAGGAAATGTTCAGGAGACTATATAGAGTGATTATATGCAAAGAAATCAAGGGGCACTATGTATTTGCAATTGTTGCTGGTGTTTAACTCCGGCCATACCATTGGCCACAATGTAACTCAATGCATATGAAATATATATTGCCCTATAGAAAAAAAAACTATTTTATACACCGCAGTGAATGTATTGTAGGAAATGTTTAGGAGACTATATAGATTAAATATATGCAAAGAAATTAAGAGGCACTGTGTATTTGCAATTGTTGCTGGCATTTTAATCCACCCATTCCATTGGCCACAATGTAACTCAAAGGATATTAAATATATTGGCCTATAAAAAAAACTGTTCTATACGCCGCAGTGAATGTATTGTAGGAAATGTTCAGCAGACTCTATAAAATGATTAAATGCAAAAAGAATCAAGGGGCACTGTGTATTTGCAATTGTTGCTGGTGTTTTACTCCGCCCACCCCATTGGCCACAATGTAACTCAAAGGATATTAAATATATTGGCCTATAAAAAAAAACTGTTCTATACGCCGCAGTGAATGTATTTGATTGTTAATGTGCAAAGAAATCAAGGGGCACTGTGTATTTGCAATTGTTGCTGGCATTTTACTCCACCCATTCCGTTGGCCACATTCCAAATTGCTGAATAGCCTTTAGATCCATTATTCCTTTTGTTAATGGAGGTGATTATCACCACTTGGTGATTACTTAACAGTTCAGCCAATGATCTAATGTAGTTGTCAATTACTTAAATTAACTGGCCATTAGCCTGCTGTATCACCTTTAGAGATGTAGATGTAGGATTTTATCTGTAGAAATATAAAATTAATGTTTAATGTGAATGTGATACTGAAAAGCAAGGGTATGTTTGCATACTTTCTCTGTAAGAAGTTTTGTTCCAGTTTTTAGCTCCATCAGAACAGTACCAAATGTTTTTACTACTGATAACACCAACATGTAATTACAGTAGGGCAAAAAAGTATTTAGTCAGCCACCAATTGTGCAAGTATTCCCACTTGAAAAGGTGAGAGAGGCCTGTAATTTTCATCATAGGTATACTTCAACTATGAGAGACAGAATGAGAAAAAGATATCCAGAAAATCACATTGTAGGATTTTTTATGAATTTATTGGTAAATTCCTTGGTAAAATAAGTTTTTGGTCTCCTACAAACAAGCAAGATTTCTGGCTCTCACAGACCTGTAACGTCTTCTTTGAGAGGCTCCTCTGTCCTCCACTCGTTACCTGTATTAATGGCACCTGTTTGAACTTATTATCAGTATCAAAGACACCTGTCCACAACCTCAAATAGTCACACTCCAAACTCCACTATGGCCAAGACCAAAGAGCTGTCAAAGGACACCAGAAACAAAATTGTAGACCTGCACCAGGCTGGGCAGACTGAATCTGCAATAGGTAAGCAGCTTGGTGTGAAGAAATCAACTGTGGGAGCAATTAAAAAGAAAATGGAAGACCTACAAGACCACTAGTAATCTCCCTCGATCCGGGGCTCCAAGCAAGATCTCACCCCGTGGAGTCAAAATGATCACAAGAACGGTGAGCAAAAAAATCCCAGAACCACATTTGGGGACCTAGTGAATGACCTGCAGAGAGCTGGGACCCAAGTAACAAAGGCTACCATCAGTAACACATTAGCCGCCAGGGACTCAAATTCTGCAGTGCCAGATGTGTCCCCCTGCTTAAGCCAGTACATGTCAAGGCCCGTCTGAGGTTTGCTAGAAAGCATGTGGATGATCCAGAAGAGGATTGGGAGAATGTCATATGGTCAGATGAAACCAAAATTTAACTTTTTGGTAAAAACTCAACTCGTGTTTGGAGGAGAAAGAAAACTGAGTTGCATCCAAAGAACACCATACCTACTGTGAAGCATGGGTTGGAAACATCATGCTTTGGGGCTGTTTTTCTGCAAAGGGACCAGGACGACTGATCCGTGTAAAGGAAAGAATGAATGGGGCCATGTATCGTGAGATTTTGAGTGAAAACCTCCTTCCATCAGCAAGGGCATTGAAGATGAAACATGGCTGGGTCTTTCAGCATGACAATGATCCCAAACACACTGCCCGGGCAACTAAGGAGTGGTTTCGTAAGCAGCATTTCAAGGTCATGGAGTGGCCTAGCCAGTCACCAGATCTCAACCCCATACAAAATCTTTGGAGGGAGTTGAAAGTCTGTGTTGCCCAGTGACTATTAAATTTACTTGTGCTATAGTTATCCCAATCAGTTGCCAGGTAGCATCTCGTTCACAAATCTCTCATTTGATAGGCCTGTAATATATAACCAGGTTAGTAGAACCAACCCCATTTGCAGACAGTCCTTGTTTGGACTCTGCTTGGATCAGCTTACATTTGTACTGAATCACTGTTAAAATTTTTTAAGAGGCTTCGTTTCTTCATCAGGTTGGCAATTTCTTCTCAATTTGTTGGTTTTCTGTTTGATTCATGTTGGTATGCATATGTTGTTAATTTCATTTGCCTGAGCAAAATTCTGATTGATTGAATGATTTTTATAGCCAAATGTAGAGACAGAAAATCAATACACACAGCTTCTCCTTATTGGCTTATTTAGATTATTTACAATAAAACTGATAATCACCTCCATTAACAAAAGGAATAATGGATCTAAAGGCTATTCAGCAATTTGGAATGTGGCCAATGTAATGGGTAGAGTAAAATGGCAGCAACAATTGCAAATACACAGTGCCTCTTGATTTCTTTGCATATTATCAATCTATAGAGTCTCCTTGACATTTCCTACAATACATTCACTGCAGCGTATAGAACAGTTTTTTTTTATAGGCCAATATATATTTCATATGCATTGAGTTACATTATGGCCAATGGGGTGGGCGGAGTAAAACACCAGCAACAATTGCAAATACAGAGTTCCCCTTGATTTCTTTGCATATAATCATTCTATAGAGTCTCCTGAACATTTCCTAAAATACATTCACTGCGGCGTATAGAATAGTTTTTTTTCTATAGGCCAATATATATTTCATATGCATTGAGTTGCATTGTGGCCAATGGGGTGGGCGGAGTAAAACACCAGCAACAATTGCAAATACAGAGTGCCCCTTGATTTCTTTGCATATAATTACTCTATCCACCTTCCTTGACATTTCCTACAATACATTCACTGCGGCGTATAGAACAGTTTTTTTTTATAGGCCAATATATATTTCATATGCATTGAGTTACATTATGGCCAATGGGGTGGGCGGAGTAAAACACCAGCAACAATTGCAAATACTGAGTGCCCCTTGATTTCTTTGCATATAATCATTCTATAGAGTCTCCTGAACATTTCCTACAATACATTCACTTTGGCATATAGAATAGTTTTTTCTGTAAGAGTCAATATGTATTTCATATCCTTTGAGTTACATTGAGGAAAAAGAGGGTGTGGAAATATTGTGTTGCTAGATGTAGCACACTGTTCCCCATGATTAGACAGGTTTGTCTTACTCTACACATTCTCCTGGACATTTCCTACACTGCTTTCTCTGTGGAATATTCAATAGTTTATTAGTTATGAGGCAATATGTATTCCATATTCTTATTTTCGAAATTACTCTTAAATATGATCATATTTGAATTGTTGTCAATGTTTTGAGAGGTACATGTTCTCAAACAATTAATAAACTCAATTTATCTCAGTTTTTAAGTAATTCGTTGTTCTCTTTTATTTTGAAAAATTCCAGATTTTTGTGACCCGGAAGTGTTTCTTTAATGTTGCTCACAAGACGCAGATAGCAACGTGCTTTCTGAAGAGAATCCTGTAGTATTCTTTAGGTATGTTCGTTAAGTAATACATATATATTTACAGTTATTACATGCGTATAAACGTGCGCATTTTGTAGTGAAGTGTTGTGTTTAACTAAGTAACTTTAATTACGCCAACTAAGTTACTAACGTATTTTGCTTCGGAATAATAGAACCAACTTCCGACGTCTATTTTGGAATTTCATTAATTAGCAAATTACTTACAATAAGTACATTTATTTATTTACCCTAGGCTAAGACTGGCCCTGACCTATTTTGAATCCTCGGCTGAAAGTCAGTTGCATTCCTATAACCTGGGAATATTTTCTGGCATGCAAATGTTATGTGGTATTCAGTTTTTTTGCGACTTTTCGATCATAGTGGATTGTAGTGTAGTTGTAAATCTCTTGGAATGCTGAAACTGTACATTACAAGTTACAGTAAATTGCAAATGTGTGAACAAGAATTATGGTTGGTCATATACAGTATATAATCCAACTCAATATACTGTATACTTAATCAGTTGGAGAATATACTGTATGTATTATATAGTGTTTTATATGCTGTATGTATTTTACAGAATCACCACCCTAAGGGCATAGATGTTTATGTGACCGCAGTAGTATTCAAACCCACAACCTTGGTGTTGGTACTTTGAGCTACAAATTACCACTGCATTGCCTATGTATTACACAATACTGTCATAAAAAGGACATGATTGCCACCCACAGCAAAACCACAACTGGTAACTGTATTACCATAAAAACCATGTGAACACTGGCAATCAGGGTTTTTCCTGGCTCAGAAGGGGCCTTTTGGGAGTGAATACGCATGACAGTAAGCATGATTGGTCTGTGTAAAGTAAAGGAAATTAGTTACCATACGACAGAAATCTATGCATTTTCTTATTATTTCTGACCATTTGATAAACAAAAATGTCTGTCATGCTTCAATAAATGAAACCCCATTAACAAAACTGGTTAAAAAATAAATAATTGTATTACAACATTGGAAGGGGGAGCGGGGAGTGAGTTTGAGGGTGAGGGGTGTGGGGTTGGGAGAGGGGAGTGAGTTTGAGGGTGAGGGGTTGGGAGAGGGGAGTGAGTTTGAGGGTGAGGGGTGTGGAGAGGGGAGTGAGTTTGAGGGTGAGGGGTGTGGAGTTGGGAGAGGGGAGTGAGTTTGAGGGTGAGGGGTGTGGGGTTGGGAGAGGGGAGTGAGGGTGAGGGGTGTGGGGTTGGGAGAGGGGAGTGAGTTTGAGGGTGAGGGGTGTGGGGTTGGGAGAGGGGAGTGAGTTTGAGGGTGAGGGGTGTGGAGTTGGGAGAGGGGAGTGAGTTTGAGGGTGAGGGGTGTGGAGTTGGGAGAGGGGAGTGAGTTTGAGGGTGAGGGGTGTGGGGTTGGGAGAGGGGAGTGAGTTTGAGGGTGAGGGGTGTGGGGTTGGGAGAGGGGAGTGAGTTTGAGGGTGAGGGGTGTGGGGTTGGGAGAGGGGAGTGAGTTTGAGGGTGAGGGGTGTGGGGTTGGGAGAGGGGAGTGAGTTTGAGGGTGAGGGGTGTGGGGTTGGGAGAGGGGAGTGAGTTTGAGGGTGAGGGGTGTGGAGTTGGGAGAGGGGAGTGAGTTTGAGGGTGAGCGGTTGGGAGAGGGGAGTGAGTATGAGGGTGAGGGGTGTGGAGTTGGGAGAGGGGAGTGAGTTTGAGGGTGAGGGGAGTGAGGGTGAGGGGTGTGGGGTTGGCAGAGGGGAAGCAGTCAGTTGCAGAGGTCACATCTTGCTTCAGAGTATTTCACCCTCCTCTTTTTATTAACTAAATAAAAGGATCTGACAAGACCATGGTAGTCCATCTCATCAGCCTTCGGTCTGTCAATGGCCGCCCTGCAGCACACGTCAAGGTGGTCATTCTTCAGCTGCTTCCTAAATTGTGTTTTCACCTGTTGAAAATTGAATGGAGAATGTAATGATTGTGCTATCAACAAATATTATTAACAATCTTTTAACATTTTGGAGTGGGGCATACACTGCATATTGCAGATTACACATCATGTTAACTTAATTCACCAGCTTGAGATCACAGAACAACTGCTCAGCGTCTGCAGTCTGGACAGGGGCAGTGATGGAAACTGCAAGGGAGAGATAAATTAATTACATTGATAAATGACTTGTCTTTCCCTGTCAGCAACTCATGATGTCTCTGTCTGTGTTCAGGGGCAGTAATGAATGCAATATCGGCTGAGCAAGGCTCCTAGTCTCCATCTGTTTACAGTAGACTGGGCCTTGGGCCGAGCAGAAACCACTGGAAGACTCCCTTGTGGGGGTTAGATTTAATAGCAGCAGGGGGCTCCTGTTTCTTGTATTCTACAGATGAACAGGACTCTAGTACCTTATTGGGGGAAGCTACGTTAACCAAAGCCCCCCATATAGTAACTGTCCAGGTTGACATACATCAGCCTTTGGGTTGTCTGGGCAACTGACATTCTATGATTTTCTGTGCCTCCTGGAGCCAGCAGTGTGCAACCTTGCATTTTCTAGGCTACCTCACAGTGGCAACTATTCCTTTTATGTGCATTCTGCAGATACTAATTCCGTCACCTACACTGTTGAAACAGAATATAAGCTTGAACCTAGCAATGTTCACTTAGAGCAATTATCTGAGCAATTGTCAGGCTTGTACTCTGACTTGTTTTGATGATTGCTCCCATGGATCCATGAAATTGAACTTGAAATAATCAACTGTTATACGAACCAACAGAAGTTCCAACAGAAAATCTTCCACACCATGTTGAATGGTAATTATTAAATGTCCTGCAAATTGTCACTGACCCTTAGGTCTGGGCTCTTGACCCTCTCTGTGAGTATGTCCCACTCTTGCAGTTGGACAGACTCCTCCAGTCTGGGAATCTGCTGAGCCAGAACCTGCCTCTCCTTCACACCAAAGTTTGGAGCAGGGTTTGCCAGCAGTTTACTTGGTGTGAAAATACCAAAGATTTGCGGGGCACTGGTGCTGGGGAAGCGGTTATCAATGTTTTCCACCAGCATAGTGAGGAATGGTTCCATCAGCTAGTATGAAAATAAATCATGTCAAATTAATAAATTATAAATAGAATTTATATATAGAGTATATACACTGTATCTAGATGTACTGTATTTACAACTCCAGAAAAAATGAAGAGACCACTGCAAATTGAACGCTTCTGTTCCTCACTCAAAACCTTCCTTTTCAACTTAAAAGTAAATCCGGTGGACAACATCTGAATCCGAATTAGACACTGAATAAAAGTAGCAGGGTTAACACTGTACAGTGGTTGTGGTATTTCTGTAATAACAAACAATATGGAAATTGGCTTTCAATATTCAAACATCCTTAAAGTTTTAATAACAATGGCCCCTACAAAGGTATATTCAATTAATAAACATTCACCTTTTCATTCTTTTTTTGAAGTACGCATCTGTGCATGCTTTTTGGGGTAATAGCCTATTGATCACAAGTTCTTGTACAGTAAAAGAGGAGGGGTTTCCACAATTCTTTATTTTACTGTATCAATGTTATTCACAAATGAAAGAAAAACGAACGTTGTGTCATGACATTAAATAGCTTTGGCAGTGTAAAGTTAATCTTCCGTCTCGCTAGCAATTGCACAGTACTTATGTAAAGTAAAAAGTAGATGCTAGTAGGCCTATTACTGGCTAATAAAAGCCATACAGTCCATAGATGCGATTTGTGGTGGAAGTAAACTTCATACGGAACGTTAGTCACTTTAACACAATGATTAATGGTGTCTAGCTAAATAATCAAACTTGGCGTGATGTTTATGCGTGACAAAATGATCTAATGTCAAGACGCAATTTTCTGATGAGGTAGTATGTCGGAGATCACAGTGTAGTGGTTAGCTATTCAACTGTTATTGTATGGACAACCATCTACAGTAATATTTGTACAAAAGTACACTTACTTTTGTACAAATACAAAAGTAAGTTCACTTAATAAACGTTCTGATGCCCATGTTACTTCAGCAAAAGTGTAATGGCTGGGATAAAAGTGGCATTTAGAGACTATACAGAGGTAGACTGACTACCAGCAAGCCCTGTGTTATCCCCAGGTTATGACCCCGGTTTAATTCCCTGCTCAGATGTTCCAGCTTTTGTCTCAGAAATATTTATCCACTCTGCACGTTTCAGCCGTTGCACAACAATATATATCCACTATGTAATACCATGAATCTCATATACACTCACCTAAAGGATTATTAGGAACACCTGTTCAATTTCTCATTAATGCAATTATCTAATCAACCAATCACATGGCAGTTGCTTCAATGCATTTAGTGATTTAAGCAATTTTGAGTGTGGCATGGTTGTTGGTGCACTTGAAGTTGAAGACTGGAAGAATGTTGCCTGGTCTGATGAGTCTCGATTTCTGTTGAGACATTCAGATGGTAGAGTCAGAATTTGGCATAAACAGAATGAGAACATGGATCCATCATGCCTTGTTACCACTGTGCAGGCTCGTGGTGGTAGTGTAATGGTGTGGGGGATGTTTTCTTGGCACACTTTAGGCCTCTTAGTGCCAATTGGGCATTGTTTAAATGCCACGGCCTGCCTGAGCATTGTTTCTGAACATGTCCATCCCTTTATGACCACCATGTACCCATCCTCTGATGGCTACTTCCAGCAGGATAATGCACCATGTCACAAAGCTTGAATCATTTCAAATTGGTTTCTTGAACATGACAATGAGTTCACTGTACTGAAATGGCCCCCACAATCACCAGATCTCAACCCAATTGAGCATCTTTGGGATGTGGTGGAACGGGAGCTTCATGCCCTGGATGTGCATCCCACAAATCTCCATCAACTGCAAGATGCTATCCTATCAATATGGGCCAACATTTCTAAAGAATGCTTTCAGCACCTTGTTGAATCAATGCCACGTAGAATTAAGGCAGTTCTGAAGGCGAAAGGGGGTCAAACACAGTATTAGTATGGTGTTCTTAATAATCCTTTAGGTGAGTGTATTTAAAATAATAATTGTATTACGTGACCCTTTTATACAGTTATTGTTTTCTAAAGAAACTAACCAGCCATGGAGTGATTGGAGTCATTGTTTTCATTATGATAGTTATTAGCTAGCCATCTACAGTAATCTTTGTACAAGAGTACACTTTAATTCCGTAAATAAAGATTCTGTCCACGTTATTTCAGCAAACGTAATCTCTGAAGTAAAAGTTGCATTCCTGCTGTTTAAATAGCTTAACAGTTAAAAACTGCCACATAGGAAACCACAGATCAAAACCAGCCAGAGACAACCACATTCATCTTTTCTAATTGTGGGCTGGCTGACCTAGGCTTGCCTGGTTCCTTTTCTGGTTTTAAAGTAGGCTGTGATTGTGCCTACTTTAGAATCAGGTCCAGACAGATACCGGTTCTCTTTTCACATTTGTAGCACACAACAGGAGATTGTGTCCGACGCTTTCTCACCTACTGGAAATACTCTGGTTTAGGCGAGGGGTGCAGGAGGCTGGACATAACGGAAAAAGTATGCTGTAGTTGTAAATCAGCGATATATGATTTTCACCAGACATGAAACAGCTTTTATTTTGTAAGAAATCACAGGAAGGCCTCCCCCCCATTAGCGCAAGCTTCGTAGCGTAGCGTTCAGGTGCAGTCAAACCGATGCATCTGCTGGTTTATAAATCCAGAGCGAGCTGCCTGTGTAAAATATAGCGGCTGTGGATGGGAGGGGAGTTGACTGCCTGGAAGTGAAAGACGTCGTATATAAGTTCATGTTCTGCTTGTTCAACAGTTGTTTGATAGATTACTGTTATTGCTATTCAACATTCGGAGAGGATTAGACTTTTTTTCTTCAATTCTTGTCATTTTGGTGCTGGTGATTTTCCTTTGGCACTCGCTAAAACCTCTTTGGGAGGCATCAAAAATTCCTCTGCAGGAAAAACCCTGGGCAATGTCTTTGAAAATGGAGCGGGATAGACAGCAAGTCAGGAGTAAATTAGACCTCTGGATAGTGTCAAAGTACAATCTGAGCTGCTGTGAAAGGTACGTCTTTGTTGATAAAGTAGCCTTCTACCAAGCCAAAACTCCACATTGTCGGCTCAAAATCATTGGCCAGTTAGCAACTTTCAATGTACCTGGACAATGTGGGATGAACATATTCATGTGTGTAGCCATATCCAAAGACGGTGTAGTAGGACAAAAGCCCCATCTTGGGTCTTACAGTTCTGTGGCTGCTGTTCTTCAATGAAATTCTGTGCAATAATTCTGTGCGAAATTCTGTGCGATAACTTAAATATACAGCTCCGGGAAAAATTTAAGAGACCATTGCACCTTTTTCTGTCAAAAAGGAAGGTTTTGAGTGAGGAACAGAATATTTCAATTTGCAGTGGTCTCTTAATTTTAACCCTTATGTTCCTCACTCAAAACATTCCTTTTTGACTTTTTTGGAAAGGAAAGAAAAAGGTGCAGTGGTCATTTTATTTTCTGGAGGTGTATTTTTGTCAAAATTATTAAAACTAGCCTAAATAAAAATGTTTAGCCAAAAAGAACAATGATCTGATCAAGATATGGTGTGGCTCTCTGGAGTCATTAAAATGTTTTAATCCAGATATTGTGTGTTACATTATGTCTTAACAGGTCTATGTAGAGAGAAGACAACAGGTGCTGCCTCAAAAATTTGTAACCCTGAAGAAATAGATGAGTGGTGTCCTGTCTCTAAAATGAGTCATGTTTTTTCGAAAAAGGAGACCAAAGCTAAGAGGTGAGGTGATCATTTTCAGAATGTGTTTCCTCATTTGAGTTCAGAATTGATGAGTTGAAGAGACAAATATAATGTTTGTTCCTTGTGTTTTGAAGACCAATCCAGCCGGAGAGACAGGCCCCCCCTGTACCCAGCTGTGTGTCCGTGAAGAGTGACCAGTCTATGGAACTACCTATAGTTTTCAGAGGGGATGACTCTTCTGCTGAAAAAAGGTAAAAGCAAATGGGTCATTATAACTTCAAGAAATTCCCATTTAATTTAATCTTTGACTATCCTTTTTCAACAGTATTCATAAGGACAGAGAAAGTGAATGGATGTCTCGAGTGAAAGAATACTAGTTAGTTAAACTGGTTCTTGCCCTTCAGTAATTGCTGAGAGAGCAGGAAGGAAACATCAATAGGCCATAATGTTATTAATAAAACAGTGGTTGGATTTTGTACATATTTTGAAATGACTGAGTTAATGTTTATCTAACAGTTTTTTAATCCTGGTCCTATATTCTGAAACATGCCCAGCACTAACATCAGGTTAAAATAATAATCTATTGTATTCCTTAACTGATCTGTTCAGTATTGCTAACATTTATAATATTCTAATATTAAGTAAACGTAAGTGGAGGAAAACTAAACTTCAAATTCACTATGACATCTATAAACAAAGCCTTGGTAGCTTCAACAATGAGTTATGCAGGGCCAGACAGCAACATTTATCAGGAATGATCAACAAAAATATCAATAATACCCGCACTCTATTTGTCATGGTCGACAAGCTTACAAACCCAATAAAGCAGATAGCATCAGAACTTATGTCCTCTGTGAAATGTAATGACCTTTCGTGTTTCTTTAAGGAAAAAATTATATGTATTAGACGGAACATCAGAACTACACAGTCTAACAAAGACTCTGTACCGTCACCACGACCACTAAGACATAACTCACATTTTAATACAATTGATCAAAAATCCCTAGAAGAAACAGTTGGACATATAAAAGCTTCCACTTGCTGTCTCGACACACTGCCATCAGACTTTTTAAAAACTATTTTTAACTCGATAACAATGGACCTACAGCAAATAGTTAATAGCTCTCTGCAATCAGGCATTTTCCCACCGTCTCTAAAAACAGCTGCCATTAAGCCCCTATTAAAAAAGAGAACACTGTATGCATCTATAATGAACAACTATAGACCTGTATCAAATCTCTCTTTTATAGCCAAGATCATTGAGAAGGTTGTCTTCAATCAACTCAGCAATTTTGTGACCTCAAGCGGTCTCTTAGACAAATTTCAGTCAGGTTTCCGACCTCACCACAGTACTAAAACGTCCCTGATTAAAGTTTTAAATGATATACGGCTGAATACTGATTCTGATAAAATAACAGTTCTGGTTCTATTAGATCTCAGTGCAGCATTTGATACTGTAGATCATAGAACACTTATAGTTAGGCTGGTAAAGTGGGTAGGACTCTCCAGGACAGTCCTTGATTGCTTCAGATCTTATCTAGATGGCCGGAGTAACTTTGTCACCATTGGTAATCATGAATCTGATAGGCTGGCTATGACATGCAGAGTTCCACAGGGATCAGTTCTCGGACCGCTTCTGTTCAATCTCATAAATACCTGGATGAACCAAAATTGTCTACAATTAAATCAAGATAAGAGATTATTGTGTTTGGCAACAAAAATAAAATAACAAGTATTAGTAAAGAGTTGGCCCTTAAAACCAGGGATCAAGTGCTTAATCTTGGTGTTTTGATTGACTCAGACCCCTCATTTAACAGTCATATCAAAGCGGTCACCAAAACAGCATTCTATCATCTAAAAAAATATAGCCAGAATCAAAGGCTTTGCATTGGCTTCCAGTCAGTTACAGAATAGATTTCAAAGTGGTGCTTTTTGTTTATAAATCTTTGAATGGTTTAGGACCCGAATACATTTCTGATGTGTTTGCAGAATATATGCCGAGCAGGGCTCTTACATCCATGAACACAGGTAAGCTAGTAGAGCCCAGAGTCCAAACTAAACATGGAGAAGCTGCGTTTAGCACTTCCATCCATCCATCTTCTCCCGCTTTATCCGGGGCCGGGTCGCGGGGGCAGCAGTCTAAGCAGGGATGCCCAGACTTCCCTCTCCCCAGACACTTCCTCTAGCTCTTCCGGGGGGACACCGAGGCGTTCCCAGGCCAGCCGGGAGACATAGTCCCTCCAGCGTGTCCTAGGTCTTCCCCGGGGTCTCTTCCCGGTGGGACGGGACCGGAACACCTTCCCAGGAAGGCGTTCCGGAGGCATCCGAAAAAGATGCCCAAGCCACCTCAGCTGACCCCTCTCGATGTGGAGGAGCAGCGGCTCTACTCTGAGCTCCTCCCGGGTGACCGAGCTTCTCACCCTATCTCTAAGGGATCGCCCGGCCACCCTGCGGAGAAAGCTCATTTCGGCCGCCTGTATCCGGGATCTTGTCCTTTCGGTCATGACCCAAAGCTCATGACCATAGGTGAGAGTAGGAACGTAGATTGACTGGTAAATCGAGAGCTTCGCCTTGCGGCTCAGCTCTTTCTTCACCACGACAGACCGATACATCGACTGCATTACTGCAGAAGCTGCACCGATCCGTCTGTCAATCTCCCGCGTTTAGCACTTATGCTATACAAAACTGGAATAAACTACCAGAAGATCTCCATTTTTAAATCCAGGTTTAAAGCACTTCTCTTCTCACGTGTCTATGACTGAGCACTTAAACTTAACCACGCTGTTTAGCCTTATAGCTTCCCACTTTTAATCGTTAGTCATATAGCTTCCCACATTTAATCTATTGATGTTTTCTTATTCTATTTTTTATTTTTATTATTATTATGTACAGTAAACCCCCAGTTATCCACGGTTCCACATTCGGGAACTCAAGTAAAAACGCGCAAATTTCAGCCATCCAAGTCTATTTTTTTCTATAAAAATACATAAAAACACATTGTTTTATGTATATTTAATGTAAGTGTTTTATATCTTCTATATGCCAATCAAAAAAGTAATAAAGTGAAAAATATTAAGGGTAATGGGGCATTTTGTGTAGGGTAACTTGGGTAATGGGGCATTTTGTGTAGGGTAACTGGGGTAAAGGGGCATGTTGTGTAGGGTAACTGGGGTAATGGGGCATGTTGTGTAGGGAAACTGGGATAATGGGGCATGTTGTGTAGGGTAACTGGGGTAACGGGGCATGTTGTGTAGGGTAACTGGGGTAATGGGGCATGTTGTGTAGGGAAACTGGGATAATGGGGCATGTTGTGTAGGGTAACTGGGGTAACAGGGCATGTTGTGTAGGGAAACTGGGATAATGGGGCATGTTGTGTAGGGTAACTGGGGTAACGGGGCATATTGTGTAGGGTTACTGGGGTAACGGGGCATGTTGTGTAGGGTAACTGGGGTAACGGGGCATATTGTGTAGGGTTACTGGGGTAACGGGGCATGTTGTGTAGGGGAACTGGGGTAACGGGGCATGTTGGGTAGGGTAACTGGGGTAACGGGGCATGTTGGGTAGGGTAACTGGGGTAACGGGGCATGTTGGGTAGGGTAACTGGGGTAACGGGGCATATTGTGTAGGGTAACTGGGGTAACGGGGCATGTTGTGTAGGGTAACTGGGGTAACGGGGCATATTGTGTAGGGTTACTGGGGTAACGGGGCATATTGTGTAGGGTAACTGGGTGTTAGGGAGTGATTTTTAAGGGTGCGTCACTTATCCGCCATTTTCCACATCCGCGAGGGTTCTGTATTCATTTGCTTTGATGTTTTCATTTGAGTATTTGTTTTTATGTTATTGTTTTCAAATATTTTTCTTTGTAAAGCACATTTAATTGCTTCGATGTATGAATTGTGCTATATACAGTGGGGAGATCAAGTATTTGATACACTGCTGATTTTGCAGGTTTTCCCACTTACAAAGCGTGTAGAAGTCTGTAATCTATATCACAAGTAATCTTCAACTGTGAGTGACGGAATATAAAACAAAAATCCAGAAAATCACATTGTATGATTTTAAAGTAATTAATTTGCATTTTATTGCATGACATAGGTATTTGATACATCAGAAAAGCAGAACTTAATATTTGGTACATAAACCTTTGCTTGCAATTACAGAGATCATACGTTTCCTGTAGTTCTTGACCAGGTTTGCACACACTGCAGCAGGACTTTTGGCCCACTCCTCCATAGAGACCTACTCCAGTTCCTTCAGGTTTTGGTGCTGTCGCTGGGCAATACAGACTTTCAGCTCACTCCAAAGATTTTCTATTGGGTTCAGGTCTGGAGACTGGCTAGGCCACTCCAGGACCTTGGGATGCTTCTTACGGAGCCACTCCTTAGTTGCCCTGGCTGTGTGTTTCGGGTCGTTGTCATGCTGGAAGACCCAGCCACGACCCATCTTCAATGCTTTTACTGAGGGAAGTAGGTTGTTGGCCAAGATCTCGCGATACATGGCCCCATCCATCCTCCCCTCAATACGGTGCAGTCGTCCTGTCTCCTTTGCAGAAAAGCATCCCCAAAGAATAATGTTTCCACCTCCATGCTTCACGGTTGGGATGGTGTTCTTGGGGTTGTACTCATCCTTCTTCTTCCTCCAAACACGGCGAGTGGAGTTTAGACCAAAAAGCTCAATTTTTGTCTCATTAGACCACATGACCTTCTCCCATTCCTCCTCTGGATCATCCAGATGGTCATTGGCAAACTTCAGACGGGCCTGGACATGCGCTGGCTTGAGCAGGGGGACCTTGAGTGTGCTGCGGGATTTTAATCCATGACGGCGTAGTGTGTTACTAATGGTTTTCTTTGAGACTGTGGTCCCAGCTCTCTTCAGGTCATTGACCAGGTCCTGCCGTGTAGTTCTGGGCTGATCCCTCACCTTCCTCATGATCATTGATGCCCCACGAGGTGAGATCTTGCATGGAGCCCCAGACCGAGGGAGATTGACCGTCATCTTGAACTTCTTCCATTTTCTAATAATTGCGCCAACAGTTGTTGCCTTCTCACCAAGCTGCTGGCCTATTGTCCTGTAGCCCATCCCAGCCTTGTGCAGGTCTACAATTTTACAATCTTACAAAGCTCTCTGGTCTTGGCAATTGTGGAGAGGTTGGAGTCTGTTTGATTGAGTGTGTGGACAGGTGTCTTTTATACAGGTAACAAGTTCAAACAGGTGCAGTTAATACAGGTAATGAGTGGAGAACAGGAGGGCTTCTTAAAGAAAATCTAACAGGTCTGTGAGAGCCGGAATTCTTACTGGTTGGTAGGTGATCAAATACTTGTCATGCAATAAAATGCAATATCTATAATATCTATAATATAACTTATTCCTATTAAGCTTCCTTCCAAGGATATTTCTTTATTCACTGGAAGTAGAACGCATCGGTATGTTTGTTTTATTTAATGCAGACTGTAACGTAACTCTCTTAGTCTATATATTAAGTGTCGTTTTATTTGGAAAGTATAGTTTTAAGGGACTGTATAAAATAAATAGCTGGCTAGATGGTCTAATACATTTTGTATTTTGTTGTTATGGACAGAAAACATTGACACAAAGACGTTTGCTAATGTAAGGCAATTTATACATATCTCTGCATAACATATTACACTTTACATTAAAAAAATTATTTAATACTTCTCTTTTTGGCAGGAGTGGGTAGGGTCGACTATTCAACGTTAAAAGCTGAGGATTTATCGATAGTGAAAACATTTGTCATGCACATTCCTAGTTTAAGCACACACATCGTTTGTGCATAGGTGACATGAATAAGGTTTTGAAAAACCAAAAGGAGTTTTCGGTAAAACAAAACATAATGTTTGCCAAATGAATAGGCTATGAGAACAGGGCATCTCCACGGGTCTGTCCCAGGAGTCCTTGCATGGAAATGGGTTTATTTCAGTGCCAGTGCATAAGACCAGACTCCTTAAGCGTTTTGGACTGGTGTTGAAATGAACTCGTTATCCCCATCGGAACCCCGGTGAGAGACCCACAAAGACACGCCATGAAAATAGATGACTGTCGCCAAAAGAAATTCAAAGAATTCCTGATGAATTACAAAAGAACACGTTGGTCGTTGAATGTGTTATCAGAAATTCAAAAATGGTATGATAAATTCCTCAAAGATGGTCTTGAAAGAACTTTGAAGGAGAGAGTGTTGGGGCATCAGCTGAACTGGCAGGCAGAGATTTTACATTGTGCTAAGGTTGGATATTTCTCATTATTTTCAGTGTGACATAAAGCTAATTCAGCAAATGTTGAATATGAATAATTGTGGGCACTGCTGAACTGTGACTTCCCATCACTAACTATACCCACCCTATGCACTTCTGGACTAGTCTGATAAGATTTTTCTGTTCACTTGTCATTGCTGGTATTCCTGTATTTCATTTGCACATGCCGACTTGCACCTTAAACTTGCACTTTTACCCTGCCCTCACTGCACATTGCACATTTAGAACTGCCACTGTACTTGCATTTTCAATTGTTACATGAACATGTCCACCTTGGGAACCTTATTGGTGCTATCCCTGCATTTCAGTTGCACTATCCCTACTCCTTCAATTTGCCTTGTTTTATAAATTCAGAATGCCATTGAGAATATCCACAACTATTTATCTCACTGGTACATACATTATACTTAATACCTGTAAATGTTCTGTAAATTTGTTACTTTTCCACTGCACATTTAGAATTGCCATATGTAATGCATTTTCATAAATTGCACACCTATTCATTCCACTTGTATATTCATATACTTGTATTTGTAAATTTTTCTGCACTCCTCTATTTGCACTTCTGGTTAGACGCAAACTGCATTTTGTTGTACTCGTACAGGCCATGTTTCTCATTTGACTTAAGAGTACATTTGAGCAGAAATGTTTGTCTATTTTCTGTTGAAGGCCAATTCAGCAGGAGGGAATAGTCTCCCCTGTATTGAGCTGTGAGTCCATGAAGAGTGACCACTCTATGGAACAGCCTATATTGTTCAGAGGGGACGACCTTTCTACTAAAAAGGGTAAGAAACAAAAGGGTCATTTTGAGTTGACAAAATTGATATTCCATTTCAGTCTGTAGTTTTAATATTTCTTCCTTAATAACCATTTATTGAAATAGGCTATTAAACGTAATAAATTCCTCTGTGTGTGTGCCCCTGTGCATTTGTGTACGTGTGTTTGTATTGGGGTTTTTGTTTCACAGACTTAATCGAGGCCAAAATCCTTTACATATGTTTTTTTCTGCATATAAATCTCAAAGTTCTCCCCAAAATCTCAGCTCGCCTTTGTGTGTCGGCATGGTTAAACATGATTTTGTGCAGTGAATATGACTTTTTTCATATTGGCAGTGTTGACAGATTTCCTGCCCAGTTGGGTTATTTGTAAAGACAGTGTGGGGGCAAAAATGGACTTGCAGATATGGTTGTATAGAAAAAAATATTGTTTGGGTGTTTTAACATTTGTTTTTACCTGGAGTCCACTGGTAAATTTCGGTTTACTGTCAATGAAACCTGGCTATCCTGCATGAAAGATGAGACCTGTCCTGACATCATGGAGGTGAATAACGTCGGGAAACAACAAGTAGATCTTTGACCCGAAAGCATATGAAATTATTTTAATGAAACTTGAATTGGTTTATAATTTGGTCTAAGTATAAACTATCATTTTGTCTGATTTACATTGTAGTTGTCTTGACTCATCATGAAACTGAAGTGCTTCTTTAGCCTTCAATGAGGTACAGGGGGGCTGCACTGAAAATGTCTCTCTGTCAATATTTGAAGAATGTCCTGTTCATAGTATTTGGAATATACAAAGCTGAAGCTAAACATTGAATGTTTGCCCCCTAAGTTGCAGTTATGTTTAGTAGAATTTGATGAACTTATCTTTTAACATTTTTGCTGTCCTTTCAACAAAATGTATTTTTATGGGAAATTACTCTCAATAGTAATAGTAACTCTAACTATTTCAGACCCCTGTTTCTGTAACATTACAGTCGATGCATTCATCTAAGTTGGATATAAATTATTACCTATAAAATACTATCTAGCAGGAGATGCCAAAATGTTGTTATTAATGTTATCAGGGTCTGCTAGGAATATGGTTAAGCTGAAGCTGAAAGTATTTTTTTCCCTTTCAGGATTCCTTTCAAGACAACAAGAGATAAAACAAGAAACATGTAAGAGGAAAATCAGGAAGTAAGTATTTCAGAACAACAATGTTCTGTTAATAACTTCAGAGCAATAATGTATTTTAATGGACAGGGTAGGATGAACACCTGAAGTAAAGGACTTCTAGTCACACCCTGCTTCACTCCACCTGTGCTGTCTTTATGGTCCACCCACACCAGGTGTGTCGCATCTCCCCATTACCCCTTGAGTATTTAATTTGTGCACATCCCTTGTTCCTGTGGCAGTTTGTTTTGTGTCATATGCCAAGGGTCTTTGCATTTTTTCTTATGCTCCCAGTGTTTATCTCTAAATCCCCTGTGTACTGTATCCCCGCCTATCCACGACCACAAACCTGCTTATGGCCTGCAAGCCTTAACGCCTGTGTACCGAACCTCTGCCTGCCCCTGACCTACACTTGCGTTTGCCTAACAATAACTTTGTTGTTGGAACGGTTCTTCTGAGTCTGCATTTGAGTCTAACTCCTGAGACCTGAGATTTAATGATGGGAAATCAAGGCTTCTGAAGCATTCAAGGCTTTCATGAAATTGGGCAGAAAAACTGTTGATGGACCAGATAAATGGGCCTGTGGCTGGATCACTAATGGACACACGGCCCCACTTCAGTCAGGTGCCAGCCAGGTGGAGGAGGGGTTCTGGTATGGGCTGATATCACTAAGGATGAGGTAGTTGGAGGTAGATGGACTTTCTTCAAACAGTGGTACAGGAAGAAGTCATGAATGCCATGATCTTCATGCAGGACAGTGCTCCATCACATGCATCCAAGTACTCCACGGCAGCGCAACAGGTCTAGGGGGCTCCGCTCCACTCATATAACCGGAGTTACATTTATTACATTTATTTTTTAGGAGGACATGAGGTCCTGGTCCACACCTGCGGAGTACCTGGTTTGGGGGGCCCGTTGCTGTCCCGGTCCTTGTCCATCTGGTCATGCTTCTCACCTAGTCTAAATGTAAATAGACTCTGGATTGAGCCCACATGCATTTATTAATTATTGCAATTGGACTTAATATCTCACAGCCAGAAGAGGACTGGTCACCCCTCTGAGACTGGGTCCTCTCTAGGTTTCTTCCTAAATTTCAGCCTTCTTAGGGAGTTTTTCCTAGCCACTGAAATTCAACTGTTGTTTGCTCCTTGGGGTTTAAGGCCGGGTGTTTCTGTAAAAGCACTTTGTGACAACTGCTGTTGTAAAAAGGGTTTTATAAATAAACCTGATTGATTGATTGACATTCCCGGTAACTAACGTTATATGTTGTGGAGCTCCGCTCTCCTAGTGGTTCACAGCGGAGCGAGCGAGCCAAGGATGTACTCCCTGCCGGACCAACAGGCATGACTCGCTAAGTTTAGTTAAGAAACGGTCCTCTAAAACCCCAAGACGAAACATCCCCAATAACTGACAAAGTCATTGAAGGAATGATCGAATGCGTTAATGACGAAAATCCTCCCCCAGGGCAGACCTATGAACACATAGGCCACCCCAGGAAAAGAAAGGATGTTGAGCTCAAGCGAAACTTATCCGTTCCACATAAAGCACAACAATAACTCACGCACCACACATCACGAGATGAGGGGGATGCCGAGCAGCGCCGGCAGAGATTGGGGGAACAGGTAGTGAGACAGGGGCAAGAGCCGACGATGATACCTGGCGTTTGAGCCTGTCATAGCGAGTGTATTGAGAAGCCACAACGGTTATATCTGTAACCTTCTGTGCAATTTCAGGACGCTTGGTAGCCCGCGAAAGGCAGGAAAGAGAGAAGCCCGACATTTGCATATGCGGACGTTTTGCTAAAGGCGACTGGACATCTTCATGGCAACACCGGGCTGAAAGAGCGAATACATTTGGGACTGGCCGGCAGTGGAAAGAGAGACGTCTCTGAACCCGCTAGCCAGCCCTTAAGTCAATGGGAGGTGGCAGGTAGAGAGGATAGAGTAGTTATACCTATAACGTCCTGAGAAAACTCACTACCCTGAACATAGCTAACATAGCTCTTACCATTACACTGAAGGACTTCACCGGAACGGGAATCTTGCGGAGGGAATCTGCAACGGAGGAGCGGAGGGAATCTGCAACACAACCAGGACAAATTTGGACAGGGACAGCTATGAGTCGTCAGGCCAGTTAGTCCTCAGAAGTGACCCGTGTCTTCCCCTGTCCCTCCTTAGCGTAGAGGCAGAGACTGAGCAAGAAGCATTGGTAGCCGCATCAAAGCAAAATGACTGTGGGGTATAAACTCAAAGAAATCTCACAATGTTAGCTGAGTGAGCAGATCTGGGACGAGAACGAGTATTGTGTCATTGGTTTGCGGTCATTGATGTAGAATTATGACTCGTCAGGCATGACACATGACCACCATTGCTAGTAGCAACACATGGAATGAAAAAATCTAAAGCATCTTTAAATCACAGCAATTACAAACATGAATTGCAGCAAAAAGAGAAAGACATGCAGATAAAAAGTATGGCGCTCGGCGCCTTGGAGCTGACACTGGACGTAGAGCTGGCCGGATGGACAGGCGTCTACCCATCCAGTCCACACGACGTTGGGGAGGCAGTATGGAAAGGCTTGGGCCAAGAACAGAAGGCACCCCCCTAAAAATTGTCTGAGGAGGCCTCATGGGGTGCTGCTGGACGAGGTACGGAGGCAAGCCGCGGACCCAGGTTTGGGGACCGCGCTAGCTGCTTGTCACCCCCGCCTTTCTCCGGGAAGGCTGGGATCATCTGGCACCGAACAGGGTCCCGTTTGAGCACCCCCTCCGTAGCGTCCTCGTCCACCTCGTCGTACTCCACCTCCGAATCGTCCAACGAGAGGGAGTCCGATCCCCAGTCTCCCTTCCAGTTGTACTCCCCTCTTGTCTGTGACATTGGAGGGGAGTAGCCAAAATTAGCTCGGAGATTCCTCCTTTAGCATCTCCGGCTTCTCCCATGGCCACTGGAAAGTCTCCATGTGACAATGGCGGGGTTTTTCAGACCTGCTGGTTCCTTTCTTTAGATCGGTTATTCTGTCATGATTTGGTGGTGGAATGGAGGGAACCAGGCGCAGGCAGAGGACTTTCAAGCGTGTATTTATTACAGCAAAAACAAACAAACGTATACATGAAAACAAAATAAACGGAAGCACACTCACCAACACGTATAATGACAAGCAACAATAAACGAGGGGAGCAGAGGAGAAACATTTAAACACATACTAATATGGGCTAATTGGGACCTGGTGTGCGTGATTGAAGACATGTGACAGTCCAGGATGTGTTTGTGAATGAATGGAAACCGGGAAAAGCGGAAGATGAAGGAGCCGTCTGTTAATTTGGTGCAAATTAATGTGCCAATAGATGTGCTGGAGAGGCAACAGCAAGACAACCACAAAAAGGGAATGGTTTTGCAGGAGGTAGCCACAGAAAAATAGCTCTCTCCTTACCTTTCCTGACTGATTCTTCTTTAGTTTTGTGTTTTGTTAGTGTCCTACTGGTAGCATGAGGTGGTACCTGCAGCCCATTCAGGTTGCAAAGATAGTCCAGCTCCTCCAGGATGGCACATCCATACATGCCGTCACAAGAATCTTTGCTGTGTCTCCCAATACAGTCTCAAGAGCACGGAGGAAATATCAGGAGATGGGCTGTTACACAAGAAGAGTTGGACAGGGCTTTAGAAGGGCATCAAGCTTCTTTGTGTGAGGAGGAACAGGAGGAGCACTTCTAGAGCCCTACAAAATGACCTCCAGCAGGCTACGTACTGGAGTGCATGTTTCTGACCAAACTGTCAGAAACAGACTCCATGAGAGTTGCTTGAGGACCCATCTTACTGCTAATGTTTGTCTCTGGAGATTTCATGGCTATGTGCTGGATTTTATGCACCTGCGAGCAATGGGTGTGGCTGAAACACCTGAACTCAATATTTAGTTGGGGTGTCCACATACCTTTGGCCATATAGTGTATGTCAATATGCAATAATGTATGTCTCTTGGCATGAAGTGTATTTGGTCTTTCTCTATTAGTAGTACTTAAGTAGTAAGATAGAAATAATGGTCAGGTCTTGTACTGCAACCTGCAAATATATCAAAGCCCACAATTGTAATTTAAGGGAGTCTGTTCGTCTGTCTATTGGGCCCAAACATGTTTGATAGACAATCTAACTTGGATTGTAAATATCTACAGTTGTTTTATCAAAACATTTTTTTACTTTCAGTCTGGGAATATTACATATTTGAGTCTTCGGGGCCGTCTTTCAAATGTAATCATCAGAAACCTTTGTTTAGAGTTTTTTTGTTAACAACAATACAACAACATTTTTATTATGCCTACTAGTCAGTGCCTGAATTGCAGTTGTATTAATCACAAAAACTCCAAAAGAAATGTTGTGTCAAGAAGTCTCAAACAAACAGTAGTTGCAAGTCAAAGCTGACATACAGGGATATACTAACACTTAACAGTATAGTTGCTCAATGCCCCAAAAACACAGCATTGAAAATGACCACAGATTTGAATTTGCATCTTTGTGATCCAGTCTCAATAAAAATATGTATGTCATGAGCTTCATGAAGCTGGATTTTATGGCAAGGCTGCCATTCATAAACTGTTTTTATCCATGGCCACAGCGCAAAAATGCATAACTTGCTGTAAGCAGCACAAAACCTAGACCCCAGAGGAATGAACAAAGTTATCTGATTTTTAACCCTATTTCATACATCCAGGCAGGTTTATGTTTGAAGACTGCCAAAGGATGCCTTCAAAACCCCAATACACACCTCTAAATTAATTCAAAATTCAAACCTGTTCCATGGCCTCTCCAAAAACCAGATCTGAACATCACTGAAACTTTATGGGAAGTTCTGGAGTGCAGAGTTCAAAGTGGATTTCTACCTCCATCAAAGAACAAGAGGCTATTCGTCTTGAAGAATGGTGCAATATCCCACTACACACAGTTCAGGGCCTGTATGACAGCATTAGAAAAAAGACTGCAACTGATATAAATATATTTATGTTGTTTTGTGCACCCCTGTATATGCCTATATATTTATCTTTGAATGTGTAGATGTAATAGAATGCTTGTCCACAGAGACCAACTGCTGCCATCAGAGTCAAAGATTCTTAGTGGCCAGTCTTTCCAGAGTCATCAAAAAGACCTGTCCTCAGTTTTCAGTGTATGTTTTTCTGCTTTTTTCACTATTTTCTTTCAAGTAAAATGTATGTCAATCATTATTGTTTTTCATATTGTTCTCATATTTAATTAACTTTGATTTAGTATGATGTTAACTTTTTCACAATGCCTATTTCAGTTGCTTGAAGTGAATATCATGAAGTTTCTGAAGAAAGAGTTGAAGAGGTTTAAGGAAATGCTGAGTTCAGATCTCCCAGAAGGCTTTCAGTGTCAGGAGGAGGATGTGGAAGTTGTGGCCCCTGAAGATGAGGAGGTGAGCAGTGCCAAAGAGGGGGCTCTGAAGATCACACTGCATTTCCTGAGGAACATAAACCAGAAGGAGCTTGCTGACAAACTGGAGAAAAGTAAGAGTTTATTCTATTGCTGTTAAATTTTGAGGGAAAATGCTGTATATAGTATGGCATCCAATGGGATCCAATTTTATCCCCGGATAATGTAGAATTGCTATCACAAACCGGCAGCATTTTATTTCTCATTGCATCTTCTCTGCAAAATAATGTTTGAATAGAGAATTACACCTATATCCTACACAGTAATAAATACAGGCTGTTTGAACCTTTTATATCTAGTAAATGACAAAACCATAGCTACTTGTGTAGGCCAATGCAATACATTTTGTCTAGAACCGCAGATACTGTCACTTTGCCTAACAACTACACCTATCGTACTCGAGCTGGCTTTATATAACCTTTAGGTCCCCTTGTGGTCCGTTTAAATATTTTCAGGTTTTCTCCCAGGTGTGGGTATTTCCCAGCTATAACTCACAAACCCTTTTTAAAAATCTTATCTAACCAATGCTGATCTTCTGTCCGTCTGTGTTCTCTGCTCAGAAGGGGTCAGAGATCAGATCTTTTTATGGCGGGGACTCAAGTCTCGTATTCTTTCTCGGGAACGAACCTGCTCAACCCATGTCTTTTTACCCTAACATATACTATCAAAAATACTTTATTAAACCCAGAACCAACACCTCAAGGAATTAATGTATTGTTTACCCAACCTTGGAGCAAACCATAGTCCTTATTTGGGTTCTATGTAGGCCCTCCCCATTTCTTCATAGAGCTGTTGAAAGTTTTCTGTTTTACTGGGGTCTTTGTTCGGTTCACAGACAAACACCAAGGGGGAGGGGGGTAGTTGTACGTCATCCGTCTCAGGTCCTGGTGTAGATTAACACCACGGGGGAGGGGGGTAGTTGTACGTCTTCCGTCTCAGGTCCTGGTGTAGATTAACACCACGGGGGAGGGGGGTAGTTGTACGTCTTCCGTCTCAGGTCCTGGTGTAGATTAACACCACGGGGGAGGGGGGTAGTTGTACGTCATCCGTCTCAGGTCCTGGTGTAGATTAACACCACGGGGGAGGGGGGTAGTTGTACGTCATCCGTCTCAGGTCCTGGTGTAGATTAACACCACGGGGGAGGGGGGTAGTTGTACGTCATCCGTGTAGATTGATGATCCGTCCTCAGCTGCTGATCACAAAACCCTCGGCTCACCTCCTGTACTCTGCCCTTTTTCTCAACAAGACCTGGATGTTAGTTTTTTTATGCATGCGGACATTTAACACACCTGGTGTTATGAAAGGCACACAACTGGAGACGGTGCACCCTTTATTTCAGTTGTAAAGGGTTGTTTGGGATATCAGCATTGTCAGCGTTTGTGGCACATCTTGGTGTTTTGCCCAGTTATGGTAAACATCACTGCAGTCCTTTATGAGGACAGTTTGGAAGTTTTGTAAACAATGAGATTCTTATTTGTCCAGACAGTTTGGCTAACAGAATGGTGTATGTACAACCCCGTTTCCAAAAACGCTCTAAATAATGATCGCGTACCCAGTCGTCAAGGGAGAGAGTAATTCAATTATTTCTTGCAGCATCTGATAGTCCATTGTTCATGAGGTTACAGACTCAGTGTATCATCTCACTCAATCATTTAATCTGTATATTTAATTGAAAATAGTACAAAGACAGCATATTAAATGGTGAACCAGTGACATTTTATTGTTTTTGGAAAAAGATATTTCCATTTTGAATTTGATCCCAGCAACACTTTTTAAAACATGTGGGACAGGCATGTTTATTACTGTGGTTTTTGTTTTTTCCTATAAATTGGTTCCTCGTTCACACCTAAACAACCAGTTGAGAGTAGAAACTAACCAATTAGTGACCTAATTAATCAATTAAGTATAAGGTGAGACTGAAAACCTGCAGACACTCAGCCCTCTGTGGAACTGTTTGGACACCCCTGGTTTAAGCGTTTGAGAACTGAGGAGACCAAGTGCTGTAGTTTTGAACGGGAAATGTTTTCACATTCTTGCTTGATAGTGGATTTCAGCTTTGCAACAGTTCGGGGTCTCCTTTGTTGTATCTTTCGTTTCATAATCTGCCAAATGTTTTCAATGCAGGCAGGCCAGTTCAGCACCTAGACTCTTTTACCATGGAGCCATGCTGTTGTCATATGTGCAGAATGTGGTTTGGCATTGTTATGCTTAAATAAGCAAGGCCTTCCCTGAAAAAGACCTTCCCTGAAAAAGCCAGCATCACAGATGCTGGCTTTTGAGCTGTGCACTGATAGGTAGCCGGATGGTCCCTCTCCTCTTTAGTTGGGAGAATACGGTGTCCATGATTCCCAAAAATTATTTAAAATGTAAATTTGTCAGACCACAGGACAACTGTTTTCCACATTGCCTCAGTCCATCTTAATTGAGTTCGGGCCCAGAGATGGCGGTGGCGTTTATGTATCTTGTTTATATATGGTTTCTTCTTTGCATGGTTTCAACTAGCATTTGTGGATGCAATGTACTGTATTCACAGATTTCCACTACAGAGTCTTGTCTTTTTGTAATGTAGTGCCACCTGAGGTCCCGAAGATCACGGCCAGATTAGTGAATCTTCTTTTTTTTAAGATCTTTGGTCAATAAAGTTGACGACTCCCAAAATCCAGTAAGTACCAGTTGAAATCATAAAATAGCTACATAACTAGTAGTGTGGAAAACCTGCCAGTTCCAAAGATGGCTGATCTGCCTGGAAGCATGCCTCCATCAACCCGTTTTAGTCCACATGCAAGGGCTGTTTTGGGCCATTCACAGTGAAGATAAGTCACCGGCATGAGAAGCAATAGGATATTATCTTTAAATGCATGACAACGTACTATGTGCATCTGGATTTACTCCATAACATGGACAGTGACTCCTTGATAGCCTTAAAAAAGGTTTACACCCAGAAGAGGTAAGCTTTTGGAACTTCTGATAAGGGTACATATTTCAGAGGCGGTGGGAAGGAGCTACAAGACTCCTTTGCTGCTCTGTTGCCTGATCTAGTTGAGTGGCTAGTTGAGCATAGCCTAACTTTCCGGTTTAACCCGCGTCATTCCATTCATTATGGTGGGTCCTGGGAAAGGAAATATGGTCAATAAAGAAATCTCTGAAAGCTGTTCTCAGGGATCAGACTGTGTCTGAAGAGGTGCTGGGCACCGTTGTTGTGGAGGTCAAAAGCATATTAACCTTTTCAGGCCTAATTAAACGAGCGTGAGGTTTTTTGCATGTGATTTCAGTACTTGCTCAGAGTTCCGGAATGATATCATGACGTCACAATAAATGTAATCTACAGCTGCCCAAAAGCAGTTTTGTAGTACAATATTCAGTATTGTAGTACCTCCTACAAGCATTCCTATTGGTTGTCCGCTGTGCTCTGATTGGCTTTCCGCCAACCCCTCATTCACACATAAGTGGCATGTAGTTGTTGAAAGCGGAATTGCTCCACTCCTAGCCATTTAAAAAAGGCTTCCCGACCCGCTCCTTGAAGTGGAATGGCAGATCGCAAAAAATAGAGCAGTTTTCTTTTCTTTTTTTCTTCTCCGACATTTTCACTTAGGAGTGTATTCACTTTTGTTGCCAGCAGTTTAGACGTTAATGGCTGTGTGTTGAGTTATTTTGAGGGGCCAGCAAATGTTCACTGTTATACAAGCTGTACAGTCACTACTTTACATTGTAGCAAAGTGTCAGTTCTTCAGTGTTGTCACATGAAAAGATACACTCAAATATTTGCTAAAACATGAGGGGTGTACTCACTTTTGTGATTTACTGTATGTTATGTTTTTTCTTCAGGTAAGCTTCCTGTCATTAGCCATGGTGAATTCAAATCTAATTTAAAGAAGAGGTATCAGTGTGTATTTGAGGGCATTGGTAAACAAGGAAGACCAACACCTCTCAATGCAATCTACACAGAGCTCTACATCACAGAGGGTGGAAGTGGAGAGGTCAATAATGAACATGAGGTGAGACAGATTGAGACAACAACCAGACTAGCAAGATCAGAGATGCCTATCAAATGTAACGACATCTTCAAACCCTTACCTGAGCAAGATAAACCTATCAGAACTGTGCTTACAAAGGGAGTCGCTGGTATTGGAAAGACAATTTCTGTGCAGAAGTTCATTCTGGACTGGGCAGAAGAAAAAGCCAATAAGGATATCCAGTTTGTATTTTCACTCCCTTTTCGAGAGCTCAATTTGATGAAAGGGCAAAAACTCAGTTTGATTGAACTCCTTAATCATTTCTCAATGGACATAAAAAAAACATCAATCTTTAAGTACAACAAATACAAAGTTCTGTTAATCTTTGATGGTCTGGATGAGTGCCGACTGCCCCTTGACTTCAAGAACAACAGGATCTGTTGTGATGTCACCGAGTTAACGTCAGTAGATATGCTGGTAACCAACCTCATCAAGGGTAATCTGCTTCCCTCTGCTCTCCTCTGGATAACCTCCAGACCTGCAGCAGCCAATCAGATTCCTGCTGGGTGTGTTGACCAAGTGACCGAGGTACGCGGATTCAACAATCTACAGAAAGAGGAATACTTCAGGAACAGATTTATTAATAAAGACTTGGCAAACAGAATCATATCACACATAAAGGCCTCAAGGAGCCTTCACATCATGTGCCACATACCAGTCTTCTGTTGGATTTCTGCAGTAGTCCTTGAACACATGCTGACACATAAGAGGGAAGACATTCCCAAGAATTTGACTGAGATGTACACACACCTTGTTGCATTTCATATCAAACAGAAGAATGAAAAGTATTCTGCAATAAAAGGGGCCGATCCACAAAAAGAGAGCATTCTGTCACTGGGAAAACTAGCTTTTCAACAGCTGGAGAAAGGTAATTTGATTTTCTATGAAGAAGATCTGAAAGAGTGTGGTATGGATATCAATGAAGCATCAGTATACTCAGGACTCTGCACACAGATCTTTGAAGAGGAATGTGGGCTGTACCAGGACAATGTGTACTGCTTTGTGCATCTGAGCATTCAGGAGTTTCTAGCTGCTGTATATGTGTTTTTCTCATTTGTTAACAAAAATGACGATCTAATGGACAAACCAAAGGGCATCTTTTCATTGCACTCCAATGACAAGTCTGAAATCACGTTCTACAAGAATGCTGTGGATAAAGCCTTACAGAGTGAGACTGGACACCTGGATCTATTCCTCCGCTTCCTTCTGGGCCTCTCACTGGAATTAAATCAGAAGAACTTACAGAGACTACTGACGACACCGACCAGAAGCAGCTTACAGGGCCATGGAGAAACAGTCCAATACATCAAGAAGATGATCAGGGAGAATCCCTCTTCAGAGAGGTGTATCAATCTGTTCCACTGTCTGAATGAACTGAATGACCATTCTCTAGTGGAGGAGATCCAAAGATACCTGAGTTCAGGAAGTCTCTCCAGAGAAAAACTGTCACCTGCACAGTGGTCTGCTTTGGTCTTTGTGTTACTGACTTCAGAAGAGGAACTGGATGTGTTTGAGTTGAATAAATACTCCCCATCAGAGGAAGGTCTTCTAAGGATGCTGCCAGTGGTCAAGACCTGTAGAGCTGCTCTGTAAGTACAGCCATAAATACTGTAATATAAACAAACAAATCAGTGTGGTCACATCAAATGTTTTGGAGTCCACTAAATAGGGCTGTGATGGTAATCAAAGTATGTGTACCTATGATAAAAATTACCGACTTCTATATGCTTTGTAAGTATGAAAACCTACAAAATCGGCAGTGTATCAAATACTTGTTCTCCCCACTGTATATGGCATGTACTACAATCAATTGGGGTTCACAAATGCTGTGTTTCCACTGTGACAGAACATTTTGTTTTTATGTAGATAATCAAGGAAGCGCAATATAACCCCTCTAATGCTGCACATGTCCCTGCTCTCCATGAGTGAGAGTTGCATGCATACTGTTTCATTTGACAAGCAGTAATGTAATGTTGCCATTGTTTTGAAACTATTCTATACACTATAGTGGGCATGATGACAACATACTCGTATTTCTATCCAGACTGTCAGGTTGTCAAATAACAGGGGAAGGCTGTGCTTTTCTGGCCTTAGCACTGAAGTCAAACCCCAAACACCTGAGAATGCTGGATCTGAGTAACAATGACCTGAAAGATTCAGGAGTGAAGCTGCTCTCTGCTTTGCTAGAGGATCCACAATGTAAACTGGAGACTTTGAGGTGAGTTATTGTATTTTAAACACATTCCCTATGATAACACAACACTTCATTATTAAACATGACAACAACATGTGGAATCTGAGCATTAACAATTACAATATGAATGTACGTTTCATTGGAAGTGAACGTGCCTAGTAATGAGAACAACAGAAACATCTCTCTGTAGGTTGTGCTTTAATGACCAAAGGAATGTTTACGATAGCCATTTGGCATGGAGGTTACTGTCTTGGAAACCTGATCTTTGCTAGTTAGAAACGCCCTTAAATGTATAGGCTAGCTGGTAACCAACATTACAGTGAGAAGATAATGGAACGTTCACCGAATGACATCTGTGCTGTAATTTTCCAGATTCCACACTTCAAACCGGGAACTTTAAGCTGATACACGTATGCTGTGGCTTCACATTCATTAAAGGGATAATTTGGCTCAGATTCATATTTGGGTAAAAGTACACTTACCCTGAGTTGTTCCTGAAGGCACATACAGACATTTTTCTAAACAATCCATTATTCAGCTCTGTCCCAGTCTGTAATTAGCATTATTAGCATCATCCAAATTCATGAATGGAAATGGTACGTCCCACATTACAAAAGCTGCGTTACAAGCAGAAAAATACTTTGTTTGCAACTCAGAGATTGAGCCTTACTTGTTTGAACCAAAATGCACAGAGGATGAATTGACCAAACTAGAGGCTCAGACAGCAGCTGAGGAGGAGGGCAATGGTGAACCAGTTAATCCCCAACCCTTGCCCAGAATATACAGAGACTGTTGGTGTAGTTGTGGATCGTGCAATCTAAAACTGAAATGGAATGCTTTTGTTGGAACGAGTGGGAACTATTTATGACAACGATGGAGAACATCAATGGCTCAGTCCCAGAAGTTGGACTTGTTCCAAGATGTGTAGTTGATCATTCGGATTTCGCCCCTCTCATAACTCCTGGGTTGCTGGAGATTTTTTTTACATTCCAAAAATAAACTGGAAAAGACGTTCTAGGCCCGAGGGCCCCAATGTCCAGCTCTCAAAAGACTATGTAGCTACCTAATATTTGCAAATAAGTGTGTAAGGCAAGGCAAGTCTATTTGTATAGCACATTTCATACACAGGAGCAATTCATTGTACTTTATATTATTAGGCTTAAAATTTTTTATAAAATCAGACATACTAAAAACTATATTTAACAAAATCTATGTCCAAGTTAGCAATACAAACCTAGTTATTTGCCAACCCAGTTCAAAGTAATTTGATGAGAGGAAGTTTTAGAATGTCTCATTGACTGTAGGTTTTTTATTTGGTCCATACCCAGTGTCTTGTGATGAGACAATCTATTTATAGTCAAAAGCACTATCTTACTGCTTTGATTCAAACAGCAGGCTAGATTGCTGTTTTGCTGAACATAGCCAATCAGGCAGGCATTTCAATCAATCAATCACATTTATTTATAAAGCCATTTCTACATCAGCAATTTACAAAACAGTTTACAAAACACCCGGCCATAAACCCCAAGGAGCAAACAACAGTGGTGTTGAATTTCAGTAGCTAGGAAAAACACCCTAAGAAGGCTGAAATTTAGGAAGAAACCTAGAGAGGACCCAGGCTCAGAGGGGTTACCAGTCCTCTTCTGGCTGTGCCAGGTGAACATATTAAGAGTACAAATTGTAATAATTAATAAATGCATGTGGGCTAAGTTTGAATAGTCCAGAGTCTATTCAAACTTAGTCTAGGTCGGAAGCATGACCAGATGGACAAGGACAGGGACACTTCCCTTGTACCTTTGCAAACAAAACATGGCCGAGGCATTTTCCTCAATTATGAATATAATACTGAAGTCCACCGACAAAAAGGGGCAAGCTAGCGAATCTATCTATCTTCACTTAGCTTGTTGAGGTTAAAGTTCATGCCCACCTCGATGACATCATTGCTGAAGAACCGAAGCTGTGTGTGGTGGATATAGGAAATAGTTTGCTAATGCCAATTTGACGTCAGCTTGCTTTTTCTTCAGTATACAGTTACAAAAATTCACTTCTGGCGCGACAGATTTCCAAATGTAGTTTGAAGTGTTTTGGATTAGTTTTCCAACGAATGCGGTTCCGCATCCGTCCTGCTGCTTTTTGATTTTAGTGCTGCTTTTGACACTATTAATCACTCCCTCTTCTCTTTGAGAGACTGGAAACCCATATTGGGCTACGTGGACATTGGGCTACGTGGACATTCTAGCCTGGTTTAAATCTTATGTATCTGAAAGATATCAGTTTGTTAGTGTGGATGGCATATCTTCTGACTAGTCAAAGGTATGCTTTGGTGTTCCTCAAGGCTCGGTTCTGGGCCCATTATTGTTCTCACTATATATGCTGCCTCTGGGCGAAGTAACCCGAAATCACAATGTACATTTTCACTGTTATGCTGATGACACACAGTTATATATACAATGAAGCATGGAGAAGCCCCAAAATTAGCTACTTTGGAAGCATGTGTTTCAGATATTAGGAAGTGGATGACAGAGAACTTATTGCGCTTAAACTCAAGAAAAACAGAAATGCTTGTTTTAGCACCCAAGAAACAAAGAGCGTTAGCAGATCTCACTGTGAACCTCGACGGCTGCATGGTCATATCCCAAAAAACTGTAAAACCCTCGGCGTTACCCTTGACCTTGACCTCTGACGAATCCATACATTCGTTACTTCTAGACTAGATTACTGCAATGCTCTTCTTTCCGGTTACCCTGGCAAATCAATAAATAAAGTTCAATTAGTGCTGCACATGGCTGCTAGAATCCTAACTAGAACAAAAACAATTGAACACATTACTCCTGTACTAGCGTCCTTACAACTGGCTGCCTGTTAGGCTCCTACTTACCTTGCTAAATTATCCAGCCATACATACCTACACGTAACCTATGATCGCAAGATGCAGGCCTTTTAATTGTACCTAGAATTTCTAAACAAACAGCCGGAGGCAGGGCCTTGTCTCATAGAGCTCCACTACTGTGGGATTGATCTGCCAATTAAGGTTAGAAATGCAAACTCCATAAAAACTTTCAAGTGTCTACTAAAAACTCATCTCTACAGCATAGTCTATGATTAAGTGTAGCCTGGCCCGGGGGCGTGAAGGTGACCAGTAGGCTTGATACTGTCCACCCTTGCTGTTTTGCCAGGTGGGCTCTCATCGCCACTGGGATGCCCTCCCTCCAAGGCCTTTCGGGGGAAGAGTCACTGGCTTGTTGTTGTGTCTCTGTTGTGCACTTGTGCAATTGGGCTGTACTCTGCTGGCAATACTCGGCCCTCATTCAGGGTGGTTGCGGTTGGTGGGTGTCCCTTTGGTTGATGCCTGGCAATGTGGGTGGATTGATTTCCTGCCTGTTGGGCCCTGTCCGGGACCTCCCCCGGGTAGGGCCACAGTGTTGCCGGACCCCCCCGTCTCAGTTCCAAAGTCTTACACTGCAAAACTATTGTGCTGTGTCAGTTCTCCTTCCCCATTAAGTTCTCCTTCTCAACTATAAATCATTGTTGATATGATGAATGCATTTTCTGAATTTTCCCAGTCTCCTCCCGTTTTAAACTTTAGGAGGAGTACCTGGTTTGGGGGACCCGTTGCTGTCCCTGTCCTTGTCCATCTGGTCATACTTCTAACCTAGTCTAAATTTAAATAGACTCTGGATTTAGCCCACATGCAATTATTAATTATTCCTTTTGGAGTTTTTCCTAACCACTGAAATTCAACACTACTGTTGTTTGCTCCTTGGGGTTTAAGGCCGGGTGTTTCTGTAAAAGCTCTTTGTGACAACTGCTGTTGTAAAAAGGGCTTTATAAATACATTTGATTGATTGATTGATTGACTGTGCAGCTTTTGTAAAGCGGGACGCACATGTTTCCATTCATGAATTTGGAGGATGATAATAATGCTAATTACTGCTGAATAATGGATTTATTTTTTTATTTTTATAAATGACTGTATGTGCCTTCAGGAACAACTCAGGGTAAGTGGACTTCTACCCAAATATTAATCTGGGCTGAATTATCCCTGTAACTATACAACCATGCAGTTGTAGCTCCTGATTAACTGAGTAGTAGGGGCAGCGACAATATATCTCTTTACATTTTTATATTTTCACATACATGCATTCATTATTGATTTCCTGGCATAATATAATGACCAGCTTGATTATAGGGCACTGTTTTTCAAATCTCTGAACAGAATTATTGTGGATATCATGATGTGTAAAATAACACCAGTGTGATTAGAACATGTCATTAGAACCCACCATTAGAATGTCTAGGTACGAGTGATGTAACAAGGGCTGGTCAGACCGCACTTTTATTTACTCACAATAAGGTCTAACATTGTTTATAACTTTTCATTAAGTAGTTAGCTAACAATAAGAAGGTAGCTAAAATGTTTGGACCCTGCTATGTTTGTTTCAACCAAAGATAAAGTGAATAAGATGAGTGTCTCGATGGTCATTTACATTTGCTCGTCTTCCGGACAGACATGCGAATCTTTGGTCAAATATACTGTCACGGCTTACAAGGTATGTATCTAGAGCTGGTTTGGAAACTTGTGTGCCTGAGCTATTCAGATAAACTTCCACAGGACTTTGTTGTTAAAAAGGGTAAAAAAAGAAGAATCATTTATTACGTACAAAATTCCTACTTTGTAATTACTCTTATCAACAGAAGTTAATCTTAAATTAAGTTGAACTAAAACGACACAACGCACTATGGTAAGGAAATCGTATCGCTCCCAAGCTAAGACCTTACGAGTAACCAGCAGTGGCAAAAACGCAACTTAAAACAATAACGTGGCACGAGACCTTTTTACCAAGTAAATACCCAATCATCCTAATGGAGTTAATCTGTCAACAGTAATCTAAGGACTAACAGTAAATGATTACTAGTCATTTTCAAATAACAATATACACCAAAATGCCATAAACAAATATTCAATATATATATATATATATATATATATATATACACACACACTCACCTAAAGGATTATTAGGAACACCATACTAATACTGTGTTTGACCCCCTTTCGCCTTCAGAACTGCCTTAATTCTACATGGCATTGATTCAACAAGGTGCTGAAAGCATTCTTTAGAAATGTTGGCCCATATTGATAGGATAGCATCTTGCAGTTGATGGAGATTTGTGGGATGCACATCCAGGGCACGAAGCTCCCGTTCCACCACATCCCAAAGATGCTCTATTGGGTTGAGATCTGGTGATCTGGTCATTGTCATGTTCAAGAAACCAATTTGAAATAATTCGAGCTTTGTGACATGGTGCATTATCCTGCTGGAAGTAGCCATCAGAGGATGGGTACATGGTGGTCATAAAGGGATGGACGTGGTCAGAAACAATGCTCAGGTAGGCCGTGGCATTTAAAAGATGCCCAATTGGCACTAAGGGGCCTAAAGTGTGCCAAGAAAACATCCCCCACACCATTACACCACCACCACCAGCCTGCACAGTGGTAACAAGGCATGATGGATCCATGTTCTCATTATGTTTATGCCAAATTCTGACTCTACCATTTGAATGTCTCAACAGAAATCGAGACCATCAGACCAGGCAACATTCTTCCAGTCTTCAACTGTGCAATTTTGGTGAGCTCGTGCAAATTGTAGCCTCTTTTTCCTATTTGTAGTGGAGATGAGTGGTACCCAGTGGGGTCTTCTGCTGTTGTAGCCCATCCGCCTCAAGGTTGTGCGTGTTGTGGCTTCACAAATGCTTTGCTGCATACCTCGGTTGAAACGAGTGGTTATTTCAGTCATAGTTGCTCTTCTATCAGCTTGAATCAGTCGGCCCATTCTCCTCTGACCTCTATCATCAACAAGGCATTTTCGCCCACAGGACTGCCGCATACTGGATGTTTTTCCCTTTTCACACCATTCTTTGTAAACCCTAGAAATGGTTGTGCGTGAAAAAAGTGTTCCTAATAATCCTTTAGGTGAGTGTATATATACAGTACAGGCCAAAAGTTTGGAAACACCTTCTCATTCAATGCGTTTTCTTTATTTTCATGACTATTTACATTGTAGATTCTCACTGAAGGAATCAAATCTATGAATGAACACATATGAAATTATGTACTTAACAAAAAAGTGTGAAATAACTGAAAACATGTCTTATATTTTAGATTCCTCAAAGTAGCCACCCTTTGCTTTGTTGATAGCACTGCAAACCCTTGGTGTTCTCTCAATGAGCTACATGAGGTAGTCCCCTGAAATGGTTTTAACTTCACAGGTGTGCCTTGTCAGGGATAATTAGTGGAATTCTTTCCCTTATTAATGGGGTTGGGACCATCAGTTGTGTTGTGCAGAAGTCAGGTTGATACACAGCCGACAGCCCTATTGGACAACTGTTAGAATTCATATTATGGCAAGAACCAATCAGCTAAGTAAAGAGAAACGAGTGGCCATCATTACTTTAACAAATGAATGTCAGTCAGTCAGTCTTTGAGTGCAGTTGCAAAAACCATCAAGCGCTACAACGAAACTGGCTCACATGAGGACCGCCCCAGGAAAGGAAGACCAAGAGTCACCTCTGCTGCTGAGGATAAATTCATCCGAGTCACCAGCCTCAGAAATCGCAGGTTAACAGCAGCTCAGATTAGAGACCAGCTGAATGCCACACAGAGTTCTAGAAGCAGACACATCTCTAAAACAACTGTTAAGAGGAGACAGTGCGAATCAGGCCTTCATGGTCAAGTAGCTGCTAGGAAACCACTGCTAAGGAGAGGCAACAAGCAGAAGAGATTTGTTTGGGCCAAGAAACACAAGAAATTGACATTAGACCAGTGGAATTCTGTGCTTTGGTCTGATGAGTACAAATTTGAGATCTTTGGTTCCAACCGCCGTGTCTTTGTGCGGCGCTGAAAAGGTGAACGGATGGATTCTACATGCCTGGTTCCCACCGTGTAGCATGGAGGAGGAGGAGTGATAGTGTGGGGGTGCTTTGCTTGTGACACTGTTGGGGATTTATTCTAAATTGAAGGCATACTGAACCAGCATGATACCACAGCATCCTGCAGTGACATGCCATCCCATCCGGTTTGCATTTAGTTGGACCATCATTTATTTTTCAACAGGACAATGACCCCAAACACACCTCCAGGCTGTGTAAGGGCTATTTGACCAAGGAGGAGAGTGATGGAGTGCTGCGCCAGATGACCTGGCCTCCACAGTCACCGGACCCAATCGAGATGGTTTGGGGTTAGCTGGACCGCAGAGTGAAGGCAAAAGGGCCAACAAGTGCTAAGCATCTCTGGGAACTCCTTCAAGATTGTTGAAAACCATTTCAGGTGACTACCTTTTGAAGCTCATCAAGAGAATGCCAAGAGTGTGCAAAGCAGTAATCAGAGCAAAGGGTGGCTACTTTGAAGAAACTAGAATTTAAGACATGTTTTCAGTTATTTCACACTTTTTTGTTAAGTACATAATTCCACATGTGTTCATTCATAGTTTTGATGCCTTCAGTGAGAATCTACAATGTAAATAGTCATGAAAATAAAGGAACGCATTGAATGAGAAGGTGTGTCCAAACTTTTTGCCTGTACTGTACATATATACAAAACACACACATACAATATACTATGGCAGAATGAAGCTTAACACACACACACGGCAGTATTTACTATGGCAGAATGAAACTCAACACAGCTTGATAGGCAGTCACTAGAGAACATCAGAATTGGCAGGTCCGCCAATGACACCCCATTTTCTACACAGGTGAGAGCAGGTTCACACTGAGCACATGAGACAGACGTGAAAGAATCTGGAGAACATTATGCCGTGGTGAACATTATGCTGCCTGCAATATCATCCAGCATGACAGGTTTCGCAGTGGGTCAGTGATTGTCTGGGGAGTCATTTCCTTGGAGGGTCACACAGACCTCTACGTGCAAGCCTGACTGCTGTTAGGTATTCATTCATTCATTCATCTTCTTCCGCTTCATCCGGGGCCGGGTGGCAGGGGCAGCAGTCTAAGCAGAGATGCCCAGACTTCCCTCTCCCCAGACACTTCCTCCAGCTCTTCCGGGGGGACACTGAGGCGTTCCCAGGCCAGCCGGGAGACATAGTCCCTCCAGCGTGTCCTAGGTCTTCCCCGGGGTCTCCTCCCGGTGGGACGGGACCGGAACACCCTCCCAGGAAGGCGTTCCGGAGGCATCCGAAACAGATGCCCAAGCCACCTCAGCTGACCCCTCTCGATGTGGAGGAGCAGCGGCTCTACTCCGAGCTCCTCCCGGGTGACCGAGCTTCTCACCCTATCTCTAAGGGATCGCCCAGCCACCCTGCGGAGAAAGCTCATTTCGGCCGCCTGTATCCGGGATCTTGTCCTTTCGGTCCTGACCCAAAGCTCATGACCATAGGTGAGAGTAGGAACGTAGATTGCCTTGCGGCTCAGCTCTTTCTTCACCACGACAGACTGATACATCGACCGCATTACTGCAGAAGCTGCCCCAATCCGTCTGTCAATCTCCCGTTCCATCCTTCCCTCACTCGTGAACAAGACCCCTAGATACTTAAACTCCTCCACTTGAGGCAAGCACTCTCCACCAACCTGAAGTGGGCAAGCCACCCTTTTCCGACTGAGGACCATGGCCTCGGATTTGGAGGTACTGATTCTCATCCCCACCGCTTCACACTCGGCTGCAAACCGTCCCAGCGCATGCTGAAGGTCCTGGTTTGAAGGGGCCAACACGACAACATCATCCGCAAAGAGCAGAGACGAAATCGTGTGGTCCCCAAACCTGACACCCTCCGGCCCCTGGCTGCGCCTAGAAATTCTGTCCATACAAATTATTAACAGAACCGCCGACAAAGGGCAGCCCTTCCAGAGTCCAGACTTTTTTGGAAAGGAAAGAAAAAGGTGCAGTTGTCTCTTATTTTTTTCCGGAGCTGCATATTAGAGTTAATTTCAAAACGTTTAAAGTTTCCATAGGGGTCCACACTCCAGTGTCTTTATAACACCTTTTAAAAGTGTTGGCATTTTAACACTATAATAGCGTTAATATCAACTCTTTGAATAGTTGACATTTAACAGTACGTATTGTTAGTTTTTCAACACCAGTGAGTAGTGATAGATATAAATTCTCATAAGAGTAATTAATTAACTCTCAGTGTGATTTGCATACTACAATATATGTATAAAAATGTGTTCAAAGAGACATAGCCCTATTTAACAAGGTACTCAAAAACCAGCTTAACACTAGAACCGCCAAATACCTACGCCAATTGATGATTGAGTCATTTTGCTAGCTACACCCTCCTCCTTTCATGACTTTTCCTAAATAGGCCCCAACATTGTTGAGTTGTCAGAATTCTAAACTCACAAACCGAAAACGATTTAGAGCTCATTTTCTATCGCACCCAATTTACACGAGCATCAGAGCAGAGCAATTTCCCAGATTTTTTTACCACAGAACTTGCCGTTGGTATCCAGGCAGCCACAAATGTTACCCAGGCGCTAATCAGCCCTCAATGACTGCATGACGTCAATGGATGAATGCCCGATACTCCCAGATCATCTGGTTGAATTTAAATGAACTTACAAATGAAATACAAGATTTCCAAGACCATTCAACAAATTAATTAGGCTATTATTGAAACATAATACAAAATATATTGGCTACTCGACAGTTCAACCTATGTATCACACATTAGTTTTTCATTAGGGGATTCAGCTTCTTGTGTCGGATAATTCCTCAAATGTTAATCTAAAATGTAAATCTAAATAATTATTCACAAAAGAATTACCAACGATATTCTTTACCAGTAACCAATTACCAATCCAACAAACATATTACACATTACTGTTTTAATTAGGAGAGAACAAGAAAAAAAAAATCAATGTCTCTGCTACTCTGCTAATCAAATTTCGTTATTCATGTATGTCATGGTGTGGTAAGCAAGGAGACCAGGCGCAGGATAAATTGTGAAACAAGGGTTTACTAAGCTGAAAAGCATCAAGTGTAATACAAACAATGAAGGGCTAAATGGCTAGAACTGATGCAAATGAACAAGAGCACTAGGCAAGAAAAAGAACTAACACACACGGACAACTAGCAGACAATACTCCACAAAGACTCCAACAAATACAAGGGCAGTTATAGGCTGTAGCAGTGAGGAACAGGTGTGTGTAATGATGGGGAGTCCTGGGTGATGGGATGAGGAACAGGTGTGTGTAATGATGGGGAGTCCTGGGTGATGGGATGAGGAACAGGTGTGTGTAATGATGGGGAGTCCTGGGTGATGGGATGAGGAACAGGTGTGTGTAATGATGGGGAGTCCTGGGTGATGGGATGAGGAACAGGTGTGTGTAGTAGTGGAGAGTCCTGGGTGATGGGATAAGGAACAGGTGTGTGTAATGATGGGGAGTCCTGGGTGATGGGATGAGGAACAGGTGTGTGTAATGATGGGGAGTCCTGGGTGATGGGATGAGGAACAGGTGTGTGTAATGATGGGGAGTCCTGGGTGATGGGATGAGGAACAGGTGTGTGTAGTAGTGGAGGAACAGGTGTGTGTAGTAGTGGAGAGTCTGGGGTGTTTCGTGAATGCGGTGCTAGCAGCTGGAAGAATGGACAGTGGTGGCTAATAGACCGGAGACAGGGAGCAATGTAGTTGAGCTTCCCCAGGGAGAGGCGTCACCACAGGAGGCACAGTAACAGTGTAGGCTACTGTAAATCATCCTTTGATCATCCTTTTACTCTGCTAATCAAATTCACAAATCAAATTCATTGAATAATACAAGAGAGACTTGGAAAGAGGCTACATATCCTTGGATCTATCAGTTTTATTTCTACGAATGGGCTGTAGCTGGTTATTCATTTAAATGTATCGTGTTTATCTAACAACCGTGCTTTAGGCCTATGTAGGCTATTCATGTGGATATTCTTTGATCTTCACAAATTGATAATGTCTGTTATTTTATCATCATTAGAATGAGATCAAAATGAAAACAACATTTTATTGGATTTATCTTTGAATAATATAAGTGTGGTGTAATTTTCATTTTGTACATTTGTAGGACCTAATAAATCATTCTTCGTATTATTTTGTAAAAATGTTGTATATTCTTGTATTTTTCAAATTCATTTAATATTTAATACATACACATTCTGTTGCTATTTTTAGAATATTCTATATAGTTTGATGACAACCCAGTAGATGAACTGATGCTCTGGCTGGATGGTGATGCTGCGGAGGAGAATGTCTATGTTAATAGGGTCAATTCGTATGCTAATGACGAGAAACTGTGTTTGGCCCTGGCGATTACTGGGGGTCTAAAAGGCCTGGCGGTTCCAGTGTTAAGTTTGTTCAGTACCACACTCTCTAGCAGATTGTGCATGATGTCAACAGGATTGTTATCAGTGCTATGGAAATACTGTAATGAATTGAGGACACTTTTTAACACCATATATTGACTGCAGTTCAGGATTTTCCTGTAGTGCATTACAATGTTCAGTATGAACCTTTTTGGAACAGCAAATTACCCCAGGATGATTATCAGTAAATATAGATTGAACTTCTTCTTACCTGATTAAACAAAACATACCGCAATGAGTTGCACTGAAAGATTCCACAAACCCTAACAAGTGATTTAAAGCCAAATTATCTCCTGTAACATGAATGACTGAGCCAAACAATGGTTGTTCAAAACAAGGAAGCCGTGTGCTTTCGGTTTCTTTGATTTTCAGGTAATCAATAAGAGGCTTTTATTATCACATCAAAACTGTATGTTTTCAGAACTTCAGTACAGAATAGAGCTGCAAGATGTACATTTATCATTACTGAGTTTCACTTGGGTGGAAGATTTTTTAGAATACATTTGACGCAACCAAGTTTGTGGATCCCCCTTATGGAACCTAGAGGTGTAGCAGTTTCAAAATCGTCATAATAGAGAAGAATCTGTAAAGCATGCTTTTGCTGTGAGAACAGGACATGGTTTTGTAAATATGACCCATCATTGATGTCTTTGTAAATACCATATACACCCTTTGGGCCCTGTAAAAAGCTCTCTCTTACTTGACTGTTTTTGAATATGGATGCCAGAATGGGCACATACATGCATGTCCGTAACAGGAACCTGACTTTAGACACCTGTAATTCTATCTTTGTGCAAATCCAGTCTCACCCCACACAAACCCTAGGGCCTAACTATTTCATATTAACATCATAATATTTGTGCCTCTTTGACTCTGTTAAGCTGGAAAAAGATTATCTAATTTATCTAAGTAAATGTCTGAACTCGCACTTTCATGAGAAACCGCTTTAAGAACTGCTAATGTTACTGACATAATTGATCTAATTAGTCTCTAATGGGCCTCTGTCCCAACTTTTCTTTAAACAAGTTGCTGGGATCAAATTCAAAGTGGGCATATATTTTTCAAGAAACAATAAAACAACATTTGATATGTCATCTTTGTGCTACTTTCTATTGCATATATGGTTTAAATGATTTGCAGATCATTGCATTCTGTTTTTATGTACATTTTATTCAACGCCCCAACTTTCTGAATTTTGTTATTGTTTATAACAAGCTAACCCTGGCTTGCTACAGTCATAGATCACTCAAATCTCAGCATGGACTTATTATCCTAGGAATATAAAACAGTATTCTTGACACAGTTGTCATGATGAGATACATGGGCATAACTCCACGTTGCATACTGCACTACACAACATTGCACGATTGTATGATTTTGAAAGGTCAGGAGATCAACTCGTCCAAGACACATTTGCCTTTTGCACAGGAAATTCTTGTTTGCACCACCCTATGCTGGAATACACAATTCAAACAATTCCTATTCTCTTACCCTAAAGGACAGCATTTAATGTTCTAGTGAATTTGTGTTTGTCTCATGAATAGGATTTTAATGTCAGTAACAGTTTGAGAAATCTTATTGATCTCTCTACAGGCTTTCAGGCTGTCTGGTCACAGAGCAAGGCTTTGGCTATCTGGTCTCAGCTCTGAAGTCAAACCCCTCACACCTGAAAGAGTTAGATTTTCGCTACAATCAGATAAAGGATTTCGGAGTGAAACAGCTCTCATCATTGCTTCAAGATCCACAATGTAGACTGGAGGCTCTAAGGTGAGCTATAGTATGTATTTAAAAGATATAATTCCCTGGAAACACATGATGTCCCCTCCTTATATTGGTGGACATTTTCGTCCCACAAAGAAGATTTTATGTGAATATTAGTTTGTGAATCATCTTAAACTCTATACAGGCTGTCCTGGTGTTTGGTCACAGAGGAAGGTTGTCCTTCTCTGGTCTCAGCTCTGAAGTCAAACCCCTCACACCTGAAAGAGCTGGATCTGAGTAACAATGACCTGAAGGATTCAGGAGTGAAACTGCTCTCTGCTTTGATAGAGGATCCACAATGTAAACTTGAGACACTGAGGTGAGTTGTATTGTGTTTTTATGTACCCAGACGGAAAACTTAATTTCATCAAGATGATAACAACACCAGAGGCTTTGCTAACTTGTGAAAATTATGGTTTAACCTTGGCATGACAGAGTTGACAAACGCTTTATTGGCTGAACTAGAAGAGAACACAATAGATTAAACCACAGGAAACCCTTAAGCAATACTTATTTCCGGATTACATTTTTGACATCACGGTAATTGCTCTTCTACATACTTCCAAACAGACGGCTCAATCTGTAAAGCTTGTGGTTCTGACATTAGGCAAAGTATCTGAACATCATGGTACCAGCTGATGTCCTCCCGGGGACCTGGCCAAAATAACTTCTGTGAGCCATTGCGGTGCAAACACTTAACATTCACAAAGTGTCCTTCTACATCCATGATGACACCTGGGTGACCTTTGTTGTCATTATTAACGACGCACCACTCTCCAATCTGCTTTAACTCAATCATTTCTGGTCTCCTATGGATATCTGGTATTTTTCCACATGCTTGGGACTGAACATCAGCTATTGCTGGTACCTATAGTGAAAAAAACAAAAAACATTAATACACTTTTAACCACAACACATGAAAAAAGATCAGATTTGACAAAGCTACAGTCCGTAATCCAGATAGGAGAGGAGGGCAGGGACTTCAATTTGATTGGCTGTAGCAGAATATAAAATACCAGTCAAATTCAAGTCCCTGCTCCCCTCTCTCGACCCACAATAGCCAAAACAAACCAGGGCAGATGAACTAGGGGACAAGGCCATGTAGCTTTAACTGACTATTACCAACTGACTATGAAGAACAGCTCAACAGATGTGTCCAGGCATTTCAATATGTCATATATGCTCTGGGCATCAGGGATGTCACCTCCATGGCCCACAGTCTGGTCTGCTGACCTCTTGAGGGTTCCACCCATGCTGTCTGGCACCCCCTTACCATGGCTAGCCTCAAATAAATTCCATGTTATTTCTTTGTAGCCATACTTGCAGGGTTCCATTGAGAGGTAGAAGAAATGTCCCTTTTGTCTGTACTGTGTAGCTGGCTTTCTCTTACTACCTTTAGAATTGGATCAGGGTGTGCCCAGAAGGGTACAATGAAGAACTATGCAAGTTCCTCATTGCATCGGTAAGCAACCTCTTCTGCATCTATTTCTTCAGCCGTGTGATTGTTTGTTTGCGGCTGGTCATCATTCAAAAGACATCATCTCGAAGAATACAGGATGTAACTTTTTTTTTATCCCAGTTCGACTGGCACACTTCCTCCCACGGTAGATAAGATCCACACGATACCTTGCCCTCTTTAGAGTAGCCAAAAACTGTCAGGGCATACTTTTGGAGCTTGTACTTCTTCACTATATTTCCAACACAGTATCACAGGATTTTGTGACATCTAGACAAATTCAGTATTTTCTAGTGATCGTAAAAGGCAGTTTATTTCATGTACAGGACAAGATTTTCTTAATGACTCATGTCATATACAGATCTAGTTTTTATATATATTACACAATTTTCTTCATAATTTCTTTCAGCAACAGCTTCAGCTTTGCATGTGTATTACACAAACATCTTTCTAATGCATTAAATACAATACATTGGCTATTGATCCCGCACTTATGGTAGCTGGTTTTCACAAAAACTGCAAGATATTCATTTGGAACACATTAGATCTGGGAATACATTTCAGGCTGTGTAACGACGGTCTCAGTATAGGCTACATATGAGGTAACTGCAGAAAAATCATGTCATGTACAGGAAAAGTGGTTGCCTACAGTACGAGGTTCGCCATAGGAAGAAAAACATGTCCTACACACGAAGAAATGCCCTTTTACATGTGCATGTCACACATTTCTAATAAGAATTTCTAATAAAATTTGTTGTGTTGATATTTCCAGTGACCACTTTCACAATCAAATGGTTCCCTTTGTTTGTTTTTGCATTTTTGTATTTTCTCCTAATAACCTCAATGTATGGAAAAAAGGAATGTATGGAAAAGAAGAGTTCTTCTGATGAGTGAACTAACTTTTTGATGCCCTAACACAGCATTGACTGTGGCACAGGGCGATTTGGATTAGACTTTCTTTCTTGGCCCTATAAAACCTCTTCTTAGATTTCTCGGTTTTAGTTCTCTTTTGCCAGCTGTGCCTCAACAAACTCCTTCAATTGCTTTCCCCTTGATGCCGTTGGCTGAAAAACTAATTATTAGTTAGAATTTCTTGTAAGATTTTATGGAGTTAGTTATCAGTATTTCATTTTATGGTGATAGTAACATTTGACAATTGTCCTTCAAATACATTTAAACTTTCTAATACATACTATAGCTCAACTTCCATGTTCTAACCTGGAAAGCCCTGGCACAGGCTGATTTTAAGGAATTTTAGGAGATTTGGGAGGTGTATCTAACTTTAGCAAAGTACTGGCTCTGGCTCAACTTTTTGCCCCCTCTTCTCTCTCTTACTGAGTTCATTAACACCCTTCTTCTTTTCAGTTTCTCTGTCTTTGTTCCATTTGTCCCTCTCTTTCTCTAGGTACTTTCTTCTTCTGTCTGGGCCAGCATCAAAGCTTTCTCTATCTCCGAGCTATCTCAGCTCCAAATGGACTCATTCCCTGAAAAATATAATTCAAAATGTTCCCTTACAAAGAGTCCCCCTTTAATTGGTGGTCCGGCTTAACTAGGCTTGCCTAGTCTTTTTGCACAGCTGTATTTTTTTTATAACAGGCAATGAAATCCATTAAACTGAATTTTGTTTTAATTAGTCTGTTGTTTTTATTACATAGAAAAAAGTTTGTAAAATATTGTCAAATTAGGATATTATTCTAGTAGCGCTAACTCAGATTCTATTTTTCAAAATAAAAGCCGTCATTGAAATATACAGCTTTGGAAAAAATTAAGAGACCACTGAACCTTTTTCTTTCCTTTCCAAAAAGTTGAAAAGGAAAGTTTTGATTGAGGAACAGAAGCGTTCAATTTGCAGTTGTCTCTTAAATTTCTCTCTTTTCCAGAGCTGTATAAGGCAATATAGTTAACAATCTAGTCTGCACATTTTATGTTTAATGACCAATGTTATTCTTGTCTGTTCTTTTTCACAGACTAGATTTTTAACTATATTGCCATATACATTTCAATGAGGGCTTTTATTGTGATAACAAAAATCTGAGTGCTTCCTGCATAATATCCTACTGTCAAAGATGTTGTGGTGGTGTGCAGGGAAAAGGAGCCAAACGCAGGAATTGTCATTGTCAATTCTTTATCCAAGGTATAATTCCCAAAATTAAAAGGAGAAACAACTGAACACATCCGTACAAAAATCCCCAAGAAAAGGAAAGCGTCGGACGGGCGTGCGTGCGTCTTCCACGCACGTCCTCATTACACCTACTGCTAAAATAATGCTAATGAATCCTCGAATGGCCATCACTACCCATAATGACAGGGTGGACAGCAATTTCAGAGACACATACAAAATGTTTAATATTATATATATATTGACCTGTGCATTGTTTGTCACTATATGTAAAATCATGTTAATATCTCTGCAGGCTGTCATGCTGTCCAGTGGCAGAAGAAGGCGGTGCTTCTCTGGTCTCAGCTCTGAAGTCAAACCCCTCACACCTAAAAGAGCTGGATCTGAGTAACAATGACCTGAAGGATTCTGTAGTGAAGCTGCTCTCTGCTTTGCTGGAGGATCCACGATGTAGATTGGAGACTCTCAGGTGAATTTGCCCTATAGTATTATTTTTTTGACGCTTTGTTCATTGTTCTGATTAGGTAGTTTTTTTTACCATTTATTTCCAAGTAAAGTGATGAAACTATACCATGCATGATTACAATTCTCCCCCTTGCCAATGAACGATTCCACAAACCTCTTCATCAAATTCTCAGACAATTGCTCACATGCTGCTTAACATAGAACCTAAACAGCGTAACTGTCTATCTCTTCAGGTATACACTACCGATCAAAGGTTTGGGGTCACTTTGGGTATCCATTAAAGTCACACCAATTGGATCTGAAATACAGTGCAGACCTTGTTAGTGTTGTAAATTACCTTTGTAGCTGGAAATGGCTTCCTTTTTTTATATTTTATATCAGTCGTTAATGTCAACCAAGTCAATGGTGAATACTGTCATTATTAGCCTCATTTCTGCACCCACTCTTTTTACCTTTTTCTTTCTGTAATGCATAATTTCACACTTAATCACACAAACTCACACAAAAAAGACTAAATACAGACAAACACAATACTATGTAAGTGGTTGCTTTTATATCTGGAAGATAAACCACAGAAAAACCACAAAAACAATCAGCACGTAGGTTAGTGCATCAGTCTCCAGTGAGACTGTAACAATGTGTGCAGTTGAGAATCCAATGCATTTGTCTGAGTGACACTCAACAACCTCCCCGGACATGGAAAGCACCACATGTTCTTGGTGTAGTCATTATGCTATTTATTCAGCACAGATCCTGTTTCTGGGATATGTACACATGTACAGTGGATATAAAAAGTCTACACACCCCGGTTAAAATGTCTGGTTCTTGTGATGTAAAAGAATGAGATAAATCATGTCAGAACTTTTTCCACCTTTAATGTGACCTTTAATGTGAACAATTCAATTGAAAAACAAACAAATCTTTGAGGGGGAAAAATAAAAATAAAAAAACTCACAATAAGTTGGTTGCATAAGTGTGCACACCCTTAAATTAATACTTTGTTGAAGCACCTTTTGATTTTATTACAGCACTCAGTCTTTTTGAGTCTATTAGCATGGCACATCTTGACGTGGCAATATTTGCCCACTCTTCTTTGCAAAAGTGCTCCAAATCTGTCAGATTGCGAGGACATCTCCTATGCACAGCCCTCTTCAGATCACCCCACAGATGTTCAATTGGATTCAGGTCTGGGCTCTGGCTGGGCCCAAAACGTTAATCGTCTTCTGGTGAAGCCATGCTTTTGTGGATTTCAATGTGTGCTTTGGGTTGTTGTCATGCTGAAAGGTGAACTTCATCATCAGCTTTATAACAGACGCCTGAAGGTTTTGTGCCAAAATTGCCTGGTATTTGGAACTGTTCATAATTCCCTCCACCCTGACTAAGGCTGAGGTAAAACAGCCCCAAAGCATCATGTTGCCACCACCATGCTTGAGTGTGGGTATTGTGTTCTTTGGGTGATGTGCAGTGTTGTTTTTGCACCAAAAATACCTTTTGGAATTATGGCCATAAAGTTCAACCTTGGTTTCATCAGACCATAACACATTTTCCCACATGCTTTTGGGGGACTTGATGTTTGCTGCCCTGGCAACATGACTTCAGCCGGGCATGGATGTTTTTCTATGTAAAAAAAATCTTCCCTCTTGCCACCCTACCCCATAGCCCATTCATGTGAAGAATACAGGAGATTGTTGTAACTTGTAGCACACAGCCAGTACTTGCCAGAAATTCCTGCAGTACCTTTATTGTTGCCTCTTGGATGCCTCCATGACCAGTTTTCTTCTCGTCTTTTCATCAATTTTGGAGGGACGTCCAGTTCTTGGTCTCATGTCTCAGTTGTGCCATATTTTCGTAACTTGATGATGACTGTCTTCACTGTGTTCCATGGTATATCTAATGCTTTGGAAATAGTTTTTTACCCTTCTCTCTTTCAACAATGAGATCCCTCTGATGCTTTGGAAGCTCTCTGCGGACCATGGCTTTTGCTCTGAGAATTATATATAGGTTATTGTACGTTTTTTTTCATTTTTCCCCCTCAAAGATTTCAGTTTGTTTTTCAATTGAATTGTTCACATTATAGGTCACATTAAAAGTGGAAAAAGTTCTGACATGTTTTATCTTTGTCTCATTCATCACAAAAAACAGGCATTTTCACAGGGGTGTGTAGACTTTTTATATCCACTGTATATACTGTTGGTTGGTATGCTATATGCCATTTCTTCATAGGCAAAATACAGTTTTTTATGATTATTTAAAAGCTTTTAATTTAAAGGACAGAAGCAGGTCCTGTAAATGAGACACGGTTGATGGATCACTTACATTTCCCAGAGTTTATTGTAGCCCGCATAAGAAATATGCTGTTAGATGTTTTCTACAAAGCTTTTATATTCAAAAGCTGTACAATATAATTTAGCAATTTATGTTGTTACTTTATGCCTCACCTTTTGTGCCTAGACCACTTTGTTTTCAAAGTAATACTTAGCCATATGCAATATTTTAAAAAGCATAAATATTCTGTAGCAATTAAGTTTGAGTTGTAGGTTATTGGCCAATTATATAGACCATAACACATTGTCACAGCTTGAATTCCTGATGTTAATTGTTGATGTTTGTAAATTAATATTTGGGGGTACCAGATAACACTGGTTAATACAGTGTGTTGTATTACTTTTGGAACATGATGACACTGGTTATAGACTGTTTTGTATTACAAACCCAATTACAAAAACGTTGGGACACTGTTCAAATTGTGAGTAAAAAAGTGCAAAGAATAAATTACAAATCTCATAAACATATATTTAATTCACATTAGAATACAGATAACAATTTCAATTGTTGAAAGTGAGACATTTTGTAATTTCATGCCAATTATTGGCTCATTTTGGATTTCATGAGAGCTACACATTCCAAAAAATTTGTGACAGGTAGCAATAAGAGGCCAGAAAAGTTAAATGTACAAATAAGGAACAGCTGGAGGACCAATTTGGTACTTATTATGTCAATTGGCAACATGATTGGGTATAAAAAGAGCCTCTCAGAGTGGCAGTGTCTCTCAGAAGTCAAGATGGGCAGAGGATCACCAATTCCCCCAATGCTGCTGCGAAAAATATTGGAGCAATATCAGAAAGGAGTTTCTCAGAGAAAAATTGCCAAGAGTTTGAAGTTATCATCATCTACAGTGCATAATATTGTCCAAAGATTCAGAGAATCTGGAACAATCTCTGTGCGTGATCTTCGGGCCCTCAGACGGCACTGCATCACATACAGGAATGATACTGTAATGGAAATCACAACATGGGCTCAGGAATACTTCCAGAAAACATTGTTGGTGAACACAATCCACCGTGCCATTCACCGTTGCTAGCCAAAACTCTATAGGTCAAAAAAGAAGCCGTATCTAAACAGGATCCAGAAGCACAGGCGTTTTCTCTGGGCCAAGGATCATTTAAAATGGACTGTGGCAAAGTGGAAAAGGTGTTCTATGGTCAGAAGAATCAACATTTCATTTTGGAGAACTGGGACGCCATGTCATCCAGACTAAAGAGGACAAGGACAACCCAAGTTGTTATCAGCGCTCAGTTCAGAAGCCTGCATCTCTGATGGTATAGGGTTGCATGAGTGCGTGTGGCATTGGCAGCCTACACATCTGGAAAGGCACCATCAATGCTGACAGTTATATCCAAGTTCTAGAACAACATATGCTCCCATCCAGACGTCGTCTCTTTCAGGGAAGACCTTGCATTTTCCAACATGACAATACCACGACAATGGCTGCATAGAAGAAGGATCCGGGTACTGAAATGGCCAGCCTGCAGTCCAGATCTCTCACCCATAGAAAACATTTGGCGCATCATAAAGAGGAAGGTGCGACAAAGAAGACCTAAGACAGTTGAGCAACTAGAAGCCTGTATTAGACAAGAATAGGACAACATTCCTATTCATAAACTTGAGCAACTTGTCTCCTCAGTCCCCAGATGTTTGCAGTCTGTTATATAAAGAAGAGAGGATGCCACACAGTGGTAAACATGGCCTTGTCCCAACTTTTTGAGATGTGTTGATGCCATGAAATTTAAAATCAACTTATTTTTCCCTTAAAGTGATACATTTTCTCAGTTTAAACATTTGATGTGTCATCTACACTCACCTAAAGGATTATTAGGAACACCACACTAATACTGTGTTTGACCCCCTTTCGCCTTCAGAACTGCCTTAATTCTATGTGGCATTGATTCAACAAGGTGCTGAAAGCATTCTTTAGAAATGTTGGCCCATATTGATAGGATAGCATCTTGCAGTTGATGGAGATTTGTGGGATGCACATCTAGGACACGAAGCTCCCGTTCCACCACATCCCAAAGATGCTCTATTGGGTTGAGATCTGGTGACTGTGGGGGCCATTTCAGTACAGTGAACTCATTGTCATGTTCAAGAAACCAATTTGAAATTATTCGAGCTTTGTGACATGGTGCAATATCCTGCTGGAAGTAGCCATCAGAGGATGGGTACATGGTGGTCATGAAGGGATGGACATGGTCAGAAACAATGCTCAGGTAGGCCGTGGCATTTAAAAGATGCCCAATTGGCCTTAAGGGGCCTAAAGTGTGCCAAGAAAACATCCCCCACACCATTACACCACCACCACCACCAGCCTGCACAGTGGTAACAAGCCATGATGGATCCATGTTCTCATTCTGTTTACGCCAAATTCTGACTCTACCATCTGAATGTCTCACTAGGTGAGTGTATATATATAAGAAGAAAACGATGTAACACACAAGGTTGATTAGATAATTGCATTAATGAGAAATTGAACATCATCATCATTTTCTTCCGCTTACCCTGGGCCGGGTCACGGGGGCAGCAGTCTAATTGAAATAGAAATTGAACAGGTGTTCCTAATAATCCTTTAGGTGAGTGTATGTTGTATTCTGAATAAAATATTGAAATTTGAAACTTCCACATCATTGCATTCTGTTTTTATTTTCAATTGTACAATGTCCCAACTTTTTTGGAATCGGGTTTGTACTTTAGGTGCAACTCCATTTCAAAAATGTTGGGACACTGCTTATAATGTAAATAAAAACAGAATGCAAGGATGTGCCAATCATTCAAACCCTATATTCAATAGAAAATAGTTCAAAGACTGTATATCAAATGTTGAAACTGGGTCATTTTATTGTTTCTTGAAAAATATATGCCCACTTTAAATTTGATGCCATCAAAATGTTTTAGGAAATTGACAGTGGCAACAAAAGGCTGGAAAAGTTGTGTCATGCTAAAAAACTAAACCTGGTGGAATATCACACAACTAATTAAGTCAGTTGGCAACAGGTTAGTAACATGATTGAGTACTAAAAGATTATTCCAGAGCAACGTGGGGCCGCCTTCCCGTGGGCTCACCACCCACAGGAGGGACCATAAGGGGTCGGTGCGTAGAGGATCGGGCGGCAGTCGAAGGCAGGGGCCTAGGCAACCCGATCCCTGGACACGGAAACTAGCTCTAGGGACGTGGAACGTCACCTCGCTGGCGGGGAAGGAGCCTGAGATAGTGCGTGAGGTTGAGAGGTTCCGACTGGAGGTAGTCGGAATCACCTCTACGCACGGCTTGGGCTCTGGAACCACACTCCTTGAGAGAGGATGGACTCTTCATCACTCTGGAGTTGCCCATGGTGAGAGGCGGTGGGCTGGTGTGGGTTTGCTTATAGCTCCCCAGCTCTGCCGCCATGTGTTGGAGTTTACCCCGGTGAACGAGAGGGTCGTTTCCCTGCGCCTTCGGGTCGGGGATAGGTCTCTCACTGTTGTTTGTGCCTATGGGCCGAACGGCAGTGCAGAGTACCCGACCTTCTTGGAGTCTCTGGGAGGGGTGCTGGAAAGTGCTCCAACTGGGGACTCTATCGTTCTACTGGGGGACTTCAACGCCCACGTGGGCAACGACAGTGACACCTGGAGGGGTGTGATTGGGAGGAACGGCCCCCCTGATCTGAACCCGAGTGGTGTTCAGTTATTGGACTTCTGTGCTAGTCACAGTTTGTCCATAACGAACACCATGTTCAAGCATAAGGGTGTCCATCAGTGCACATGGCACCAGGACACCCTAGGCCGCAGGTCGATGATCGACTTTGTTGTCGTTTCATCTGACCTGCGGCCGTATGTCTTGGACACTCGGGTGAAGAGAGGGGCGGAGCTGTCAACTGATCACCACCTGGTGGTGAGCTGGATCCGATGGCGGGGGAGGAAGCTGGACAGACTCGGCAGGCCCAAGCGTACTGTAAGGGTCTGCTGGGAACGTCTGGCCGAGTCTCCTGTCAGAGAGATCTTTAACTCCCACCTCCGACAGAGCTTCGACTGGATCCCGAGGGAGGCTGGAGATATTGAGTCCGAGTGGACCATGTTCTCCACCGCCATTGTCGAAGCGGCCCCTCTGAGCTGTGGACGTAAGGTCTCCGGTGCCTGTCGAGGCGGCAATCCCCGAACCCGGTGGTGGACACCGGAAGTAAGGGATGCCGTCAAGCTGAAGAAGGAGTCCTATCAAGCCTGGTTGGCTTGTGGGACTCCTGAGGCAGCTGACGGGTACCGACAGGCCAAGCGGACTGCAGCCCGGGTGGTTGTGGAGGCAAAAACTCGGGCCTGGGAGGAGTTCGGTGAGGCCATGGAGAAGGACTATCGGCTGGCCTCGAAGAGATTCTGGCAAACCGTCCGGCGCCTCAGGAGAGGGAAACAGTGCCCTACCAACGCTGTTTACAGTAGAGGTGGCCAGCTGTTGACCTCAACTGGGGATGTCGTCGGGCGGTGGAAGGAGTACTTCGAGGATCTCCTCAATCCCGCCGTCACATCTTCCATTGAGGAAGCAGAGGATGAGGGCTCAGAGGTGGACTCGTCCATCACCCGGGCTGAAGTCACTGAGGTGGTCAAGAAACTCCTCGGTGGCAAGGCACCGGGGGTGGATGAGATCCGCCCTGAGTACCTCAAGTCTCTGGATGTTGTGGGGCTGTCTTGGTTGACACGCCTGTGCAACATCGCGTGGCGGTCGGGGACAGTGCCTTTGGGATGGCAGACCGGGGTGGTGGTCCCTCTTTTTAAGAAGGGGGACCGGAGGGTGTGTTCCAACTACAGGGGGATCACACTTCTCAGCCTCCCCGGGAAAGTCTATGCCAGGGTTCTGGAGAGGAGAATACGGCCGATAGTAGAACCTCGGATTCAGGAGGAACAGTCTGGTTTTCGTCCGGGCCGTGGAACACTGGACCAGCTCTATACCCTCTACGGGGTGTTGGAGGGTTCATGGGAGTTTGCCCAACCAATCCACATGTGTTTTGTGGATTTGGAGAAGGCATTCGACTGTGTCCCTCGCGGCATCCTGTGGAGAGTGTTTCGGGAATATGGGGTCCTGGGTCCTTTGCTAAGGGCTGTCAGGTCCCTGTACGACCGAAGCAGGAGCTTGGTCCGCATTGCCGGCAGTAAGTCAGACTTGTTCCCAGTGCATGTTGGACTCCGGCAGGGCTGCCCTTTGTCACCGGTTCTGTTCATAATTTTTATGGACAGAATTTCTAGGCGCAGCCAGGGGCCGGAGGGTGTCAGGTTTGGGGACCACACGATTTCGTCTCTGCTCTTTGCGGATGATGTTGTCGTGTTGGCCTCTTCAAACCAGGACCTTCAGCATGCGCTGGGACGGTTTGCAGCCGAGTGTGAAGCGGTGGGGATGAGAATCAGTACCTCCAAATCTGAGGCCATGGTCCTCAGTCGGAAAAGGGTGGCTTGCTCACTTCAGGTTGGTGGAGAGTGCCTGCCTCAAGTGGAGGAGTTTAAGTATCTAGGGGTCTTGTTCACGAGTGAGGGAAGGATGGAACGGGAGATTGACAGACGGATCGGTGCAGCTTCTGCAGTAATGCTGTCGATGTATCGGTCTGTCGTGGTGAAGAAAGAGCTGAGCCGCAAGGCGAAGCTCTCGATTTACCGGTCAATCTACGTTCCTACTCTCACCTATGGTCATGAGCTTTGGGTCATGACCGAAAGGACAAGATCCCGGATACAGGCGGCCGAAATGAGCTTTCTCCGCAGGGTGGCTGGGCGTTCCCTTAGAGATAGGGTGAGAAGCTCGGTCACCCGGGAGGAGCTCGGAGTAGAGCCGCTGCTCCTCCACATCGAGAGGGGTCAGCTGAGGTGGCTTGGGCATCTGTTTCGGATGCCTCCGGAACGCCTTCCAGGGAAGGTGTTCCGGTCCCGTCCCACCGGGAGGAGACCCCGGGGAAGACCTAGGACACGCTGGAGGGACTATGTCTCCCGGCTGGCCTGGGAACGCCTCGGTGTCCCCCCGGAAGAGCTGCAGGAAGTGTCTGGGGAGAGGGAAGTCTGGGCATCCCTGCTTAGACTGCTGCCCCCGCGACCCGGCCCCGGATGAAGCGGAAGAAGATGATGATGATGATGATGAAGATGGGTCTGTCAGAAGCCAGGATGGGGAGAGGTTCACCAAAAGACTAAGTGGGCAAATAGTGCAACAATTTAAGAAAAACATTCTCAATGTAAAATTGGAAAGGGTTTGGGGATCTCATAATCTATGGTACATAATATAATTAAAAGATACAGAGAATCCGGAGAAATCTCTGAATGCAAGGGACAAGACCGAAAACTAATATTGCATTAAAAACTACAGTGGAAATCACTGCTTGGGCTCATGAACACCATTGTATCTGAAAACCATTGTTCGTGAACACTAAGTTGCTGCATCCACTAATGCATGTTAAAACTCTACCTTGCAAAGAGGCAACCATTTATAAACAAGATCTAGAAATGTTGCTGCCTTCTCTGGGCCCAAGCTCATTTAAGATTGACTGAAGCAAAGTAGAAAACTCTTGTCTGACAAATCAAAATGTGAAAAAAATAAATAGAGTCGTGAAATACTCTTAAACCAAAAATTTAGGAGTCCTTAAAATTAGGATTGACACACCAATTGTTTTTAGTAGTTTCTCTTAAATCAGCAAGTTGGGAGCTACTTTTAGCCTATAGATATTTTGTGTCTACGGCCCCAGGAAAGGAGCCTGCGTAGAACTGAGGAGCGTTATCTGTAACCTAGACCTCAGTGACCCCTTTTTCCGTCAAATCATTTCTTTAATCCATTGATTACACCCTCTGATGTGGTGTGGGGTGTCTTTGCTTTTTTCAGTGTCTTTTGAATAATAATCTGCCACTAGCAGGTAAGTGTATATTCTCAGAGAGAATTTTTTTAAATTATGTAAACATGGTATAAAATTCAGAACTAAATGATAAATGGCAGGTTATGACAAGATAATAGTCTGTTCAGTTTCTTTGCTGAGGGAGAATATTTCCTTTAGCTGAGATTGCGGGTGATCAGGTTGGATTTTTATCAATGTCCAATAGTATTAGGTTAAAGAGGTTTCCCTGTTCCATTCCATTAAGGAAACATTTTAGTTCTAGTAAGGTCGGCAACAGCAATGTTTCTTGGGTCAATGATGTCCTATCACACAATTCTAACTCTAGGGACTTTCAGATAAAACTCTGTGAGACATTGTCACCCCCAAGTGAGCCTGACTGCACCCCTTTTTCTCATTACACAGAGATAATTTCTTTGTCAGAAACAGTTTGTGAAATTATTGCAGGTTGTCAGGCTGTCTGATCACAGAGGAAGGCTGTGCTTTTCTGGCCTCAGCTCTGAAGTCAAATCCCTCACACCTGAAAGAGCTGGATCTGAGCTACAATCACCCAGGAGATTCGGGAGTCACATTGCTCTCTGCTGGGCTGGAATATATGCACTGCAGCCTGGAGAAACTCAAGTATGTTCTGTATATGTCAATCAGTACTTAATCGTGTTTCATGAGAAATTATGTTTGTTAGCCTTATTTAATGTCGCAATTGACACGTGATGGGATGCTCTTGATGACTGCTGTCTGATTCCCAGTTTTAATATTTACTTCCATTATTAGAACAGCAAATTCCTAATTGTGTCTGATCTTTCTTCTCTTTGTTGGGGTTTTGGCACTGTATTTCTAGTGTGTTTCTGTCTATGAAGATTATAAAACCTGGCTATATCCACTAGCATTTAAATGTTTGGGGACACTTAGAAATATCCTTGTATTTTAAAAGAAATGCTAATTTTTGTCCATTTAAATAACATCAAATTGATCATAAATACAGTGTAGACATTGTTAATGTTGTAAATGACTATTGTAGTTGGAAACAGCAGATTTTTGACTGGTTGAGTATCTGGAGCATCAGCAGTTGTGGGTTCGATTACAGGATCAAAATGGCCAGAAACAAATAACTTTCTTCTTCTGAATGTCGTCAGTCAATTGTTGTTCTGAGAAATGAAGGCCATTTCATGCAAGAAATTGCCTAGTGTTGACTCTGCTCTGAAAACTGCTGTACCACTAACAGCAGATGTGTCTACTCTAGCTGTGAAAATCTACAGCGAGCTTGAAGCTAGTTTATTGTTTTATCTCGCACAGTAAGTTAACATTACTAAATTGAGAAATGGATGAGTTGCCACTGTAACCAAACTGATGTCAGCCGCATGCAACATAAAATAGTGAAGCAAACAACATGTTAAAGTTATTGCCTCACTTCATCCAAATGTAGCTTTTCGATAAAGTTACAACTTTTAAATTTAGCTAGAGAGTTAAAATAGACAATGTTGTCCAAGATGCTCCACTCAGAAAGTTACAGATTATTGGAACATTTGTTTTGGCTGAGTTATTAGGGCAGCATCCTGGCTGAAAATGTATCTTAAAAAAAAAATATTAAGCCAAGAGCATGAATACAGGTGCTGGTCATATAATTAGAATATCATCAAAAAGTTGATTTATGTCAGTAATTCCATTCAAAATGTGAAACTTGTATATTATATTCATTCATTACACACAGACTGATATATTTTAAATGTTTATTTATTTTAATTGTGATGATTATAACTGACAACTAATGAAAATCCCAAATTCAGTATCTCAGAAAATTTGAATATTACTTAAGACCAATAAAAAAAAAAGGATTTTTAGAAATGTTGCCCAACTGAAAAGTATGAACATGAAAAGTATGAGTATGGTCCTTAAACCAGGTACTGGTAGCTTTGGCACTGTGGGCAGGTGCCAAGTCCTGTTGGAAAATGAAATCTGCATCTCCATAAAGTTGGTCAGCAGCAGGAAGCATGAAGTGCTCTAAAACTTCCTGGTAGACGGCTGCTATCCAAAAGGATAGAAAAATAGTATGTATTTTATAGAGATTGTCACTGTATTGTCTTCTCTGCTTTTTCCCCAGTCTGGAGCATTGTGGAAAGTGCCGGCTAAAATCAGGACTGAAGAAATGTGAGTGTTTAATTAAGCATTCATTGGTTTGTGGGTTCATGAGTGTTTTAATTTCCAGAATGTAGGAATAATGAAATACAAGATGCATCTGTTTTCATAAATTAAATTAATCATGATGACTTATGATATTGTTCTTTGGTCTCATCCATCAGATGCCTGTGAGCTCACACTGGACCCAAATACAGCGCACAGAAAGCTCTCTCTGTCTGAGCAGAACAGAAACGTGACACATGTAAATGTGCAATCATATCCTGATCACGCAGAGAGATTTGAGAACCAGGGACAGGTGCTGTGTAGAGAGGGTCTGTCTGGACGCTGTTACTTTGAGGTTGAGAGGACCGGGGGAGAGGCTGCAATAGGACTGACATACAAAGGAATCAGCAGGAAAGGATGGGGTTATGACTCTACTCTTGGATACTATAGCAAGTCCTGGAGTCTGTACTATGTTGGTGGCAGGTACTCAGCTAGGCACAATAAGAAGGAAACTGACATACCTGTCACCTCTGGCTCCCACAGAGTAGGAGTGTATCTGGACTGGCCAGCCGGCACTCTGTCCTTTTACACAGTGTCCTCTGACACACTGACCCTCCTGTACACATTCAACACCACATTCACTGAGCCCCTTTATCCAGTGTTTAGGCTTTATGAAGACTCCTTGGTTTCCTTGTGTTAGGTGTTCCCTGTGTCAAACAAAACGTAATGTTTCACTCTTATCACGGTCATGTTCAGTAGGACACACCCTAGTACATCATAGAGAGAATACCTCAGTAGTAAGTAAATATCATATGTTATTCCTGGTTATTTCACAGGTTCAATCTTCAGTGGTGTATTGTCAGAATCAATTACAATGGTCTGTAAAACCGTTTTTATAAATCATTCATCTTGCTTTCTTTTCATTAGTATTTGTTAACATTGGTGTCTCTACTTTTCAATGTATTCTGTGACTGAATAACAATGATCCAGATTTGACAAAACAAATAAAGGTGTCTAAAAATGGAATACAACTCGATGATTATAAAATGAATGTGGTCTCACATAAGTGTACAATCTCCTTGATGTTATTAAGTGAAGCACAATGATCTAGAAATAATCAGTTTCAGCTCACCTTGTGTGTTACATCGTTTTCTTTTTATATATATATTACAATACATCTTTTGAAAATAAAACATATATATTAAAGGGACTTATACACCAATCTCTTTTTTTGCATATATTTTCTTTATTCTTAAAATATATATATTTTTACCCATAATCCTACTATTCCTTCCCTAATTGGATTAAACTAATGGGCGACAACACTTATGCTTCTACTTCTAGTCTATACATATGCCATCTTATATGGACTCAGTATGTTTTACATCAGTTAAAGATTGCATTTGTTTATTTACTTTATTTATTTTCTTTTGGTAACCTTCCGCTACCCTCAACCCATTCCATCAACAGTATCACTAAAGACCACCCGATTTTTATTTCTAGATACAGCTCCAGAAAAAATTAAGAGGCCACTGCTCCTTTTTCTTTCCTTTCCAAAAATATTGAAAAGGAAGGTTTTGAGTAAGGAATATGACAGGTTGAGCAATTATTATTGGATTCAATTTGTGCTTTGTTGCAAGTATGTGAGATGTTACATTACTTTTGAGTATTAGTGTGTTTTCACTGTAGTATTCTGAAAGCCAGGATAGAATGAGAGGTCCTAACAAACGATGTGGTTTATCTCCAGTCATTGTACTTCACACTTATGTATTTTGAATGTCTTGCACATAACTGTTTTAGCATAGTCCTCAAGTGATAATGGGGACCTAATGTGGGCAGTTGAACTGTCCTTCCAGGTATACTGTTGTGACAAACACAGACTGCACCAACTTGAAGCATATTCAAAATTTGTGAACAGAGGAGACGAGAGTTGAAATGTCATTACAGAGACTGCATTTATAGTACACAATGACTTACAAAATGACTTGATACACTTTTTTTTCCCAGTTTTGAATGACATCATTGTGTATCTTGCATTTGAATAAGAAAACAACTATTCTGCACCCAAAGGTCAACCTGCATCCCATCCAACCAGTTCAACACCAACTCCAGGTCTTTGTGCCTTAATTGACTTGACTGAAGAGGACTTAACTCCATTGACTGCAGCGTTGCAAACCTCTGTGGGAGGGCTGAGGGAGTGCAAGTCTGAAACATTTCCTGTCTCAAGACAAATGCAAGAACTCAATGATCGAGGCAGCACCGACTTCCCACAGTTTATTGATGAATGAATGTCAGTAAAAGCCAAGTATTTCTCAAGGTGGGAATTGTCTCTTCCAATCCCCAAAACAGGCACACTACAGACTTGGCCAGTGGTGAAGAAAACATTGAACTGGAAAGTTAACCCAGGTGTGTAAGTTGTTTATTCGCTTGAACCATTCAAGGACAATTAATGTTTTTTTGTCTCGTTGGACTTGGGTAGGAACTTAATAGTGGCTACAAGTTTATATTTCATCCTGCTTGACACGATGTGGCATGGGAGGCGGGACACAGGCACAGAGAAAACGTAGTTCAAATACTCATGCAAAACAGAGCCGTAGACATGAAACAACAGCGGGGAACTGTCAGGGCCATCTACGTCCTCAGAGAGGGCCTAAAGATAGATACTAATCTGTAGATATTTTTATCAACCATAACTTGGAAATTTGTTTTCAATGATTTAATTTTTTTTGTCTTAATTGTAATGATCTTCCTATTGAATTTCTTCAGTTTGTGTTGAATGAAGAAGGGTTAATATCCAAAACAAAAAATATCAAATTAATATTTTTCTTTGGTAATCTAGCTAGGCTCAATGCTCATTGCCTAGGCCCTCAGGCTTTGAAGAAGGCACCAGCCAACGTAATTTACTTCAAATAGAGCAGCATTTTGAAATGATAGTAGAATCATCCAATCACAAATTGTGTTGTATTAGATGGGACAAATGTATGATGCCTCAAAGCACTCTAGAGGGGCTAAGTATACGTCACTAATTCAGAGCCAATAGACATGGAAAGGCCATCTCCAGTCGCTGCAACAATGTCATACAGTTAATAGCCCCATCATTCCACGCAATCCCATCCAGATCAACACCAGTCAGTGCCACAACATGTATCCCTCTAGACAACACAACCCCATCCAGATCAACACCAGTCAGTGCCACAACATGTATCCATCTAAACAACACAACTCCATCTAGATCAACACCAGTCAGTGCCACAACATGTATCCCTCTAGACAACACAACCCCATCCAGATCAACACCAGTCAGTGCCACAACATGTATCCATCTAAACAACACAACCCCATCTAGATCAACACCAGTCAGTGCCACAACATGTATCCCTCTAGACAACACAACCCCATCCAGATCAACACCAGTCAGTGCCACAACATGTATCCATCTAAACAACACAACCCCATCCAGATCAACACCAGTCAGTGCCACAACATGTATCCATCTAAACAACACAACCCCATCTAGATCAACACCAGTCAGTGCCACAACATGTATCCCTCTAGACAACACAACCCCATCCAGATCAACACCAGTCAGTGCCACAACATGTATCCATCTAAACAACACAACCCCATCTAGATCAACACCAGTCAGTGCCACAACATGTATCCCTCTAGACAACACAACCCCATCCAGATCAACACCAGTCAGTGCCACAACATACATCCATCTAGACAACACAAACCCATCCAGATCGACACCATCCAGACCAACACCATCCAGAGCAACACCATCCAGATCAACACCAGCCAGACCAACGCCATCCAGATCAACGCCAGCCAGACCAACACCATCCAGATCAACGCCAGCCAGATCAACACCAGCCAGATCAACACCAGCCAGACCAACACCATCCAGATCAACGTCAGCCAGATCAACACCAGCCAGACCAACACCAGCCAGACCAACACCATCCAGATCAACGCCATCCAGATCAACGCCAGCCAGATCAACGCCAGCCAGATCAACACCATCCAGATCAACACCATCCAGACCAACACCAGCCAGATCAACAGCAGCATAGTGATGCTATGTCTGTCGAGTACGTAGGGTAATTCCCACTGAAGCTGCGCACCGAGGCTTGAATCGTTTTCTGAGAAACACATGATCGATGACAGACGAGGCCTCACTCATCTGCAGACCCCCGAGATCACTTTGCCTTTTGTGTCGGTTTCGGGTTGTGGATTTAAGGATGCAAAACTTCCCTTCTTTTGTGGGTTGTCATTGGTTGGTTGCTGCTAAGAGTATGAAGAGCTTGTTGTAGATGTTGAGAGTCGAGGAGTTCATTAAGTGTTTTTGTATTTTTTCACATTTTTGTTCAGAGGCGATTGTAAGAAGGTTTTGTCAAGGACTCTTTTCAGAGCAGTGACAAAAGCACATTCATTTTCCTTGACGTGCTTACAGAAACACTCTTCCACAGTCACAGATTCACTCATTCCCTTCAGGAGCATGCACAAATGTGTCCCTCTTTATTTCAGTTGTCCTTCATTTGCAGTCATTTTAGTCAACCCACATACAGCATTAGCTACAGTGGGGAGAACAAGTATTTGATACACTGCCGATTTTGCGATCCTACTTACAAAGCATGTAGAGGTCTGTAATTCTTATCATAGGTACACTTCAACTGTGAGAGAAGGAATCTAAAACAAAAATCCAGAAAATCACATTGTATGATTTTTAAATAATTAATTAGCATTTTATTGCATGACATAAGTATTTGATCAACTACCAACCAGTAAGATTTCCGGCTCTCACAGACCTGTTAGTTTTTCTTTAAGAAGCCCTCCTGTTCTCCACTCATTACCTGTATTAACTGCACCTGTTTGAACTCGTTAGCTGTATAAAAAACACCTGTCCACACACTCAATCAAACAGACTCCAACCTCTCCACAATGGCTAAGACCAGAGAGCTTTATAAGGACATCAGGGATAAAATTATAGACCTGCAAAAGGCTGGGATGGGCTACAGGACAATAGGCAAGCAGCTTGGTGAGAAGGCAACAACTGTTGGCGCAATTATTAGAAAATGGAAGAAGTTCAAGATGACGGTCAATCTCCCTCGGTCTGGAGCTCCATGCAAGATCTCACCTCGTGGGGCTTCAATGATCATGAGGAATATATCGGCAGTGTATCAAATATTTGTTCGCCCCACTGTCTTTGGAGTAATGGGTTGTGTGCATGGCTACGGATTCACAAGGTCCTGTGTTTGAGTTTCCTCAGTGTTACTTGGTGAAAAATATTTCTTTACAAATTCATGACTATTACCTGGTCTAATGATGATTGTAACTACAGTCTTAGTATATTATAAAGCAAGTAACCCTATAATCTGCTGATACCAGTCAATAATGACCCTAAACACCAGATCCCCCTCTCCTACATTCCTTTTCTTATCCAAACATGGGGACTCAGTACTTTTAACTAGTAACCCATTTATACATGTATAGGACCAAGTACACATCAGTTCAAGAATTTCCACAACAGCTGTCTCTAATTGGGGAGAACAGAAAGCAGTACCGCAGAGATGCCTAGAGTCCCCCAGTCAGGACCTGACATCATCAAATTACTTTTAGATTCCGTCCACTTTTGATCCCCGAACAGAATCATTAAACCCACAAGTCAAGGGAGAATGTCTTTATTTGCATGAGTCCAAGATGTTGGACTTCCATAGTTCTTACATGTTCTCCAAATTTTTATTTTATTTTACAGCATATTTACATTAGAACCTTCAGTACATCCTCTCCACTCTCTGTCTTCCAATCACATAAGTATATTCCATGTCTTAGTCTTATATGGCCTGAAATAGTGTCCCCGCTTGAGTTCTTGGCTCCACACACACACTTATCAGGCTGTCTGGGGTGCCTCAATAACTGATACCAGCTGTTTGCTATTAAATCAGATTATACAGAAGCTGTGTTGTATGGTTTTACAAACATCAGCAAAAATAATAACTTCCTTTTATATTTATTATTTCTAAATTGGGTTTTACAGAGGTGTGATGATTCATTCTATTACTCACTAATTACTCACTACTAAAGTTATTTTTCAAGATCATGATTAGAGTGAAACAACATGTTGAGCTTCAAACAGGGTCCATCAGATACAGAGACACTGAGGAGTCAGAACAAACCCTAATCCCTGGATAGAGCTCAGTGAACTTGTTGTGGAATGAATACAGGTGGGTCAGTGTGTCAGAGGAGACCCTGTAGAAGGACAGAGTGCCGGCTGGCCAGTCCAGATACACTCCTACTCTGTGGGGGTCTGAGGAAGTGACAGGGATGTCAGTTCTCTTATTGTGCTTGGCATAGTATCGGTCACCATCACAGCAAAGGATCCAGGACTTAGCATTGTATCCAAGCCTACAGTCACTACCCACTCCTCTCCTGTTGATTCCTTTATATGTCACTCCTATCCCAGCCCCTCTCCCACTCCACTCTACCTCCCAGTAACAGTGTCCAGACAGACCCTCTCTACACAACACCGTGTTCAAATCTCTCTGGGTGATCAGGATACGGCTGCTCCTCTCTCCTACATCTCACCTTTCTGTTCTCCTCTGACAGAGAGAGGTTCCTGTTTGCTTTGTTTGGGTCCAGTGTGAGCATACAAGCATCTGGTGGATGAGACAATTTTCAAATCATTATGATTCATATTTTCATTTAATCTGTATTTTAAACACACTCAGAGGATACAGACAGACACACACACACTAACATACACACATTCGCAGACCAAGTTTAAAAAAAAAACATGCACAAACAACCACACAGATGCATGCACATCTACATGCCTGTCCAGTGTCTCATCAGTATTTGGTTTTTCTAACAGAGATAAACTTCTAGAAGATTCCAATTTATAATTCCATACACATAAATTAGGGATAATCACACATATAATTGTATTGGATATTTATCAGACCCAAATGTTTATGAAGCAGAAAAGGAACCAGGCAAGCCTAGTGCAGCCGGCCCACAATTAAAATGATAAATGCTATTGCTCTCACTGGATTCAAACCCTGCTCATGAGTGGCTGTCTTTAACCACTACATCACAATACACAACGGCCTAGTGTCACTATAGCATCTCAACATTAGATCATTGTGTCACGCATTAACATCATGCCAAGTTTTCATATTTCACTGGACACCATTAAGTATTGTGTTAAACTGACTAACTTTTCTTATTATGTTTACCTCCACAACAAATAGCATCTATGAAATATTTGGCTTTTGCCACTGGCCGTTTTAATAGCTTGTTAGCCAGTAATAGGCTTACTAGTATCTACTTACTACATGGAATAGTCATAAGTATTGAGCAATTTCTAGCAAAACTGAAGTTGAACTTTACACTGCCAAAGCTATTTCATTTCATTACACAACAAAATTAGTTTTTCTTTCATTTGTGAAGGACATTGATACAATAACCATCAATATAGGTGACGATAACTGACTTTTTCTTCAAGTGAAAAGACGAGAGAATCGTGGAAAACCCTCCTCTTATTCTCCCCAAGGGATTTTGATCTAGCCTGTATTAGCCAAAAAAGCATGCACAGATGCATACTTCAAAAATCCACAACAAAGAGTCACAATATAACAGTTTTATTTTAAGCTTACTATAATGTAGCCAGCAAGGTTTTTGGCTATCCTGACCAAAAATCATGCACGGATGCGTACTTCAAAAATCCACCAGTAATGGTTGCAATATAACTGTGAACAGTTTTATTTTAGGCTTCCTATAATGCAGTTATTGATTGGTTGTAGCCAGTGAAGATTTTGTCTGTCCGGGAAGAAATCCTAATGTATAATTTGACTGTGATGAGATTCAAATGCGGGACCTATTAGTTGCAGGTCCGTGTCTCTAACCACTACGCTATTTAACAAGGGGTAGGCAGACAGGCAGGCAGTAAGATATATTCACTCTTCTTGGCCGGCTCCGCTTACATAGTCCGGCAAAATACAACATTTCCAGTTTACCAACGGTTGGAATTTTAGTATGCAGAGGAAAAAAGTTGAACTTTTTCATATTTTTCATTATCTACACCAGATGAGGGTCAGGTAATTTGTAATAAATGTAATTCCTTAATGTTTTAGAATGAGATGCTTATTACATCTGTCGGATCCTGCCCGTCACACCTATTTTCAGTATAGGCTGTTTAGTCCATCAGGTGCTTGTATTTTGCACAACAATAGACTTGAGACTGAAGGGCAAAGGTTGTAGTGTGGTGAGAGCAAGAAGCACACGCCACTATTGCTTACAGAACTAGAGTGAGATTGATCACCCTCCCGCTGTGCTCTGATAAACATGAAATTCCATACTTTCCTGCAAAGCACTTAATGTATTTACTTATACAATCAGGAAGATGTTAAGGGTGACGGAGGTAGAGCTCTCATTGAGCCTAAGAACTCAAGCCCAACCCAGCCCAACCCAAGCCTGATGAGTTGAAAAAGGCCATCCAACTTCACTGAAATGTAAGGAGCATTAATCTGTCACATGAAAAGAGCAGAGAAGGCACATTTAGAGAATATTATTTATTAGTAAATTATTTTTGCAATCTTAAAATGGCCTACTGCTGTCTCACCAAAAATGAAATAATTACTACAGGAGACCGTCATGAAATTTAGCCCCACAGGATCAATAGAAATGATCTTAACTCCTCTTTCAGAGCAGTTGTACTTCTGAAAGTCTTTTTCATAGTCCATTTAGTGTATTTAGAAACGCGCTCATCAAAAGCAACTTATAGCAATATGTAAATACTGTAAGTACACCCAAAACCACGGTGACTTTGAGATTTATCAATATGGACGTTGGCGTACGGCACTCTCAAATCCTACGCCAGCTCAGGAGGTGGTGTACGCACGTTTTGAGTTAGTGCGGAAATGTGCAGGAAAAAAAATCCTAACCCACTGACAAACTAAAATATATGATATATTATGACCCACTGTAAAACAAACAACATAATAATTACAAACTTCAGTGTTTATTTTTGTGCAACATGGACTTCAATGTTTAATTTGTGTGACTTTACCAAAGCATTTGTTTTATATGTATTCCTTCAGATGCGAGTCTGTGCGCTTTACATGACGTTTCAGGGTTAGGCCCGGCAGTTGCGCACGGACTGGGTTCAGTAATAAAAGGCTTTTAATGACCAAAATATAATTCAGACTGACAAAATAATAAAAATGACATTCTTCTTCTTTTAAATAATAATAATAATAGAAATAATAATAATAACGACATTATTCTTCTAAATAACAAAACACGTCATTAATAATAAATATCATAAAATAATAAGACGAATATTACAAATTGTAATGCAATTATTAATGTGAATGAATGGTACTCCACATCACATCATCATCTTTTATTCCGCTTTTAAAACTGCCAAATAAAACTATTTTATTTATTTCTACCTCCCTGGTGATCGTCTCAATCTCCACGTCAGAGATGTTTCTCTTTTTTGCCGTCTTCCGTGTGTCCATGGCGTAAAATAAGGGCGTGGGGGAAGCGGAGACATGAATATATAGGGGCGTGTTATTCCAATGACGATCGTTTTCAACCGCGGCATTTATCAAGGGCAGGTATTGCGTACACCTGGATTTTAAAGGTATGCACAGCTTCATAAATCAGGCGGTGAGAGGAGTGTAAGCAAAATCTTACGCCAACATATACGCCCGTTTCTACGCAAGAATGATAAATGAGGGCCATTATGCCTGAGGTTCAGGACAGACAAAAACTTGCTGGCTCTAACCTTATGTAGCTACGTAATAGGAAGACTAAAATAAATCAGTCCTGGTGGATATTAGGATTTGTTCAGGATAGACAAACACTTCGCTACCTACACGATTCTCTCGTCTTTTTACTTGACAAAAGTCATTTGTCGTCCTATATTGATAGATACTCAATGTAATTCACAAATGGCTAATTAGTTGTTAAACGGCCAGTGGTAAAAGAGGATTTGTTCAGAATATACAAAAACTTTGCTGGCTACAAGCTTCTGTAGCTACGGGAAGCCTAAAATCTTACTGCAGTGATGGCCAAAAGAGGCTTCATTCGCGTTATTTTAGCAGCAGGATATTATGCTGGCAGCACTCAGATGTTCATTGTCACAATGCAAGTCATGATTGAAATGTATAAGACAATATAGTTAACAATCTAGTATATAAAAAACAACAGACAAGAACAACATTGGAACGGACATTAAACATAAAATGACAGACTAGATTGACAGAATAGATTGTTAACTATATTGCATTATGTAGTTCAATGATGGCTTTTATTTTGAAAAAGAAAATCTGAGTTAGCACTGCTAGCATAATATCCTGCTGCTAGAAGAACGGCCATCACTAGTTTACTGTTATATTGCGACTTTTTCTGGTGGAATGTCTAATAGTCTTAGGATTTCTTCAGGATAGTCAAACACTTTGCCGGCTACACGATTCTCTCGTCTTTTCACTTGATGTAAAAGTCAGTTATTGTCACCTATATTGATACAGTAGTTATTGTACCAATGTCATTCACAAATGGCTAATATGCCGTTAAAACAGCCAGTGACAAAAGCCATACAGTTTATAGATGCTATTTGTGGTGGTGTTAAAATTAATAAGGAACGTTACAAAGTTTAACACAATGCGTAATGGCGTCAAACAACTTATTAGTAACTAATACGTTTTTAAACGGCCAGTGGCAAAAGTCATGCAGTTTATAGATACTATTTGTGGTGGAGGTAAACTTAATAAGAAACATTACATGGTTAATGGTGTCTAACGAAATATTCAAATTTGATGTGATGTTAATGCATGACAATTTTATATAATGTCAATATGCTATACTTACACGGTCAGCTCTGTGGTGTTGTGGGTAAAGACACAGCCTTTCACGTGGGCGACCTAGGTTAGACTCTTGAGATGGCAGCCATAATCAACACTTTCTATTGTGGGCTGGCTAAACTAGGCTTGCCTGGTTTCTTGTTTCTATAAGAGTTAAGTATTTCATATTCCTAGGGTGAAGGATGAACTTCATGATGTTATATTTTATAAATAATTATTAAAATGAAAAAAAATTGACTAAGACTAGAGTAAATCTAAAAAGGGCAGCTGAATTCAACATTGGTGTGAGTGGGTTGAGGTTTTCGGTCTGACTTCACATTCCCTGGGACTCATGCAATGGTATGGAACAGAGTGAGCTGCTCTCTGCCTGGTCTCTGCGGGTGGGTTGGTATGTATTTGGTGGTCTGGTTCTGTGCCCCATTTACTGGCCCTGTTTGAGGTACGGGATGTCCAGTTATTATTCAGGCCATGAAAATAGACTTGGTGGGAAAGGGCCTTAACTCATAAGTCAAAGAAATATAGAGAACTGGCAAAATAATGAAACTATCCACTTTTTACAGATATCGGTCCTCATGGGTATAGAAAAAGAAAAACACACACGAACGAACACATGCGTATGCAAACACATAGCCACAGAGACACGAACTCACATCCCAGTGAAAGTTTACACACAGTCAATTGCATTAAAATAACTTACATTTATTCAGCCCTGGTTTCAACCTACACTCTGCAAAAGGCTCTAAACTGTGAAAAAAGAAAAAACGCACACTGTCATTTACTGACATACAATGCATCCTAATGCATAGTGACATTTTTTATGGCTTTAATGCTTCAATCTTAATAGTAATTTAGCTCTTAATAAAAAACACAGAGCAGATCATCAAAAACTTTAATACACACAAACTTTAATACACACAACACAACCTGAATAATCCTTACTAACCTGAGAACTTCATAGCACTCATTAGGTATTGGGAAAACATCTAGAGAACATACTTGAGTTTCTCCAGTCTCCAGTGTGGATCCTCCAGTCCAGCAGAGAGCAGTTTGACTCCTGACTCTCCTGGGTGATTGTAGCTCAGATCCAGCTCTTTCAGATGTGAGGGGTTTGACTTCAGAGCTGAGGCCAGAAAAGCACAGCCTTCCTCTGTGACCAGACAGCCTGACAGTCTGGAGATAGTTTTTCATGATTTCAATAACATCAGCAGTTGAATAGAATGTACATCAGAAAGATATTTCTTATAAATAACACAATACTGACCTCAGTGTCTCAAGTTTACACTGTTTATTTTGCAACCCATCAGCAATCCGGTGTACTCCTGAATCGTGTAGTTCATTTTTACTTAGATCCAGCTCTTTCAGGTGTGAAGGGTTTGAAATCAGAGCTGAGGCCAAAAATGCACACCCTTTGTCTGTGACCAAACACCCTGACAACCTGCAAATAGTTGATAATCTTCTCACAAACTGAAATTCACATAAAACCCCTCCTTGTGTGAGAAACATATATTATGACTCACCTAAGAGCCTCCAGTTTACATTGTGGATCCTCCAGGAAAGTAGCAAGCAGCTTCACTCCTGAATACTTCAGGTCATTCTTACTCAGATCCAGCTCTTTCAGGTGTGAGGGGTTTGACTTCAGAGCTGAGACCAGAGAAGCACAGCCTTTCTCTGTGACCAGACAGTCAGAGAGGCTGCAAAGATATTCAGATAAAAAATGTTTTATGCTACTCACATGTAAATCTTCTTTCTAAGAAAAACACATCATTACTCACCTCAGAATCTCCAGTCTACATTGTAGATTTTGCAGCAAAGCAGAGATTGTCTTCACTCCGTTATCATGCAGATCATTGTCACTCAGATCCAATTGTTTCAGGCTTGAGGGGTTTGACTTCAGAGCTGATACAAGGGAAGCACAGCCTTCCTCTGTGATTCCACAGCCTGCCAGCCTATAGAGAAAATGTCCTGCTTACATTAACATACTTAGTATCAGAGTACCCTCTAAAGATTGCATCATTGTCTTATCAACTACACTGTAGATCATACTTTCAAAGAGTAAAACATTCCGTTTTTTATGAACTGACTCTATTCTCTATTGAATGCTGCTCTATTTAAACTTCAGTGATAGACAGTCATTGATGGTTTAAGTAAATGTATAAGGATTTCATGCAAGAAGGGAACTGGATATCTTAGAGTTAAAAGTTATTAATGGACCATAGGCCATAAAACATTTTAACATTATTATTGTGTTTTGTACTTACAAAGCTGTTCTGCAGGTTTTGACCACTGGCAGCATTTGTATTACACCTTCCTCTGATTTGAAGTATTTCCTCAGATCAAACAACTGCTCCTCTTCTGTCAACAACACAAAGACCAGAGCAGACCACTGTGCATTTGACAGTTGTTCTCTGGAGAGACTTCCTTTACTCAAATATCTTTGGATCTCCTGCACCAGAGAATGGTATTTCAATTCATTCAGACTGTGGAACAGATTGATGCACCTCTCCGAAGAGGGATTCTCCCTGATCTTCTTTTTGATGTACTTGATTATTTCCTCATGGCTCTGTGAGCTTCTTCTGGTCTGTTTCAGTAGTCCTTGTAAGTGCTTTTGATTTGCCTCCAGTGAGAGGCCCAGAAGGAAGCGGAGGAAAAGGTCCAAGTGTCCAGCTTCACTCTCCAAGGCTTTATCCACAGCATTTTTGTAGAACATGACTTCAGACTTGACTCCGAACATTATTTCAATGTTACTGTAGGTGGATTGTGGTTTGTCCATTAGATTGTCATTGTTGTTAACAAATGAGAGAATCACATATACAGCAGCTAGAAACTCCTGAATGCTCAGATGCACAAAGCAGTACATTTTGTTCTGGTACAGCCCGGATTCCTCTTTTAAGATCTGTGTGCAGACTCCTGAGTACACTGAAGCTTCAATTATATCAATGTCACACTCTTTCAGGTCGTCTTCATAGAAAATTAGATTGCCTTTCACAAGCTGTTGAAAAGCCAGCTTTCCGAGTGACAGAACGTTGCTTATATTCCAGTGTGGATCTGTCTCTTTCCCAGAATACTTTTCATTCTTCTGTTTAATATGAAACACAACAAGGTGTGTGTACATCTCAGTGAGAGTCTTGGGCATCTCTTCTCTTTTATGTTTCAGCATTTGTTCAAGGACTACTGCAGAAATCCAACAGAAGACTGGTATGTGACACATTATGTGGAGGCTCCTTGAGGCCTTTATGTGTGAGATGATTCTGCTGGCCAGGTTCTCATCAATAAATCTCTTTCTGAAGTACTCATCTTTCTGTTGGTCATTGAACCCTCTCACCTCTGTCACCTGGTCAACACACCATGAAGGGATCTGATTGGCTGCTGCAGGTCTGGTAGTTATCCAGAGGAGAGCAGAGGGAAGCAGATTTCCTTTGATGAGGTTTGTCAGCAGCACATCCACTGAACTTGACTCTGTTACATCACAACATATTTTGTTGTTCTTGAAGTCAAGGGGCAGTCGGCACTCATCCAGACCATCAAAGATGAACAGAACTTTGTAACTGTTGTAGTTTTGTATTTTTGATTTCTTGATTACCATTGAAAAGTGATTAAGGAGATCAGTCAAACTGTGGTTTTCTGTTTTCAACAAATTCAGCTCTCGAAATGGGAATATAAATGGATATTGGATATCCTGATTTGCTTTCCCTTCAGCCCAGTCCAGAATGAATTTCTGCACAGAAATTGTTTTTCCAATGCCAGCAATTCCCTTTGTCAGCACAGTTCTGATAGGTTTGTCTTGTCCATTTAAAGGTTTAAAGATGTCATTACATTTGATAGCCAACTCTGGTCTTGCTTGTTTCCTGGTTGCTGTCTCAATCCGTCTCACCTCATGTTCATTATTGACCTCTCCACTTCCACCCTCTGTGATGTAGAGCTCTGTGTAGACTTTATTGAGAAGTGTTGGTCTTCCTTGTTGAGGTATCCCTTCAAAAACACACTGAAACTTCTTCTTCAGGTTAGATTTGAGTTCACGTTGGGAAATCACAGCAAACTCATCCGGATGAAGAACTAACACAGAGGATATTGTTAAAGAACATTCATATTATTGCTATTTAAATACCTGCAGTATGGTTGGATTGTGTTCCAACGTTGTAAATAACAAAGGAACTCACAGGGAATTACACACTGGTGTCTCTTATCTTCTCTATTTCCCCGTTCAGGTCTTATTAATCAACAACAACAACACATCACCTATGCTACTTGACAAAATTGCTAAGGTCTAAAATGTGTTATAGTATCACTAAGTGAAACAGCTAAATACAGTTGCTTAAACGGTCCTCAAAATGGGGCATTCAAGAGTTAAATGAGACAAATCTTACACATTTCCAGTGTGTCAGCAAGCTCCTTCTGGTTCATGTTCCTCAGGACATGCAGTGTGATCTGCAAAGCCCCCTCTTTGGCACTGCTCTCCTGCTTCTCAGCTTCAGGATTGAATATATCCTCACTGTCCTTCTGACTTCCAAAGCCTTTTGGGAGATCCAAAGTCAGCATTCTCTTGAACGTCTTCAACTCTTCCTTCACATATTTTATGATATTCTGTTCAAGCAACTGAAGTAGACAAAGTAAATGAGTTCCTATCAGAGTGAATTAAATAAGAAAACAATATTCATGAGTGATAAACTTTACTTGAAGTGAACCGAAAGAAATGTACCTAACAGGAACACATACATTGAATATGGATGACAGGTTTGTTTGTTGGACTGCCTGACCTCTGATCATCTTTGACTCGGATCTCTCCTGTTGGTCTCTGTTGAAAGGATACGAAATTACATACAGCTCCGGAAAAAGTTTAGAGACCACTGCACCTTTTTCTTTCCTTTCCAAAAAAGTCAAAAAGGACTTAAGAGAATTAAGAGACCACTGCAAATTGCACGTTTCTGTTCCTCACTCAAAACCTTCCTTTTCAACTTTTTTGGAAAGGAAAGAAAAAGGTGCAGTGGTCTCTTAATTTGTTCCGGAGCTGTATACAAATCCAGAGAGGGCATTAACACACATTTGCATACCATACATCTAACAGTTTACCCTAACCCTAATTTAAACCTTCAGTCCAAGTCCCAAACATCTGATATCTAGCCGATTATCACTTTCCCCTGATTTTACTAATGTTTGTGTACTTGATAGATAGAGAAACGAGTACAAAGATTTTACATATGCTGGGTATACAGCGCATATTTAAACATTGAAATGTTCTCCAAAAGTTATTTTGTAGTCTAAACAAAAGTGAATCACATGCTCGAGCCACCACCTTCTTAGGTAACATTGTAAGGAGAAAAGTCTGAGTTATACAGGTGCTGTTCTCATTTAATTAAAACAACAATAACTAGTTTCCACTATGTGAGTAAAATGAAAGTGAAATCAAACAGTCTCAGTCCCAAGGTCTTAGGCTGCTATATTATTGTGCTGGGGGATTGGGTCAGTTCTCCTTCCCCACTAAGTTCTCATTCTCCACTATAAATTGTTGTTGATATGAGGAATGCATTTATTAATTATTCCAATTGGACTCTTAATATCTCACCCGGTACAGCCAGAAGAGGACTGGTCACCCCTCTGAGCTTGGGTCCTCTCTAGGTTTCTTTTTAAATTTCGGCCTTCTTAGGGAGTTTTTCCTAGCCACTGAAATTCAACACTACTGTTGTTTGCTCCTTGGGGTTTAAGGCCGGGGGTTTTGTAAAAGCACTTTGTGACAACTGCTGTTGTAAAAAGGGCTTTATAAATAAATTTGATTTAAATTTGATCAAAAAACCTACAAAAAATAGTATATAAAGTGCTCTGCTTACATCAATTGAAATTAGTTTCATACAATGCAAATGTTTTTGGTTGTCTCATACATAATTGAAAAAACTTTGCCATAAAGAAGTCAGGGGATTGACATAGAACACTTTACAGGAAATAATTTGTTTTGGGTCAATCATGTAATTGAATTATATTCATGTTATGTAAGCCTGAGTCCATTTGTTTAATCTTGTCTGTGGATTTGCCAATGGCAAAGAACTCATTTTGTAAAATGTTTTGCTAATGTGCAAATATAAAGTTAATGTGTCATCCATACATTCAAAATATAAAGTAAATGTTTCATCCATACACTCAAAATACAAAGTTAATGTGTCATCCATACACTCGAAATATATAGTTAATGTGTCATCCATACATTCAAAATATAAAGTTAATGTGTCATCCATACATTCAAAATAAAAAGTTAATGTGTCATCCATACACTCGAAATAAAAAGTTAATGTGTCATCCATACACTCGAAATATATAGTTAATGTGTCATCCATACATTCAAAATATAAAGTTAATGTGTCATCCATACATTCAAAATATAAAGTTAATGTGTCATCCATACACTCGAAATAAAAAGTAAATGTGTCATCGATACACTCGAAATATATAGTTAATGTGTCATCCATACACTCAAAATATAAAGTTCATGTGTCATCCATACATTCAAAATATAAAGTTCATGTGTCATCCATACATTCAAAATATAAAGTTCATGTGTCATCCATACATTCAAAATATAAAGTTCATGTGTCATCCATACACTCAAAACTAATCTCAAATTCAAATGTGTTGCGCATATGCAGGGTGGGGGCATATGGATTTGTTTTGGAAAATATATGCGTCTATTTTGAATTTGATGCCAGCAACATGTTTCAAAAAGGTTGGGACGGGCATGTTTACCACTGTGTTGGATCAACTCTCTGGAATGATCTTCTAATAGACAATCATGTTACTGACCTGTTGGCAATAAACCTAATCAGTGGGGAGATGTTCCACCAGGTTAGGTTTTTTAGCATTACACAACATTTCCAGTGTTTTGTTGACTCTGTCCAAACTTTTCTGAAACAAGTTGCTGGCATCAAATTCAAAGTGTGCATATATTTTTCAAGAAACAATCAAATGTGTCAGTTTCAACATTTTATATGTTGTCTTTGTACTATGTACTATTTGTATAAATGATTTGCACATCATGGCATTCTGTTTTTATTTACATTTTACGCAGCGTTTACGCATTTTTGGAATTCTTCCATGGACCCACAGCTGGGAACAGGGGAGGATGGTCTCTCCTGCTGCACCCCGGAAATAATATAAAGGAGGATACCAAGGTATTGTTGACCTTCCTAAAAACTGAAAATGTTTACCTCTAGTTGGAAATACTCACCCAGAGCTAATCTATTTAGCTATTTGAAGTGCTTTAGAATTGTTTCTCAAATGAAACATCTAAGTTGTGTTTTACTATTTAATTATTATACTAGAATACAGTACCTACACCAATACCTAATACACACCTGGACAGTGTAAGTTAACAATCTAATTATTTTGCTAAAAAGATTTGGAGCACCAATAGCTAATATACATCAAAAGAATAGAATAACAATTACATTATTATACCTAAACACCTGTATCAATATATAATACACACCTGAACAGTGTAGGTTAACAATACAATGTTGTACTACAGCACCAATGCTTGATACAACACCTGATAAATGTATATACAGCATATATTATACAATTGTACACAATGCATACACCATTACCTATAGTACACACACACATTAATATACAACATATACATATCTTTCTCCTTCTTACCCTGGATGTTCCTCTCTGTGACCAGTCCCTCTTAATGGACACAGAGCTGGGTATTGGTGAGGCTGGTCTGTCCTGCTGGATTAGGCATCAACACAAAAGAGACAAACATTACCTGTCTAATCAGAGAATCAACAGTCCAACATTACCTTAAGACAAAAAGGTTAGCAAATCCGATTTAATGAAGTTAAGAGCTTTGCAACTTTCTTCAAGTGCTGTTGCAAAAATCATCAGGCGTTATTATGTAACGGGTTCTCATGAGGACTGCAACAGGAAAGGAGTTACATCTAAGGATGAGTTCTGTAGTGTTACCAGCCTCGGAAATTGGCAATTAACTGCACCGGAGATTGCAGCCCAACAAATGCTTCAAATATATTTTGTATGGGCTACTTAAAGGTAGCGTATGGGTTTTTTGCTGCATAGAGTAACATGATCAGGGCCTGTTCAAGTTGCTGAATACACAAATGTTATTCCAGCACACACCCCTCTTGGTTTACCTGACAGTAAATGCTTAGGAATTTATTCCATAAAATAAGACACCTTTCACTTTTGTTCTAGTGTCTGTCATTGTGTAAATAATATTTCTTCCCCTTGCCCAGGACCTTCTTCTCTGAACTCTACAGGTCGACCCATAGACCAGTCACTTTTCATGAAGAGATACCAAGGTGTTGTTGACCTTCCTAAAATCTGAATTAGATCACAAAAAAGAAGGACATTACCTGTTTAATCAGAACTCAGATAGGAAAACATCAATCATTTAATAGAGTGCAATCTCACCTCTTGGACTTGGTGTCATGCTTCCCAGAGAGACTCATTTTAGAGGCAGGCTCCCCAGCTTTCTCATCCCAGAGAGACTGATTTTAGAGGCAGGCTCCCCAGCCTTCTCATCCCAGAGAGACTCATTTTAGAGACAGGCTCCCCAGCTTTCTCATCCCAGAGAGACTCATTTTAGAGACAGGCTCCCCAGCTTTCTCATCCCAGAGAGACTCATTTTAGAGACAGGCTCCCTAGCTTTCTCATCCCAGAGAGACTCATTTTAGAGACAGGCTCCCCAGCTTTCTCATCCCAGAGAGATTAATTTACAGTGCTGATCTCTAAAAAAAGACCCACTATTTTGGTTTATGTTGGTTATAACATGACATCCTCCACTGATGTAGTATTACTCCATTCTCAAATGTTTTTACCCCCCCCCAAACAATTTATTTTTCTTGCAACAACTTGATGGTGTTCTCTGTTTTCAGAGGTACTATATATATATATATATATACACACACATATACACACACTAGGACTGCACAATATACAATATATATTTATTTCAAATGGAAAACCAGCATTATATCTGTCTGATATAATGTAATTTACTCTGATTTATTAATTATTGCATACACAGTTTTTATTATTATTTTAAAACACGGTTTGTTGCTGCACTTGGTTGACATGCAGGATCTGCTTGTGCCTGACAAAATGATGAGCGAGGAACAGGCAAAAGACAGAAATTGAGAATTTTAATGCAAAAAGAAATGCTCCGTACAGACAAGATGATGTTGACCAAAAACAGGTACTTTGTCGAAAGTGCCTTGCAATTGTTGCCACAACATGACCATTTTGTTCGATCATTTAATGCGGCACCACAAATCTTCATATGACGAGTGCAAAGCATCTCAATGCCGTCCAAAGCAAACATCTATTTTGGATGCATTTGGCAGCGTTACACCATATGAGAAAGGTTCGAAGCGGCAGAGAGCAATCACAGATTCAATAACATTTCACGTCGCCAAAGACATGGTACCAATTAACATGTTTACCAAAGAGGGTTTTAAAAACATGATCCGGTCGCTTGACAAGCGGTATGTAATGCCATCACACAACTATTTTTCTCAAGTTGCCACCCCAGAGCTGTACGAGAAATGCAAGGCACAAATTGAAAAAGAGCTGTCACAAGTGGAATATTATACAGGAACAACGGACCTGTGGTCCAGCCGGACAACGGAGCCCTACATGCAGTCTGACTGTACACTTTATTAATGAGGACTTCCACCTGAAAAGTCGCTGTTTGCAAACTTCATTTTCCCAGAGGATCATACAAGTGAGAACATCACAACAGGGATGAAAGAAGCTTTAGCTGATTGGGGCCTAGATGAGAGTCGTCTACTCTGTATTACAACAGACAATGCTGCAAACATGGTGAAGGCTGCACCTGAACAAATGGACCAGGTTGCAGTGCTTTGGCAGCAGACTGCATCTTGCAGTTGATAAGTTATGCCCAATTGCGCATTCTATTTTATTACTGTTGCTATACTATTACTGTTACATATTATTACCTAGCAACCTGTTCTGAAATATAAAAATGTTCATTAGTTTCATACATTTTAATTGTAGAGGATGGGGCTGGGGAAGAATGAAGGATACATACTGTCAGATTGATAGCCAAAGCTCTTTCTGAACACATCCTGTATTTTTTCATATCGCAATACATATCGCTGAAAAACAAAATATTGCAATGCCAGTTATTTCCAATATCGTGCAACCCTAATATACACACATATATAAACTTTATGATATTTTTACACAATATATACATGTTTGAAGAAAATACATTATTAAGCATTTTAAGACAACAATTAAAATGTAAGACCATCTATTGCCAAACACAGCTTCTTTAATACTGGAAATTTCACTTGACTTACTTCAAGTGAGCGGGTGCTGCTGTTAGCAAAGCCTGCTGTGGTGCACTGAAATTGCTGTAATCATAAAAACATGCATACACACCTTTAACTCTAAAGATAAACAAGAGATATGATATGCTTGTGGAAGAGGAATAGAGCAGTTTCCCTGCATGCACCCTGCAGATATTTATTTTGGTAAAAGCAGTTCAGTTCTAAGGACACCTGAAAGGCTTATCATGCAAAATGATACCTGAGGCAAAGAACATGTCAATAGGCTTTTCTAATTGTTTGATGCCAATTTTCAGGACATAGTTGTCTGATGTGTGGCATGATGTGATTTTTGTGGTGTCTGAAACATCGGGTGTGACGTACGAATGGATGAACAGGGACAGATCTATAGTCCACTCCCCAATACCCTGGAGGACAACAAATATTCCATAATACATTTAATTTGGCATATCCTGCTATCCAGAGAGCATTACTCTTAAAATAGCAAGGTTGGACAACCACACCATCCAGTACTAATTCTAATAACAACGTCTTACAGTGTTTGTTATATTTCAGTTATTCTATTGTGCTGCTGCTCAAATAGTACATGGTTTAGGGGTTCGTTAGCCAGTCTGAGCCTCAAGGTACAAGAACGAGGTTTTGCTTGGTTTAGTATTTTCTTTTGTTTGTGGACGTGGCCTGTTCTGTTTGTAATCTCATTAGAACAGGCTACATATATAGCTTGACTTAATGGGATCCCATCATGTTTCAGACAGATGATACGACACCTTCTAAAGATACCACGGCTAAGTGGGGAATTTTGAACCCTGACCATTAAAAGGGATCCCTGTCTGTCCGTAACAAGATCTTCAGGCCACAGATAGGCCTACTCTTGCCCTTCTGTTATTAGAGCGTCTCTCGAGACTCATTTTACAGTTTGACATGTCTGAAATACCATTTAATATTGCCCTGGATTTTCTCAGGGGTATCAACAGCTTTCTATCCAGTGTAGACCTGCATATTCCAGGCAGAACTGTTTCTTGCATCACAGGTCACCCATATTTGTATTTCATATTTAGACTTGTTTTGAATATAATGGTTTATCAACCCACACATTCAAAAGAAAATAGCACCTTCCCAGACATCCAGTCTCTGCGAATATTGTCATGGCTCTTAATGGAGACACAACTGGTTCTGCTCCATCGTATTCCTTGCCTGAAGTTTCATCCGGTACAACAGAAATGGAACTGTGCACATATACTGTAATGATTGTAAATCTCCCCTCTCTTCCCTTACTCTCCCCTCCACAGACAAACACGTACACACACTTTTAAAAAAAACGTAACCTCTCAAACTGTATGAATTTCATAAAATAATGTCTCCACGGTCCAGGATTAGGCTAGATAATCTGAAAAAAAGCAAACGTTTTCTTTGAATAGCACCCACAAAACACCAGTCTCAATGCACTATATTCTAAATGTGCTTAATCGTTTTCCAAGCTCTGCACTTGAAAAATCTGAACTGTGTTTCAAATTCTTCCATAGTTGTTTAGAAATGACAAATGATAGCTCACACTATGAGGCTATAGCTGAGTAATCCATGCACTGGCAAAACTCTAGGACATAACATTATACACTGATCAGCTTTAACAATATGACCACTGACAGGTGAAGAGAATAACACATATAATCTCGTTATCATGGAACCTGTCAGTGGCTGGGATATATTAGGCAGCAAGTGAACATTCAATCCTCAAGGTTGATGTGTTAGAAGCAGGATAAATGGGCAAACGTAAGGATCTGAGCGACTTTGACAAAGGCCAAATTGTGGTGGCTAGACGACTGGGTCAAAGCATCTCCAAAACTGCAGCCCTTGTCTTTTAGCAAGCAAAAATGGTTCAGGAATGTTTTGAGGAACACAACAACAAGTTCAAGGTGTTCGTTTGGCCTTCAAATTCTCCAGATCTCAATCCAATTGAGCATCTATGGGACCATGGAGGTCCCACCTCGCAACATACAGGACAGTAAGGATCTGCTGCTAACGTCTTGGTGCCAGATACCACAGCACACCTTCAGAGGTCTAGTGGAGTCCATGCCTCAACATGTCAGGACTGTTTTGGTGGCAAAAGTGGGACCTACACAATATTAGGCAGGTGGTCATAATGTTATGGCTGATCGGTGTATATTCAGTGTACGCTTTCATAAAGCATAACTCATTTTAAAAGGTAACATTTCCCCTCCTCATTCCTTGGATGATTATTTTTGTAAGCGTTTGACGCGTCTCTCTATTTGCAAATAAACTGTTCATTGTGCCAAGGGAATTTTGTTTCTGTACTTACTCCTTTAAGAGTGTCAATCGATGAAATTGCCATCACACATCACTTGGTGTCTCTAATCATATCCTAGCTGGTCATCCGTGCATGGCTAGGTCTCTGGAGCCTTAAATCCTCCCCCGCTCGTGGACTGGCTGCGAAAAGGGTGAGAGTCAGGGCGCCCGGCTTATATGATTTTGGGGATTCATCAGTACAGGTACCCGGGCTTACATTTTGAAATAAGGAGGTAAGAGTGCAATACAGTTGTGGCTGGACTGCAAGGTTAATAATCTGCAGTAAATGTTGGACCTTTTGAGAGGTTGGACATTTTTAGATCTGGACATCTTTAGACCTTTGAAACTAGATTTACTGGGTAAATCGGGGACATGGGTAAATCGGCAGTAAGCCATTGATCATCCCTCATAGTTACGGTGAGTGGAGTTTAGACCAAAAAGCTCTATTTTTGTCTCATCAGACCACATGACCTTCTCCCATTCCTCCTCTGGATCATCCAGATGGTCATTGTCAAACTTCAGACAGGCCTGGACATGCACTGGCTTGAGCAGAGGGACCTTGCGTGCGCTGCAGGATTTTAATCCATGACGGCGTAGTGTGTTACTAATGGTTTTCTTTGAGACTGTGGTCCCAGCTCTCTTCAGGTCATTGACCAGGTCCTGCCGTGTAGTTCTGGGCTAATCCCTCACCTTCCTCATGATCATTGAAGCCCCACGAGGTGAGATCTTGCATGGAGCTCCAGACCGAGGGAGATTGACCGTCATCTTGAACTTCTTCCATTTTCTAATAATTGCGCCAACAGTTGTTGCCTTCTCACCAAGCTGCTTGCCTATTGTCCTGTAGCCCATCCCAGCCTTTTGCAGGTCTATAATTTTATCCCTGATGTCCTTATAAAGCTCTCTGGTCTTAGCCATTGTGGAGAGGTTGGAGTCTGTTTGATTGAGTGTGTGAACAGGTGTCTTTTATACAGGTAACAAGTTCAAACAGGTGCAGTTAATACAGGTAATGAGTGGAGAACAGGAGGGCTTCTTAAAGAAAAACTAACAGGTCTGCGAGAGCCGGAATTCTTACTGGTTAATAGGTGATCAAATACTTATGTCATGCAATAAAATGAAAATAAATTATTTAAAAATCATACAATGTGATTTTCTGGATTTTTGTTTTATATTCCATCTCTTACAGTGGAAGTGTACCTATGATAAAAATTACAGACCTTTACATGCTTTTTGGCTCGGTGCACCACCACAATGGATTTGAAATGAAACAACTGAGATGCAATTGAAGTGCAGACTTTCCGCTTTAATTCAAGGGGTTGAACAAAAATATTGTATGAAACACGTAGGATTTGCAACCATTTTCATACACAGTCCCCTTATTTCAGGGTCTCAAATGTAATTGGACAAATTAACACAGTCAAAAGTAAAATGTTTTAATACTTTGTCGAGAACCCTTTGCAGGCAATGACTGCTTGAAGTCTGGAACGCTTGATATCACCAATTGATGTATTTCTTCCTTTGTGATGCTTTGCCAGGCCTTTACTGCAGCTGTCCAGTTGTTGTTTGTTCGTGGGTCTTTCCTCCTTAAGTTTTGTCTTCAGCAACTGAAATGCATGCTCAATTGAGTTGAGATCAGGTGATTAATTCAGCCATTGCAGAATATTACACTTCTTTGCCATACAAAACCCCAGGGTTGCTTTTGCTGTGTGTTTTGGGTCATTGTCCATCTGTAAAGTGTCCAATCAACTTTGCTGAATTTGGCTGTATCTGAGCCTACAATATATCCTTATAGACTTCAACCGGCAGCTTCTGTCTTCTGTCACATCATCTATAATCACTAGTGACCCAGTGACATTGGAAGCCACGCATGGCCATGCCATCACCCTGCCTCCAGCGTGTTTTACAGATTATTTGGTATGTTTCAGACCTTCCCCAATGCTTTTGTCTTCCCATCATTCTGGTACAGGTTGATCTTAATTTCATCTGTCCAAAGAATGCTGTTCCAGAACTGGGCTGCCGTTTTTAAATGTTTTTGGCAAAGTCTAACCTGGCCTTTTTATTCTTGAGGCTTATGAATGGTTTGCACCTTGTGGTGAACCCTCTGTGTTTGCTCTTGTGAAGACTTCTCTTTATGGTAGACTTGGATAATGATATGCCCTCCTTCCTGGAGAGTGTTCTTCACTTAGCTGGATGTTGTGAAGAGGTTTTTCTTTACTATGGAAAGGATCCTACGATCATGCACCACTGTTGTCTTCTGTGGACGTCCAGGTCTTTTTGTGTTGCAGAACTCACCAGTGTGTTCTTTTTTTCTCAGAATGTACCCAACTGTTGATTTGGCCACTCCTAATGTTCCTGCAATCTCTCTGATGTTTTTATTTTGTAGTCTAAGGGCGTCCTGTTTCACTTGCATTGAGAGCGCCTTTGACCACATCTTGTGGGTTCACACAACTGCTTCCATATGCCAATGCCACACCTGGAATAAACTCCAGACCTTTCACCTGCTTCATTGATGAAGAAATAACAAAGGAATAGCCCAGACCTGTCCATAAATCAGCTTTTGAGTCAATTGTCCAATTACTCTCGGTCCCTTGAAAAAGAGGGGGCTACATATTAAAGAGCTGTAATTCTTAAACATTTTCTCCAATTTGGATGTGAACACCTTCAAACTAAAGCTGAGAGACTGCACTTTAAGCCCATACGTATTTAACTGTATGTATTCTGAATGTATTTTGGACAGACAGCCAAAATAACAAAACTTGTGTCAGTGTCCAAACTGTAGGAATGGTACCTTAAAAAGAATATTCTAAGGCACATTAAATGTACCTGAAAGGACATCACAGCATCTGGAAAAAACGGTGAGTCTCGATGTGCATGCTCCGATGCTCCGGTAGTGTCAACCAGACGGCAGCAGTGTGAACAGACCATAGCCTGGGTGGTTGTGATCTTTAATGATGTTCTGTGCTTTCTTCAGGAATCGTGTATGGTAGATGCCTTGCATGGAGGGGTTTGCTCATTATTTTGTTGTCCAAAGTAAACGAATAAACGAATGAACGAACGATACCTGGACCCACCTGATGCTACAATACAAGTCCAAGCGCAGATGCAGCCTCACTGATGAACATCTTGCAGCAGTACCGCACACTGCTTCAGCACACTGCTTCAACAAAAATGACTCCTGACTTCACCTCACTTGTCACCGCCCATATTGAGAGAGGCTCTCCTGTTCATATTGAGAGAGTACCCTATAAGTTGATTTCTTGGGTCTGGCCTGCTGGAATTGCAAATAGTACAAAAAATATACTGTATGAAGTTAGATGACGGCAATTATACCAACATTTGCATTGAGTAAAAATCTTCAGAAGTGATTTCATAGACTTATGTCTGCCCTAATAACTATTATACCTATATAACTTTTATACACTATACCTTATGTAATGTAGCTTACTCTGTTGTGTTGAAAGTTAAGTTTTAAGGCAAATATGTGTTGCAACATTTCTGTTGAGTAATAACCCTAAAAAGGGTTTGCCTGCCATAATAACAGTTGTTAACAGAAAATAATTTAAAAAAAATTGTTGACGTAAATGAAGTTCTATTATGAAAACGGTGTTGCATGGAAAATAAATATGCATAAATATAATATGCAAGTTTATAGAGTTAGCTATTTTGTGTGTTTTTTAGGTATGTTGTTTAAAAAAGTTATCTGGCCCACGATGCTCTCTGGCATTTTCAGTGTGGCCCCCCAGTGAAAAATATTGCCCACCCCTGCTATAGAGGGACTTGCAGTCTGCAGTGGATCAACTGTCGTACCAGGCACTAATGCAGCCTGAGAGGATGCTCTCAATGGTGCACCTGTAGAAGTTCACATTTCTTGAGTCTCCTCAGGAAGTATAGTTGTTTTTGGGCAGTTTTTACTGCTGAGTTTGCTTGTCTGGAAAAATGAGGTAATCTTTGATGAAACCTTAATTCAGAGAATCTCCACTTCATCTCCATCGATATGTATTGGGGCATGACATCCCACGGTCCACGGTCATCTCTGCAGACTTACAGACATTTAGAGAGAGGTTGTTGTCCTGGCATCATGTTGCCAGGTTCTTTACCTCCTCTCTGTAAGCGGTTTCATCTTTGGTGGAGACTAGACCCAGGTTGGTAGTGTCGTCCGCAAATTTGAGGATGATGTTGGAACTGTGTGTGGCAACACAGAAAAAGGGAGTACAGGAGGGGACTTAGTAAGTAGCCCTGGGGGTTTCCAGTGCTCAGGGTCAGTGTGGAGGAGGTGAAGCTGCCCATTCTCAACACCTGGGCTCTGCTCGTCAGGAAGTGCCCTGAATGTGATGTCTTTCTCTGGATTCAACATGAGAGGAACTGCTTCCTCCTATGGCACGATACGGAACTTAAAGAAACTGGGCAAGAAAAGTAGAGATCACCCCAGTGATCTAAATGTTAGAATAGTGTGCCCTCTAGTGTTTCCTTAGAGATATTACACAAGTCTAAACTTTTTTTGAAACGTGTTGCTGGCATCAAATAATTTTTGTATTTTATTCCAAAACCAATAATTTCTCAGTTTCAACATTTGATATGTTGTCTTTGTACAATTTTCAATTAAATGTAAGGATAAACGATTTGGAAATCATTGCATTCTGTGTTTATTTACATTTTAGGCAGCGTCCCAACCTTTTGGAATCAAGGTTCTAGTTTACGGTTGGCTGTGAATAAAAAATCAAACCAATCAAGTTATGTTTTCTTTTTAATTCTATTATATCACATTATATCTCATGTTAAGTGTCAATCGAAGTGTGTTTTGACTTCACCACCCTTGTTGGTGAGGTTCTGCAGAATCCATGGATATTTAACATTTCAGTCTACTATAAAGAAAGGCTATATAATAAGCCAATATGTCAAGACTGTGCCAGACGGAGTCAAATGCCATCAACTTTTAAGGGTCAAACAAAAACAAGCAAAGCCAATGGATTGATGTGACTGTTTGCCTTTAAACATCAGAATCATTGTGACACCTGCGCCCTCTGCTGCTTCACCTCCCCCTGCAGCGGACGGGCTCCGGCGTTCGACGTCACCGGCCTTCGGACACCATCGCCCATCTCATCATGCTTGTCACCTGTGTCCTGTTTAGTGCAGCTGTTCCTCATCCTCATCATTTCCCCCCAGTATATATGTTCCCTCTGCTTCCCCTGTCTTTGTGTGTAATTGTCTCTGCATGTAATAGAGCAGTGTACGCTTCAGTTCGAATGCATTTTGAGTTCTCGTTATAGCATTAAAGAAACTGTTTTCTATCACGCCGTTCTCCTGCTCCTCCTTTATCCGCCCCCCGAAGACGTGACAATCATAGTGATTCTCCTTCTGTTAATTTAACCAATTACCTGAAAGAAGGACAACAATGTAGCACATAATATAAGCAGGAGCTGAAAGAAAAACCAACAACAATATTTCTATATAATCAACAAAAATTCTTGCCATGGAAAACTACCAAGAGGCCTAGTACAGGGCATGGAGTAGGAGCACTCAAATTAAAGAAACGCAGGAATTCTTATTTCTATATAATCGTTTTCTTCAGTTATCATTTTCATGAAGATTCTTTGCAAACTTTCATAATGACTATTTGCAATATTCTCAGCCTCACCTTGAAAAATTCTCAGCCTCACCTTAATACTGTAATGGTCCCTTCCGGAAGGGATTATTCCACTTCGTGTTTTCTGTGTGTCCTTGTCTTGTCCTTGTATGGTCTTTCCTGTTCTTGTTTCAGTTAATCGGTATATTCAGTTCACCTGTGTTTAGCCCCCACCTGTTTCTGTTCTCCTCGTTTCTCAGTGTATTTAGTTCAGCCCTTTTCTCCTTGTCAGTGTTGGTCATCGTATGTGCATACACCTGTCATGTTTGTATGCGCCTGTGCCCCAGAATCACGGACCCTTTGAACTTTGGGACCCGGCACTCCGTTTAGTTTTCGTTATTTTTGTTTAATAAAGGAGGGAAACCCTCGAGCTTCTGCGCTTGCCTCCGTCTCCATATCTTCAATCGTGACAGAATGACCAACCCAACAGAAAGGAGGCAGCAGAAGTGGACGGTAGGGGAGTTCCTCGGATGGCCGGATTCAGACTCCGAGGAGGAGGACCCCTACCGTCACCCCCTGGACCGCTGGACCCCCCGGTGGCTCCTGCCCCTCGGCCGGCTCTCGTGGCCCCTGCCCCTCGGCCGGCTCTCGTGGCCCCTGCCCCTCGGCCGGCTCTCGTGGCTCCTGACCCTCCGCCGGCTCCTGACCCTCCGCCGGCTCCTGTGCCCCAGAATCACGGACCCTTTGAACTTTGGGACTTATTGAAGTGCCCGGCACTCCGTTTAGTTTTCGTTATTTTTGTTTAATAAAGGAGGGAAACCCTCGAGCTTCTGCGCTTGCCTCCGTCTCCATATCTTCAATCGTGACAAATACCACTATTTGTTCTGTCAAATCTGGGAAATTGTTAACAAGGCAAGATTTTTTCTTCTGTCAAAAAAAATACAATTATACATTTTACCTTCTGCAATGTTTACAAACAATAAAAAACACCATAAAAGTACAATGTTGTCAAAATTAGAAGCTTTAAGTTGTGGTGATTAATTCATAAATGACTATTGTTTACAGGTTGCCATGTACAGTGGATGTAAAAAGTCTACACCTCTGTTAAAATGCCAGGTTTTTTTAATGTAAAAGAATGAGACTAAGATAAATCTTGTCAGAACTTTTTCCACTTTTAATGTGAACAATTCAATTGAAAAACAAACTGAAATCTTCGAGGGGGAAAAGTGAAAAATAAAAACCTTACAATAACCTGGCTGCATCTCAGACACAATTTTATAAAATACTTGAAACATTACATTAAAATATTAACTCCAGAATGTATGAATTTCAGTAACTTTATCTGATCACGGATAATAACTTTAAATAATTGGATCATACCTGGCAAAATATTCATTTTCGATACTTGTTTTGTCCGAGAATTTGACAGACCCTTTTTACTATGTAGGGACTTAATTAAGGGACTTGTGGTCAACTTCAGTGAGGGTGTGATATTATTTTATGAACTCTGCAGTTTTTACTTTGTAATAGTTATTCAGAATTTTTTGCTACAGTTTCCACTTGACAATGGAACATGACCATGATTTCAGTGAAAAATCATGTCGTGTTTTGTACAGGGACCATCTGACACAGAGACACTGAGGAGTCTTCATAAACCCCAAACCCTGGATAAAGGGGCTCAGAGAATGTGGTGTAGAATGTGTGTAGGTGGGTCAGTGTGTCAGAGGAGACCCTGTAGAAGGACAGAGTGCCGGCTGGCCAGTCCAGATACACTCCTACTCTGTGGGAATCTGAGGAGGTGACAGGTATGGCACTTTTTGTTCCATCGTGACAGACTAAGAAGATTGTGCCACAACAGTCCAGTCTCCAGGTCAGTCCAGGTCGTTGTATCCAAACAGGGAGTCAATAAACTCTTTCCTGCCAACTCCTTTATATGTCACTGCTATCACAGACCCATACCCTTCCCTACTCCACTCTACCTCCCAGTAACAACGACCAGACAGGCCCTCCCTACACAACACCTGCTGACAGTCCATAAATCTCTCGGGGTGATCCGGATAAACTTGCTCTTCTTTCACCCATGTCACCTTTCCATTCTCCTCACACAGAGAGAGCATTCTTTGGGCTGTGTTTGGGTCCAGTGTGAGCTCACAGGCATCTAAAGGATAAGACCAGGACAAAATATTAAAAATAATACAGATATATTATACACACTTCTTTCTGCATGTGCATATTTTATTACTATATATTGGACATTAAAACAGACACACATGCATGTAGAAATGAGCACTAGCAAAAACATCATACAGCATACACGCAAATGCAAACTTGCAAACCCAGACGAATGCACTAAACAAACAAATGCAGAGACACATAAATGGTACTGTATTTGTATTCTGGGAGATTTATAATTCTACACTATATACAGTTGTGCTCATAAGTTTGAATACCCTGGCAACATTTTTGAAATTTTGGCATTGATTTTGAAAATATGATTTATGCAACAAAAAAAAATAGATAGTGATCATATGAAGTCATTCCTTATCCACATAGCTGTTTGGCTCCTTTGTAAATCCTAATACCAGAAATCACCCAAATCTCCCTGATCAAAAGTTTACTACATAACTTTGAATTATTTGGCGTTGTTACAGACACACATACACAGGTGAAAGTGGCAGTTAAATGCGAATTTCCCATACCTGTGGCATTTTAAATTCCAATTAGCCATTTTCCCTCCCTGGCGTCATGTGATTCATTAGTGTTACAAGGTCTCAGGTGTGAATGTGGAGCAGGTGTGTTAAATTTGGTGTTATCGCTCTCACACTCCCTTATACTGGCCACTGGAAGTTCAACGTGGCACCTCATGGCAAAGAACACGTATGAGTGCTGCCAGCATTGCTGCAGAGGTTGAAGGGGTGGAGGGTCAGCCTTTCAGTGCTCAGACTATACGCCGCACACTGCATCAAATTGGTCTGCATGGCTGTTGTACCAGAAGGAAGCCTCTTCTAAAGATGATGCACAAGAAAGGCTGCAAACAGTTTGCTGAAGACAAGCAGAATAAGGACATGGATTACTATAACCTGTGGTCTGATAAGACCAAAATAAATGTATTTGGTTCAGAAGGTGTCAAGCGTGTGTGGCGGCAACCAGGTGAGGAGTAAAAAGACAATTGTGTCTTGCCTACAGTGAAGCATGGTGGTGGGAGTGTCATGGTCTGAGGCTGCATGAGTGCTGCCGGCACTGGGGAGCTACAGTTCATTGAGGGAACCAATGAAGTTGTGGGTGTCTTGCACCCACTGTGAAATTTGGTGGAGGATTAGTGATGATGTGCGGATGCTTCAGCAAGGCTGGAATCGGGCAGATTTGTCTTTGTGAAGGACACATGAATCAAGCCAAGTACAAAGTTATCCTGGAAGAACACCTGCTTCCTTCTGCTCTGACAATGTTCCCCAACTCTGAGAGTTGGATTTTCCATTAAGACAATGCTCCATGCCATACAGCTTGGCATGGAGGTGGCTTGGGCATCTGTTCCGGATGCCTCCTGGATGCCTTCCCGGGAAGGTGTTCTGGGCCCGTCCCACCGGGAGGAGACCCCGGGGAAGACCTAGGACACGCTGGAGGGACTATGTCTCCCGGCTGGCCTGGGAACGCCTCGGTGTCCCCCCGGAAGAGCTAGAGGAAGTGTCTGGGGAGAGGGAAGTCTGGGCATCCCTGCTTAGACTGCTGCCCCCGCGACCCGGCCCCGGATAAGTGGAAGAAGATGGATGGATAATTGTTTCAAGACCATACTATGATATTAACCAGGTAGAAAGCATTCAAATCGGGACAAGAAGTGTTACTTACGTACCAACAGACGTGACGGCTGAGGAGATCCTTGAAGTACTCCTTCCACCGCCCGACGACATCCCCAGTTGAGGTCAACAGCTGCCCACCTCCACTGTAAACAGCGTTGTTATGGCACTGTTTCCCTCTCCTGAGGCGCCGGATGGTTTGCCAGAATCTCTTCGAGGCCAGCCGATAGTCCTTCTCCATGGCCTCACCGAACTCCTCCCAGGCCCGAGTTTTTGCCTCCACAACCACCCGGGCTGCAGTCCGCTTGGCCTTTCGGTACCCGTCAGCTGCCTCAGGAGTCCCACAAGTGAACCAGGCCTGATAGGACTCAGCTTGACAGCATCCCTTACTTCCGGTGTCCACCACCGGGTTTGGGGATTGCCGCCTCGACAGGCACCGGAGACCTTACGGCCACAGCTCAGAGGGGCCGCTTCGACAATGGCGGTGGAGAACATGGTCCACTCGGACTCAATATCTCCAGCCTCCCTCGGGATCCAGTCGAAGCTCTGCCGGAGGTGGGAGTTAAAGATCTCTCTGACAGGAGACTCGGCCAGACGTTCCCAGCAGACCCTTACAGTACTCTTAGGCCTGCCGAGTCTGTCCAGCTTCCTCCCCCTCCATCGGATCCAACTCACCACCAGGTGGTGATCAGTTGACAGCTCCGCCCCTCTCTTCACCCGAGTGTCCAAGACATACGGCCGCAGGTCAGATGAAACGACAACAAAGTCGATCATCGACCTGCTACCTAGGGTGTCCTGGTGCCACATGCACTGATGGACACCCTTATGCTTGAACATGGTGTTCGTTATGGACAAACTGTGACTGGCACAGAAGTCCAATAACTGAACACCGCTCGGGTTCAGATCAGGGGGGCCGTTCCTCCCAATCACGCCCCTCCAGGTGTCACTGTCGTTGCCCACGTGGGCGTTGAAGTCCCCCAGTAGAATGATAGAGTCCCCAGTCGGAGCACTTTCCAGCACCGCTCCCAGAGACTCCAAGAAGGTCGGGTACTCTGCACTGCCGTTTGGCCCGGAGGCACAAACAACAGTGAGAGACCTATCCCCGACCCGTAGGCGCAGGGAAACGACCCTCTCGTTCACCGGGGTAAACTCCAACACATGGCGGCAGAGCTGGGGAGCTATAAGCAAACCCACACCAGCCTGCCGCCTCTCACCATGGGCAACTCCAGAGTGGTGAAGAGTCCATCCTCTCTCAAGGAGTGTGGTTCCAGAGCCCAAGCCGTGCGTAGAGGTGATCCCGACTACCTCTAATCAGAACCTCTCAACCTCACGCACGATCTCAGGCTCCTTCCCCGCCAGCGAGGTGACATTCCACGTCCCTAGAGCCAGTTTCCGTGTCCAGAGATCGGGTTGTCTAGGCCCCTGCCTTTGACTGCCGCCCGATCCTCTTCGCACCGGCCCCTTATGGTCCCTCCCGTGGGTGGTGAGCCCACGGGAAGGCGGCCCCACATCGCCTGTTCGGGCTAAGCCCGGCCGGGCCCCATGGGGAAAGGCCCGGCCACCAGGTGCTCGCATACGAGCCCCAACCCCGGGCCTGGCTCCAGGGTGGGGCCCCAGCTGCGCCATACCGGGCGACGTCACGGAACTCAAAATCTTTATCATCATTAAGGGGGTTTTGAACCGCTCTTAGTCTGACCCATTGCCTAAGACCTGTTTGCCTTGGGAGACCCTACCAGGGGCATATAGCCCCAGACAACATAGCTCCTAGGGTCACTCGGGTACTCAAACCCCTCCACCACGTTAAGGTGGCAGTTCAAGGAGGAAATAAAGTTACAATCAGGAAATAAAGTTATAAACACTGTTTGAGCTAAATGTGAGTAAATAACAGCGCGGTCTGACCAGCCATTGTTACGTTACTTGTAGCTAGGCATGCTAATGATGCGTTCTAAACATGACGTTCTAATCACACCAGTGTGATCGTACGCTTCAGGGACCACTCTAGCCTGATCACACTGGTGTGACCGTACGCGTCGAACGGTTAAGAAACACCCTAAGGACTTCCGGTGTGGCGATGTAGGGGGGCGCAGCGATACGGATGGTCTCCCGATTTTTTTCCTTTTCATACACACCTTTTGCAGTGAATTTCACTTTAAAACCGACTAAACAACTAAGGAAGGGTTAACAAACTAAACGGTGCACAATGAGTAACGTTAATCCTAAACAGAAAAGTGCAGCGAAAGGCTAGCAAACTAGCGAGCATGGTAACTGCAGCGTCTCAAGATGAAAACCAAGATTCGGAGGGAAACATGGACGACTCCTTGTCCATGACACAACTTATTGCTGAACTTGCTAAACAAAGGGAAGTTCTCAAGGATGACATGGCTGCCCTGATACTAAACTCAGTAAAACCACTCCAAACCTCGGTGGATGCGTTACGTGAGACTGTAAACTCCTTTCAGAGGCGTCTGACATCAACAGAAACGATCGCAGGTGAAAACTTTGAGCGTCTCGTGGCAGCGGAATCTACAATCAGCTCCCTTAAGGCTCAAAACACTATGCTACTGGAGCGTCTGGACGACCTGGAGAATAGATCGCGCCGATCTAATCTACGCATCCTGAATGTACCTGAGGGGAGTGAGGATGGCAAAGATCCTACCGTATTCGTTTCAGAACTGCTGGCGAAGGCAATGGCTGAGGTATTCATGAGCCCACCATCGCTGGACAGGGCGCACCGCTCTCTCGGACTCAAGCCTACAGCGGGTAAGCCCGCGCGTGCCTTTGTGCTGTGTTTTCACTGTTACAGTGATCGCAAGCTTGCCTTCAGATGGGCCAGACAACATGAGGTGAAGTTCAAGGGAAATACACTGAGGATCTATCCTGATTTGAGCATTTGGGTTAGACTCTACAACTACATACATCATAACTATGTTGACAGAGACAATACACTGGTTAATATTTATATCAACTACTCTTATGTAACTAATAATCTATAAACAAGAGACATATTATGGGATTCACACAAAATAATTTGTGGAACATATCGGGATGTAAGCATGCAATAAAGCGTAAAAACAATCCTCACCTATCTCAAGCAAAACAAAACAGACAGAGCTATGCTGCAAGAAACTCATCTAAGTGCTGAGGAATCTGAGAAATTTAAAAGGGGGTGGATTGCTCAGGTATACTCAAGTACATTCAACACTAGGAATAGGGGTGTTGCTATTTTGATTAGAAAAAGCTTAGACTTTAAAGTTCACAGGCATATAATGACCAGGAAGGCAGGTGGATAGCCTTGGATTCAAGCTTAGAAGGACAGAAAGTTACGATTATGAATATCTATGCCCCCAATGTGTTATCTCCTGGTTTCTTTAGCGAAATTTGCAATATTATTAGAACTATTGGTAATCATAATATAATACTTGGAGGGGATTTTAATCAGGTTAGGAATACACAGCAGGATAAGTCAAGCCACAAACAGGCCATACCCTTAATGTACACAGCCATTGATACTATGGTAGATGAATGTGGCCTAATAGATATATGGTGTACACTTCATCCTTTAGAGAAAGATTTTACATTATTTTCCCATCGTCATGGGTCATACTCAAGGATTGACTATATTCTGATCTCAAAACAGTTGGTGAGTCAGGTTCAATCTGCTTCAATTGGGAATATTGTTCTCTCTGATCATGCCCCAGTAGACGTGGTCTTTACCACATCGAACTATAAAGAAAACACAAGATGGCGCTTTAACAATTCACTATTGCAAAATGAGACCTCATGTTCCTTTATACAAACGGCAATAGATGAATACTGGCTTTTCAATGACAGCTCTGTCCCTGATCCTGGTATAAAATGGGATGCTTTTAAGGCTTTCCTGAGGGGACGGCTTATCCAACATTGCTCGCTACGTAAATGCCTGGAACGTGAAAAAATTGTAAAATTAGAAGAAAAGATTAGTACCCTGAAAAAACAACATATTAATCATCCAGATCCAGTAACCCTTAATAATTTAAACAGTTTGAAATTGGAATTAAATTACATTATACAGAAAAAAGCAGAATTTGTTCTATTTTGCACAAAACTAAATTATTATGAAAAAGGAGAGAAAGCAGGTAAATACTTAGCCCATAGAGTGAATGGGCTTAGTACTCAAAACCTCATTCCTTAAATTTTTTATGACAGAAATAGACTGACTACAGAAGCCCGAAGAAATTAATAAGGCTTTTAAGTCTTTTTACCAAGATTTATATACATCGCAAGGGGAAGTAACTACAGAACAGTATGACCGATTATTTTCTTCCCTACAGACTCCATGTCTATCCACACAAGATAGCGACTCGTTAGAAAATGACATCACATTAGAAGAGATTAAGGGGGCCATACAGGACCTCAAACCGGGTCGGGCCCCTGGGGATTTCCCTCTATAAAAAGTTTTCAGAGGTGTTAGCCCCTAAATTGCTTTATGTCTTTCAGAATGCTCTGGTAAAGGGTAAGCTTCCAGAGAGTATGAGAACCAACATAATCACTCTCATTCATAAGAAAGGGAAAGACCCTCAACGATGTGCAAGCTACAGACCCATTTCACTTGGTAATGTTGATGGGAAGATCTTAGCCAAAATACTTGCAAAAAGATTAGATCAACTACTACCTACTATTATACATCCTGACCAGGTTGGATTTATCAGGGCTAGATGTTCAGCAGACAATATGAGACGATTATTACACCTTATGTGGAGCTCTAGAAATAACACTGACCCTGTTATGGCCTTCTCTCTAGACGCAGAGAAGGCCTTTGACAGGGTTGATTGGGGCTTCTTATTTCAAACACTTAAAATATTTGGTTTTGGACCTTTATTTACTAAATGGGTAAATTTACTGTACACTGAAACAGTGGTGTTGGTACTATGTAACGATATAGTGCTGTCGCGGTTTGAGCTACATAGGGGCACAAAACAAGGGTGTCCCCTTTCCCCTCTTATTTTTGCACTGGTCTTAGAGCCATTAGCTATTGCAATATGTAATAATCCAAATATTAAAGGTATTATAGCGGGCCAGCAAGAGCATAAGGTACTCCTATATGCTGATGATATCTTACTTGTCTGACAGTGCCCACAATGTGTTCTTTAATTGATGATTTTTCCCAGATATCAGGCTATGAAATCAATTGGACTAAGTCAGAAGTAATGCCCTTGTCCAAAAATTGCCAGGGGCTAACAGGGGTCCAGTGGCCATTTAGATGGGTCTCATCAGGCATGGTTTATTTGGGAATCAAACTTATACCAGGATTGGAAAAAATAATGCAGGTTAACTTTCAACCAATTGTTCAGGATATCCAAAATTTTTTACAGAACTGGAGTAAGCTTACAATATCCATTCTGGGTCGAATTAATTTAGTTAAAATGATAATTGTGCATAAAATTAATTATCTTTCATACATGCTTCCCCTACCACCATCCCTTCTGAAGGAATACGATAAGCATGTAGAATCCTTCATCTGGCAGGGGAAGAGACCCCTTTTTAATCGTACTGAATTATATTCTTCTAACGGTTCAGACGGGCTCTCTCTTCCCAGAATTGACTGGTATCATTGGTCTTTTTCGCTCTCGCAGCTGGCTAAAAACAATATAGCATACAATGAAGCCCCTGCTTGGGTGCATATTGAAAAATAACTAATTGCCCCCTTCCCAGCAGAGGCCTTCGTGAGACAGCTTGCCCGATCAATACCAGACCAAAATCCAGTTCTGAAATTTGTTAGGGAAAGCTGGATGTTGTATCACCAACATTCAAAACAAACCCCATGGCTAACAACTAGAGCCTCGGTGTGGCACAACACCAAGTTACGAATCTGCTGGATACAATGGGCTAATAAAGGAATATGGTTTTTAGATAACCTGTATGAGGGTGAACATGTGGTCTCATTTGATCACCTGAAACAAACTTACAAACTATTGAACACTGACTTTTGGAAATACCTCCAAATAAGACATTGTCTCCATGCCACCCTAAAAAATGGTCCTGACCCACCAACTGATGTACAGCTTTTGTCTGCTGCTAGTTGTCACAAAAAGGGGTTGGGCTCAGCCTTCTATGCCTATATTAGTGGTGCTAATGCACCTAACTTTAATGGTCTTAAAGTGGCATGGGAAAGAGACTTGGGGTGTTTGATCAAGGACGAAACATGGAAACAGGTTGTATCAAAATGGCATAATACTGTTCGTGAAACTCAATCCCAGTTGATAAACTATAAAATTCTTAATAGATGTTACTGGACGCCAAGCAGATTGGCTAGACTTAAACTAAGAGGTACTGCACTATGCTGGCGGTGTCACAAAGATTTAGGAACTATGGTTCATATGTTATATGAATGTGGCATGGTTGAGGAAATGTGGGAGAAAATTGTACAATTTGTTAATAATATTTTTTGCCTGTCATTAAAAAGTGTATGTTGGGTATCGTACCGGAGGATACACATTTATCTCGACAACAGAGGTTATGGTGCCGTTTAGCGATGGTTTCTGGTTGCAGAGTCATTCTTAGACATTGGAAGTCAGACACACCTTCCTCATATGATGAATGGATGGACCTGATATTGCTAGCTATGAACGGGTGATATTTAGAGCCTCAGGACGTCATGATCTGTTTAAGAATATGTGGGGTCCTTTTCTCTCCCTTATTGAGAATGTATTATAACAAAAGAGGAAAGGGGAAAAGGAAAGAAGGAAAGAAGAAGAAAGAGAAAAAATAAATAAAAAAATCCTTCCAATTATGTCTTGTACCTCTGTGTTGTAACCTTCTAGTCTTGTAAAGTCTAGACATTAGTTATTTTCTTCTCTGAGACCTAAATCAAATCTGCATTGATCTGTGTATTTTTAAATATTTTTTGGTGGGGGGTTAAAAAAGTTCTAAAGCATGTCACTGTCAACACTTAATCTCTAGCTGATGTTCATGTCATGTTCAAAAAAAGTTAAGAAAAATAAAAGAAAAAAAGAAACACCCTAAGGAGGACAGTACAGTGAATAGGCAAGTAACCAGCTGGTGTCATTTGAAATTAATTGAATCTGCATGATTGAAGAAGTTAGAGACGACATCAGTGTTTCTCAGGCTAGCTCCGGATCTTCGTCAACGGCTCGTGCAGCTGCAAGGCCCGGGCCAGAACAGAAGCAGTATGCGCACGGGCCTCATTTGCTGAGAGGGAAGCAAAGTTAAAGACGGAAAGTGCAGAGAAAGTCTTGGAGAAGGCTAAGCTAGATGCTGAGCCAGGAGCATTGACCCTACAGAGAAAAGCAGCAGCAGCTATAGCAGAGGCCTTAGAGGAAGGAGTGGAAATGGAAGGTGGAATTATTTTGAATAAAGATAATAAATTGTTAACCCATGAACAAGTTGCTGAACGTACCAATGACTTAATTAAAGAACAAGCCAAACTTAATAGCAACCCCACACGCCATTGAAGACCCCTCTCCACCACACACTAACGACACTATTATTAATGGGCAACACCCTATATCAATATATTCCCAACACACAAGCCTGAATTTGCAAGATTGTCATCAGACTCCAAGTACCGAGCTGTCCCTGCTCATGTCCTCCAGAATCCACCATGGCCTGACTCAGCACCACATAGCCAACCCACAGAACCTTTGGCTCAGCATTACGTGCCACAACACAACCTAGACTCGTTTCCTACAAACAAAGCTCCAGCTATGCTAGATTTTGCCAAGTACCTTGCGCGTCGCGAGCTGGTAAATACAGGACTGGTTCAGTTTGACAACTGGCCTGAGAGTTTCAGGACATGGCAGTCCAGCTTCATTCACACAATCAGAAGCCTAGACCTTTCAGCAAGCGAAGAGCTAGACTTGCTAACAAAATGGCTGGGTAAGGATTCAACTGAGCATGTAAAACAAATGCGTGCAGTGCACATTAGTAATCCAAATGCAGCACTGAAGAAAGCCTGGTACAGACTAGCAGAGTGCTACGCCTCACCAGACGTAATTGAAGATGCACTCCTCCAGAAACTGGACCATTTCCCGAAAATCTCAGCCAAAGACTACATCTATCTAAGGGAACTTGGAGATCTTTTGATGGAGCTTCAATCCATAAAATAACTTACCTGGGTTAACCTACCTGGACACCACATGCGGATCAGCCCCATCATACAGAAACTCCCTTATGCCCTCCATGGAGAAATGGATTTCCCAGGGCTACAAGTTTAAAGAGTTCTTTTTCCTCACCAAGTTCATTTGCCAGGAAGCTCGCACTAGGAATGACCCAATCTTTGCACTTCCGAGCACCAACACTGGCCCTGCAAGGGGAGAAAAGCCAAGTCACAGATATCCAAACACGAGAGCACCAATATATGTCAACAAAACACATCTCCACAGCTGCGGGTTCCGGTGCAGACATCATGACAACAAAGAGCGAGGGACCCAGTAAAAACACAATGCAGCATGCAGCTTTTGAAGCAAATTCCATTCCCTTTGCGAAAGGCCTTTCTTTCTTGCTGGGTTTTGGCTCGGAAGGCTCTGCATTTCCAGAGTGGGTGTGCAAAGGACTGCAAACTAGAGGTAAAGTGTTGTGAGTGTGAGAGCAACCTACACCAGAGGACTGCGTGGAGGGAGAAGACGTCCCAATTTCTTACAACAGTCAGCTCTCTCTGTACCGAGGTTTGTGGTAAAGGCCAAACAGATAGATCATGCTAAGTTGCTTAGTTAATGTATACCCACAAGGAGAGGGAGAGAAAGCAGTCAAGATATATGCCATGCTTGACGACCAGAATGACTGCTCTCTAGCCAGTTCAGACTTGAGTCTCCACACCATATTCACTCCGAATCTGTTCTGGACTCAAAGACATGTAAGAGAAAAGCAGACAGGTTTCAAATAGAGGCTGTGAACGGTGGTGTCAGTCTCGCTCCACTGCCAACAAGATGGAAATACCGACCCCAGAGGTAGCTCTTAAGCCATTGCCTGTCACATCCCAGAGCTTGATCCAAATGCCAATATCCTACTCTTGCTAGGGAGAGACATGGTTCGAGTGCATAAAGTAAGACAGCAGATCAACGGTCCACACAAATCCCCCTTCGCTCAAAGGCTTGGCTGGGTTGTGGTGGGTGAAGTATGCATAGGGAATGTTCACAAGCCCAGTGTGAGCACATTTAAGACCAATGTTTTGGATGAAGGACCCCCTTCCTTCATCCCCCCCTGTGAAAGCTTTGTGCAACTGAAAGAGAAAGTTAGCTATGGCTGTGAGAAAAGGTGACTGAAGACAACATTTGACAGAGGGTGTTCATCCAAACTGAAGACGACAACAAGTCTGCTCCGCCCATCGCAGATACAGTCTTTCTAAAGTCTATGGATAAAGAAGTCTACCAAGACGAGGCAAATGGCTGGGTTGCACCCTTCCCTTCAGAACATCCAGGCGGCTTCTCCCCAACAACCATGAACAGGCCCTCTCACGTCTAATTTCTCTACGTCGCAGTCTGGACAGAAAACCAGAGATGAAAGAGCAGTTCATTGCCTTCATGGGAAAGATCTTTGAGGACGCCCACACTGAGCCCGCACCTCCACTGGAAAAAGGTACGGAGTGCTGGTACCTACCGACCTTTGATGTCTACCACCCTCAGAACCTGGTCAGATCAGGGTGGTCTTCGACTCCAGGGCGCAGCAGTATGGTGTCTCCCTCAACAATGTGCTCTTTACTGACCCAGATTTGAATAACAACTTAGTGGGAGTCCTGATATGTTTCAGGAAAGAGTCAGTAGCGATCACACCCGATATCCAACAGATGTTTCATTGTTTCCTCATCCGACAAGATCACAGAAGACTACCGGAGGTTTCTGTGTTACTGAGATAATAACCTCACCAAAGACGTCTCAGAGTATAGCATGAAGGTTCATGTTTTTTGGCAATAGCCATTGACCTCCTCAGAAAGACTCAAGCGTCACAGGCCAAGTATAATTCATGCATGTACAAAATTTTTCAAATAGCGCAGCTGTCATGGACGCCTTGCCCTCTGAGTGTCACGGTCGTGGGATGAGAAGGACACAGGCGCAGAGTATAGGTAGTGAAGATAATCCATGTTTAATAAAAGAAGGACTCCAAAAAAACAAAAGGCAGCAACCAGTGACGTGGGTATTCCTTACACAGGATAAACAAATTGAACCACACCTCTGGGCCAAAATGAACCACACCTCTGGGCCTACAAACTGAACTTAAATAGGGTCCCCAATTGGAGGCAATAACTAACACCTGCCTCCAATTGGGGAAACCAAAAAAAGGATTAGAGGTGGCTAAAGGCCACCTCCTGTCCTGTCCTGGCTATGCCCCGAGCCCAGCGCAGAGATGGCTAGGGGCACAGCCAGGACGTGACACTGAGGACCACGCGAAGGGCATGAAAGACATGGATCTCGGCTTGGAAAATGCTCTTATCCAATGTAACTTAGGCTTGTGCTGGGAAATAACAAGGGATACATTCACCTTTGGAGTATCAGCCAATGAGAAACCGTTCACCTGCCTTGGTGTCCTGTCCAAGGTGAATCCTATATTACATAGGATTTGTCCTAGGCAAGGCAAAGCTAGCTCCCTTCTCTCATCCTACCATTCCTCGTCTCAAACTATGCGCTGCCGTGCTTGCAGTAGAGATGGCGGAGCTCATCTTGGAAGAGAGAGACCTCAAACCTGATTCTGTCCACTTCTACAGTGACTACAGTGTCGGTGGTTCTTGGATACATATACAATGAGACAAAGCGCTTCTACGTGTATGTGCACAATAGAGTTCAGTGCATCCGTCAGTCAATGCGGCCAGAGCAATGTCACTACGTGCCCACCGAGCACAATCCAGCTAACCACGCAACCAGGTCAGTTCCAGCATCACTCCTTGGTGAGATTACATGGCCCACTGGTTCGGCCTTCCTCCACAAACCCTCTGTTGGTCAATCAGAAAAATAGAACTTGTTTGAACTAGTGAATCCAGAGTTAGATGCAGGAATACAGCCTCAGGTGTCAAGCTTCAAAACTCAAGCCAAAGTGAGAAGCATCACTTCTGAATGCTTCAAACCGTTCTCCAACTGGAAGTCATGAGAGCCATCACGCTGCTTATCCATATTGCTTGCTCTCAAAACTCAACAGCCAAGGCAAATTAATGTAAAGGTTGGCAATACTGCAAACACATCTGCACACCAGGTGAACTCTCTCAAGCCAAGAACATCATCATCAGGACAACACAAGGAGAAGGTTTCCCAGTATAGCTTGCTGCGCTTGCTGGCAACAGAGACATTCCCAAGAGCAACTTGCTCATCCAGCTCAATCCTATAAAGGACGGGGACATTATCAGAATCAGCGGGTGACTAAAGCATGCAGAGCTACAATCAGGTGAGAGGAATCCTATAATTCTACCCAGGCAGGGTCATGTCTCAATACTGTTGGTCCAGCACTACCACAACCAGGTAAAACATCAAGGCCGTCACTTCACAGAAGGCGCTGTTAGGGCAGTAGGCTTGTGGATCATCAGTGGCAAAAGGCTCATCAGCTCTGTTCTTCACAGTTGCATCATCTATCGAAAGCTCCGTGGCAAAATGGAAGAACAACAAATGGCAGATCTTCCACCAGAACGCCTTTGCACAGCTCCTCCTTTCACTTTCATAGGGCTGGATGTCTTCAGCCTGTGGAATGTCACTTCACGCAGAACAAGAGGAGGACGCCCAAAGTAAACGCTGGGCAGTTATTTTCACTTGTATGAGCACCACAGGAGTCCATATCAAAGTGATAGAAACCATGGACACATCAAGCTGCATCAAAGTGCTCAGAAGGTTCCAGCAAAACAACTCAGGTCGGATTGCGGAACCAACTTCATTGGAGCAAGTAATGAGCTAGGATTGAAAAGGGAATCACAAGAAGCCACAGTTCAGAGGTACTTAAGCGAACGTGGCTGCGCATGGTAATTCAGTTCAAAGCTTGAGTGCAGTATATAGAGACTTAATTATCTATGAATGAGTTTGTATATTTTGTGTACACTGATGAGCCAAAACATTATGATCACCTGCCTAATATGCTTTTGGTCCTCAGAAACTGCAGACTCACCGAGGGATGTACTCTACAAGATCCCTGTGGTATCTGGCACCAATACATTAGTAGTTTAGTTTTAGTCCTATTACAGTTTCAGACGTAGATAAAGCCCTCAAACATTTGGACACGACAAAATCTGCAGGCCCTGACAAACTGGATCCTTACTTTTTAAAGTTAGTTGGTAATTTTATTTCCGTGCCCTTAACTTTTTAATCGGTGCTTGAACACAAATGTCATTCCGTCCATTTGGAAATCAGCTTTTGTAGTTCTCCTGTTAAAAGGTGGTGACCCTGCTATCTTAAATAACTACAGACCGATCTCTAAATTGTCTGTCCTGGTCAAGGTTTTAGAGTCTCTTGTCAGTGATCAATTGAAGATTTTCTTAGACAGTCAAAATTTTCTATCTGACTTTCAATCCGGTTTTAGAAAAAGGCATAGTACAACATCTGCAGCTCTTAAGGTTTTAAATGACTTTATTGAATCCATAGACAACAAGCAGCATTGTGCAGCCCTTTTTATTGACCTTTCTAAGGCATTTGATACAGTGGACCACACAGTGCTTAAGCACAGTGCTTGTGGAGGGCTGGACTTTCTGAACAAACTGTAAGTTGGTTTGTTAATTACCTTACAGACAGAACTCAGTGTGTGCAGGCGGAGGGCAATACCTCGTGCCACAGGGATCAGTGCTGGGTCCACTGCTTTTCATCCTCTATATAAATAACATAAATCATAACGTATCGAAAGGAACATTTTATTTTTATGCAGATGACACTGTACTGTATTGCTCAGCACCTACAGCAGTCCAGGTCCTCTCCCAATTACAATTTGATTTTAATATGCTTCAACAGAACATTTATGATCTAAAAAAAAATCTGCCTTCGATCATCACTTCTCAGGGTAAGAAGATTGAATGTGTTTCTAAATACAGATATCTCTGTATTTTAATAGATTAATCTCTTTCTTTTACTTATCATATTCAGCAGCTGGCAAATAGATTAAAACTTAAACTAGGGTTTTATTTTAGAATCAAATCCTGTCTCTCATTCGAATCTAAAAAGAGGTTAGTTGCTGAGAGTTTTCTGCTCTCTCTGCATGGAACAAGTTACAGAAACATTTGAAACTTAATAAGCTTGTCCCATTGGTTGCTTTTAAGAGGATATTAATTGACTTGGAAGAAGCCACATCTGGCTGTAGTTGTTCTGCATGATATTTTAAGGATTTGTGGTTGATGGATTTGCTAATTTAGTTGTTTTATGTTCTTGTGTATTCTGTGTTGTATGTATGGTTGTACTGCTGCCTGTCTTGGCCAGGACACTCTTGAAAAATAGATTTTTAATCTCAACAAGTATTTTCCTGGTTAAATAAAGGTAAAAAATAAATAATAATAATTAGTGACACATTCCTCCCGTAACCATTCCTCCCGTAACCATCATTCAAATCTTCTATGACTTCTGCCACAATAGACCTTTTGTCGGTAACAACCAGACGGGATAACCTTTGTCGCCCTCATGCATTGATGAGCCTTGGGAGCCCAACACTCTGTCATCGGATTGTGGTTTGTCCCTCCTCGGAACAGTGTCAGTAGGTACTCACCACAGCTGACCGGGAGCACCCCACAAGCCTTGATGTTTCAGAGAAGATCTAACCCAGTTGTCTGGCTATAACAATTGGGCCCTTGTCAAAGTAACTCAGGGTCTTTACTCCTGCTCATTTCTCTTGCATCCAACACGTTGACCAGAACTGATTGTTTGCTTACCATCTAATCTACCCAGATCTTGACATGTGGCCTTGTTAGGAGATAATCGACATTATTCGCTTCACCTGTGAGTAGTCATAATGTTTTTGCTCATCAGTATACAGCATAACCGTTAGGTCATACTATTAGGTATGGCGAGGTTTCTGTAGAAATCAGCCTCAGGCTACAAAACATATTTGTATTCAGACTACTGTTCAAACGTTTGGAGTCACTTAGAAATGTCCTTGTTTTTGAACGAAAAGCAAAACATTTCTCCATTAAAATAAAATCTGATTGATCATAAATACAGGGTTGATATTGTTAATGTTGTAAATGACTGTTACAGCCTCAAACAGCTGATTTTTAATGGAATATCTACACAGGTGTACAGAGGCCTGTTATCAGCAACCATCAGTCTTGTGTTTCAGTCGCATGTTGTGTTTGCTAATCCAAGTTTATCATTTTGAATAACAAATTGATCATTAGAAATCACTTTTGCAAATATGTCAATACAGCTGAACACTATTGTGCTGATTAAAGAAGCTATAAAACTGGTCTGCTTTAGATTAGTTGAGTATCTGGAGTAAAAGCAATTGTGGGATCGATTACAGGCTCAAAAAGGCCAGAAAGAACATTCTTCTGAAACTCGTCAGTCTTTTTCGTGTTCTGAGAAATGAAGGCTATTCCATGTGAGAAATTGCCAAGAAACTGAAGCTCTCATACAATCTGGTGTATTACTCTCTTCACAGAACAGTGCAAACTAGTTCTAACCAGAACAGAAAGAAGAGTGCGAGGGCCCAGGGCACAACTGAACAAGAGGACAAATACATTAGTGTCTTGTTTGAGAAACAGACAACTCACAGGTCCTCAACAGGCAGCTTCATTATACAGTACAAGCAAAACACCAATCTCTATGTCAACAGTGAAGAGGCGACTCTGGGATCCTGGCTTTTTAGGCAGAGATGCAAAAAAAAGGCATATCTTAGACTGGCCAATAAAAAGAAAAGATAAAGGTGGGCATAAGAATGCAGACACTGAACAGAGAAAGATTGGGAAATAAGGCCAGACAATATTTAGGTTTGTTTTTTTGTAATGCTTATCAAAGAATCAGAATACAAGCAAATATGGTTAAATAGGCGTGTGGGTGTTGTACAGCAAAAACAAACCATCTTCATTTTCCAGATACTCTACTGAGTCTATATGGTGTATGTACGAGTTGCCTCTCCAACGGATAAGTATTCTGGGTAGGTTATTTGACCTGTTTTAGAAAACATTCATGTTTGTTTCTGGCTGAGAAGGTCACAGCAATATACAGAAATAGACCAACAAGTCCCACAGGTTTTTTCCTTTCAGATGTACAGTAGTAACCTACTTGTTTTTATTACTTCTGTATTTTCAAGGTACTTCTTACTAAAATTCACTGCAAAGCAGGGCATGATTACAATGCAATGCATAAATGAAAAAAATATGACACATAAAAAACACAGAGAACCAAATGCATTTAGTGATAATGATGAACTAGTTATGTTGTATACATTAATTATGTATCTCGAATCTCTAATATAGAAGGACTATCACAGTTTGAGTCCCAATCATTACTGGGGCCTATACCTCTTGTCCATAACACTCACCCTGAAATATGTAGTGTCCTGCTCACCCTGCTCTGTGTGCTGCTGTTTGTGCCGTCCTGTCCTTGTGACAACTGTGTCTGATGTTTTGCTGTGTACAGACAAGAAGGCAGTTTTTAACCATCATATCAGGACCAGATTTTCTAGTTGGTTGCCATCTGAGGAAAAGCCTAGAGGCCTGAGTCACTCCCGCTAATCAGCTACATTACTAGCTGTACTACTAGCACTACTAGAAATACTAGCTTGTTCAACGGGAAATATACTGTGTTGGCTTGGTCACATGTTGGTCACAGATAATTCTATACTCTTTAATTCATCCATATCACTATTTAATGTGCTCTACATTCTTTGGGAGAACACAGAGCTACAGTGACTAATATATTTCAGCCTGTACTACTCACAATAATGATGATGCAATCCTAATATTTTTTATTGTAAAACTGTAATTGTTTGTATAGCCTTCCATCTCTGTGACCTGCGTCTTTACTTACATTCAAAGAGGTGTTAATAATGTCAGTTAAGACTGTAGTACACAGCATTAGAAAGCAAAAATTATTCACATGTATTAGTTACCTTGCTTTTGGCCTATGTTTGATTGGTGTGTTTAAAGTATTTTCTTAAATATAAAATAATAGGCCCGTTGACTTAGGGGACATATATACTGGAAAATAGTTTTTGCCGGACAGTGTAAGCGGAGCCGGCCAAGAAGAGTAGATGTCTCTTACTGGCTGACTGACCCTTGTTAAATAGCATAATGATTAGAGACGCAGACCTGCAAACAATAGGTCCCACGTTCAAATCTCGTCACAATCAAAACACATTATGTATTAGGATTTGTGAATAAAGTGGAAAAACACATGTCGCCTTGAGATGCAATACCTAACTCTTATGTTTCTTTGTGTCCACATGTTCTGTAGCCTACTATTTTGTTTCTTCATTTAACCTCAAGTTCGGATGTTTTGTGCTTCTTCGCATATCAACAGTTGAACAGGTACAGTAACATTATCTAACTTAGCTAAATCGTGTTTCTTAGTGTATCAACAAGTTAGTATATTTTCCTTATTCCTCGTAACTCATATCAACTGGAATGTAATGTTAGCTAAATCGTGTTTCTTTGTGTAACGTTATGAATCAATCAAATGTATTTTACAAAGCCCTTTTTACAACAGCAGTTGTCACAAAGTGCTTTTACAGAGACACCCATCCTTAAACCCCAAGGAGCAAACAACAGTAGTGTTGAATTTCAGTGGCTAGGAAAAACTCCCTAAGAAGGCTGAATTTTAGGAAGAAACCTAGAGAGGACCCGGGCTCAGAGAGGTGACCAGTCCTCTTTTGGCTGTGCCGGGTGAAATATTAGGAGTCCAATTGGAATAATTAATAAATGTATGTGGGCTAAATCCAGAGTCTATTTAAATTTAGACTAGGTCAGAAGCAAGGACAGGGACAGCAACGGGCCCCCCAAACCAGGTACTCCGCAGGTGTGGACCAGGACCTCATGTCCTCCTAAAGTTTAAAACAGGAGGAGACTGGGAAAATTCAGAAATGCATTCCTGAAATATCAACAACGATTTATAGTGGAGAAGGAGAACTAAGTGGGGAAGGAGAACTGACCCAATCCCCCAGCACAATAGTATAGCAGCGTAAGACCTTGAGACTGAGACAGGGGGGGTCGCCACTGTGGCCCTACCCGGGGGAGGCCCTGGACAGGGCCCAACAGGCAGGAAATCAATCCACCTACATTGCCAGGCATCAACCAAAGGGACCCCCACCAACTGCAACCCCCCTGAATGAGGGCCGAGTATTGCTAGCAGCGTACAGCCCAATTGCACAGAGAGACAACAGCAAGCCAGTGACTCTTCCCCCGAGTGCATTGGAGGGAGGGCATCCCAGTGGCAACGAGAGCCCACCTGGCAAGACAGCAAGGGTGGACAGTATCAAGCCTTCTGGTCACCTTCACACCCCCGGGCCAGGCTACACCTAATCATAAACCGTGCTGTAGAGATGGGTTTAATATAATTTTATAATTATTTTCATTAAATGTTTTGTTACCTGTCCTCTCTGAACTTGTGACTCCAACAGCTCTGCTATTGTTGGAGGTGGTACTTCAGGAACAAGACCAAGTTGTCTTGGTTCTTTGTGTCGGACAACTCTCTTCCTTGGCATCCCCTTGTTTGATCTTGGCCGTCTCCCCAAAATGGCTTTCTGGAGGTCAGGGATGTAGAGGCAGTTCTTCTACCACCAGTGTGCAGACACCCCATCTGCTAGACTTCTTTTTATAATTATCAGTAACTGTTGTTGACAAAAGGTAAATAACAGAGCGATAAATTACTCAAAATATTAAATTCACAAATACACATCTGTATTATCATCCTGTACAATATTAAGGAGAGTTGCATTCATTGTCCTCAGTTTTATTTAAGTTAAAACGATGTGCTTGGGACAGTCACACCATATGAGCTTCTTCATGTTTGGTTGAACATTTTAGAAAAAGTGATGCAAAACTGCATGAATGTTCAGTATGTTCGCATGAAACAGCATGTTCTGAACAATATAAAAAGGTTTTTGACAAGTAGAAATGTTATTTGTTTGTGTTTGATGCTCAGGACCACGAAAAGGCCATGTCACGTCAACCACCCATGTGTTCTCTTCTGTCACGTCAACCACCCATGTGTTCTCTTCTGTCACGTCAACCACCCATGTGTTCTCTTCTGTCACGTCAACCACCCATGTGTTCTTGTCTGTCACGTCAACCACCCATGTGTTCTCTTCTGTCACGTCAACCACCCATGTGTTCTCTTCTGTCACGTCAACCACCCATGTGTTCTCTTCTGTCACGTCAACCACCCATGTGTTCTCTTCTGTCACGTCAACCACCCATGTGTTCTTGTCTGTCACGTTAACCACCCATGTGTTCTTGTCTGTCACGTCAACCACCCATGTGTTCTCTTCTGTCACGTCAACCACCCATGTGTTCTCTTCTGTCACGTCAACCACCCATGTGTTCTCTTCTGTCACGTCAACCACCCATGTGTTCTTGTCTGTCACGTTAACCACCCATGTGTTCTTGTCTGTCACGTCAACCACCCATGTGTTCTCTTCTGTCACGTCAACCACCCATGTGTTCTCTTCTGTCACGTCAACCACCCATGTGTTCTCTTCTGTCACGTCAACCACCCATGTGTTCTTGTCTGTCACGTCAACCACCCATGTGTTCTCTTCTGTCACGTCAACCACCCATGTGTTCTTGTCTGTCACGTCAACCACCCATGTGTTCTCTTCTGTCACGTCAACCACCCATGTGTTCTTGTCTGTCACGTCAACCACCCATGTGTTCTTGTCTGTCACGCAGCAGACTATGATCGATGTGCCATTATTTGATCTAGGTTATAATGTGTATTGTGCTCAGTGGGATGTTTTCAAGGTATTATACAGTAGTAGTTACTTTGGATGTCAATCACTTGAACACCACTTTCAGAATCACATACAATACTTTACCAAGAATAGCTCTCTGTTATCAGAGCTTTTGCAACAAAACCAAAAGTGATTGACAATGTCTTATGTCCATGAGAGAAGTATATACAAGCCTTGCATCCTGTAAATGTGTTAAATAGTCACCATATTGGCTGTATACCCACCACAACATTGGCTGTATACCCATTAACTACGCATTGTGTCCTGTCCTTTACACCCATAGTACCACACATTTTCTTAGCCAGGTCCTTGGTCCCATGCAACATATGGAGGAAATGGACAATGCCAGTGTTCTTGCACTTCCCTTCATCTGTAATAGCACACGCTTTAAACACCTGCAAAACCTGCTCGTACGACCCAACATGGGAAATGGCAGTGTTGTACTTACTGATCAATGCTGAAATCTGAATGTGTGCATCTGTGCAGATTCCTTCAGTGGAACCTCTAAGCGGAGCTGGTCAATTGTCTTCCTTTTCCATTATGATTAGGTTCCTCTTGGTCTCCCGCTTGTCTATTGTACCAATTTTGAGAATATCTTTGGAGTTATTCTCGAGAGTTATATACAGTTGTGCTCATAAGTTTGCATACCCCGGCAGAAATTGTGAAATTTCGGCATTGATTTTGAAAATATGACTAATCATGCAAAAAATTATGTATTTTGAGGATAGTGATCATATGAAGCCATTTATTATCACAATCATATAAATCGTAATGATAACAGAAATCACCCAAATGGCCCTGATCAAAAGTTTACATACCCTTGAATATTTGGCCTTGTCACTGACACACAAGGTGACACACAGGTGAAAACGGCAATTAAAGGTACATTTCCCACAGCTGTGGCTATTAAAATTGTAATCTGTGTATAAATAGTCAATGAGTTTGTTAGTTATCACATGGATGCACTGAGCAGGCTAGATACTGAGCCATGAGGAGCAGAAAATAACTGTCAAAAGACCTGCGTAACAAGGTGATGGAACTTTATAAAGATGGAAAAGGACATAAAAAGATATCCAAAGCCTTGCAAATACCAATCAGTACTGTTCAATCATTTATTAAGAAGGCAAAAATTCTGGGATCTCTTGATACCAAGCCAAGGTCAGTTAGACCAGTGAAGATTTCAGCCAAAACTACTCTGGAAAGAAAACGGTGTGGTTGTTTCAAGGAGCACAATACGACAGTCCTTGAACAAAAATGACGAGACGAGTGACGAGACCAAAATAGAGCTTTATGGTCACAACCATATGTGCTATGTTTGGAGAGGGGTCAACACAGCCTATAGTGAACAGAATACCATCCCCACTGTGAAGCACGTTGGAGACTCACTGATGTTTTGGGGTGTGTGAGCTCTAAAGGCACGGGGGAATTTTGTGAAAATTGATGGCAAGATGAATGCAGCATGTTATCAGAAAATACTGGCAAACAGTTTGCATTCTTTTGCACGAAAGCTGGGACGCTCTTGGACTTTCCAGCTCGACAATGACCCTAAAAACAAGGCCAAGTTGACCCTCCAGTGGTTACAGCAGAAAATGCTGAAGGTTCTGGAGTGACCATCAGTATCCTGACCTTAACATCATCAAGCCACCCTGGGGAGATCTCAAACGTGCGGTTCATCCAAGACAACCAAAGCCTTTGCATGACCTGGAGGCATTTTGCCAAGATGAATGGGCAGCTACACCACAAGAATTCAGGGCCTCATAGACAACTGTTACAAAAGACAGCATGCAGTCATTGATGCTAAAGGGGGCATAACACAGTATTAAGAACAAAGGGTATGCAGACTTTTGAACAGGGGTCAGTTTTTTTTCTTTGTTGCCATGTTTGTTTTATGATTGTGCCATTCTGTTATGACCTACAGTTGAATATGAATCCCATAACAAATAAAATACATGTGTTTTGCCTGCTCACTCATGTTTTGTTTACAAATGATACATACAGCTCTGGAAAAAATTTAGACCATTGCAAAATTATCAGTTTCTCTGGTTTGACTTTTCATAGTGTTTGAGTAAAATGAACAGTTTTGTTTTATTTTATAAACTACTGACAACATTACACCCAAATTCCAAATTAAAATATAGTCATTTAGAGTATTTATTTGTAGAAAATAACTACTGGTCAAAATAACCAAAAAAATATGCATTGTTTTCAGACCTCAAGTAATGTTAAGACATCAAATTCATATTCATTTTTCAACAACAAAGTATTAATGTTTTCACTTAGAAAGAGTTCAGAAATCAATATTTGGTGGAATAACCTTGATTTTTAATCACAGCTTTCATGTGTCTTGGTATGCTCTCCACCAGTCTGTCACATTGCTGTTGGGTGACTTTATGCCACTCCTGGCACAAAGATTCAAGTAGCTTGGCTTTGTTTGATGGCTTTTGACCATCCATCTTCCTTTTGATCAAATTCCAGAGGTTTTCAATGGGGTTCAGGTCTGGAGATTGGGCTGGCCATGACTGGGTCTTGATCTGGTGGTTCTCCATCCACACCTTGATTGATCTGGCTGTGTGGCATGGAGCATTGTCCTGATGGAAAAAAATATTCTCAGAGTTGGGGAACATTGTCAGAGCAGAAGGAAGCAGGCATTCTTCCAGGATAACCTTGTACTTGGCTTGATTCATGTGTCCTTCCCAAAGACAAATCTGCCTGATTCCAGCCTCGATGAAGCATCCCCAGATCATCACCGATGCTCCACCAAATTTCACAGTGGGTGCGAGACACTGTGGCTTGTAGGCCTCTCCAGGTCTCCATCAAACCATTAGATGACCAGGTGTTGGGCAAAGCTGAAAATGTGACTTGTCAGATATGATGACCTTACTCCATTCCTCTACGGTCCAATCCTTATGGTATTTTGCAAACTTCAGCCTGGCTCTTCTTTGCTTCTCATTAATGAAGGGCTTTTTTCTAGCTTTGCATGACTTCAGCCCTGCCCCTTGGAGCCTGTTTGGAACCGTCCTCACCGTGCACTTCACCCCAGCTGCTGTTCGCCATTCTTTTTGTAGGTCATGTGGTGTCATCGGTTGTTGAGTGACATTTCGAATGAGTTGGCGGTCATCTCGATCAGTGGACAGTCGTTTTTGCCCTCTGCAGTCTGTAGTTTTGTTGTCCCCAATGTCTGTTGCTTGACCTTGTTCTTATGATCCACAGTCTTTGAAATTTTCAGGATGGAAGCAACCTTACGCTCACTGTATCCCTCTGCCAATAAAGCCAGAATTGAACCCTTCTTTTCCTCACTCAAAGCTATTCTTTTCAAGTATTTTGTCACACTGAATATATTTTTTTTAATTCAAATTACCTTTGGGAAAAACTACTCACACAGCTTTTGCCATCTAGCTGGTCCTATTGCAAGAGGATAGTGATGATCACAGCAGTGGTTTTAATGCTTTTCCTCGTTAAATTTGATTTGGTTCAGGTAATCACCTAATCAGTACCTCATTAAGTAAAATGACCTGTGCCTGTGTTTGAATTAACAGACACCGGAATAAAAGGGCTGCCATACATGTAGAGATACTGATTTAAGAAAAATTAAGAGTGATCTCTGTATGCTCAGTACTGTGCACAATGCCATAAGAATTTAGAAACTGTACATATTCTGCAATGGCAACAATAGACACTTCAAGTTTACTGTTATGCATATTATTAGCAATTAACTAGAAAAAGACTAAAAAATCACCAAGGGCAAAAACCTGGTTCTTTCTCTGGTGGCAGCTGGCGACAACTGTCCTCTTCTCCTTCCAAAAGTATTTTAGTGTCAACACAGTATGAGTCCTGGACAGTGAAGAATGTGTTTCTGGACACCATCCCCATGTTCATAAACTTAATAAGCAGAGAAACCTTGGAGTAATTGTTCCCAGAGAGAAGGATTTTGGTGGACAACATGAAGTCCCCTGGCTGCATGCCATATTTCAGGACTGGCTGGGAGTTCCCCTTCCATATGCTGTGACTGTGGGAACATATCTGATGGAGGAAAAAAGAGCAAAGACATGAAGTACAATAAGGAAAACTACCAAGCAAGGCTAAACAGAAAACAGACGGATGAACACCAAACCTTACTCATTACAATAGGGTTGCTGTGCCCCTTGACTTGGCTTGTGTTCAAAAGGTTGAGTCACTCAGTACCTGTCACTGTGTCTCTGTACAGACATTTTCATATGAAAAGCTCAAGGAATGAGGCATAGGTTTTCATCGTATGTGATGGATGTGTGCTGTCCGATGATGTCATCCTCACACAGTACTCTTGGATTTTCCGGAAAAGGGTGAATGTCTGGGATAGGAGACTCCTCACGATTGGGTACATCATGCACTGTTTCTTCCATCTCCATGACCAGAAGACTCTATGCAAACCTGTGCTTGAATTGCACTGTCACATACCACACATTAACAGTGGGATCATAGTCGTCATCTGAGCTGTCTTCCTCCTCTGTCTCATATTTACTAATACCAAAGTTGTCTTCATCGTCGCTGTGGGGAGCCAAGCTCTCGTCTGGCCATTAGATATTGAAAAAAACTGTGATGCATAATCAAGTGTGAAATGGATATTTAATTTACACACTGTTTATCAGATCATATAATTCTCATCCACATTACCTGGGTCCTCAGCAATGCTCATTGACCTCATGCTAAATACAAAATAGATTTGTTTCAGGGACATGAATACTGTACATAAAAAATTATAAAGATGAAGCTAAAACTGATCATGCTTTAAATGGGCTAATAACCTCTCTTCTAATGTTTCAACTTCAGTTGGTTCTGCTAGGTCACGATAGAGCAAATATTTTCATCCACAAATTGCATGGAACGAGATGGGTGACACCTTGACACACATGATGTAGAAAGGCCTGGGATCACTGCATTGACTATTTCATAAAATTGCAATAACATAAAAAATGAAAATAAAAAAAGTTACTGCATACACTATCAAAGAAACCCACAAAAACATGTCATTAAGAAAAGTATATTTGGATTACCCAAAAATTGGCAACAATGAAAGCTCATCGATATGATTCCACAGGTAATCTCGGGAAGATACATCTTTTCATTATACAAGTGTGTCTGAACAGGCAACATGTTTTGTCGCTGCACACCTAGTTTTTGTAGTCCGGTGGTGGTTTTGAATCGTGCTCTGGGGGACTTTGGATGCTGAGGCATGTGGGGGGTGCACTGTTTTCTATTGTAACAAATGATAAAACTGCTGTGTGCTATGGGCTGCTGGAGAAGAACTCTTGCGACATATGTTACATCCTCCAATCTTCCTCATGCTTGACTTGAAGTGTGACCAGTGAAGAGGGCTGCTTAGCCAATGACGGTTAAGATCCTGTGATATCGCGACAACCTAAGACAGGCATAGTCGTGCATCTGGTCACAATCCACAATATACATACCAGAGGTACATGTGTATGTAACACAGAAACAGAATCTGTGCTGAACAAATAGCACAATGACTAGACCAAGAACATGTGGTGCTTTCCAGGTCCGGGGAGGTTGTCGAGTGTCACTCAGATTCCCAACTGCACACATTGTTATAGTCTCACTGGAGACTGATGCACCAACCCACGTGCTGATTGTTTTTGTGGTTTTCCTGGAACGTGGGCCCTCACAACCCCGGGTATAAAAGCAATGGGAAAAGAGGGTGTGCAGAAAAAATGCTAATAATGACAGTATTCACCACTGACTTGGTTGACATTAATAATGACAGTATTCACCACTGACTTGGTTGACATTAATAATGACAGTATTCACCATTGACTTGGTTGACATTAATAATGACAGTATTCACTATTGACTTGGTTGACATTAATAATGACAGTATTCACCGTTGACTTGGTTGACAATAATAATGACAGTATTCACCATTGACTTGGTTGACATTAATAATGACAGTATTCACCATTGACTTGGTTGACATTAATAATGACAGTATTAACTATTGACTTGGTTGACATTAATAATGACAGTATTCACCATTGACTTGGTTGTCATTAATAATGACAATATTCACCATTGACTTGGTTGACATTAATAATGACAGTATTCACCATTGACTTGGTTGACATTAATAATGACAGTATTCACCGTTGACTTGGTTGACATTAATATTGACAATATTCACCATTGACTTGGTTGACATTAATAATGACAGTATTCACCATTGACTTGGTTGACATTAATAATGACAGTATTCATCATTGATTTGGTTGACATTACGTAATAGAGGCACACCAGATATGGTGCTAGTAATGACACTATTCACCATTGACTTGGTTGACATTAAGTAATAGAGGCACACCAGATATGGTGCTAATAATGACACTATTCACCATTGACTTGGTTGACATTAAGTGATAGAGGTACACCAGATATGGTGTACTTAGATTCAAAGAGATACTACTTAGCCTATACTGTTCACGAAATCAACTAGCTAAATTAATGCATGTCCTGTATCAACATTCACAAATTACATTGGCCCTTTTTATATTGAACTATTGTCCTGCTGCGAGGTCCAAGAATGTATTATATTGAATAATTTAGTTAGATCTTTTCTGACAATATCTTTCAGTATGAATTAATCCTAATGCTGCTTTCTGCCTTTACAGTATCAATGAAGTTAAGAGAACCTGTTTGAGTGGCAGCCATTTTTATTAAAGACATAATACCCCCTGCAACTTATTTCAAGGACTGGTGTGCCAGTTCCTTAAATTATCCACACTTTTACCTTGTTACAAGTTAATATTTTGGTACATGTTAATATGGGTATCATATTATACCCTTTTCCAGGACTGACTTTGGTATTTTATAAGCCATCTTGTTTTTCAGGCTAAGTAGTGTTTTTGCACCCTGCACTTATTTCTCAGTTGAAGTCTTCTTCAAAACCACACCTACCTCTTGGAGAGTGTTTCTGATCTGTTAATTAGTTCTTTGTTGGGCACTTTTTTGTCATTCACTACAGAGGTATTTTATTCTTCTTCTTTGACATTTTTTAACAAGGCAAATTGATTAATGACCAATTCTTATTTTCAGCATTGACCTAGGGGGAATGTTAGGGGTATATCAGGAGCAATTAGGGTTTACTGTCTTGCTTGGAGACAGTTTTCACCTTGACAGTAGGGAGATTGGAACCAGAAACCTCAGATGCTCTAACCACTGTGCACCCAACGCCACAACAATAAAACCTGTACTCCTAGTTTATACATGATATAATGTCTAAGCAACACGTTTGTTACTTATTCCTGCCCTGAACATTCCACAAAATACATAGAACTTCACTTTAAATACTGACAATGGCTCACTGACTAGGATCTCATTAAGCAGGCTGAGACAATGCAAATAGTGTCCAAAGCGTGGCTACTTTGAAGAATCTACAATATTTCGTTACATTTGTTCTGTTTAACACTTTTTGGGTTGCTACAAGGTTGCATATGTGTTATTTCATAGTTACGATGTCTTTACTATTATTCTACAATCTGGAAAACAGTAGAACTGAAGAAACACCCCTTAATGAGGAGACCTGGTAATAAATGTATATCATCGTCATCGTCTGGCCCTCAATGCAAAGAAAACCAAGGAGCTAATTGTGGATTACAGGAAGTAAAGGCTGCAGCCTCGCCCAGTTCTCATCGATGGTCCACATCTCCGAGGACCCCTTTAGGACCTTAGTGCTGCTATCTCTGCATCCTGGTTGCTCATGCTACCCTACTACAATACTCCTTTATTTGCCTTGTTTGCACTTCTAGAATACCATTTAGAATTTGCCATTTGAACCCAATCAACTATTATCCCACTTGTAACATACACTATATTTAATACTTGTACATTTTCTGCCTTCCTCTATTTGCCTTAATTACACGTTTAATATTGACATTTGAACTGCATTTGCCTTCATTGCACATCTATACATTCCACTTGTAACATACACATGCTTAGTACTTGTGAATACTTCCATCCTCTATTTGCACTTCTGGTTAGATGATAACTGCATTTCGTTGTACTGTATTCAGTAACTACTTGATAGGGTTTATGCCGTAGCTGTCTTTTTTTCTCAGTAAATGATTTGATGACAATGACCCCTGTTTGGACTTGTGGAAGAGGGTATGTTACTGAAAATATTTGAAGTTTACTGACATCTAGTGGTCTGTTTAGGTACTTCAGATTATCACACTGCTGTCCTTCATGTTTTCGGGCCCTCTAGGTGGCTTTTGTGAAATGCTAACGCACACTTCCTGAATGTGTGCTCCATGTGTAATCCTAACCCACTTTTCCAAACTCCAGAACTTTCACTCAACTAAATATTATCCTCAGAACAATTTTATCTGGCATTGAAACCAGACTTTTCTCTGAAGAGCCACACAAAAGTGACACTACTGAATACTACTTGTTGCTATTCTACTGTGTAATGCCAAATAAAACGTTATCGTTGTATCTATCATTACCATGATGTCAGAGATTATGCTGTAGTCTACTGACAATACACAAACACCACAACTGTTCCTGTTTGTGGTGTTTATTCTACTGTCATTTGCACTTGAAATGTACCGTAAAGGAATTTTGAAAGCCAAAACTGTTCAAGGAAAAGCAGGGGTGAACAAGTAAAGGCCTTTTTACATAGGTACAGTGTTACAGATAAGATAAAAGTTTATTCTAGCCTCAGACTCTTGCCTGACATGGGTCAGGCCTGAGATTTTCGTCTACATCAAAGGCTGTGTTTTCTCTTGCCAGGCAACGGATACATTTCCTGGCATACCTGACCCACCCCTTACAGGAGCATGGTAAAAGAAAGATTGATGATTTGTGAATCTAGGATTATTCATGTAGTTCCGGACCAGAATAGAATGATGGAAACTTCTATTGTCTCTAATGACATTTGAACAGGGCTGTTCTACTTGCACTTTTCTCTAACAAGAGCTTCCAATAGGCCATCCAGGAATGCCAGATACCTTTGTTATCTGCGCCAAGAGTGGCCTGGCACTGAAGGGTCCCATGGATCAAAGTGTGCTGGCCACAGACATCCACATAAACACGTTGGCATCTCTTCATCTTGGCTTTGTGAGAGTGAACCCTGACTAATCCACACACATGAACTCTTGTAAGGTATCAAGAGTATTTTCTAAATAAGATCATTATTACTGCGATAGATTTAAATGCAAAATCCAGCAAACCATATTGGAACAAGTAGACCATTGTGCATCCTACACTATATAGTGGAATATTATACATTAATTATTGCATAAACACATACTTGCGCATACTGAAAACAGCTCTTTTACTCCTGGGTTTCTCTGGATTGGAATCTGGTGCACTTATTTAATTCTCACATGGTTGTGCTGAACGATGCAATCTATTGTGGAAAGTCTGACTCTCTACACACTGGAAAATGTCTTTGTCTTCATTTATTCTTGTCTGGTTTTCTCTGCGTCGTATAAGGTTGTTTAACCATGTTCAAAATGGGTAGTTCCTAGGCGTGAGAACAAATGCATCGTCTAACACCATCAACTGGTCAGATGATTGCATGTCCCAATTCTGCAAAAGGAAACAAATCAGAATCAGAGTTTTATTGCCAAGGAAGTTTCACAACAAACAAGGAATTTGTTCTGGTTGTTGGTGCAACAATTTATAGGAAGGAATAAGGGAAACAAAAACAAATAAGAACAGTGGACTATGCATAAAAATAGTCTACTGTGGATTCATAAATAAAAAATTAAAAAGTATATGTAAGGTGCAAGATTATTCTCAGTTGAGGGTTGTGTGTGTATGTGGGGAGCGGGCTGTAGTCAATTTGGTTCCGAAGGTGGTGCCCAGAAAGTGAAAGGACTCCACAGAGTGGACTGGGGAGCCACCCAAGGCGAAGGGGGATGGGCAGTCGGGCTTCTCCTGAAGTCCACTATCATCTCCAAAGTGTTTGGCAACCATATAGATTTACATGCATTTGTTTTATAATTATGGATACAGGTCTTACCTTCATGTAATTTTCTGGTAATGCCCTGCTCGTACAGTTTCAGAATACAGTAGCGGAAGATTGTTTTACCATAAAGAGGATTAGAATTGTATGAATTTAAGTTTGGTACATTGAATGGCAGTGTTTTCTGTATGACAACACATGGTGACAAGTGTGCTTTACACAGAGGAGTGTAGAAATGTGCAGAAAAAAAAGTTGAATGTGCACCTTTCATTTGGATGTTTGCAACCACACATGAATATCCAACCACATATCATCCCTGTATTTGCGCACTCACAATCTCACATGTTACATCATTGAATAGATTAGCCAATGTAAAGTCTTAATGCTCCTTATGTTAAATATGATAAATGTTGAAAAACATTACAACAATCAGTAAAATATAAAGTATTGTGCTAATAATACTGCATCTGTCAAATAGTACATGTTATTAACATTCTTTCAGCTTTTGACTGAAAGTAAATAAAGAGGGATTCCATAAGGCACTATCCTTGGACCTCTGTGATTTTCAGTATCATTTTATTAGTTGATTCCTAGATGCACTCAAAGATATTATACTATATTATAAATTGGTCCCCGTTTTTTGAGTACCACATCATTCAGTTGTGTATTATATCAGCTATTTCATATAGAATAATATAATCTGCATATCAAATAGAATGCCGGTCATAAAATATAATTGTATTAAATTCGGTGTGATTTAAATCCCAGAATGTATGTTTATCTGTCTCAGAGTAGTGGTTACCAGATGATTATATTGGATCTTATCTTCTACTTATAAATAGATGAGAATATGAATGATTCAGATTCATCTTGTAGATTCTGACCTAGACAGTGCAGAGTTCCGAGCGATGACATCATATGGCTGTCGGCCCTTTCCTATCTCTCTCCGACATCGAGCCATTCAGTGAGGAAGGAGATGGACTCCGCAGTCCTCAAACTAACAAACACACGTACACGCAGAGGGCAGTGCCACAGTGCACGTACTGTATACTCTGCAGGAAGTTATTAACTGTATAAGATCAAAGCCAGTGGACAGGATAAACATTCTTTCCCCCAACTCCTCTAGGCAACAAACAGCTTCCTCCCCTGACTTCCTTTGCAGTCAGTCCCACCACCACATATTGTTACCACATGACCAGTCCTCTTGCTGCTGAGTAATATGTGGATCAAACCAGATTACTGGGCATATGACTCAGAACCATGGCCCGTATCTATGAAGCATCTGTGGGTGCTAATGTAGGATCAGGTCCTCCCTGTCCAGTAAATTATATTCATTAGGATCTAACTGGTTAAACTTAACCTAGTCCAGCACTCAGAAGGACACATCTAAATGATTTATAATATTTTGTGTTACACATAACCAAGACTCAAATCGACATGTGTAATTTATTACTTTTTGCAGTTGTATGTAAGTATTTTAAATATTTCACAATAAATGCACAAAAACAAAACATTCACCAGAAGTAATTGAAATATTTCACTTTGAAAGTATGAACAACTTTACTTGTAACATTAGCAAGGAGGAAAATGAATGAGTGTGTTCCAGTTTCCTCAGCTGTTTTTCATTATAATTATTATCAATGACAACTCATTTTGTTATTAGATTAAATAAAAAAAGTTTCTAAAATCACAGACAAGGCTACTTGTTTTTTTTTTTACTTACCAATATTTGTAGTAAATGGGCAAAATATGTACATTTTAGCCAGCAAAAATAATAATATTTTGGCTGCAATTCTTTGTAAAGTGAAGTGATTCATTTCCTTCTAGACTGACCACATGACTCTGAACTTGCAGTAGAGGGCAGTAGTCACAAGTAGAGCTCTGGCATACAACTCTGATCAAAAATACTTGCATGTTGTGGAGTGATTGTACCAAGTTGGTAACTGAGACCAGGAGGAAACTTGATAACAGATAACATTGGTTAAGGAGTGAGTAAATAAGCTACAGTGATTGTTGCTGGGAAGGACAGAAAGTGAAACTAAGTGGTTGCACCCCAACCACAGAGCTGTACACAATATGGTAACTCCTTAAACTCAGAACCCGCATACAGGTTGAAAATGGCAGATTTGAACACTCAAATGGAATGCAGAGGCTGTAATGCAATGTGCTTTACATGTCTTCAGAGTTCAGGCTCTGCGCTTCGCAGCTCTGCATGAGTTTGGACTGACAGCCATTCTACACTTTATGCATTACGCACGACAACAAGGGACACCTGATCCCTCCTTTGAATTGGTTAACGTTCATACATTTATGTAGGATGCCATGTATTTTGAAAGATTAGACGATAAGAATTCTAATAATGTAAGCATTATAATATTGAGCAAGCCGAACAAGTGTCCAGAATGACCCCTTCACAATTCCATATAATTTACTGTGTATCACTATGTTAAATGTAAAATAACAAGATTACATTGTGTCATACCCTGGGTGGTTCAGCAATACACTCCTGAATGAACTCATGACTCATTTATAAGTGAATATAAACACACCAAAATTAAAATCACTTTTTCAGAATTGCCTTGTGAAAGCTTAAGACTAATAAATAATTTTTTATAACTTAGCTAGTCATTTTGGGATTAGAACAAACTTTCAATGGCTCCCAGATGACCCAGTCCCAGATTGATTTAAAATGGGTCTCTTTTGGATTGCAATAAACAACGGTAATTGTGTAACGGCGGGATGCATGGCTGTACTCTGAAACAAAACGACTCTTGTCTGTGACATGAGAGCGGATTAAAATGACTCATGCCACTTTGCAAAGGTGCGTGACCGCTTGGAAGCACCAGCTACTCCTCATATTAGAGCCTCTAATGCCGCTGGGGCTGGATGAGACTGTGGTGACCACAGCAATACCTGGCCTTTCCTCGACATTCCCCAGAGACAGAGAAATAACAATCCCAATGCTCAGGTAGGCTGTCTAGCTCTGATATGGAAGGAAGCAGATGTAGGTCTTGGCGTAGAAGTCCTTCACGGCCTTCTCAAAGGTCCGTATATTATAGTTGGCATTTCTAGCGCTCATGATAGAGAAGATCCTTGAGGGCCAATATAAACATTTCTGGTTTTCATCTTCATAAAAAAAGGACTAATTGAGACCTAGCAAACTAAAGTGAGTGCAATTACCTACCTGGTAGAAACAAAACCCTGACAATGTTTTAACCCTCCTGAAGTTAAATAGCCTTTCCAGCACAGTTGTACTTCTTTCTTGAACAACTCGTGTTGTTCCTTGTTCAGATGGTCAGAATGTCTCTTTCAAGGGGTTCTGTCATTTTACTGCAGGATTGTTGAATTGATTGTCTACACTGAGTTTGGGGTCTAGTTTATACGGGACTATTAAAGCCTCAGCAGCAAAGTATGAGTGGGTCTGGGATCCACCTTTTAGTGTGTGGAGACTGGAGATGATGCATGGACTGTGTGTGTTCCTGATGTAATTATATAACAGGGACAAAGAAATCCTCAAACTGTGGTTGAATGAGAGAAAGGTAACATAAGAGGGACAAGTGTAAAGTCAAATGTTGCATTTAGAGTTGGAATTAAAGTTAGGATTATTATTATTTTATTAATATACCTTTATTTGAACAAGGAACACAGACTGAGACCAAGGTCTCTTTTACAGCTGGGCCCTGCGTATACAAGTTTACACACACAGTTTAGGTAAAATGATTAAAAACAAACAGGAAAAAAGAACAGTGGACAGAAAAAACTAGACTAGACAGAAGACAAAGCACAGGTGTTACTCCCTAAGGGATAATAGATACATGTAAGGTATTAGGGCACCAAAAATGTTTGTATTAACTTTAACATACAACTCAATTTAGAAGGTACAAGCAATTTAATCACTGTATTTCTACATTTACTCAACAATCTGTATGATAATTACAGTGTTTGGCCTGTTGCTCTTACTCCATGATTAAAGCTAAACTTTATCCACAGCCATGTCTACATAATATTGAGAAGAAATAAACAGAACGTTTTTGTCAAGAATGCTTCATGAACTGTTGATTAGCTGATAAACTTTTCATCAGATATTGCTGTAGACAGATTTATCTAAAAAAGGTGCAGGGGCTGGATTCTGACAAATGTTCTCATTTTGTCAGCCTAGTTTAATACCTGACTACCTCTAACTTCCATCATGAGTACATTCATGTAGCTTTGCCCAACTAGAATTGACCTGCGGTGCTAAGTCTCAGTTGACTGGTAATAACTAGTCAGCTATTTAAACTTTGTAGTAGGCCTAATTATCACCATATAACAGAGGGGGCGTGCAGAAAATGTGCTTAGGGGCCCTAACCTCCGGCAGTCTACCATTCATTTGTTAGTCACTCTCACACACATGTTGTCTTGGCATGAGAAATGAATGAAATGTGTTTAAAACATGCATCATCTCTGCCCAAAGCAAAATATGCAGAAAAGGTCTTTTTAAAATGAAAAAATTCAAATGTCTTCCAAATCTGTCACAGGCAGTGCTGTGTGTGCATTTGTATGTTTGAACTGAGACACAGGTGAGAGGAGAGAGGACTGGAATCTCTGTTTCAGCAACAGTTGAGAGAAAAGAGGCGTCTTGAGAATTCCCAAACACTAACACACACACACACACACACTGCATTTAGCTGAATGGTGTGTAATTGTTGAGGAGGGGGAAATGAATGGTGACTTGTTTCCCCTTCCTTTGGCCCGTGCGTCCTCCCGGTGGCGTCCTCCCCTCCAGGCATCATCTACACCAGCCGGCCCACAGTTCAGACTGGCCCAGGCTATGAAGGACATACACATGTTGAAGCAATCAGACCCCATAATTCAGAGGCTCTTAAAGTGAGGGCCAAACCAGAGAAAATGTACAGGGCATGTGTGTGTCACAGCCTCCCAAAGGACTGTAAAGTAGTGTATGTCTCTGTACTGTTTCTCTGACCGCTGTAGGGGGCATGTTACCCACAAGGTGACCCCGGATCGGGAGTCCCTGTTTTCCTGTGGGTTCGTGGTGGGGAGTTTAACCTACATTTCCTAGGCTTGACAAACAAGGTCAACTGAAAACTGAATAATGGTACCCTAGGCTTTTGAGTCAGATTTGCCAGAATGCAATGACCAGTGAAAGCGGACTACAGTGGCGCTCAGGTGGGCACAGACCAACTCATAGTCTTAGTGACTGACTCAGATATCAGTTGTGGCAGACTCCTATGGCAACCCAGCTCCAAAGTAATGGGGCCTACAGTTTCTCCAGATCCAGATATAACTCAGGAACTTTTACAGTATGATGTGACTAATCTGTTGCAAATATGTTAAATGTGGGCTATGATGAGATTAGTTTTTGTAATGTTGCATATTATTTTTCTATTCATGGAAGAAATACTGGCCATGGGGAGGATGAAAACACTTTTAAACAGCAGAAGCCTTGTACTTGTACATTTCAGTTTTATTTAAAACTGATTCTTTAATCTCTGCACTTTTACCCGTAAATTGAAGTTCAGTTTTTACAGTGGAAATAGAAAGAGCATATTGGAGCGATTTACCTTTTCAACGCTGACAAGAAGATCTCAACACCTCCTTAACATTTGCTGGATTGATTTAACAATGCAGAAGAGAATCTCTCCAAAGTGTTCTTCTCGTCAATACAAATATAATCTAGTTTTTTTTTAGATGTTTCTTTAAACCACCTGCTATGTTATGTTTCTTATCCATAGACACACATAAAGCAACACAGTTGGACAGGACAACTCTTAGGGGGTTTGCTAGTTTTATACAGGTCTGCACGGCATACTTTTTCCCTATGCAACTGTACGCCCAATTAAAAATGAATATCAGCTACTGTGTTTATTGATTCATTCTTTTTCATAATTTTGGATTGAAAATATCTAGGTAGACCACCCAACACGTGTTTGAATACAAACCCTATTAGGTTCCAATCACATATTCTCAAATAAATGGGCTTTAATCAGGGTTGGGTAGGTTACTTTTTAAATACAATCCGTTAGAGTTTCAAGTTACCTTTCCACATTTGTAATCAGTAACGTAACTTTTTGATTACTCAAACTCAGTAACATAATCTGATTACTATGAATTACTTTTAGATTACTTTCATATTACGAGGCATTGGAAAACAAATTGGAATAGCCTATAACCAACTGAACACCTTTTGCGGGATCAATCCATGTTACAGTTTATATAGCTGGCCAAAAACGGAAGTCGCCTTTTACCTTATGGGTTGTGTCTGCTACAGTGTCTTTGGAAATGTGTTTCTAAACCAGTGTTTTTACTTCAATATGATTGGGCTACATCTCTACATAACGCTAAAGGTCTGTCAGATATTCAGTCATTCCAATTAATCCAATAAACCTGGATCTTCCAGAATCTGACTTTTTATCTGAACATAACCCAAAATCTAATGATGCTTAAGCCTGTTCTGTTTATTCATGTTTTTAATTGCTTGAAAACATTGTTGAAAAATAAATGGCAATTACTCGAAAAGGGTATTGACATTGTTGTATATAAACATTAAGATACCCTTAGCCTTTCGCGCATAAACTAAATCTGCAGTAGTCTGATGATTTGCTCCACAACGAACATTGTCAAAATGCTGCAGTAACCCCCGGCACAAGAATGCACGTTTGCAATCGTGAACACTCGCATAGAAATAAGATTTACCCGCGCGAACGTAACCTGCGATTATTATGGCCACCAGTGATGGATTTTCAAAACGCAAATTAGAGTAATAAACTGTGATTAGAATCCTGTTTAAAGTAAATGACGTCAGCAGCCAATGACAACCAATGAACAAAATTTTCAGAGACGCAAAGCAAGCAGAATCACATGGCCTACCTGTATGGACGGAGTTGAAATGCAAATAATGGCTACGTCAAATGCAAATAATTATCCTTTGGCAGACGTGCTTCCCAACACACATTTTCTCCTCAAATTTCGTGGAAAATTCCATATAATGTTTTATCTTGAAGGCAGCGCCATGTTGCAGCCACATAACAAATTGTTGCCTATTCCTGTAAAAGTATTCCTGTAAAAGTTATTCCTGGCTGTGTTTTTCGGTGTATATTTGACAAATAAACCTTGAAACTTGAAAAAGATATAAGACCATGTAGGCCTATTGACTATCATTGCTATGAGAATTATGCGTAGAGAAAATAACTAAATAACATGTTATATGACTCGGCTAATATTATCGAAGATATACTTTTACCAGCCATCCAACCAACCAAAACCGGAGAAATTTAAACTAGCGTTTCCTCCGTCACTAAACTGGTTATGCGCGTCCACCTTTGCGCGCATGTTGATCACACACAAAAAACTGAGGCGCGCAATTCATATTTTGAATTGTAAATAACGATGTTTTTAAAACATTAAATAATAAACTCAAACATACAACGTGTCATAATTATTTGGCGCACATATTATTTTTCAATTGAAGTAATCCGAATGTAATCATATTTTTATTTTCTGTTTTTTCGTAATCCGTTACTCCCCAACTCTGGCTTTAATATAAATTCACTTCACCGCTTTACTTACCTCAGCCAATGGGACAAGGCGACATAGGACTATAATTATTAGCATACAGTTGATCAGATGGAAAAAATCTTTTTTACAGAACGCTGCAAGGTTTGGCTTGGTTCAGGAGTGGTGTGTTATCCTGCTTGGTTCTGTCAGGAGTGGTGTGTTATCCTGCTTGGTTCTGTCAGGAGTGTTGTGTTATCCTGCTTGGTTCTGTCAGGAGTGGTGTGTTATCCTGCTTGGTTCTGTCAGGAGTGATGTGTTATCCTGCTTGGTTCTGTCAGGAGTGGTGTGTTATCCTGCTTGGTTCTGTCAGGAGTGATGTGTTATCCTGCTTGGTTCTGTCAGGAGTGGTGTGTTATCCTGCTTGGTTCTGTCAGGAGTGATGTGTTATCCTGCTTGGTTCTGTCAGGAGTGGTGTGTTATCCTGCTTGGTTCTGTCAGGAGTGGTGTGTTATCCTGCTTGGTTCTGTCAGGAGTGGTGTGTTATCCTGCTTGGTTCTGTCAGGAGTGATGTGTTATCCTGCTTGGTTCTGTCAGGAGTGGTGTGTTATCCTTATTAAATAAACAAACTACCTGAGGATAGTGAGGATCCCTTATTGACATTTGTGCATTGTGCCCAGCCCATGCAACCTGGGGTTTCAGTGAATCTGATTGGTCTGCTACAGCACTCTGATGTAGAGTAGAGTTTTCTGGCGGATCTACCTCTCTGTGGTCTTGGAGGTATCTGTCACCCATGACACTCTAAATGTACCACTCATCAGTATCAAAAAGATGCAGTTATGGCAGCACAACTTGCCGTTCTAGACTATTTTAACCACTCTGTTTCCCATTGCAAGTAATAAAATGCTGCTATTAGTGAGGACTTCCTCATCTACACCAATCAGCCATAACATTATGACCACCTGCTAAATTTTCTGTCTGTCCCCCTTTGCTGCCAAAACGGCCCTGACCCATCAAGGCATGGACTCCACTAGACCTCTGAAGGTGTGCTGTGGTATCTGGCACCAACACATTAGCAGCAGATCCTTTAGGTCCTGTAAGCTGCGAGGTGGGGCCTCCATGGATTGGACCTGTTTGTCCTGCACATCCCAAAGATACTCGATTGGATTGAGATCTGGGGAATCTGGAGGCCAAGTCAACACCTTGAACTCGTTGTTGTGTTCCTCAAACCATTCCTGAACCATTTTTGCTTTGTGGCAGGGTGCATTATCCTGCTGAAAGAGGCCAATGCCATCAGGGAATACCGTTGCCATGAAAGGGTGCACATGGTCTGCAACAATGCTCAGGTAGGTGGTACCTGTCAAAGTAACATCCACATGAATGGCAGGACCCAAGGTCTCCCAGCAGAACATTGCCTAAAGCAGCACACTGCCTCCACCGGCTTGCCTTCTTCCCATAATGCATCCTGGTGCCATGTGTTCTCCAGGTAAGTGACGCACCCGGCCATCCAGGTGATGTAAAAGGAAACATGATTCATCAGACCAGGCCACCTTCTTCCATTGCTCCGTGGTCCAGTTCTGATGCTCACGTGCCCATTGTATGCGCTTTCAGCAGTGGACAGGGGTCAGCATGGGCACCCTGACTGGTCTGTGGCTACGCAGACCCATATGCAACACACTGCATCTATCAGTACCAGCATTAACCTTTTCAGCAATTTGAGCTACAGTAGCTCGTCTGTTGGATCGGATCACACGGGCCAGCCTTCGCTCCCCACGTGCATCAATGAGCCTTGGCTGCCCATGACCCTGTCGCCAGTTCACCGCTTTTCCTTCTTTGGACCACTTTTGATAAGTACTGAACACTGCAGACCGGGAACACCCCACAAGGGCTGCAGTTTTAGAGATGCTCTGAACCAGTCGTCTAGCCATCACAATTTGGCCCTTGTCAGAGTCACTCAGATCCTTATGTTTGCCCATTTTTCCTGCTTCAACACATCAACTTTGAGGACAGAATGTTCACTTGCTGCCTAATATATCCCACCCACTGACAGGTGCCATGATAATGAGATTCTCAGTGTTATTCACTTCACCTGTCAGTGGTCATGTTAAGCCTGATTGGTGTATGCCATTAAAGCAAGGCTACGGTTACTGCTCACAAAATTATATCTAGAACTCTGGACTCCTAAAAGCATGATCCATTCTGTACTTTGAATTAAATGTAATACGTCTGTTGCATCATTCAGAGTTAGTGCTCATACACTTACATTGTTAGACATGACTTCCTTAGCTCATAGCTACAAATCATTTAATTGTCAGAAGAAGCTAGTTCGACGCTGATGAAACAATACTATTTTCTCATGTGCCTAGTAAGCTGGATATTGTTGTTGTAGAGAAAGCTGGAGGGAAGCGCATATTTTGAGATTAGGATGGTCCCTCGATTGTTACATAGAGTAGGCTTTTATACAAAAACTCTGTACCAAAAACTTGAAGCAAGCTTGTAAGGACTGGGATATACTATATATACAATGCTGGTAGTTCGGATTTTTGTCAGTCTTGGTCATGCAGACATAATTGCAGTGCATGGTATTCATATTGCCGCCCTGCCTAAGACGAAGCAGTTGTCTAGGTATTGGTTTTTTTCAGCTGTTTTGGTATTTCAAGAAGGTGTTCTTGAGGTGCTGTCTGAGTAGGAGTTGTTTTGAGCCTTTTGTTCTTCACATTTGATTTTGTGGATCTAAATAAAGTGTGTGTGTGTGTGTGTGTGTTTGCGTGGTCGGAAGGTTAATCAAGACATTACCACCCTGATGCAGCCAAACTCAGACCACACCAAGATATAAAAGGCCCTATCATTTACATAAAGACCTCACAGGATTTTGGAGAATAACAGACTAAGACCAACACACCTCCTAAACAGTCAGCCTACATACAGTCCAAATTAAAGCCAAGGGTTGTCATTTAAATGAATAGTACAATTACATTTAATCTGACGTTCACTGTAAATGACACTGCATTTTAGCTCTGTCTCTGTCTGTCTGAGTGTAGACTACTCTCTAATGGAGCAAACAGCACAGTTGCTACATGTGTCTGCCAGAGGACGAGACTGGTTACACGGAAACCGACCCGCCTTACATACACACACTCGTAGACATACACACGCCAGCTAGCCTTATAGTATTCCACTTACTGCGCTTATCTGACTTTGCCACATGTGGCTGCCAGCTAGGGCCATCTCTCTGGCCGTCATTAGAAATCATTTCATCTGATAGGGGTGCCATTTGTCTTGGTGTCCAGGCTGGGGCTTGGCAAAATGTCTAAGGCTGGATCAATGCCCCTCCCCCCTCCCAGAATGATGGACTGAATAGGCAGAGGGGGTGAAAGGTTGTGCCAAACGTTGCCAGGTTGTGTGCGCAGGACACGGGGTGCCGAGGAGAGCGTTGCCAGGTGCGTTGTTGATGTTGGGCCCCTGTCTAAAGCTGACCAGCTGTTCTGGGACTATTAGCCAATTGCTTCCCTGGATCGGGCCCTCCATCCACTCAAGCTGAAAGGGGGAAGGTAGGGAGGTGAGTGTGGGGTGGGGGAGAGAGTACAGCCAATGGAACCTTCAAAATATGTCATTTAGAAACTGACTCCTACACGGCACATGAAGTTAGTTCATTGGGAATCGTTGTTCTAATAGATTTCTGTAAATTCCCAACTCTGTCCATGTGCTGGGCTTCTAAATAGTGAAAAGAAAATTATCATGGACTTTTCTCTTTAGATTGAGTTTTTGGACTAAACTTATTTAAAACATGGAAGATAAAAACTTTACTGTAGGACTCTATAGAACATTTTTACATTTGTTATTTCAAACAGGTTTAGAGAATGTGGAATTAAGTATTGTAAACTGCTCTTTGTTGTACACCAAGTTCTGCTCCCCCAGACATCCTGGTAATTCACCTCATTGGAAATACCTTGGGATACACCAAAGCCACCTTATTGGGGAATACACTAATGCCTTTGTAACCCACATACAGGTATTCTTTATAACATAAATAAATACATGAATAAATAAATAAACTGGTGTATGTCTTTAAAATGTTATTTTAGGCAATTGGTAATATATTTGCAGTTTTGATACTCTTCAGCAATGGTATGATTTAGGGATGTTGTTTCAGTCTGTCTAATATATTTTGGAATATATTAGCTGGAGACCATGCTGTAACCCTCTCTTCAAATAGACATCGTTGTGTAGCTTGTCACATTATAGACTCATTTTGCTAGCAACAAATTCAAGTTATGCATTGCCTTTACAGTGCTATATTTTCAAGTGAGTTATAATTTTAATATAATTTTTATATAAGTTTTCCTCTGACAACCTTGCGGACGCCAGAGGGTGAAGCTAAGTCAAGTCCAGCCCGGTGAAACGCATTTTTTGTGTGGTGGAGATCGTTGCCTGCGTTGGATCCATTGCAACTGTTCAGCGGGTTTAGAACGCTGAAGGATCATTAGGATTATATTATTTATGAGGTACCTCTAGCTTGGGTTTCAGTAATTAGGTTGTACATAACCATTAAAGTTTTATATAATATACCAAAAGTTAATGTACATCCTGTAATACTATTGCAAGTTGTTGTATTAATATATATATATATATATCTGTACATTTTTATTTTTATTTTTTATTTTATTAGAAATTAAGCCATTATACAAGCCTATACATGTGTTTCTATACGCTACGCTTGTCACGGACTCATAGAAGGTGGCTACGATGATCTCCCTCCTCACTGGGCGTGCCCTCAACTGGGTAATGGCGCTGTGGGAGGGCAGATCCGTGGAGCTGAGGTCATTCCCCAGAATCATTGTGCTGTTCCATGCGGTATTGGATCATCTCACTGAGGGGAGGGACTTCTGTGCTTTAGACAGAGAATGGACATGGCTTTTGGTTATACTCTGTAATTCCGGATGGTGGCCATGTCCAGTGGAAGGAGATGCGCCACTGTGTATTGCCGGTAAACTCCATCGGTTCCTGCTTCAGCTCATTCCGACCAGGGAGAAGGCTGAGCGTGACGTGCCAGACGATCACAGTCCTGGATATGCCCGTCAATGGCAATTGCCAGGGTCGTTGTACATGTCCAGTGGCCTGAGGACTGTGGATGGAGGTCCGAATAGAGCTTGTGGAAGCAGTTCCATGCTGCTGTACGCTTAGGTGCTTTGCGTATCGAAAACACCTCTAGCCCGTTCTGTTGTCCGATTGTGTTGTCTGGTGGCTTTCCTCATGTTTCTACAGACCTGATTGACTCCGGAGCTGCGGGGAGCTTCATCGATCAGTCTCTGGTATCTGGTCTCCACTCTCCAGCTGCCGTTGCGCTGGCTGAGCTCCTCATTGCCCTTCTAGGCTCTGGACGGTTGGCCCATGGGATGCGGCACCATCGCTCACGTGACCCGTACACTCTCACCATCAACGGATGCCATCGATCAGCCCAGAGGGTGCCCTCCCCACTAAAATCCCACCGGAATACACCAACCTCAGCGAGCTGTTCTCCAACGTAAAGGCCAGGTGTGTCCCTCCCCACTGTTCCTGGAACTAGCTGTGCCTAGACTATCATGGCCTGAACGACATGACCATCAAGTACCAGTCCCCAATGCCCTCATCCCTTCAGCCATAGAGCAGGTAAGGGGGTCAGGTGTCTTCACAAAACAGGACCTCCGAAGCGTGTACAACCTGGTGCGCATCTGGGAAGGAGACTGTGTTCAGCACAGATTCAAGCTATTATGAATATCTTGTTATGCCCTATGGACTGTCCAACGCTCCAGCGGTTTTCCAATCATTCCTAAATGAGGTGATTCGGGACATGGTAGGTAGATACGTCGTGTTCTACGTAGACGACATCCACTTCTACTTTCAAACCTGTTCAGAACATGTGGTCCATGTCCGTGCTGCCCTGCAACATCTGCTCAACCATCAGCTCTACGTTATAAGCAAGTGTCTCTTTTCGCCTGTCCACAGTCTCCTTCCTGGGTTACAACATCCCTCCTGAGCAGGGTAAAGATGGAGGAGTTGAAGGTGGAGGCAGTGAGGTTGTGGCCAGTTCCGAAGACCAACAAGGATCTCCAGAGTTTCATCGGCTTCGCCAACCTTTACCACTGGTTCATCCGGGACTTCAGTTCTATCACTGCGCCACTTACGTCATTGCTGAAATGCCAACATCAGCACCTCAGCTGGACCTCAAAAGCATAGAAGATGTTCCTCGACCTGAAGGGCCAATTCACCCCAGCCCCCCTCCTACGCCATCCGGACCTCTCCCAGCAGCACAGAAACCCCCTGTGCTTACTACTCGAAGAAGCTGTCTGCTGTGGAAAAGAACTATGACGTGGGTGACCAAGAGCTACTGATAGTGAATTTGGCGTTGGAGGATTGGAGACACTGACTGGAGGGCACCCGGGTGCTGTTCACAATACTGACCGGCCACCAGAGCCTAGAGTACATCAGGGTTTCTTGGCACCTCAAAACCCGCCAGGCCAGATGGACTGTGTTCCTTGTCCAGTTCTAGTTCAACATGACCTAATGCTTAGGCACCAAGAACCCCGGGCGGATATGGTCTCTCGTCTACACAGCTGGGGGACTGTCCCATCCTTCCCACGTCCTGCAACGTGTCCCCCGGGGGAGATGTACTGCTGTGTGCATGCAGTCTAAAGCGCTGAGGACAGCTCCAGCGGGTAAACTCTAACCCCTGCCAGTATCTCAGCCACCTCAGTCACACTTCTCCATGGTCTTTCTGACGAACGTACTTCCCTCAGAGGGGATCACTGCTATTATAGTAATAATAGACTGGTTTCATTTCCCTTCCCGGTCCCCCCTCTGCTCTACAGGTTGCTGAGGTGCTGTTCCAACAGGTCTTCTGGCTGTATGGGCTCCCGGAGGACGTTTTAATGGACTGCGGCCCCCAGCCTCACATCCAACTACCATTCTCCGGATAACGGACAGGCGGAGCGGGCTAACCAAGGGAGGTTCCTTAGGATGTACTGCTCCCTGTGTTTGTATGGATTGTTATGTCGTTATGTGTATTCCGGTGACCAGTGTGGTGCAGATATATAAAACACATTACCTGAGAAGTTGTTTACCTGTTGTTTTAGTTTAGTAGAGTTTTCGCCAACTCTTTTCTGCTCACAACCCTGTCACCTCACACCGAGGTACAGTCCTTAAAAGACTGTACAATTGTGTAGTAACAATTTGGGCATTTTTGCACAAATCAGCTGTCTCTTAAATGCACAAAATATGGGTTGCAAATTTGTGCACAAATCAGGCCTAAAACCACACAAAATGCATAAAATCTGACCTGAAAATCCCCTATTATTCACACAAATCAGGTCTCTCTAAAACACATAATAACTACAGAAATCCTTGACATAATTTTTTGTATGTTTTTGTGTGAACTCACTGTGAGACTGTTGTGTTGGTGGATAAACCAAAGCTGCCATATTAGTGGATTACAAGGCCACCTTATTGGCGCACACTGATGTGAAGAATGTTCCCTGGGACAACCGTGGTTTCATCTATTGTCACGCAGCTGAAACGTTGGATGTCAATAGAGCAAGAACATCCACCAAAGGACAGAGAAGGCTATGCACTCTATCAACTGCTGTTTGTTTGCGTGACGGGCATGCACACAATCCACCACCTTGGCATCACCATCATTGCCCTGGGCAGCACTGTTGGGATGGTGAGCATTTCAGGGCATAAGTGCAAAAACACCTTCTTCGAGAGGAACAGACCTGGATTATTCACTGTTCTTGCCTCCATAGTAAGCCTCATGACATGCCAACATTTGTTAATATTATTACTAATTACTTTTAATAGGGATGTCAAACCTAATGCTTGGACGGTGCTAATTTTTTACGTTTTTATTTTTTAAGAGTCAGAACCATCCATAGTGCAAATACATCTCCATTTTCTTTTACTGGCTACAGCAGGGAGAGTTATGTAGTGGCTGAATAGATTAAATATAACAAACTTAGCAAGCTGGCCAAATAGCCTTCGTTATCCAAATCAGATGAGGAAAATTCCAACAATTTTAACTTACAAATACAACACAGTTTTGACAAATCACATACAATAAACACTCAAACCATTTATGCAATTAAAAACAACATTAAAACTATTTCATAGTGCAGAAAAATATGGTACACCCATAAATGTACCATAACTTGAAATTAGGGTCCAGCCTTCCATAAGGATTAGAAACCTGGTCTTGTTCAGTCTTAACCAGTGCTTTATTTGTACATCAGGAGCTCCTGGAACACATTGGGGCACGTGGGAGACCTGGATCCTGTTGGTTTCAGGTCATTCATTACAAAATGCTCAAAGAAACTAAGGGTACACTTAAATCTGACATTGGGTTTTGATGGACGAAATATGTCAATATGTTTACTCAACATTTTGTAATTCATTGGGAACAAAATGACATAACGGTGAAGGGAAACCAAAATCACCAACTGATTCTGGCCTGGATTCAAACTCAAGATGAAAATTAAAGTAAACAATTGAAATCACAGGCTGTTCCAACCTGCATGAATTTCATCATGACAACTCATAATGTGACTCAGTAGTGCGTATGGCCCCCACTTGCCTGTGCGCACACCCAACAACGTCTGGGCATGCTGCTGATGAGATGGCGGATGGTGTCCTGGGGGATCTCCTCCCAGACCTGGATCAAGGCATCAATGAGCTCCTGGACAGTCTGCGTCGGATGCACCAATACATAACGTCTCAGAGGTTCTCAATTGGATTCAGGTCTGAGGAACGTGAGGGCCAGTCAATGGTGTCAATGCCTTCGTCATCCAGGAACTGCCTACACACTCTGGCCACATGAGGCCGGGCATTGTCCTGCACCAGGAAGAACCCAGGGCCCACTGCACCAGCGTAAGGTCTGACAATGGGTCTGATGATTTCATCCTGGTACATTGCAGTCAGGGTACCATTGGCTGGCACGTGGAGGTCTCTGCGACCCTCCAAGCATATGCCTCCCCAGACCATCACTGACCCACCGCCAAACGGGTGATTCTAGATGAAGTTGCAGGCAGCATAATATTCACCAAGTCCTCTCCAGACAAGGCCTTTCACATCTGTCATGTGTGCTCAGTGTGAACCTGTTCTCATCTGTGAAAAGAACGGGGTGCCAATGGCAGACCCATCAATTCTAGTGTTCTCAGGCGAATGCCAATCAAGCTGCGCAGTGCTGGGCTATGAGCACAGGTCTCACTAGAAGACGTTAGGCCCTCATGCCACCCTCAAATCGTCTGTTTCTGACAGTTTGTTCAGAAACATGCATACCAGTAGCCCGCTGGAGGTGATTTCATAAGGATCTGGCAGTGCTCATCCTGTTCCTCCTCACAAAAAGGGGCAGATATCGGTCCTGCTGCTGAGTTGATGTCAGCTCTGACTGTGTAATGGCTCGTCTCCTGGTTTCTCCTCCATGCTTTTGAGACTGTACAGTGAGACACAGCAAACCTTCTTGCGACGCCACGTATGGAAGGGCTATCTGGAGGAGCTGGACTAGCTGTGCAACCTGAATGGGCTGTAGGTACAGTCTCATACTACCAGTTGGGACAAGGAAATTAGCAAAACGCTAAACTAGAGAAGAATCAGTAAGGAAGGAGAGAGCAATTGTCTGTGGCCACCACCTGCAAAATCATTCCCTTTTTGGGGGGGTTGTCTTGCTGTTGCCTCTCTAGTGCATCTGTTGTCACTTTCATTTGCACTAAAACAGGTGACATTGATTCACAATCGCTTATGCTTCCTAACTGGACAGATTGATATCACTGAAATGTAATTTACTTTGCGTTATACTGTGGTGATTATGTGTTCCCTTAATTTTTTAGAGCAGTGTATATTCACTTTTTCTATTAAAACAGTTTAACTTAAAACAGACAGAAGAGGAACAGAAACAACAAGACTAATTTCTGTAAACAAGTAAAAACATGGGTAGTGGGAAAAATATCTGCACTTTTTTTACGTTTGTCAATCAACAGAATATATTTTTGTTGTTAGTTTTTTGAATAGTTAACTTATTTCTTCACAAATTTCTATCAAGCGGATTAAGAAAAAATATGTTTTGTTGCTCTCAATTTAAACTGCTCTTCCTGGGTGAGAGAGCAATGTGTTTCAAGACAAAGAGTCCAAGACTTCAAGCGAAAAACCAAAAACTGTTTTGTAGCTACTGAAGCTTGTAGCCAGTGAAGTTTCAATTTATCCTCAACTAATGCTAATTTGTTTTGTCCCTGGCTGCATTTAATACCCTGTCTCCTGGGTGGCAGACTGCATCTCTAACCACAACAGTATTTAACAATGGGTATTCAGTTAGTCAGTCAATCACTCACACACTCAGAGACATTCGCTCTTCTTGGCCGGCTCTGCTTATGCGGTCCGGCAAAAAGGGGAAAACACAAGCTATTGAAGGTAGGGGTATGCACACTTTTTTCCTCACTACAAAATTACATTTTTTGTGTGATTTGTTAAATTGGGTTACTTTCATCAGTAAATGTGGTTTGAAATTATATGTGAATTTATATTTTGGTGCATCAATCCTGGTAACTTCTAACTCTTGTTGAGCGAGGACCCTGGAAACACAGCAACGGTAGACACTAGCAGTGCCAGAAAGTTTTGATTCGGGGATCACTCACGTACCGTGGTTTGGAGTCCAGTGATGCCCATCATAGATGAACAGTCATTTGACGCATGGCTGTCAGCTCAACTGATGTGAATCGATACATTCCTGAATAATTCTTAGGGGTTCTAGGCTCATTCTTTGGGTGATTTAGCACCATCTCACCCTGGCCTGATGCCGCCAATGTCTGGAGAGCTGCTGTGTGTTCAGGCATTTGATCTAAACCCTGAATCACACCTAAGCTTCTCAAGGTATTTTCCTGTAGATGATGTTAAGCTGATGAGCATGCTTCATTTGTCCCTTCATTGGAGTGACATACATCAATACTGTGACTCATGTTCAGCCATTGTCAGCACCCCCTGATCAAATCATTTCCCCAAGGCCATGACCTTAGATAGAAAATATGGCAACATTACAACAAAATACTTGCGTCTTTATTAAAAAATGAATAAGGTAGTCTACTTCAAAGTAGACTACCTAGGAATCATAATCAGGGCAGATCTGCAGTGTATTCATAGCATAGAAATAATGTCAGTTTGGCTATTCAAGTATGTTTTGTTGAAAAAGCAACTAGTGACAACAGTGCCATTCTGAGGTTTTCTTCAAGGACCTGTCTGTATTTTGCTTTGTTGATCCCTATAGTCTTCCAGACCTCTGAGAAGCAAGTCCATGATGCTCCCACCACCATTCTTCACGGTAGGGATGTTGGCCCGGGGACGAGCAGATGTTTTTTCCCAGATATAGCGCTTCAGGCCTAATAGTCTGATTGGAGTGCTGCAGAAATGGTTGTCATTCTAGCAGGTTCTCCAATGTCATCAGAGTAACTTTGAAGTACTTTTAGGGTGGCCATGGGTTCTTGGTGACTTCCCTGACCAAAGACCTTTTTGCCCAGTTACTTAGTTTGTCTGGATGGAAGAGTCTTGGTGGTTTCAAACATCTGTCCCACTGTGCTCCAGGATAATTTTATACTATAGCAGTGTTTTTAATACATTTTCTTATATCTATTCACAATGATATCTCTGAGGTTTCTCTGGATTTCATGGCTTTGTTTTCCTCTGACATACACTATGAAGTGTGGGACCTCATATAGACAGGTGTGTGCCTTTCTAACTCCAGTCCAATCAATTACATTTGCTGCAGGTGGACTCCAATCACGTTCTAGAGACATCTAAGAGAAGATTAAAGGACACAGAATGTATCTGAGCTTCATTTGTAGTCATGGCTAAGTGTCTGAATATGTATGCGTGAGATTTCAGTTTTTCAATTTCAATATATTGGCAAAACATTTCTAAAAATGTGTTTTTGTTTTCCCAATATGGGGTATTGTATGCAGATTGATGGCAAAATTATAAATGTAATTACTGATTCAGCCTTTAACAAAACTAAATGTGAGTTAAATGAAGGGGTCTGAATACCTTCTGAAGGCACTGTATAGGTAGTTCTCCAATTTCCTCACGTTCTTCTCTTTCAGTTGTAGTAAGTCCAATTCAGGCTTATGGCCTTGTCTTACCATCACCATCCCAGCAGGCTTGGAAAGTTGAAGAACAAGATGTGTCCTCTAGAGTATATGTTTCCAAGCTGTTCTGTTTCGTATCACATCCCTTTCTCAACCAGGAAGTACTTGCCAGCACCTAAGGGCTTGGAGAACAAGACATTCAGAGCCAGAGGGCTTATTATAAGGAGTCCCTAGAGGGCAAATAGGCATGGCAATTCATGTCTGACACCAACCCAGCTTGTGCTGAGCAAGTTTGCACCACCAGATGCAAGGCCATTGTTGATGTGCCGCGACCAGGATTTGAACTCCCAACCACAATGACACAGCTGTACTACACAGTCATTACATGCAATCTTGGATGGGTGCATTACATTGATACATTTATTTCATTTTCTCTCTCACATCTCTCGACTTGTTGAATCATTATCTATGATCTATTTAGCAGATGCATAACTCTCCCTGCTGTACTGCAATGACAGTAAAATAACATGGATTTGTATTTGCACTAAGGATGTAACTGACAGCTTTTTTTATATAAGGCTCTGTCATTGCTATTCACTGTCTCTGTTCACTACCTTGTTATTCAATCTGAGTGATTTTTGTTTCTACCATGGAGCTGTGTGTCTGCAGTCAAGGTGCAGGTGGACGCCAGAGGCTACGCTAATTGAGGGCCTGGGTCATTAACTCTCTCCTGAGAGTGTGTGTGCGTTAGCAGGTGGGCCCCATTCGAAGGCATCGGGGGGGGGGGTGTAAGGAAAGGGTCCCTGTTACAGTTCAAGGGTGAAGTACAACCCCCACCACCTGCCCCACCGCTATTTATAGGGCCACGGTCAAGATGGCCATTCTCCTTTGTGAGCAGTGGCCAGGGGTCAGGGGTCAGCATCCCCAAATGACAGTTTATTTTTAGTATAAACAAGGGCGCTATTTAAGGCAACATGAAGAGGCCGCCTCCTAATTACGGTAGTGATGGTGAGCCTGCCTGCCTGCCACCTCAAGCTCAGCTCAATTGCATCCATATGCTGTCAGACTAGGGGGTCTAGCTGTGCTGTGCCCCCTGCCACCTTGGTGACTGTGTGTGAGTGTGTCAGTGAGTGTGTGTGTGTGTGTGTTTGCCTCATCATGTGGTGTAGGTAAAGTACAGCCTTGGTTTTGGGGTTTCTGGTGTGTATGTATACATGTCCACCTATCCATCTGCAAATCAAATATTGTTGACTGATGTTTATGCCACACCTTGAGTAACCTCCTGTACGTGATAACTACTAATTAATGTAAAAAAAATTCTACTGAAAAAGTGGACGCCCGTGCACGCACACGTGCACACACACACACACACACACAAAATAACAACAAAATACTTCTATTGAAAGACAGACCTGGAAAACCCCTAGAAAACATGACAATATCCATGTCCCCATAGACTCCCTATCTTGGCACTCATCTCCATCACGGTCCGAAGACAGTTCTGTGATGTCCCCTTTAATGGAACCTTTTTACGACTTGTATTCTTTTCTCCTTTCAACTGGTCCTCTTAGCATTTCACAACTATGCCACTTTATAATCGAAACCAGTGTCTCTGGAATCCAACCTGAACCAGTAGCCATGTTTTTACTTACCTTCAGTGAAGCGTTACAACACCATAAACATGTCATTGTAACCAAATAAAAATTACCCTTTGGGCGTGCTAATAGCTCTTTACTGCACACCAGGGGAACTAGCTACCAGATCTGGGTTTTGAAAACTATTTGAAATCCTTACAAATACTTGGGGTTGAATGAGATTGCCCGGCCCAATGAAACCAATAGAACTGAAGCAACAAATACAAACCCTGCCTGTCCGGAAGTCCATGCTATAAAGATTTGAAAGATTTGAAATAACGTTTGAACCAAGATCCGTAAGCGATTTCCAATTCCCACCTCTTATACTTCACAGTGAATTTGTTCTTTCCATCACTGTTAACATTTCTTTTACATGACTGTTCCTTTCATTTAGAAGACCTCTGTTAACCCTGGCATGATGCGGTATTGACTGGGGGTTGTAGCCGTGTGGGTGTTTTTTTTTTGTAACGAACAAGCTAAGTTCGGGCTCCACGCTCCCTTGCTCATTGATCCCTATCAGTGAAATGAACGGCTGGCGCTTAGTAGTCAGGCTTCCGTAGTAATTACCAGATCCCAGGAGAAGTTCCAAAACAGGCTCCCAAACAAGTCACAGCCTATGTGTTACACCGAATGAAAAACTCAACTCCTGTGCAAGGTATAAAATTACCCTCCCAAAAACGATAATTGGGCTAGCAATAATCCCTCTAGCAGTGGACAAGTCGCGGTGTGAGGTATTTGGTTTCCCTATGAAATATGCGCTCATCTGACATCTAAAGGGTTAAGTCACTGAAACGGCAACCCCCTTCAGGAAAATACGATTTGTCACAATCTCTTTTTTTCTTCTTTTTTAGTAGCCAAATTGCCAATTGGGTCACACTTGTAGTGTGATTGGAGGATTATATTGACATCGCCCAGTATATGAATGCCATTCTGAAGCCTCAATCCATTTCACACAAGAATGTTAGTATAGGCAGCTGTTGCATGAAGACAAATAAAATGTTGAAAGTCTGAATGAGAAACAGTAAGAGGAAGAGGGGAAGAGGAGAACCAGAGAGATGGAAAAAAGAAGAAGGAAGAGAGAAAGAAACAGAATAAAAGGGAAAAGGAGTTAGGGAGAGAGAAAGAAAGAAGGGGGAGTAAGAGAGAAATCATAAGGGAGAAAGTGGGAGGGATGAAGAAATAGAGAACGAGGGAAAGACGGACAGAGAGAGCAAGATCAGCCTCATATTAGTTTAGCTGCACATAGTGGATGACACCATAAATCACTGTTGATAAATTGCTCATAGCGTTGTGGTTTGTATTTATTTTTGTTATTTTAATCTGAGAAAGCTTGAAGGAAAGCAAGGCTCAAGGATAAGATAACCTCCACCAGGAGACCCGGCCATAACTGCATCTGGTAACACTTCACACTAATTGCTGTGAAACCCTGAAGATCTGAGAAGAAATTCCAATGTTTTTTTTTCTTGTAACTTCTCTGTTTTCCTTGTGTTTGAATTTCACTGCATTTGCTTTCTTTTATCCCTCTTGGTACAGACATCATCAGATAGTCACGTTTTACTTTGGACTTGCAGCACCAGCGCCGCATCAAACATATCAAAGTCCAGTTACATTTCAGGTGAACAAAATGAGTTGATCCCATACGATACTACTTTCCCCCAGAACCCCCATTATACCCAGGAGTCATTCATGTAGGAGCTGAATATCCCATCCATTTATGACAAATCTGAGAAGACAGAGTCAGACTTAAATGCTTATGTATCAGGAATGACATGTATCGTGTTTCTCTAACATTTGGAACTAGACATGAATGGCCCACCATAACTTCAGACCTAGCTCCTTTCAATACCTTTGAAGTCCTTTTGCCACCGTGCATGCTAGGATATGTGTGTTTTTCTGTGCATGTACACTTGGTGCCCACCTCCCTCATAGTCACCAAGGGGTAATTGCCCAAAAAGGAAGCAGAAAGACATCGTCCTGAGGTGGGCTAGTGTATGCTGTGTGGTTGTCACAGGGTGGGTGTCCCGCAGTGTGCCCACCACCCATCATGGCAGCCAGGGTGCACGACATGCCCTCAAAGGCACCAGACAGATAGACATACAGACACCCACCCTCCCGGGTCTAATTACAGAGGCTAATTAACCACATCTCAGCCGCCAAGCCGCCTCTCGCTCTGCCTCCCCTCAGGAAGGGACACAGCCAACCGGACCACCAGGACCACCACCGGGCCTGCCAGGGGACCACCAGGCCATATGTGCCCCAGGCCCTGTGCGACCTCCGGGGGGAAACCACAAGGCAGCGTGTGGTAGAGACTGGAGGGACTGGAGGGAAGATAAATACAGCTTAGCCTCAGACTGATAGGCATCTCTAGACTCTGAGGGCTTGAGGAGACTCAGGGACAGGAACAGAGACAGGGGACTAGGATGGGGACATGGGGCAGTGGACTGAAACCAGGATTTAAGATTCTGGTTCAAGTGTACTTACTACTGCTGAGTTGCACAGTTGTTCTACTTGACTATGTTAAAATGCATGCTCTAACTTTAAGCTGCTCTGGCTAAGAGCATCTGCTAAATGATTCAATTGTAAATGCAAAATGCTCGTTGTGTTGCGGATCGAACGACACTTACATCAGATGGGGAAGAGACGACAGACTCATTGCCATGTCTGGAATGGAATAAATTTAATACTTCTACCGTTTCTTTTCCATTCCAGCTCTTAATTCGTTTTTAGTTTTAGTTTGATTTACTCCGCTCTCAAAAAGACAGCTAAACAGAAAAGTGCAGGTGTGATTAGGAAACCAAAAAGGGACCCTACTAAATGCCACTCCAAAACAGAGCAGTATCTACTGTAATTACTATGAGCCTGTTCTGGGATTTATAGTGACACCAGCCACCATTGGTCTTTTGACAGGCGCTGCACCAGAAGAGCACCAGATACTATTTATCCGCCTCCTGTTTAACTTGTTGCCACGGTGATGGCGCTAAGAAAGCAGGAGCACCTCAGTGCTTTCACAGCTGAAGGCCAGAGAGCAGTGCACATCATCAGCTGCCATGACTCACATTTAATGTCTGGCACTACTCATAACGTCAAACGACCTTCCATCGCGGGGTACAATAACAAGAAAAGAAAAGCACCCCAACTAGGGATGTTTGAGTGCTATAAAGAGCCCCAGATCAGAATATCCACTATTGCAACATGTTAATTTTTTGACCATTCAAATGAGTGAAAACATCCACTGTTGGTGTGGTACTCGGCAGGTGGTTGCCATGACACACGGCTGGAGCAGAGAGAGACAGGAGAGCAAGCCACTGCTGTTAGCTGTTTAGTAATTGCAGTTTGTTGCGGCGCCTCTGGAGAAGCACTCATCCCAAATGGCAGTCCACAATTAACGCATGCCTTGACAACGGGATCATTTCTAAATAGTCCTACCTTAATTATGTATACATTTATTTAAGTCAACAGAAATCAACATTATGACTGAATAGTTGTCACAAAGGTTAGAAAATTGACAGCTCAGCTCAAAATGTGTTATATGCCACAACATTCTGAGAAAGTCCACACCTTTTGCCAAGAACGAGCGTTGGCCTTCCAGGTTTCACAGCCATTTTAATGACATGGAAGTGTCAGACTTTCCCCGCAGCTCTTTCCACTGGCCTCCGACACACAAGACGAAAACAGACCACAAGCCCCCTCGGCAGACACCTCCATTGGTTTGACTTCTATTTTCCTCAATTTATTTGTTCTCCCAACAACTGTTGTTCATTTTTCAGTGTGATATAGTAGTATCCTGCTGTGTCTTTATAAGAGGGATCCTCTGGGCCAAGCTTGGTTGCAGTTTTGTGAAGTTAGTTAGCTCACAAGACTGCAATGAAGTATACCAGCTAACCAAAAAACTGCAGTGAAGTACACCAGCTAACCAAAAGACTCCAGTGAAGTAAACCAGCTAACCAAAAGACTGCAGTGAAGTAAACCAGCTAACCAAAAGACTGCAGTGAAGTATACCAGCTAACCAAAAGACTGCAGTGAAGTATACCAGCTAACCAAAAGACTGCAGTGAAGTATACCAGCTAACCAAAAGACTGCAGTGAAGTATACCAGCTAACCAAAAGACTGCAGTAAAGTATACCAGCTAACCAAAAGACTGCAGTAAAGTATACCAGCTAACCAAAAGACTGCAGTGAAGTATACCAGCTAACCAAAAGACTGCAGTAAAGTATACCAGCTAACCAAAAGAGAGAGGATAGTTCTGCAGGGGAAGTATCTTTTTCACAACTAAGTGAATTTGGGGTAAACATACAGGCCGCTACTACTTAAATGTTGTTTTAAATATGTTTGGCCATTCAGTCAAAAAAATATGTAACACCAATTGTTAATGAAAGGATGAAATTGGTACAGTCAATAAGAGAGGGTTTGCTGAGAACTTCATAATTGTTTTGGTCTAGTAAGTGGAAGTGGATTGCCAAAGGCTTTTGATAAGGTGATAGTGTGTTTTAGTGGAACATTCTGGGAGTCTGGGTGGTCACTTTATTTACATCTCCTAATGAGGCACAGTCGCCTAGCAGTAGTTTATTCATGGGAGAATGCACCATTTGAGAGAACTCTTTATAATACGGCCATTGAATAAATTCCAGAATTTGTTCATGTTCGATATTCATTTAAAACATTCTTATGCAAAATGAACTCTATACAAAAAAAGATTATATGCAATATAGCTTATATCAATGGTCATTAAACCCACTGAAACCTGAATTACGGGTTATAATGTTGCATATTGCATATTAGATCATTTTACCTCAAATCAACTCTACCTCACAAAAAACAAGAACTAATTTCCAATGTGGACAGCCCTAGTTCTCTCTGTCTCGTTCCAATGAGATTTAAGAAAGTCCTTTTTACTTGTTCTTTTGTTAATCACCCTGGGTGTTCAAACAGGTTGTTAATTATCCCTCATTTCAAAATTCACAGGAGGTCCACAAACTTCCCTGGTCCCCATCTCCAAGCTGAGGAGTCGCCAGGACTGGTAAAGGAAGGCCGTGAGGATGTAACCACTAAGGTGGACTGCACACAGAATGGAAGATTTGTTGAGTGTAACCAGTATTGAACTTCATGCTGTTGGTAATTTAACTATTTGGCAATAGTTGGACATTGATGATAATTATAATAATAAATTAAACTTCAACCTTATAGCGCTTTCCTGGGACACAAATGCGCTTTATATCTGGTAGAAAACAAACAACATCCGAGGGGAGCGATTGGACAATACCCAGACAAACTTAGAGAAAAGGACTCAGACATGACACTGGATGAAGGGAAAGGGCAGGGGCTAGGGGTGGGCTTGTTTGAACAGATGAGGCTTGAGGTGAGGGATGATCTACATAGAAACAGTTTGAGTAGTGTTGGAACTTAACTATGGTAGCATCATTTCTGGTACTTTTGTGTGTTTATGTTTTAAATAATGGCCTGTACACAGCGCACATGATAAAAGTTGACGTTTATATGCAGGATAAAAGTCCCAAATCTAAAACAGACTTTTCTGTATGTGAAGCCTTCCACAGTCCACTAAATGCATTGCAGGGAGTGAGGCATTCAAACAATAGTTACATTTGCAGTTTATTCCACTTATAGGGTCCAAGAAATGTGAATGCAGTCTTAGCAAATAAAAAATGCAACTCATGACCAATCCTGTGTTATCATACTATAATTCCTTGTTTTATCGTTCTATCTAGTGACGAGTGATATGGATGTTTGTGGAAGAGTGCTTTGTAAACAAACATACATCATGCATAGAGAGGTCCATCCCACCTTTTACAAAAAAACCCAAGTCCTAAAATTGTCACCAGAGATACAGTACACTGAAGAGGGAAGACAGCATTTAATGGTTTAAGTATAGAAGCTGCTGCTTTCATATAGATTCTATCCCTATAATCCAATAAGAAGAGGACTAAGGAGCACTCCCAAAAATGTCCACTGGTCCACAAAACCTTTTTTTCTTCTTTTCTGTAAGACATAGCTTTACTTTAGCATAAAAAGTTTAATTGGCAGTTTGGTGTACACATATTTCAGAGTAGCTTCCTCTGTGAATAAATGAGGAAAATGTCTCTGGGGAGGACAGGTCTGTTTGACTGAATACGTTCTCTGTGTCAGCTTGGCCTTGGCTTTCCAGGCAGCATACAGGAGAGCTACACTGTGCTGAAATGTTTCCACCATTAAAACACTGGGACCTTATTAACAATCTTAAAACTTTAACTGGCACACCAGGGAGTGTATGTATCAGAAACGTCATTTAATATATATATATATATATTTATTTTTTTTATGGCTCAGGCCATCAATAAACACATTATATTTGCATGACTTAAATGTTAGATGTACATGTATTGCAGGGCAGAATATTTACACTACCGTTCAGAAGTTTGGGGTCACTTAGAAATGTCCTTGGTTTAAAAAAGAAAGCATTTTTTTGTCCATTAAAATAACATCAAATTGATCAGAAATACAGTGTAGACATTGTTGATGTTGTAAATGGTTATTTTAGCTGGAAACTACTGATTTTCAATGGAATATCTACATAGGCGTAAAGATGCCCATTATCAGCAACCATCAATCTTGTGTTCTAATGGCACATTGTGTTTTTAATCCAAGTTCATTATAAAAGGCTAATTGATCATTATAAAACCTTTTTGCATATATGTTAGACGATGGGTCTAAGGATTTCATTCCGGTACCTAACAGCAGTCAGGGTACTGTTGGCTAGCACGTGGGGATCTATGCAACCCCCCAAGGATATGCCTCCCAAGACCATCACTGATCCACCGCCAAACCAGTCGGGATGAGACTCTAAGGATTAACCTTCCTATCCTCTTGCCCTAACCTTAACCTTTCAGACTTGTATAGTAAAGAGTATATGAGTACATTATGTATTTTTGCTTTAAATCAATTTGTCAATGGTGCGGTTTGGCAATACTCCCTCGTTAACTGGCTTAGCTAGCTAGCTAAAGTTTTCTTGCTAACTTAAGAGTTTTTGAGTTTGGAAAGGATCACTAGTTCAGTTGGAAAGTGCAGAAACACCTGAACTCAATATTTAGTTCAGATGTCCCTATACTTTAGATCATATAGGGTATTTAAATATGTTGTAAATTATTTTAAATCAGGCTGCAGCTTATTAACCTATACTTTGAAATACTGTAATTGAACCCCTTTTTACACTACTGGGTCTTATTTATTATTGTACATTTCAGCACAGTTTATGGCTACCAGAAACTGTGTTGAAGTACTTGGTTAATCTAGGCTCTGTAGTGTGATGAGAGGTACTAGTAGGAACCCAGAACATGCTGTATAAACACAATGGTGGTTTACATACTATGGGACAAAGTTAATCCTGAACCTAGCCAAGTATACCTGGATTTGCATTCACCATCATGGCTTCAACCATGCTAGAAAAGTTAATGTAAAGAACATTTCCAGGCCAATGCATTACAGCTTGTGTTGGCTTTGAAATAACAACCAACTGTGATTCATCATTTTAGGGCATTCAGAGTCCATGTCAGGGTTTCTCGTATAATCTGTCACACAGGGCGCATTGTGTTTATACAGCATTTACCATTAAACCACTGCTTAATACTAATTGACACGACAGTAACAGAGAGTAACAGAGAGTAATATGGGAGTCAAGGCCAGTAGTCTACATAATAGACAAGCTAAAATATGGAGTACCCTTATTCATAATAAACCAGGTTTAGCTGGCTATTCTATAGTATCCATTTCATCACTTACCTCAGCATCCATCTTCCTGTCCTCCCTTGGACAATCTCTAGCAACAGCAGTTTAGGGCAGTTTAATGTAGAACACTGCATACTAGAAGCATTGCTTTGTGTTTTAGAGTATGATTAAACAATAGACTGCATACAAGATATCTGAATGACATGAGAGAAACAGACTATAGGACAGTAGTATAACAGACAAGCTGTAACAGAGAGCACCATAATAAATGACTATTTAAAGGTTTAGATTTTTAAGGGTTTAAGGGTGTGCACACTTGTACAACCAGGTTACTGTAAGGTTTTCATTTTTCATTTTTCCCCCTTGAAGATTTCAGTTATTTTTTCAATTGAATTGTTCACATTATAGGTCACATTAAAAGTGGAAAAAGTTCTGACATGATTTATCTTTGTCTCATTCTTTTACATCACAAAAACCTGGCATTTTAACAGGGGTGTGTAGACTTTTATATCCTCTGATCTGAGGACAGGGTGAAGGGTTAGGGAGCTATAACCTTATAGCTAAGAGTTGTTATTAGGCATGATGCATTGCAGAGTACCTGGACACAGCACTTAGCTGTGGTACATTAGCCATATGCCACAAACCCTGAGAAGCTTTTTTGCTATTTTAAACTGGTTACCAAGAAATTATATATAAACAAGATCCAAAAATGCTGCCACCTTCTCTGGGCATGTGTTCATTTAGATGCACTGAGGCTAAGTGGAAAACTGTCTTGTGGTCTGACAAAACAAAATGTGAAATTATTTTTGGGAATCAAAAATGTGCTCTGTGCGAAACAGAGAGGGACCATCCAGTTTGTTAACAGCACACATTTTAAAACCAGCATCCGTGATGGTATTGGGGTGCATTAGTTCAAATGGCATGGGTGACTTGAACAATTGTGAATGTACCATTAATGCTAAACAATATATACAGGTTTTGGAGCAACATATGCTGCAATTTATTTTTCAGGGAAGGACTTGCTTATTTCAGCAAGAAAATGCCAATACACATTCTGCACGTATTACTACAGCATGGCTCTGTAGTTGAGCAGCTGAAATCCTACAATATATCAAGCAAGAATGGGAAAACATTTCACTTTCAAATTTACAGCAATTGGTCTCATCAGTTGCCAAAAGCTTTCAGAGTATTGTAAGAGGTGATGCAACTCAATGGTAAACATGCGCCTGTCCCAACTTTTTTTTAAAGTTTTGCAGGCATCAAATTCTAAATAGGCATGTTTTTTTCTAAAACAATACAGTTTTCTCAGTTTCAACATTTGTTATGTTATTGTACTATTTTCAATAAATACAGGAATAAATGATTTGCACATCAATTGCATTCTGTTTTTATTTGCCTTTTACCCACCAATGTTTTTGTAAACCCCATAATAGCTAACCAAAAACAAGTTTCTAGCAATTTGTGCCAATATCTGGAAAACTAAAAACTAAAATATCTCATACTTAGACTTTCAGACCCTTTATTCAATACTTTAATATAAGTTATTTTGGAGGTCATTTAATTGGTCATTAAATTATCCACAGTGAAGCCACATAAAGCCTTGCTACCTTTAATAGTCTGAACCGGCATTTTATGGTCTCTTAAAATTAATGCATTAACAAATAATATAGACTGAGATTAGAGATATCAAATTATCACAAGGTGCATTCATTTGTTTACTCAGTAATGTTCTAAGTGGTAAAACTCTATGCTTGAACTACACTGCACAAAAGTAAATGTGGAGAAAGTGAAGAGGTCTGAATACTTTTCAAATGCGCACTGTATACCAAGGCTATCAGCTAATAAGCCTTCAGGATTTGGACCACCCGATTTATAACATCCCTTTTATCACGCACACCAGATTCACCAGCATCAGTTCATATCAAAGGTATGTCTATTAATGCTCCTGTATTAAAAAACAAGTAAGCATGTGACTTACACATTTTTTAATGATGCCTAATGTCTCTGGCACCTTACTATGTGCATAGAAGGGTCAACAAATGTCCTCTTTATCATAATTGGTGAGATTATAACTAGCCTCATTCACTTGCTTCAATAAGTACATTGCAAATGGATAAAAACTATTTGAAAAAAAACCTAAAGTCACAATTACAGCCTGATTGCCAACCAAACAAGCGTCTGGGCAAGTTATGTTAACGCGTTAGATGCTTTTTGTAATGAGTGCTGTGTAATGTTAGGCTAGCAGAGGGAAAAATATTTTTTTTACCAGTGAATAAAATGTGTCTTTCAACTAATCAATACTGCAAGTCAAGATAAAAGTGCAAATTACCTCTTACTGCAAAGGTCAATTAACTAGCTAGCCAGCTGGTATTTTCCAAACATATTCCAAAAATCAAGGTCTGCCCCATAAAGTGACTTTGGCCAAGAAAAAGCTACTATAACATAAAGTAGAATTGGATAAATTGGCTTGTCGGACTTGGAAATTAGAGGAGGAAGTCAAGCACACACAGTTAGATCTCCAACCAATCAACAAAAATGAAATCCTTAATGTTACTTTGATGGGTGGGTTACCTTCTACAAACATTCAAACATTCCCAGGAATTCCGCCAGAAAAAAGTACCTAGTTAGCCCACTGGCAAATACTGTCCCTTGGTCAACTGAGATGCACTTGAAGAGCAGACTTTCAGCTTTAATTCAAGTGGTTAAACAAAAACATTGTATGAAACCTTTAGGAATTGCCAACATTCTCGTACACAGTCCCCTTATTTCAGGGGCTCAAAATGTAATAGGACAAATTTACACAATCATGAATAAAATGTTCAGAATCCTTTGCAGGTAATGACTGCTTGAAGTCTGGAACACATGGACATCACCAAACACTGGGATTCTTTCTTTGTGATGCTTTGCCAGGCCTTTACTGCAGCTGTTCTTTGTTCGTGGGTCTTTCTGCCCTAAGTTTTGTCTTCAGCAAGTGAAATGCATGCTCATTCCGGTTGATCACGTGATTCACTCGCCCATTGCAGAATGTTCAACTTCTTTGCCTTAAAAAACTCCTATGTTTTGGTTAATTGTCCATCTGTAAAGTGAAGCGCCGTCCAATCAACTTCCCTGAATTTGCTTCTGTCTTTCGTCACATCAACAATAAACACTAGTGACCCAGTGTCACTGGAAGCCATGCATACCCATGCCATCACACTGCCTCCACAGTGTTTTACAGATGATGTGGTATGCTTCGGATCATTAGCCGTTCCAAGCCTTCTCCATACTTTTTTCTTCCCATCATTCTGATACAAGGTGATCTTAGTTTCATCTGTCCAAAGAATGCTTTTTCCATCTGTCCAAAGAACTGGGCTGGCGTTTTTAGATGTTTTTGGCAAACCCTAATCTGGCCTTTCTATTCTTGAGGCTTATGAATGGTTCACAACTTAAGGTGAACCCTCTGTATTTGCTCTTGTGAAGTCTTCTCTTTATGGTGGACTTGGCTAATGATATGCCTACCTCCTAGAGAGTGTTCTTCACTTGGCTGGATGTTGTGAAGGGGTTTTTCTTTACCATGAAAAAGATCCTATGATCATCCACCATTGTTGTCTTCCGTGGACATCCAGGCCTTTTTTGTTGCAGAGCTCACAAGTGCGTTCCTTTTTTCTCAAAATGTACCAAACTGCTGATTTGTTCACCCCTAATGTTCCTGCTATCTCTGGTGGATTTTTTTTGCTGCTTAAGGATGGCCTGTTTCACTTGCATTGAGAGCTCCTTTGACCACATGTTGTGGGCTCACAGCAACTGCTTCCAAATGCCAATGCCACACCTGGAATCAACACCAGACATTTTTCCTGCTTCATTGATGGAGAAATAACGAAGGAATAGCCCACACCTGTCCATGAAACAGCTTTTGAGTCAATTGTCCAATTACCCTTGGTCCCTTGAAAAAGAGGAGGCTACATATTAAAGAGCTGTAATTCCTAAACCCTTCCTCCAATTTGGATGCAAATACCCTCAAATTAAAGCTGAGAGACTGCACTTTAGGCTCGTATTCATTAACTGTAACTTGAATATACACCTCCGGAAAAAATTAAGTGACCACTGCACCTTTTTAATATTTTTCCAAAAAAGTTGAAAAGGATGATTTTGTGTGAGGAACAGAAGCGTTCAATTTGCAGAAGTGTTCTCTTAATTTTAAACCTTCTGTTCCTCACTCCAAACCTACCTTTTCAACTTTTTTGGGAAGGAAAGAAAAAGGTGCAGTGGTCTCTTAATTTTTTCACAGCCCAAAAAAAAAAAGAATCCAGACCTAACTGTATTTAGGGGATCTTGTTAAAAATATACAGCGAACAATATATACAGTGGGTACAGAAATTCACCAGCCCCTCTTAAACTGTTCACCTTTTGTTGCCTTACAGCCAGAAATTAAAACATGTAAAAGTTTTTAAAGACTTTTTCCGGCTTAATTTTACACACAGTAATCCAAAATATCCAAGCAAAAAAAAAAAATATATAAAATCCTATTTGGATAAGGGAACTCCTGCCAACCCCCTCCCTTTGAACTGCAATTGTAAACTAGCTGAGGTATAACCAACCACCTTCCAGATCACAAATCAAGCTAATTGGCTTCCATCTGTGGTCAATTGTAGTGACTTTGATTAGTTCAAAATAAAAGCAATTAGTCACAGAGGACTCCACTGCTTAGTGGAGTGCAATTTAATGCAAAGAATCCACTATGGGCGGAAAGGTACTTTCGAAAGATCTGTGAGATAAAGTTGTGCAAAGGCACAAGTCAGGGGATGCATATAAAAAGATTTCAAAGGCTTGGGGCACTGAGCTTGAACAATTCTGCAGTCTAGATGTGCAAAGTTAATAGAGATGTATTCACGTTGAACCATGGCTGTTCAACCAAGTATTAATTCAGGATGGTGGGCACTTATCCAAAGAGGGTATTTTACTGTTTTAATTTAAAATAATTTGACGTGTTTTTGTAAATATTTACACTTGGATGTTGTTGGTTACTCTGTGTAAATCTATCCAGATTAAGTCAGATTGTATGTGTTTTCATTTCAGGCTGTAAGCCAACAAAAAGATTTTTGACAATTTTACCCATGTATTTTGTAATTTCAAATCCATATACATTCAGGAACACTTTCATGTCTCAACCTAGAGCCACCGTCCTTTAGAAAAGCAAGCTCTGCCATCATTTGGGTAACTGCTCGACCCAAAACCACTGGTTTATTTATCCTCTCACTAGTCATTTTAAGACCTGTTACTTAATTAAAATGCCAGCCACCAAAATTATAACAACCATTAATGATCTCCAAGTATGTCGATACTATAGGCCTGAATGACTTAGGAAAAGCAAGGCAAAGGCAATTCAAACCTTACAAATGCATGAACAACAGAACTAAGAGATAGAAAATGCAGAATAAAGTTAAATAAATAAATAATACCTTAATACAGTAATGATACAATATTTAGTATTGTGATACATTTGTATGTTTCATATTCCTAGTCATCTTATTTTGTATTACCTATTATTATAATTTTAATTGTGGTTGTTGTTACTGAGGCTGTTATGATTTTTATCTTTCGTGAGAATTATGGTCTTTCTGCAAATCAAGAATTATCTCAAGAATATATTTTTTTACATTCGTGTACAATGGTTTCAAACCATACGTGAGTTTGATCGTAAGGATACAACAAAGATAATATTGATGAATACCAGCTCTTTCAGTGAAATTATCGTACAATAATTTTAAAATCAAATTTTGTATGCACGTTTCATGAATGAGGGCCATTGACACTAGTTTTATTGTTTAGGCTCAATACCTCAGCACATTTGATTTTAATTTGAGCTTTCATTTTTGCATGTATTTACATCCATAAATGGTGAGGAGTTTAAGAATTACCATGGGAGTAGTAAATGTAGGGTATACTGTGTCAGATTGGTGTTTTATGGCCCTGGGTGCGGGACATCCATATTGATGTGACAGGTGGGCGGGACATCCAGTTTGTAAGGTAGGACTTCCGTTGTGACGTGTGTTAGGGTGGGACTTCCTGTATGACGTGTGTTCAGGCAGGACTTCAGGAGTGACGTATGCATGTCCGGTGACTTTGTAATTTATGATTACATTGATGTGTCCGTGTTTGATGTTTTACAATGCCTGATGAGCAAAACAGATTAATGTTATAACAGGTGGGTTATGTTTGATGATTAACAAATGGGCCTTAGGGTTCCGGAATGTTAAATTCCCAGGCAGTAAATAAGTGTTGTGTCAGCAGTAAGATGTTTGGTGTTCAACAAAAGGGTGCCAGGGTTCCACTCCCATGTGGTGCAACAGATGGCCTAAAACCGGTGGGTGTTAACCTTTCATGTTTTATGGGTTGATTGGCGTGGTATGTGTATTTAAATCACGCAGACATCGGTGATGGTCATTCAGTCTTGCCTGAGCAAACCTACCTACACATTACAAAACATGGAGGATTGTGCAGCGATCAATGTTTTGGGTGAAACACCGGTGAAAGCTAACATCTTAAACACCGCTCAGCGATTTGGTAAGAAATTACAGATGGACCACAGAGATGAAATCAACATGCCAGCCCCGAAGAAACCGATGCAGAGTTTAACCCGAATCCATCAATTACACCAGGATATGTTGGCACAGGAGTGGAAATTGGATGATGGTTGGATCGGTGGATACATCTTCAACCCAGAGCTACCGAATGTTGCATTTTATGAATTACCCGAAGGCCATGAGTTTAAGGCTGGTGTGACTGATCAAATGGTTTTAATGCCAGATTTCACCCATGCTGATCGCAGTCAATGTAAATGACGTAATCCTGAAAATCCTGCAGTTTTATCCAGTTTCTAGGTCAACCACTTGTTCCGATGGTATCCAGCTGTTGAATTTCTCAGGCCAACTAAGCCATTTCACAAGACTCTTTTTCTTCCCTTTCTGTACTTTCTCATCCAAAACTGCTTCCACTTTAAAAGTTTTATCCTTAGCCACGATTATTTTCAGTAATTCCTTTTCATAAAAGGTCCCAACTATCATATCACCATTGTAATCTTTTATTCTATATACAGGAGGTACCCGAGGAATACATTCTGTAATTGTAAAATATTAATATGTGTACCCTTTTTCATAGTCTTTTGTAAACACACCTCTTAGCTTTGAGAGTCTCACAGTATCCCCAACCTGGAACTTGTAGCTTTGATTACCATTTCTCATTGTTGTTGTACCATACAGGTTCTTGAGAACTAATCAAACATTTTCTTCACAAAGGTCAGCAGACTTCATCTTAATAGACCGATGGTAGCTATGGTTGTATCCATCTTGAATAACCTCAACATAGCGATGAGTGTTGGCAGCTGTGAGATACCTCCACATTTGTGATTTAATTGTTTTATTAAATCTCTTAACAATACTCGCTTTGACATCATTTCCTGTAGCAAAATGTTTTATGTTGTACTTCCTCATTAACATTACATAATTTGAATTTAAAAAAAACTTCCCCTTATCCGTTTGGACTTTTTGTGGTGTTCTTCCTTCTTTTAATGTCTTCAAATGCTTGCTTTACCTAGATAGCGCTTTTATTTCTCAGCACGCGAATCCATGCGTATTTGCTTAATACATCTATGCATGTTAACATAAATTTCATGTTATCGTTTTTCACACTGTAAGCACTGAATTTATATCATGAACAATAACTCTATTTCTTTTACAATGTATAGCTACAGGCCTGTGTAGCATGTATGTATCCTGGGCGAGCAGCCAGTCATCGGCCTTGTCATTTTTGAGGATCTCCCCGGTTTTCTCCAAGTATGCTCTTTTCAAACCCTCTCTACCCACATAACCACCAGGCTTTGCTGGGTCGTAGTAAATACTTTTCATAACCAGTTCAGACATCATAGAGCATTCGAGCAATAATGAGAATGAATACATGTTTAACATTGTTTTATTGAGTATTCACAAACATTCAGATTTCTCATAGTATTTGTTTATATACATGTTAACATGAGAACTGAAGTTACCCGGCCTTAGACAACAGACTCTTTGCTTTCGTCGCACCATTTGTCCATGTATTCATCCCTGTTCTCACTCAGTCTCTGTGTGATGTTCGGCTCCAACTTGAGTTCATGCAGAAAGTTCTCAGCGGCCTCGTGAACATCAGTCATCAGTGCCTGAAAACCTGATGCGTTCAAACCTGATGCGTTCAAACCCAATGCGTTCAAACCTTGATCAACACATTCGCAGTGTTAAAACTGTCTCCACAATGTCATCATAATGGGCCTCAAAAAAATTATCAGCCGGTTTGAGACAAGAGTGTCTTGTGGGCAGTCTTTGAAAGCTATACATGAATCTGATCTTAAAAGACATACACCCACATGCTAAATATTTGTTTGGCAGGTACTGACTATTGATATGTACCCTATACTGCAAATAGTTTAGTTCACCTCATATGACTACAAATCTGATATGATTGAGACTTGACAGTTCATTTAACCAGAAAGGGAACCAAGGAAGCCTAGTTCAGCCGGTCCGCAAATGAAAATTATAGTTGCATTCCCTGGATTCAAACCCAGGTCTCCCACATGAGAGGCGGTGTCTTTAACCACTACGCCACGCCAGTACAAACCTGCCCGAATTGAATATAGCATGTCGACATCAGTTAATTTTGCTAAGCATTAACATCACGGCAATTTTCAACTAACCATTGGGTCAAACTGAATAACGTTACTTTTTAAGTTTACCACCACCACGAATAGCATCTATAAAATGTATAGCTTTTGCCACTGGCTTACTAGTGTCTATTAACTAACTACTTGGAATAGTCACAAGGCGTAGTCAGACAGTCACTCACTCACTCAGTAAGAGACATTCGCTCTTCTTTTTTACAAATGTGTTGGGTTGGACCCTCAAGAACAGCAGCGTTTGGAGAACTGAGCGTTCTGGCCCATTTCTCTTTGATATTTAGAAAATAGCTAGAAACATTTTAGTACTTGGTGGCAAACCTTTTTCAGCAATCACAGAGGTCAGACGTTTCTTGTAGTTGGCCACCAGCTTTGCAGCTTTGCATCTCAGGAAGGATTTTGTTCCACTCTTGGCAGATCTACTCCAAGTCATTAAGGTTTCAAGGCTGACGTTTGGCAACTCGAACCTTCAGCTCCCTCCACAGATTTTCTATGGGATTAAGGTCTGGAGACTGACTAGGCCACTCTAGGACCGTAATGGGCTTCTTCTTGAGCCACTCCTTTGTTGCCTTGGCCGTGTGTTTTGGGTCATTGTCCTGCTGGAATACCCATCCACAACGCATTTTCAATGCCCTGGCTGAGGGAAGGAGATTCTCACCCAAGATTTGACGGTACATGGCCCTGTCCATCGTCCCTTTAATGTGGCGAAGTTGTCCTGTCCCCTTAGAAAAAAACACCCCCAAAGTGTAATGTTTCCATCTCCATGTTTAACGGTGGGAATGGTGTTCTTGGGGTCGTAGGCAGCATTCCTCCTCCTCCAAACACGGCAAAGTGAGTTGATGCCAAAGAGCTCAATTTTGGTATCATCTGACCACAGCACTTTCACCCAGTTCTCCTCTGAATCATTCAGATGTTTATTGGCAAACTTCAGACGGGCCTGTACATGTGCTTTCCTGAGCAGGGGGACCTTGCGGGCGCTGCAGGATTTCAGTCCTTCCCGGCATAGTGTATTACCAATTGTTTTCTTGGTGACTATGGTCGCAGCTGCCTTGAGATCATTGACAAGATCCTCTCATGTGGTTCTGGGCTGATTCCTCACTTTTCTCATGATCATTACAATTCCACAAGGTGAGAGCTTGCATGGAGCCCCAGACCTAGGGAGATGGACAGTTCTTTTGTGTTTCTTCCATTTGTGAATAATCTGTTGTTACCTTCTCACCAATCTGCTTGGCAATGGTCTTGTAGCCCATTCCAGCCTTGTGTAGGTCTACAATTCTGTCCCTGACATCCTTAGACAGCTCTTTGGTCTTGACCATGGTGGAGGGTTTGGAATCTGATTGATTGATTGCTTGCTTCTGTGGACAGTGTGATGGCAATTTCTAAAATCCAAATAGTTGTATGAAAATGATAGGTAAGACAGGAGAAATCAATTGCGCAATAAACGGTTTTAATCTTGCTTGCAAGGAGAAAGTATACAGGTTACAAAGTAACGGTGGATAGTCTCTAAATAAAAACATCATTTCGACAGTATTTATTACATAGGAAAAAGGGGTGTGGTAAGATGCTGCCATCTGTCTCAAACACCTTCCCTTTGTTCTATCACACAAGTCAAATGCTATCTTCCCCCACCTTATCCTTCCTGCCATAATGTTTACTGTAGTGTTTACCCAAAGGGGCAAACTGACCTTACTGCCCCCTGTTGTATCTTCTCCTATCTTGTCCTAGAACCCATTGATCTGCATCTGGACAGACAATAGAAGTCCCCTATGCAAATACCAGATCCCCCACATTCCTGTACCTATCTTAACAGTGGGACTCAGTCCTTTACTCAGAGAGAATACATTGTATATAGAAATTTCCACAACAACAGTCTTTTATAAAGGAAATAAACTGAGATTAGGAACACTCCCTTTAAGAGTGTGCTCCTAATCTAAGCTTGTTACCTGTATAAAAGACACCTGGGAGCCATTAAAATTAAAATCAATTTATAAAATATTTTACATGCATTTTTCAGGATTTTTTTTTGTTATTCTGTCTCTCACTGTTCAAATGAACCTACCATTAAAATTATAAGCTGAACATTTCTTTGTCAGTGGGCAAACATACAAAATCAGCAGGGGATCAAATACTTTTTTCCCCTCACTGTATATCTAACTGGATAATGTGTAGTCCAAATTCTTCTAAACATATTTTGTCAGTCACTACCAAGTTATATCGTCATTTATTCTAATCTGACTTTGCAAATGAGATGACATCAGTCTAGTGAATAAAAGCAGGCAGCATTTAAGAAAGAGGGATTTACAGTGGGGAGAACAAGTATTTGATACACTGCCGATTTTGCAGGTTTTCCTACTTACAAAGTATGTAGAGTTCTGTACTTTTTATCATAGGTACACTTCAACTGTGAGAGACAGAATCTATAACAACAATCCAGAAAATCACATAGTCATCATCATCTTCTTCCGCTTATCCGGGGCCGGGTCGCGGGGGCAGCAGTCTAAGCAGGGATGCCCAGACTTCCCTCTCCCCAGACACTTCCTCCAGCTCTTCCGGGGGGACACCGAGGCGTTCCCAGGCCAGCCGGGAGACATAGTCCCTCCAGCGTGTCCTAGGTCTTCCCCGGGGTCTCCTCCCGGTGGGATGGGACCGGAACACCTTCCCAGGAAGGCGTTCCGGAGGCATCCGAAACAGATGCCCAAGTCACCTCAGCTGACCCCTCTCGATGTGGAGGAGCAGCGGCTCTACTCTGAGCTCCTCCCGGGTGACCGAGCTTCTCACCCTATCTCTAAGGGATCGCCCAGCCACCCTGCGGAGAAAGCTCATTTCGGCCGCCTGTATCCGGGATCTTGTCCTTTCGGTCATGACCCAAAGCTCATGACCATAGGTGAGAGTAGGAACGTAGATTGACCGGTAAATCGAGAGCTTCGCCTTGCGGCTCAGCTCTTTCTTCACCACGACAGACCGATACATCAACCGCATTACTGCAGAAGCTGCACCGATCCGTCTGTCAATCTCCCGTTCCTTCCTTCCCTCACTTGTGAACAAGACCCCTAGATACTTAAACTCCTCCACTTGAGGCAGGCACTCTCCACTAACCTGAAGTGGGCAAGCCACCCTTTTCCGACTAAGGACCATGGCCTCGGATTTGGAGATACTGATTTTCATCCCCACCGCTTCACACTCGGCTGCAAACCGTCCAAGTGCATGCTGAAGGTCCTGGCTTGAAGGGGCCAACACGACAACATCATCCGCAAAGAGCAGAGACGAAATCGTGTGGTCCCCAAACCTGAAACCCTCCGGCCCCTGGCTGCGCCTAGAAATTCTGTCCATAAAAATTACGAACAGAACCGGTGACAAAGGGCAGCCCTGCCGGAGTCCAACATGCACAGGGAACAAGTCTGACTTACTGCCGGCAATGCGGACCAAGCTCCTGCTTCGGTCGTACAGGGACCTGACAGCCCTTAGCAAGTGACCCAGGACCCCATATTCCCGAAGCACCCTCCACAGGATGCCGCGAGGGACACAGTCAAATGCCTTCTCCAAATCCACAAAACACATGTGGATTGGTTGGGCAAACTCCCATGAACCCTCCATCACCCTGTAGAGGGTATAGAGCTGGTCCAGTGTTCCACGGCCTGGACGAAAACCACACTGTTCCTCCTGAATCCGAGGTTCTACTATCGGCCGTATTCTCCTCTCCAGAACCCTGGCATAGACTTTCCCGGGGAGGCTGAGAAGTGTGATCCCCCTATAGTTGGAACACACCCTCCGGTCCCCCTTCTTAAAAAGAGGGACCACCACCCCGGTCTGCCATCCCAGAGGCACTGTCCCCGACTGCCACGCGATGTTGAACAGGCGTGTCAGCCAAGACAGCCCCACAACATCCAGAGACTTGAGGTACTCAGGGCGGATCTCATCCACCCCCGGTGCCTTGCCACCGAGGAGTTTCTTAACCACCTCTGTGACTTCAGCCCGGGTGATGGACGAGTCCACCTCTGAGCCCTCATCCTCTGCTTCCTCAATGGAAGACGTGACGGCGGGATTGAGGAGATCCTCGAAGTACTCCTTCCACCGCCCGACGACATCCCCACTTGAGGTCAACAGCTGCCCACCTCTACTGTAAACAGCGTTGGTAGGGCACTGTTTCCCTCTCCTGAAGCGCCGGACGGTTTGCCAGAATCTCTTCGAGGCCAGCCGATAGTCCTTCTCCATGGCCTCACCGAACTCCTCCCAGGCCCGAGTTTTTGCCTCCACAACCACCCGGGCTGCAGTCCGCTTGACCTGTCGGTACCCGTCAGCTGCCTCAGGAGTCCCACAAGCCAACCAGGCCTGATAGGACTCCTTCTTCAGCTTGACGGCATCCCTTACTTCCGGTGTCCACCACCGGGTTCGGGGATTGCCGCCTCGACAGGCACCGGAGACCTTACGGCCACAGCTCCGAGCGGCCGCTTCGACAATGGCGGTGGAGAACATGGTCCACTCGGACTCAATATCTCCAGCCTCCCTCGGGATCCAGTCGAAGCTCTGCCGGAGGTGGGAGTTAAAGATCTCTCTGACAGGAGACTCGGCCAGACGTTCCCAGCAGACACTTACAGTACGCTTGGGCCTGCCGAGTCTGTCCAGCTTCCTCCCCCGCCATCGGATCCAACTCACCACCAGGTGGTGATCAGTTGACAGCTCCGCCCTTCTCTTCACCCGAGTGTCCAAGACATAAGGCCGCAGGTCAGATGAAACGACAACAAAGTCGATCATCGACCTGCGGCCTAGGGTGTCCTGGTGCCACGTGCACTGATGGACACCCTTATGCTTGAACATGGTGTTCGTTATGGACAAACTGTGACTAGCACAGAAGTCCAAGAACTGAACACCGCTCGGGTTCAGATCAGGGGGGCCGTTCCTCCCAATCACGCCCCTCCAGGTGTCACTGTCGTTGCCCACGTGGGCGTTGAAGTCCCCCAGTAGAATGATAGAGTCCCCAGTCGGAGCACTTTCCAGCACCCCTCCCAGAGACTCCAAGAAGGTCGGGTACTCTGCACTGCCGTTCGGCCCGTAGGCACAAACAACAGTGAGAGACCTATCCCCAACCCGTAGGCGCAGGGAAACGACCCTCTCGTTCACCGGGGTAAACTCCAACACATGGCGGCAGAGCTGGGGAGCTATAAGCAAACTCACACCAGCCCGCCGCCTCTCACCATGGGCAACTCCAGAGTGGTGAAGAGTCCATCCTCTCTCAAGGAGTGTGGTTCCAGAGCCCAAGCCGTGCGTAGAGGTGATCCCGACTACCTCTAGTCGGAACCTCTCAACCTCACGCACGATCTCAGGCTCCTTCCCCGCTAGCGAGGTGACGTTCCACGTCCCTAGAGCTAGTTTCCGTGTCCAGGGATCGGGTTGTCTAGGCCCCCGCCTTCGACTGCCGCCCGATCCTCTATGCACCGGCCCCTTATGGTCCCTCCTGTGGGTAGTGAGCCCACGGGAGGGCGGCCCCATGTCGCTCGTTCGGGCTGGGCCCGGCCGGGGCCCATGGGGAAAGGCCCGGCCACCAGGCGCTCGCAAACGAGCCCCAACCCCGGGCCTGGCTCCAGGGTGGGGCCCCGGCCGGGCGACGTCACAGGACACAAATTATTTTTCATCATTAAGGGGTTTTTGAACCGCTCTTAGTCTGACCTGTCGCCTAGGACCTGTTTGCCTTGGGAGACCCTACCAGGGGCATATAGCCCCAGACAACATAGCTCCTAGGGTCACTCGGGTACTCAAACCCCTCCACCACGTTAAGGTGGCAGTTCAAGGAGGGGAAAATCACATTGTATGATTTTTAAATAATTAATTAAAATGTTATTGCATGACATAATTATTTGATCACCAACCCACCAGTAAGAATTCCGGCTCTCACAGACCTATTCGTTTTTCTTTAAGAAGCCGTCCTGTTCTCCACTCTTTACCTGTATTAACTGCACCTGTTTGAACTCGTTACCTGTATAAAAGACACCTGTCCACACATTCAATCAAACAGACTCCAACCTCTCCACAATGGTCAAGACCAGAGAGCTGTATAAGGACATCAGGGATACAATTGTAGACCTGGGATGGGACAGACAATAGGCAAGCAGCTTGGTGAGAAGGCCACAACTGTTTGCGCAAGGTCCACCTGCTCAAGCCAGCGCATGTCCAGGCCTGTCTGAAGTTTGTTAATGACCATCTGGATGATCCAGAGGAGGAATGGGAGAAGGTCATGTGGTCTGATGAGACAAAAATAGAGCTTTTTGGTCTAAACTCCACTCGCTGTGTTTGGAGGAAGAAGAAGGATGAGTACAACCCCAAGAACACCATCGCAAGCATGAAGCATGGAAGTGGAAACATGCTTTTTTGCAAAGGGAACAGGACGACTGCCTTGTATGGAGGAGTGGGCCAAAATCCCTGCTGCAGTGTGTGCAAACCTGGTCAAGAACTACAAAAAACATATGATCTCTGTAATTGCAAACAAAGGTTTCTGTACCAAATATTAAGTTCTGCTTTTCTGATGTATCAAATACTTATGTCATGCAATAAAATGCAAATTATTTAATTAAAAATCATACAATGTAATTTTCTGGATTTTTGTTTTAGATTCCGTCACTCACGGTTGAAGAGTACCTATGATAAAAATTACAGACTTTTACATGCTTTGTAAGTGGGAAAACCTGCTAAATCGGCAGTGTATCAAATACTTGTTCTCCCCCCGTAACTCTACTTGCCATTTTTTAAACATGTTTTTAAAAACAAATTGTACCTGACAGTTTTTCACCACTGCTGACACACATCATTTTCTTAACTATAAGAACACTTCAAAACAAAATTTATATTGATTAAATCCCAGATTTCTCCTACAAAATTAAACATAATAATCAAAGCTGTATCATATGTCATATCAATGAAACTTTCCCTCCGATCAAATCTCCCACAGCAACAAGTCTCCGGTTGGTTTCTGACTCACTTTATACATAGAAAAATGTTGTTCACAAAAAAGTGTATGACTACCAAATACATTTAGATTTAATTGTCTTGTACATGCCTGCTTTTGCTAATGCATACAGATTCATAATAAAGTAAACAGGGTAGTCAGCACAGTAATCAAGTTTACAGTAAGTTGCCTATTTTCATTCCTGAAAGTCTAGGCAATTGAAGGCAACTGCTAAACAGTGCATCTTGGGCTTTGCTCTCAACCTAGTTTCTCATCTTTCCATACCATGTTCATGAACATGGTCAGCACTGTGGCATTAATATTATTAGAGATTGTTCTTGATCCTCTTCTCCCTGGTTCACCACTCATTCTTCCTATACCTCTCTCCCTCTGATGTTGTCGTTTACCAAAACACATATGTTTACCTGTAGCCCTTATGTTTATGCCAACATTCTGATTGCTTGTTGAAATATTAGGTTTTTTAGTTTTTAACCTCGACAACTGTGTTGAGAGAGTTACAATTTAAATGATTACTTTGGTGTATTGAATGGCAGTGCTTTCTACATGACAACTTGCTTTACAAAGAAAGGTTTGTTCAAGGTTTTGCACCTGTTGAATGAAACAGACGTGTGTAAAAACAGCTGAATCGTGCATATGGGTTTGGGTAAATGGTCTTCCTTTTGGAGCAAAATGGTTTTCTGAATTGTTCATAGAACAATTGTGATAAATGTAAGGTAGTCATTCATGTTCTACTGGGGTATATATTCACTCACCTAAAGGATTATTAGGAACACCATACTAATACTGTGTTTGACCCCCTTTCGCCTTCAGAACTGCCTTAATTCTACGTGGCATTGATTCAACAAGATGCTGAAAGCATTGTTTAGAAATGTTGGCCCATATTGATAGGATAGCATCTTGCAGTTGATGGAGATTTGTGGAATGCACATCCAGGGCACGAAGCTCCCGTTCCACCACATCCCAAAGATGCTCTATTGGGTTGAGATCTGGTTACTGTCGGGGCCATTTCAGTACAGTGAACTCATTGTCATGTTCAAGTAACCAATTTGAAATGATTCGAGTTTTGTGACATGGTGCATTATCCTGCTGGAAGTAGCCATCAGAGGATGGGTACATGGTGGTTATAAAGGGATGGACATGGTCAGAAACAATGCTCAGGTAGGCCGTGGCATTTACACGATGCCCAATTGGCCCTAAGGGGCCTAAAGTGTGCCGAGAAAACATCCCCCACACCATTACACCACCACCACCAGCCTGCACAGTGGTAACAAGCCATGATGGATCCATGTTCTCATTCTGTTTATGCCAAATTCTGACTCTACCATCTGAATGTCTCAACAGGAATCGAGACTCATTAGACCAGGCAACACTCTTCCAGTCTTCAACTGTCCAATTTTGGTGAGCTTGTGCAAATTGTAGTGGAGATGAGTGGTACCCGGTGGGGTCTTCTGATATTGTAGCCCATCCGCCTCAAGGTTGTGCGTGTTGTGGCTTCACAAATGCTTTGCTGCATACCTCGGTTGTAACGAGTGGTTATTTCAGTCAAAGTTGCTCTTCTATCAGCTTGAATCAGTCGGCCCATTCTCCTCTGACCTCCAGCATCAACAAGGCATTTTCACCCACAGGACTGCCGCATGCTGGATGTTTTTCCCTTTTCACACCATTCTTTGTAAACCCTAGAAATGGTTGTGCGTGAAAATCCCAGTAACTGAGCAGATTGTGAAATACTCAGACCGGCCCGTCTGGCACCAACAACCATGCCACGCTCATAATTGCTTAAATCATCTTTCTTTCCCATTCTGACATTCAGTTTGGAGTTCAGGAGATTGTCTTGACCAGGACCACACCCCTAAATGCATTGAAGCAACTGCCATGTGATTGGTTGATTAGATAATTGCATTAATGAGAAATTGAACAGGTGTTCCTAATAATGCTTTAGGTGAGTGTATATATGAGGTACTTATGAACTACTTTTTTACATATATTCACCAATTAGTATAGTAATGGCATGGGAGATTTACATTTTCTGCTGAACGGGGGGTCCTATACAGTGATGTCAGGAGAACAATGTAGTCAAAAATTGCTTTTCAATGGGTTTTTTCCCAATATGACTAAAAACACATTCTTATTTTCAACAACAACCTGGGAGCTTCTGGGGTCAACTGTCCTGGGATAGAACTACAGATTTTTCAACTTGTTGGCACCAAGATTTAGTCTAGAAACCTTTCAGTCATTAATCCCCGTGCTCATGTTCATTGCAATTTAATGTTAGTATTCCCCAGTAGGTAGTACCTTAGATAGATCAAGGCCTACTTGATTGCCAATACCGCCCTCTGTATTGTGACATACCTCTTCTTTCGATCTGAGAGCTTTTGGCTGATGGGATGGGCATTCCCCCGAACCCCTTGGTATAGTACAGTTCCCAACCCAGTGTTGGACTCATCGGTGTAGACGGTAAAAGGCTGTTGGAAAACAGAGGCCCTCGAGACCGGCTGGGTGAACATAACATTTCTTTTTGAATTGATGTAACGCCCACTCTGCATCCACCATAATGCCTTCACTGGCTGCCTTTTTTGGACTTTCCGTGGTATTGCTAGGCCCTGGAATGAGCTGACCCCTTTCTCGTCCTTGGGCCATGGCTATTCCTGGATGGCCCATGTCTTCTCCACCTGGGATATAATTAGCCTGCTTTCGTCGGTATATCCCAGATATTTGGCTTTGTTAATCCCCAGCTGGCACTTTCCAGAGGTTGGCTGTCAGAACAGTCGCCTCCAGGCTGGCCAGCACAAAGCACTACAGACTGAGGTGATCCTCCCACTCCTCACTGTGTATTAACATGTCAATGATGTAGGCGGCAGCATAGGCCTGGTGAGGATGGAGGAGTGTGTCCATCAGCCACTGGAATGTGGCTCTGTGCAGCCCGAAGGTGAGGCGGATGAATTGGGACAGCCAATCTGGGGTGGGAAAGGTGGTTTTGTGACAGGCTTTGGGGGCCTCACAAAACTAAGTATCGAGATATACCTAACTTTGCCGAGCCTCTCTATGAGCTCAACAACCCTCGGCATGGGGTAGGCATTGAACTGGGAGATTGTGCTGAGGGCTTGGAAATCGGAACCAGATGGTCCCGCCCAGCTTGGGCACAAGCACGATGAGCCTGGTCCATTCACATTCTTGCCATCACTCTGCGGGCCTCTGGGATCATGTATAGACACAGATGGACCTTTTTTCCCCTCTCGGTGGTAATGTTGTGACAGAGCACTTTCTCCAGTGACTGTTCCCTCCATTCTTTCCCACTAACTGCGTTTCCTGCACCTTGGTCGTGTGCTCCCTTAATATTGACCACACCACTTCCATCCGGGCCTTCATGAGGGTGACATGATCAATAAGGGAGCGTTAGAGACGTGTTTGGTTCTCACAGGTCTCCTTGGCCAGGTCAAGTAGACTACAACATGGACACTCGTAGAGCAACCTTCAATAGTCACCTTCACCTCTTCCAACAGAGTGAGACCCCCCCGGTCTGGCTCAGATGTGACGCCTTTTAAAGCCTCTGTATTCTCCCTTCTGGGAAAGGGGGTGCATTTCCACATTTTGGTGCTCCTCCTGGAGGGCATGGAGTGAGCCTGAACCTGCTGTGAGGCACTGCTTTTCTTCCTACTTCCTGGAGCACTGCCTCGCCCTGCAGTTTTCAGGCGCTCTAATAAAGGGCAATACCACCCTAGCAGAACCTGGGGTGGAACTTTGCATGACTACTCAGGCGACTATGGTGCCGGAGACTACCCAGACGACTATGGTGGTCCTTCTGGCAGGTGGACTAACTTTACTCATACTTCAGGTTCTAAGTCACTGCAACCAGCTCTAGGATAGCCTAACTATACTCATACTTCAGGTTCTAAGTCACTGCAACCAGCTTTAGGATAGCCTAATTATACTCATACTTCAGGTTTTGTCGGCAATGTCAGTGCTGAGTAGACATGGCGTTCGCTTTGCTTCCCTCTGAGTCTGCTCTCCTCGTCCCGAATGATGGAAGAGCCACACCAAACAAGAGGGAGACACAGGCTTCATTAACTTGTCCAGCTGTGTCAATGAAAGGAGCACCCTGCGCACCTAACCCCCAGAGAGGCTGCTGTTGAACCTCCCCTCCCTCTGGCCAGCCACTGATCCTTCACACTTGGTTAACCCTCCTTTGTATGTATGGGTCATTTGTTGATACTGTAATTATAGTTCTCACCATGAAAGGCAAGTAAATAAATGACAGGATCACAGTCTGCAATGTGTTTTCTCTCTTGAATTATTTTCCTAAAGATGACCAATGGAGAATGTCACTGAAGAGCATGAACAAACCTAACAAATCACTGCAAAAACAAAGCAATTTCTAAAATTAATTATGCTCATATTGCTGTACTCACATTTGCCTTGACAAAGGAAATCTGTGGAAATCTGTGATAAAGAAATACATAACATTTTAGTAAATTAATGTTAGCATACCAGCACAGCTATTGTAAGGGATTGTATAGAAATCATCCTTCAACAGATATGCGATAGCAGGGCAGACTCAAGTAAATTAAAGGCTGCCCAGTTGAAACCCTAAGCCAACAAGGATATTAAAACTAATTGCTCCCTGATTGTTTGTTTAAATAATATATTCTTAGCAGATTTAAAAAATCTATAACTGCATTAACATGATTTCCATCATGTAGCTACCTTGTTAGTTGTGTTAGCCTACAACCTTCAACGTTTGTTGCTAACACGTAAGATAGCTAGGCAAAAAAACATCCAGCAGGTTATCTGTACTCTACTGCATGACACTGAGGTATAAATAATGACAAAATGTAATTACAAAAACTTGATGAGGACTAGACTACAACCAACTTGTAAAACACGTCACTTGAAACAATGATCAACCAAGACACAGGAATCGGGGAAAACTAAATAGGAAAGAGATAAAGGGCAAACGAGACCCAGGTGGCAAGACTAACCAGGATGCAGGTGAAATCAATCAACATGCGGGCTTGAAACCGAACATAAAAACTAACTAGACCTAAACTACATTGAACATAGAGTTTTAACAGCGGGCACAGCCTGGCCATTACAAAAAGAGCACAGTGGGGTTAAATGGAACGTTGAAATCACCTACACTCAACCAAGAGCTGCAAGGGAGGGAAACAATAACCCAATGGCCGCCCTAATAGATCTTCATATGTTCCCTGAAGGGATGGGAGAACCTGCTAAATGAATAACCATCTCTGCATCACTCCATCAATCAGGCTTTTATGGTAGAGTGGCCATACGGATGCCACACCTGAGTAAACAGGATATGACATGCCATCTGAAGGGAGAGCATGAGGAAACAAATACGTTTGTCAATGTCCTTGAGACGCCCCATCAATCTCTGGACTTGATGCTCCCCAAAAGAGGCCCAAATCCAGTTTTACAAAGGTGATAGAGGTATACCCAAAAATGCTCAAAGCTGTGATTGCTGCCAAAAAGTTTACAAATTACTAGTAAAGGATCTGAATACAATAAATCCACTGCTCCAAAAATTAAGGGAACATTTAAATCACACATTGTGTCTTGATGAAAGAAATATATTAAAGTAAAAAATCCTTACTGTACATTGTGTAATTCATGAGAACAAAATGACGTAACAACGGTCAGTGGAAACCAAAATCAACAACCGATTTAGGTCTGGATTCAAACTCACACCAACAATCTGAGTAAACAATTGAAATCACAGGCTGTTCCAACTTACATGAATTTCATCACGGCAACTCATAATGTGACTCAGTAGTGTGTATGGCCCCCACGTGCCTATATGCACTCCTGACAACGTCTGGGTATGCTCCTGATGAGACAACGGGTGGTGTCCTGGGGGATCACCACCCAGACCTGGATCAGGGCATCAGTGAACTCCTGGACAGTCTGTAGCGCTACTTGTCGGCGTCAGATGCACCGATACATAACGTCCCAATGGTCTTCAATTTGATTCAGGTCTGGGGGACGTGAGGGCCAGTTAATGGCATTAATGACTTAATTCATCAACTGCCTACACACTCTGGCCACATGGGGCCGGGCATTGTCCACTACACCAGCGTAAGGTCTGATGATGGGTCTGAGGATTTAAGTCAGGGTACCATTGGCTATCACATGGAGGTCTGTGCAATCCTCCAAAGATATGTCTCCCCAGACCATTACTGCCTCATCGCCAAACCGGTCATGCTGGATGATGATGCAGGCAGCATAAGATTCACAACGACGTCTCCAAACTCTTTCACGTCTGTCCTGTGAATAGTGCACCAATGGCGGACCTGCCAATTCTGTTGCTCTCTGATGAATGCCAATCGAGGTTTGGTCAGAAACATGCACACCAGTAGCCTGCCGGAGGTCATTTTTTAGGGCTCTTGCAGTGCTCCTGCTGTTACTCCTCTCATAAAGGAGTAGATACCATTACTGCCCCACAGGGAAATCTCGTGCAAAACTTATATGCAGATACAATATCTCACAAAAGTGAGTACACCCCTCACAGTTTTGTAAATATTTGATTATATCCTTTTCATGTGACAACACTGAATAAATGACACTTTGCACAATCTAAAGTAGTGAGTGTAAAGCTTGTATAACAGTGTACATTTGCTGTCTCCTCAAAATAACTCAACACAGCCATTAATGTCTAAACCGCTGGCAACAAAAGTGAGTACACCCCTAAGTGAGAAGTGTCCAAATTGGGCCCTTTTTCCAGCACTGCCTTAACCCTCTTGGGCATGGAGTTCACCAGAGCTTCACAGGTTGCCACTGGAGTCCTCTTCTACTTCCTCCATGACGACATCACAGTGCTGGTGGATGTTAGAGACCTTGTGCTCCTCCACTTTCCGTTTGAGGATGCTCCACAGATGCTCAATAGGGTTTAGGTCTGGAGACATGCTTGGCCAGTCCATCACCTTTACCCTCAGCTTCTTTAGCAAGGCAGTGGTCGTCTTGGAGGTGTGTTTGATGTCGTTATCATGTTGGAATACTGCCCTGCGGCCCAGTCTCCAATGGGAGGGGATCATGCTCTGTTTCAGTATGTCACAGTACATGTTGGCATTCATGGTTCCCTCAATGAACTGTAGCTCCGCAGTGCCAGCTGCACCCATGCAGCCCCAGACCATGACACTCCCAGCACCATGCTTGACTGTAGGCAAGACACACTTGTCTTTGTACTCCTCACCTGATTGCCGCCACACATGCTTGACACAATCTGAGCCAAGTAAGTTTATCTTGGTCTCATCAAACCACAGCACATGGTTACAGTAATCCATGTCCTTAGTCTGCTTGTCTTAAGGAAATTGTTTGCGGGCTTTCTTGTGCATCATCTTTAGAAGAGGCTTCCTTCTGGGATGATAGCCATGTAGACTAATTTGATGCAAGGTGAGGCTTCTGGTCTAAGCACTGCAGCAATGCTGGCAGCACTCATACATCTATTTCCCAAAGACAACCTCTGGATATGACGCTGAGCACGTGCACTCAACTTCTTTGGTCGACCATGGCAAGGCTTGTTCTGAGTGGAACCTGTCCTGTTAAACCGCTGTATGGTCTTGGCCACCGTGCTGCAGCTCAGTTTCAGGGTCTTGGCAATCTTCTTGCAGCCTACACCAACCCCCCCCCCCCCCCCCCCGATCCTCAGAGAGTTCTTTGCCATGAGGTGCCATGTGGAACTTCCAGTGACCAGTATGAGGGAGTGAGAGAGCGATGACACCAAATTTAACACACCTGCTCCCCATTCAATCCTGAGACCTTGTAACACGAACGAGTCACATGACACCGGAGAGGGAAAATGGATATTGGGCCCAATTTGGACGTTTTCACTTAGGGATGTACTCACTTTTGTTGCCAGTGGTTTAGACATTAATGGCTGTGTGTTGAGTTATTTTGAGGGGACAGCAAATTTACACTATTATAAAAGCTTTACACTCACTACTTTACATTGTAGCAAAGTGTCATTTCTTAAGTGTTGTCACATGAAAAACTATAATAAAATATTTACAAAAATGTGAGGGGTTCACTCACTTTTGTGAGATACTTTATATGTAGAGGATTTCTTAACATACATTTACATACGTGCCCCAAATATGTTTATGAAATCTACACTCACCTAAAGGATTATTAGGAACACCATACTAATACTGTGTTTGACCCCCTTTCGCCTTCAGAACTGCCTTAATTCTATGTGGCATTGATTCAACAAGGTGCTGAAAGCATTCTTTAGAAATGTTGGCCCATATTGATAGGATAGCATCTTGCAGTTGATGGAGATTTGTGGGATGCACATCCAGGGCACGAAGCTCCCGTTCCACCACATCCCAAAGATGCTCTATTGGGTTGAGATCTGGTGACTGTGGGGGCCATTTCAGTACAGTGAACTCATTGTCATGTTCAAGTAACCAATTTGAAATGATTCGAGCTTTGTGGCATGGTGCATTATCCTGCTGGAAGTAGCCATCAGAGGATGGGTACATGGTGGTCATAAAGGGATGGACATGGTCAGAAACAATGCTCAGGTAGGCCGTGGCATTTAAACGATGCCCAATTGGCACTAAGGGGCCTAAAGTGTGCCAAGAAAACATCCCCCACACCATTACACCACCACCACCAGCCTGCATAGTGGTAACAAGGCATGATGGATCCATGTTCTCATTCTGTTTATGCCAAATTCTGACTCTACCATCTGAATGTCTCAACATAAATTGAGACTCATTAGACCAGGCAACATTCTTCCAGTCTTCAACTGTCCAATTTTGGTGAGCTCGTGCAAATTGTAGCCTCTTTTTCCTATTTGTAGTGGAGATGAGTGGTACCCGGTGGGGTCTTCTGCTGTTGTAGCCCATCCGTCTCAAGGTTGTGCGTGTTGTGGAGTTCAGGAGATTGTCTTGACCAGGACCACACCCCTAAATACATTGAAGCAACTGCCATGTGATTGGTTGATTAGATTATTGCATTAATGAGAAATTGAACAGGTGTTCCTAATAATCCTTTAGGTGAGTGTATAACTTGCGCTTCTCACAATATCATAACACAATACACGTCACATATTTTAACATTAAATAGTACTTGTTAAAATAATGAAATATATGAATATGCAGTACTTTAAGCATTCCTCATCAACCCATCAAGGAGATTCTCTGGAAAATTATGTCTTGATGGTTAATTCCATGATGGGTTGATGAGAAATGCTTAAAGTACTGCATATTCATATATTTACATATGTGCCCTAAATATGTTCATGAAATATATAACTTGTGCTTCTCACAATATCCCAATGCAATACATGTCACATATTTGAACGTTGAATATTATGTGTTAAAATAATGAAATAAATTAATACGCAGTACTTTAAGCATTTCTCATCAACCCATCATGGAATTAACCATCAAGACATCATTTTCCAGAGAATCTCCTTGTTATAGTGAGTTAAATTAATTATGTTGGCAAAATGGGGAGCAAACCAACATAACCACCAGTCTAGGCCTTATTGCATTACATTAAATACTGTTAAAAGACAATTATTATATTTTACAAACAAGAGCCGATTTGTAAATTGTACAGTATGTATTTACCATGACTTTTATTAAATACATTGTGAATGCAAGTAATGACAACAACTGGTTAGAGTCAGTCATCCTAATTTAATAAGGACCTTTATTCACAGTATCATACATCTGCCATTGTGTCACAAAATAATGATACATTTTAGGAAATACACCAAAGTTTGACTTTAGTCACTATCAAGCAGCATATAGCACCTTTTTCAGTTTCAACATAATGAACCACTTTGAACTCCAAGTTTACATTTTAAAAAACACTCATTATGAAAACAATATGCATACATTTTAACACATTATCATGAATGCTATTCCTCTCTGTAAAAGTACTTCAAAGAAACAACTAGATAACATAATAAACACATAACAGGAAACAATACATATATGGAAATAGATCAGTTAGATGTAAAAGCTAAATGCATATTACCAACTATAATTTTGTAATTAATGTAAATATATTTACATGTATTTTAGACATATTAAAACATATGTGAAAATGGCCAACATCGAATATGTAAATATATGTATGAAATATATGGCCATACATTACTGTATATTAGTAAAAAAAATCAAAACATACAGGCACATATTAAAAATATGTTTTTGAAATATATGTCAACATATAATACTTCCATGTGGGGCACTGCTCGGTTGACGCTCTTCTACAGCCCTGTCCAGCTCTCCTTGTGTAATGGACCTTCTCTTGGTATCTCCTCCATGTTTTTGAAACTACTGGGAGACACAGCAAACCTTCTTGCGATGGCACATATGGAGAAGCTGGAGGAGCTTATCCTTTCTGGAGGAGCTGGACTACTTGAATGGGCTGTAGGTACCGCCTCATGGGCTCAGGAAGGATAAGGATATTGCAATTGTCTGTGGCTACCTTTTTGGGGGTTGTCTTGCTCCTGCCTCTCCAGTACACCTATTGTCACTTTCATTTGCACCAAAAGAGGTGACATTGATTCACAATTGCTTATGCTTCTTAAATGGATAGATTGATATCCCTGAAGTTTAATTGACTTGGTGTTATTCTGTGATGATTAAGTGTTCCCTTTAATTTTTAATTTTTATATTTTTTATAAATTTGCACAAATTTCTAATGACGTGTTTTTGCTTCGTCATTATGGGGAATTGTGTGCAGTTGTTGAAAAATATAATGTAATCAATAAAAAAAAAGTCTGTCAACAAAATGTGGGGAATGTGAAAAGTGAACTTTCAGAAGGCACTGTATACGTCATTTCCATTCATGGCTTTGGTTGGATATTTGATTACAGTTAAAAGCTATAATTTGTTATCTTAGGATATTTCAATTACACAAGAGTGAGATATATTCCAGACCCTCATCCTAAAGGATGTGTTAGGAGCAAGCTGGCACATGTTGCTTCTCTCATTGGCTTTTACAAGGATTTAAATGGTAATTGCTTTCATAAATGCAACGTATTTCCCCCCAAGCATCTGCCACTACAAGATTAATGCTTTTAATGAACTAGTCAGTACAAGGAATATGTTGTGACAATCTCCCTCAAACAGGCGACTGAAATATGTATGTTGGGGCACAGATGGTCTCATATTTAGTTTAATTTATTCGTACATGTTTGCTATGATTTGCTATTATTGTCATCTGCCTTTTACCAACAAGCAGCCCAAGGTTTGCAAAAAATGTTGATGTTTTTTGTCAAAGAAGGGATGAAAGAGACCTAAAAACAACCATAGACATAAAAAAGTGCTATCTCACCAGACATGTGTGAGCAGTGGATGGGTGATCTCATTGAAGACATAGTCCTTTACTATAAAGGTTCCTCACAACTATCTTACAGGCATGGTTAACAACTGTTTGCCATACCAAGTGTGAACCAGGTGTGAACACACTTGCACAAGATTAGAACCAGGTGAGAAGACTCTTGATCAGTCATTTGTGTACCATGATCAGCGTATGTGTGCTTGCGTTAAAACTTCTTAGCTTTGCTGTATTTAGATTGGATAATCAAATGTTTAGAATATAGCTGCCACGCTAGAAAACTGCCCTTGCTATCAATGCCATGCACAAGGTTATCCTCTACAGGTACCATATAGTACATTGCCTTGGAGACCAAAAATCCTCATGACCAGTGAAAGTTCAAACAAGCTTTATCAACAAAACTTTTGACAGTTAGTACTTAACTTCAGCTGGAGCTCAAAGGTTTCCCTGCTTGAGCTCCTTTTCCATAGAATATTAGGTCAAAAGCCTGGTGGAATTTCTGCACCTAAATACAAACAGCAGTGCCACCCATAAAGGGTGTGCACATATAGGTGCTTGGTTTGCTTTCAACCGCTAGAGACGTTCGTCCCATTCAAATTGGCCATTCTCAGAAGTGAACCCTACGTAGGAGATGTTTATAGCACGTGCATGAAATACAAAGTTGAATACAGGATAGCAATTAAGCAAGGCTAATTGCTAAAGGCTATGCGCTAGCCATTGATGGTCAACAAAACAGCATGAGCAAAGCATTATGTGAGTTAGCTATCGGAGGTTAGATGAACTCCAAGTGATCACCCCCACTTTACTGAGTTCTGGTCAAACACTGGTTAAGGTGACGTTGTCTTTGCTATCATTTCATTAATCACTATGGGAACAATGGTTTGTTTTGTGCTTGTGTTAAATGTCGAAAGTCACACTATTGTTAGAAGACTATTCTAAAACTGTCACCAGTCATTTTGTGTAAAACATTGTTGCCCTTGTGAACCGGCTCCTCTTTTCTGCTTCAGGTGTTTTGCTTCAGGTGCTTCTGGCTGTCAGCTTCATCAAAGGGCCTGCCTGTATGCCTGTCTGCCTGTGTTGAGGTCAGGCTGTGTTAAAAACAGCTCCAGGCGTTTGTTGGAAGGTGTGTGATGGTGGTGGGAAGCGTTTGGTTGCAGTGGGGGTGGGGTTGGGTACGGCCTGCCCGCCTGCTTGTCTGCCTTGGGGAGTGGCCAGGTCGGTCAGACTGATTGGAGCGACAGACAGACAGATTGTCTCCTGCTGTCTGACGACTTCCAAACCTAGCGACATCAAAGACAGCCAGGCAATTTGGGCTTGCCTCATCTTTGAACTTCGGCTGAGGGAGGCGTTCCCTTACAACCCCCCCGCCTGCCCCCCACCCTCCCTGTGTCCTGCGCTGCCATCTGGGAGCAGGCACTGGCAAGCCTGGGTTATGCCTGGCGGTGTGTACTGACATGAGACGGAGACTACCCTCGAAGCACGGGAATCTTAAGAACCTGAGACCAGTTAACCCTTGAGAGCAAACTTGTTTTCACGATAAGGTGGCACACAGAAGCAAGTGTTTTTCAACCAAACTCAAGTGTTTCTTATTGAACCATAACATCGTGTTTCAGATCATTTCTTAAACTTTTGTTGCTACTGAACAAGAACCTGGCTTGGTTTCCTGTTAGGGATGATAGGAAAGCCTTTGTTCCTGTAAGAACTGAGTTGATACAGATATCATTGATTTAATGGATTTCATTCTGTCAGGTTACTGTGTGAGAACTGATGCCAGAGTGGTTGTGATTATCAGCACAATGGCGTGTAAAGGTCACTATTCTACTCAGTTTTCTTTAATTAACGTTTGACAACTACTGTATGTGCTCAAAGCAGCTTTCCTCACATTACTGGATTTAGCTGGGAACAAGTGTTCACGCCATAATTCTTATTTTCTGCAGTGAATTGCAGAATTATACTCCTGAAAGATATCCCATTCAACTGAAGAAAAACATCTGTATAACTGGAATATAAAAATGTAAATCTGGACCTGATTTCCCTTGTTTAATAATCAGATGTGGTAATAATGTTCAGACATATATTATTTGCTCATAAAGGGGAAATCTGCAGTTCATCCAAAAAAGTTACTAAAAATAACTAAGCTATCGCCCGGCCAATACCTTGTTAAACAGCTGAATGATTATAAGTGAACTCCCATCATCATTTAAGCAATGGTTGCAAGCACTGTCCATATATCCAAGATAATTAAAAAAAATCTAGAAAAATCTATTTTCCAGTGACATAGTTTGCCTTGGTATACAAGAAGCTTATACTCTGGATTTTAATGCAACATGGCAGTTGAACCAAGCTCAATGAGTGTCCCTCACGATGCCCTTAGGGATGGGACTGTGGATCTGTCCCTGTCTGTATGTCTGAGCATGTGTCTGTGTCTACATTACACATGACATCTCAAACACCCAATTTGAACACTTTGAGGGATAGTTTTGCCATAGTGATCCAGAATTTTCAAAAGGACTCTGATTGGCGATTGGGGGTCGCTTCCTTTTGTGGAGGAAGACAAGTTTACCATTGCTTGTTTCCTTAATCACGGACTGCCCCTTTATCGTTGGCTCTGAGCTGAGTGATTGATGACAGTGATTAGTCCTCTCTCAGTAATGTTGTTCTTCATTGGCTGAACCCAAAGACGGAATTCATCATCTCCATCCACAAGGAACAGAAAGAAGTAAAAAGAGAGAAGAAGAGGGGATGGAGAGGGGGGAGAAAGAGAGCACAAGAGAGAGAGAAAGTGAAAACAAAAGAGAAGCAGAGAGAAAGACAGAGAGAGTGAAAATAGAATCCATCCTTCTTTTCTTTTCTCTGTACTGTTGCTTTTGGCAAAGATTCTCTGGCTCTTGTCGACATATGAAGGATTTGGATTCTCCCGCTGCTTAAAGTAAAGGGGTGACTGCACTGCCGTTTAATAGCTAATGACACTGTTATGACTGGCTGCCCAGTACAGACAAGGATTGCTCTTTTTAGAGATGCTTCATTGGGGTTGACAAGCATTGGAAGAATCTACAGGTGGATCCAGTCCTCTATGGGAGATGTGAAACACACACATTTGCTCAGCTCAGGAATGTTTTCTCCCTCCCCAGAGCAATTAGGCCGAAGTGGGTGCGTCTGCACCCTTCAGGCAACCAAGACAAAATGCTCTGACATTACACAAGGCTTAGTCCCAAAGAAACGTCCCTTAGCACTGAATATACTCTGACATTACACAAGGCTTAGTCCCAAAGAAACGTCCCTTAGCACTGAATATACTCTGACATTAGACAAGGCTTAGTCCCAAAGAAACGTCCCTTAGCACTGAATATACTCTGACATTAGACAAGGCTTAGTCCCAAAGAAACGTCCCTTAGCACTGAATATACTCTGACATTACACAAGGCTTAGTCCCAAAGAAACGTCCCTTAGCACTGAATATACTCTGACATTACACAAGGCTTAATCCCAATGAAATGTCCTGTAGCACTGAAGATACTCTGACATTAGTTGCGACAAAAGCTGACAGTGCCCCTCCACACCTGTGCCAAGAGATAATCCTTCAGCCTCCACAGCACTCCATAGATTGCGTCAGTAGTTAACCCATATACATGCATGAAAACACACACACACACATTCAAGGAGATGGAAACACATCATTTCCCCAACTTACACCAGCTAACCAAAACTAGACTCATCCTCGGGTCATCAATCATTTACATGTACAATTAGGGCCAAGTGTCAAAACAGAAACTGTACTCAGGTGATTACATAACCTCAAAGAGATAAAAAGAGAAGAGACAAAAAAAGATGTAACGTTAGTCACCTTACGTGGCCCAGCCTTTCGGCCCTTTGGAAGAAGCTCTAGTTGCCCCGAAGCACATATGTGGGATTAGTTTACCTCAGCCCAATAACAATTTAGAAAGAATTGGAGCTACCAAGCAACACTGACCTTTAAACAGGACTGGCTGGCAAATGCCCTTAAAAGACATAGTTTGTCTTTTAGAAAAACAATAATGGTCCCCAATTTTAATGTTCTGTTAGATTTGTTTTAGAAAGATACAAGCATAATAATAAAACCAATATATCAAAAAAAATCCTTGATCGTATATAACATGATCTTTATTGTAGATGATTGAACAACAACCTATGGTTTGATCTTAAAACTGTCTGTTATAATGTGAAGGAAACACACCTGGAGAAGAATATAAGACAATATAGGATGATTGTGATCAGGATAATGTTTGTATAAACCAGGCCTCATGGATAACATTCAGAATGCATTATTATTTGAAACTCATTTGTGAAACACAAAGAAATTATACTTAGTATTGTCTTTATTTTTGTCTGCCTGTATGTTTGGTTGTTGCAGAGAGAGTCACCAAAACAACAGCAGTCTGAAACGCATATTTAGAAGCAGCTGGTTTCTTCTGTGTGAAAATTCCTTTCTGCTGATGCCTTCATTCAGGCTGCTGTTGTTTTTGGTGAAAATAATGTATTCTTAATGGAGCATTAGGACCTATACTGGGTATCCTAACATTATAACTGTTGCTGAAGTAAAGCATCTGGTCCCTGTACAACACAATGATGTAGCCTACACTCAGACCTACAAACGCTACATTATTTAACCATTTAGTATTTCTCACAATTAATTCTTATGCAGTTGAGGATGGAAATGTTGGGGTTCACTGGTATTGTATGACAGCTGGCAACACTGTGAAGATTTGTGTTAAAGATCAGAAAATGGTCAGCCCCATCGTTATGGTGACGAAAGCAGATATAATGTGTTGAGTTAATTCCATGGCACTCTCTATTTTGTCATGTGAGGCTCTTTTTTAGGTTACTACCATTTGTAACCTCAAGAAAAAAGTGTAGCTGTATTTTTGTCTTTTTTAGGCCCACTGGCACAACCAATTCCAAGATAAATTGGTTACAAATATTTTTTGTATTTAATCAGATGGAAAACACCATCCGCAATCGAAGAGGAGATCAATATAAGCAGAAAGGTGTGAATTTATTATGAATTAATGGTTGATAGAAATAATAATAATGGATTATTAAATTATCTTTTTGACCACTTCGAAATTATTTCCGAAATATTATGTGTTATATTACGAATTCATTATTTAAGAAATTTGTGTATAGCCTGTATACGCATAGCGCCTCTACATATTTTCGATTGCATTTAAAAAAAATGATGTTTATAATACAAGCACATTTTAAACATGAACCTGTAGACTTATACTACAGTTGTTGTTGATATTTCGATTTTGTTGAGGCAAATCACTGTTTATGTTTTAATGCGAATTTGTCTGTTATTAGGACTAGCACACACAGCAGATTTCTGTCAATTAAGTTCGGGAGCAGCATTTAAAAACAAAACGGGAAATGTATCATTATATTTACAAATATAACAAATTGAAATTAATGTTTCAAATGTATATGTATAATGTAAATATAATGCCATGGCTAAATAAAACTATAAAAGTCACATAGGCCTACGAGTTTAAACTCTCGCAGGCCTGCTTTTTTTTAAAAATGCGGACAATAGATCTCTTGCCTACATATTGGGACCTACTGTTATTTTTCATTTGATTTAAATCAGATGTGCACAAAGCCTAAATGTTCTGAACTTTGCTCAATATGTGTGCTGAATCCGGATTGATAGTAAATAAATGATACGGACAGAACAAAATGACTAAATTCAGTGGGCTTAACTAATACATTCTGGTGTGCATACTCTGGTTGCCTGAATTGTTATGCACGCACCTTAGTCACTCTCAGTGACGTAGGTAGAGATATAAACGCACATTCGGTCGACACAGAAAAACACACCATACACACAATCCCGATTTTTTTTCTTTTCCGATAATCTGTCTTAGTTTTTCGAAGTTAGACTAGCACTATTAGAAAGTGAATGAGAAAAATGTGTGGTCTCATCATGTATACATCATCAATAGAAAAAGCTATCTCAGGGGCCCTTATACTTTACTCTTGTTGTGGATATGGCCAAGCTGTGGCCGATTCCTCTATATACGACAAGTGTTATTGGTTCTCACACTGCATATGGCTTTGGTAGAGCACTTGACAGTGGTGAATTTCAATGTTTCATTTATGTCATTCATCTCCATAGGGATATCAATTGCATTAGGCAGAGTTCATTATTGGCCATAAGTGGCTGAACCATTTGAAGTTTGTTCATTTTAAGTTTAATTCCATCCCACAGCCAACTAATTCAGTTAAACTTTAAAACCAAACTGAAATTACATCAAGTCTAAACATACAGTGCAATGTATTCTAACCTCTAGGCTCACTCCAAATGCGATATACTGTCATATGTAGAGCTTTCTAAGTATTGCATGCTCTGTACATACACAGACACACGCACACACGAAAATGAGCACGCACGCACACACGTGGGAGGGGAGACGCCAAGCAGTCTGGGCAGAGTTGAGGAGTATTGTTATTAACTTTTTTTCTCCCAGTGTGAATAAAAGCCACAGTAAGGGCACATCCCCGCTCCATGACTGCAGGGCCTGGCTTTGTTCTCCTCCATAATGCACAGATAATTGCAGTCTTAAAGAGAGACTGAGTCTACCGCTCCACACTGTCTTTCTCCCTCTCTCTCTCTCTCTCTCTATCTCTCTCTCTTACTCATCTGTCCCTCACTCTACACAGCTTTGACAAGTGTCCATGATTCCAACAAGCTACCTCTACACATGCCTCCAAACAATGTATTTCATGAGGCCTGGTCACCAATTCGGTCAACCTGCTGTCATTGGTTTCCCAGCAACATCTTTCATCAGCAGTATCCCTCCATCCAAATCCTTTTATAATTTCTCAACTGACTGTGTCATTCTCATCAATCCCTCTAATGCCAATTATCCCAAACTATCACCCTCCCATTTCAAATGTATTAGGTATTTGAACCAGTATGAAAGGACCCCGTTTTCCAAATGGTGAGTTGAGGAAAGGTTGTGTTAGTGTTGAACAATAATTTCACCCCTGATTCAGGGAGACGTGTGCATCATCCGTGCCTTGAAAACAGATTATATACCAGGTAATGACATAACCCCAGGGAAGCAGAGAGCTCGAAAATATAGAAGAGGGCCTAGAACTGAACTCTGTGGGATGCCATTGTTCTGAATCTATACCCACTGTCTTGAAGATACAGAATACTGTACAGTGGGCCATAACCAAAGGGTGATATCTATTCCATGCTCTTAGGGAGCGCAAAAAGTATGACCTTTAATACCCATTGTTCGCTGCCCCCTGACAAATTACTGTACATTCCAAAATTTGTAATGCCAGTTAATAGCATATGCCATTCACTTCTTGAGTTGATGTGCACTACTCTGCATGGTGGTTGATGACTTGTGATTGATATGCACTATATCATGCCACACTAAGGTAAAGTATTTCCAAGGCTTAGCAAAGATATTGATGTCTTATGTGGCAAATATTTATGTTTTTAATGTTGTGAGTCATTGGTATGACCTTATAGAGTCTGTGGAGGCCTTGCAAAACCAAATATAACAACATTGTTTTAGAGAACAAAGACTGCTTTGTCAAGAAAATGTCCATGCATATTCCACCTTGCCCCACATGCCTTAAAGGGGTAGTTTGAGTTTTTTGCTGTCAAGACCTTTTTATACTTCCCCAGAGTCACATAAAGTTTTGGATATTTTTTTTTTATATGTTTCTGTTCAGATTGAAGGAACTAACTAACATCAGCATAATTACTTACAAGCTTTATTGCAATGCCTGGAAGTCTATGGGTACAGCTAGCATACTAATTGTTCCTGTAGACTTCCAGTCTTTTCGCAAACGCTAGTCAGCATTGCTTTAAAAAACAATTTCTAACCTCCTTCATATTGGATGCGAAACATAAAAAAATAAATGTTAATCAGACTCTGCAGAAGTAGAAAAAGACACAACCTACATTTCTCACAGCACAATGAGAAGAGAGAAAGTCCACTGCTCTGGACTGGAGCATAATTTAGCAGCAATATTCACAAATGTGCAAGCATTTGGTTCTTATTTACTTCCCATTTGCATGACCATTAAGTTTCCTCATCAATTTACAATGGCAAATATGGCAATTTGGTTTTGTAGGGCAATGCTTTAGTAAAGCATAGGTTATGATCCGTTCAATTTGAAGTGGGAATATCCGATTCTTGGTGTGCATTGTCTTCATTATCAATGTCTCTTGCCATCGATGTAAAAACATCCTTTCTAGAGTCGTGAGTCAGAAGGACCTTTGTCATGTTTCAGCCAGGCTACTAGATTATTGGCTTTATTAGCAAATAGAGTGTGGGACTCAAAGGGAAATCCCAAGTTTTTGTGCAATGCATTAGAAACGTTCATGGTTAGAGGTTTGAAGGCAGAAATTATTATGATTGGTTGACTCAATGGAGAGGGTGGAGCTTACTTTCCAACTGTAACCATTAAATGTAACTTTAATTCTATGACAGTCAGCGTAGGAATTATGGTTAGGGTTATGGTTTAATGTAGAGACAAGCACTAAGCACTAACTAGCTTCAAATGCGTCAAATACAAGCTCCACCCACTCCATTCAGTCATCCAATCACATTAATGTCTGCCTTCTGGGCAGATCTGTCTCCAAGACATTTTTAAGTAAGTGTTAAGTTCATGGTCAGGTCTAATTGTTTTGCGCTGAACTGCGCATGTACATGCTGTTAAATCAAATTCATTGCTTTAATTTCTAGTCGTTTTAAAAAAAAACTGATAACATGTCAGTTTGCATCTTTTATATAGTTGCACAGTAATGAGTGTTTCAGCTGCGTAAAAACATTGCCTCGTTTCTAATAAGTGCATCTACAGTTGTGCTCAGAAGTTTGTGTACCCTGGCAGACATTGTGACATTTTTACATTGATTTTGAAAATATGACTGATCATGAAAGAAATATATATTTTATTGAATGATAGTGATCATATGAAGCCATTTATCATCACATAGTTGTTTGGCTCCTTTTTAAATCATAATGATAACAGAAATCACCCAAATGGCCCTGATCAAAAGTTTACATACCCTTGAATGTTTGACCTTGTTACAGACACACAACGTGACACACACAGGTGAGAATGGCAATTAAGTTAAGTTCCAACACATGTGGCTTTTTGTGGCAATTAGTGTATAAATAGTCAATTTGTTTGTTAGCTCTAAAATGGATGCACTGAGCAGGCTAGATACTGAGCCATGGGGAGCAGAAAATAACTGTCAAAAGACCTGCATAACAAGGTAATGGAACTTTATAAAGATGGAAAAGGATATAAAAAGATATCCAAAGCTTTGCAAATGCCTGTCAGTAATATTCAATCACTTATTAAGAAGTGGAAAATTCAGGGATCTCTTGATACTAAGCCATGGTCAGGTAGACCAAGAAAGATTTCAGCCAAAACTGCCAGAAGAATTGTTCAGGATACAAAGAAAAACCTCCAGGCAACCTCAGGAGAAATACAGGCTGCTCTGGAAAAAGATGGTGTGGTTGTTTCAAGGAGCACAATACGAGGATACTTGAACAAAGTATTGAGTTGCCAGAAAGAAGCCTTTACTGCACCAGTGCCACAAAAAAGCCTGGTTACAATATGCCCGACAACACCTTGACATGCCTCACAGCTCCTGGCGCACTGTAATTTGGAGTGAAGAGACCAAAATAGAGCGTTATGGTCATTACCATAAGCGTTATGTTTAGAGAGGGGTCAACAAGGCCTATAGTGAACAGAATACCACCCCCACTGTGAAGCATGGTGGTAGTTCACTGTGTGATCTCTAAAAGAATCTTGTGAAGATTGATGGCAGGATGAATGCAGCATGTTATCAGAACATACTGGCAGACAATTTGCATTTTCTGCACGAAAGCTGCGCATGGGACGCTCTTGGACTTTTCAACATGACCCTAAGCACAAGGCCAAGTTGACCCTCCAGTGGTTACAGCAGAAAAAGGTAAAGGTTCTGGAGTGGCTATCACAGTCTCCTGACCTTAATATCGTTGAGCCACTCTGGGGAGATCTCAAACGTGCGGTTTATGCAAGATGACCAAAGACTTTACATGACCTGGAGACTTTTTGCCAAGACAAATGGGCAGCTATACCACCTGAAAGAATTCAGGGCCTCATAGAGAACTATTACAAACGACTGCACGCTGTCATTGATGCTAAAGGGGCAATACACAGCATTTAGAACTAAGGGTATGGAGATTTTTTTCTGTCTTGCCATGTTTTGTTTTATGATTGTGCCATTCTGTTATGGCCTACAGTTGAATATGAATCCTATAAGAAATAAAAGAAATGTGTTTGCCTTATGCTCACTCATGTTTTCTTTAAAATGGTTCATATATTACCAATTATCCAAGGGTATGCAAACTTTTGAACACAACTGATTTACAAGATTTACAACCTGGAAGGATTTTCTCTTTTGAGACACCAATCCCTGGTCTTATATAGCGAGTTTGCTTCTCAGGCGTTCTCGTGATCTTGCCTCTCTGGACTTCAAATGTCTGTGGCCTAACTGTCGCTTTTAATCTGACGAAGAAACTTATAAACAATGCCTGTGTTTGTGTGTGCCGGTGTGTGCGTGTGTGTGTGTGTGTGTGTGTGTGTGTGTGTGTGTGTGTGTGTGTGAACCTACAAAATGTACTGAAACCCTTAAGAGAATAATATATTATGATGTTAAATAACGAGCGTGAAAATAAAGTTCAAGGTTTGTGTGTGACTTACACATGAACACACTGAACACTCCAAAAATGCCATAGTACAGATAAACTTTTTGTATTAAATACAGCTTATTTTCTGAAAGATATCCGCACAATTTAGTCCATAATCAAATGACGTTCCGACTTGACAATAACTCTCGAGATGGTAACATTGAGTTAAGAGGATACGTGTTAAGCGTAGGGCATGGCGTGCCTGACAGTTACAGAGGAGAAATTAGAGTGCAAAAGAATGTTGGCGCGAGATGAAAGCAGAGGGCTCTATAATTCATTATTTTTGGCCTAATAACTCTAGTTCTTCAGCAGAAGACGTGAAACAAGCCTGTGCGCCTAAAGTCGAGCATGCCAATTGTGTATTAATTCGTTGGCACTTGCGATAACATTTCCTGAATGGAGCCTATATGAGTTCTCGTCTTCTAGTGATGCATATGTATTGCAGATAAATCGTGAATAACATTTCAACAAGACATAGGTTAACGTTTTGGGACAATAGTATGACATACTCTCAGCCCTACTGAAATTCACCATTAGGCTACAGAATGATTTTAGTCTTGTCTTTATATCTAACGCATTATTCGTTTGGACTGCAACTCCAAGTATGGATAAATATAATAAGTTAATTGGTCTTTAATGAATTAGACTTAACATATTCCAACAAGGTATGCTGTCTACGGATCTCGAGTAACTCATGTTATTGAGTTTTCCAAGATTGAGTTGGCGCCGAAGCGCCTTTAAAATAGTGACAGCCGGGCTGTCAAGTCAACGCAAGATTAACAACAAGGTAGTCAAACTGCCACCGGGCAAATACCCATATTGTTCACATTGTTTCCTTTATTTTACATAAATTGACTTGTTTAGAGATTGAAAAATGTAGGGTATCGAGTCCTCTATAAGCAACCAGCGGACATTTGGTATATTTGAAATGCGATTTCGTGAGTGGTGGGGTGGCCATGGTTACATTGGTTCAGCTTGGTTTTCACTTCAAATGGATTTAAATAAGGTAATAGATTTATCATTACTTTTACAACAATAGAAACATTATCGTGAACAAAATAGCATTGCAATCGTTTTACTCTAAATGTTTTCAATAACATATTGTATGAAAAAATGAACCATTATGATGTGATACTTACAAAATGTTCCAAATAATGCAATACGATGGCATACAAAATGAGCAAAAATAGTATTTTCCTACGGCAGTAATTTATTTCGTATTAGGACTACTACGTTGCCTAGCTATATGCTACTTGTCATAAGCTTTGGTTGTGATCATTACATAGCGAGTCACTAAACCATTCCCTTCCGCAGAAATGTTAGGCTTAACAATAGAACTAGGCTGCAGATGAATAACATTATTTATTTTTTACAAAACATGACAAAAAACGGTCCGACCGTTATGGTGGCACCTGAACCAGAATTTGTGTAGAGAATACCAGATTACAGTTTCATTGGCGGAACTGTGAATGAATTATACATGGGTGTAAATTAAGAAGGGAACCACACCCCCCACTCCAATATTACAGACATATGCCCCCCCTGGAAAATAGTGAAAATCCTGGGATCAATTGACCTTTACCCCCAATATACAATACGAACCAACGCGACTGGAATTACATAAGGTAACGACTCACAACTTCCACTTCATTACTGATTTACTGCCTCTTTATAGCGGTTATCTACTGTGTCTATGCCCCGCGTGCGTTTATAGGCCTACTCATTCCTCTGTCTGCACACTATTAATCACCTACAAATGACGGTCTATACTATGGGTTCGTGTAACGGGCTCCAGTCAAATGTAAACGTTGTATGTCATATATTTCATCAGTGCTGATGATCTAGCCGAGTAATTTCACCATATCCAACATGTCCCAGTCTTAAATTCTTTAGTTTTTCGTTGCAAAAAACTAAATGTATTGCGTCGTTGTAAGCGATAAAAAATTTAAACGTATTTTACTTAACAAATGGAGACAAAAATGCCCTTTAACTGTTGTTAAAATAAGAATATTTGATTAATGAGGGCATTTTCCCATCTCCATTTTGAAAAAGGATTCATTTACGACACAGTTTACGGTACATTTACAATCGGTTTGTGGTTAAATTAGGGTTAGGGTTATGCATTGAGTTTAATCTTATGAGTTACGGTTAGGTTTATGGTTGATCAATGTCGTTTTTGGGGTATAACAGGGTTAGGAGAAACACGTTGCTATGAATGGACTGTGTTGACCACTCCGTTACAGCTTCGGGTTACATATTCTACCAAAACAATTCAAACTAGCCCTCTGGTAGTCTGCAAACCATTACCAATTTTGTGTTGTACATGAGTCAATGTAGTGCAGTCGCTTGTCCATGTTACTAATGGTTGCTTCTCATACAATGATCATACCCTACATTTTCTGATACAATAGCACATGGACAAGTTTTCTTGGTTGTAGCGAATACGCCTGATATGTGTTGGGAGGCCATGGGGAGGTGCTAAATCCTGCGCATTAATACAGAGGTTAAGATGTGTGCGGTTACAAATAGATGGTGCGGATAATCAACCTTCCTTAATCAACCATCCGATGATTAAGGTATAATGTTGAAATTACTGGGATTTTGTTTTCATCGCCTCTCAATAATTTGAAGCATTGTTATAGCCTACATTTTGTCAAAATTATATAATGATGTGCTTTTATGTCACAATTTTATCCTTTAAAAGTGTAAAATATATTTTTTTAAATACACTTTTATTAAGTTATTTAGAAAATGCTACATGTGTTTGTTTTATCCAAAGCGACTTACAATTGAGGCTATGAACATTCATACCATATTACTACTACAACTAAACCTAACACCTACAACATACAGTAGCTCTGGTATGGTTTGAGGTGGAGCCGATTGGCCCTGGGATCAGTTGAAGTGGAGTGCGGGGGACCTGGTATGGGTTGAGATGGAGCCCTGGTAGTCAGGGGGCACTTGATAGGCTGAAGTGTCCACATATTCAAGCACTATCCGTCTATCTATCTACATTTTGCATTCACAGTAGATTGTCCCAGGGGCTTCTGACCATTAGGGGCCTTGTGTGCCTTATAGCCCGAGGCCATAAATCAATAAATTATCCTCAGATGACTACATTTAAAGTTCACAACGAGAAAAAGTAAACATGCTTTGCTTCCTGTGACATATTGGCCTAGTTTAGATCTAGGTTAGTAGCCTATAATATCTTCCCAAATATCTGCATCTCATTATTTTCTCAAATGTGTCCAAAGTCTGCTGCATAGAAATGTAATTGCTGCCCAAACTGGAGACCGACTTCATATAGCTTGTGTTATTCAAATGAAATATGGTTTGGCCTCCAGGCTGGATGACATGGTAATCCACTCCAACCAATGAGGAAGCACGCTTGTGTATGCCAAGAGAAGTAGCAACTCGTCTAATCCATATGCGCAAAGTTTTCAAAGAAACCGTACAGGTTTTCATCTGCTCTGTTCTAGAGACTTTCAAATTAAGGGACTACGCCATTTAGGATTTGGAGAGCGACGGAAGAAATCAGGAAATACCCTCTTTGCGATCGCATGTGTTCTTTTGTATTGCTTTTTTCGGTTGCCTACTCAGTGGATATGCATCGTTCCCATCTGTAGCACTCTATGGTGCCCTTGACTGCGCATCGAGTTTATGGGCCCCCTGTTCAATGATGACTATGAGTTCAATGTCGGACAGTCTGGTTGCCTCTGATCCATCCAAATCAGCGTTTCTGGAATTCGGGCAAGGCTATCCAGGCCACCAGCAACACTCCCCCGCTTTGTCCCATAACCACTACCCTGTGCACGGCTTGCATCCCGTCGGACACTCGCAACACGATAGCCCATTTTCTTCTAGCGCGTCATCCTATGGCCGCCCGCTAGGCTACCCTTACCACGCTCACCACCCGAGTGCCTACTTGCCATACCAGCACAGTAGCCACAACAACGGTCTGGGACACACGAGAATAGAGGAAACAGGTAAGTTATTTAAAAAAAAAACATCGGTGTTGACTTATTGACGTTTGTTTAGGCTAATGTTTGTAGCTTTCTTTTAAATCTGGTGCGGCGTGTAGCCTACGAAAGCAATTAATTGAAATGCTGAACATTTTAATTGAGTAGGCTACTTAACTCTAATCCGTATTCGAAGCCTATAGCTACATTAACCACAAAAGAAAGATATGGAATTTATTCACGCGCAAATTATTTAAGTTATTTGAAATACGAGACTCCTAGAAATGTGATTCACCCATGGTTCATGGTTCATGTTATGCAATATCTGAGCACTTTTACAAGTATTGTTCATCAAATGTTTCCAGACTACTTACCGAGCCTCGAAATACAGGACTATAATCATGCAAACAACTGTTCTTGTTTCAAATGGACAGATGCAGCAGAAAATAATAAATGTTTTACAGTATCATATGACCTATTAATCGTTTGAAATATCAGGCGTGTTCACTTGGCTCGTACATTAATGGTCCGCAAAACCTAGAAGGTGAAATAGTACCACAGTGTAATTTGCCACAAGCCGCGGATTTGAGATATGAGAGATCAAACATTTTGTCTTGAGGACTCTCGCGGATCACAGAGCCCAGAGAAAACGTGATTTTCGTTTAATATATTATATAGGGGGGGCTCAATGTTTTACGTGTTTATGTACTTTACATGTTTTAAAAATAATTTGATGTATACATTACTGTACATGCCCAAATGAAACATCACTTAAGGAGCACTGCATCCAAAATGCTAGCTTGCCTCTGAAGCGAAGTCCTGGTCAGTCCCTGGGTGGGAGACCAGATGCAGCTGAAGGTAGTGTTGGAGGGACAGTAGGGGGCACTCTACCGTCCGGTCTTAAAATTGAATCCCCATGCCCTAGGGCAGAGATGGGGATATCGCCCTGGAAGGGTGCAGTCTTTCCGATGGGACGTTAAATTGGTGTCCTGAATCTGCGGTCACTAAAGATGATTAAGCATGTATGTAAGGAACACAAACTGAGACCACATTCTCTTTTACATCTGGGCCCTGCGTTTACATGTTTACATATAGGCCTACCGTTCAGGTTCAAAGATTAAAAAAAAACACAGAGTACAGACAAAACAAAACATATAATGATTAAGAAATTGCACAAAACAGAAAACAGATTCCTTGTCACTTATCGCAAGAGTAGGGGTGTTAACCTCGGTGTTTTGGCTGTATTCCCAACATGGCCACATTATCGTGGACACTTACTAATAATCCTAATTTGCATATATCAATATTCACCTCTGCGCCTCATAGATAGGTGGTAAGCAATCTGGTGAAAATTGGCTGCTGTGCATTACCGAAGGCAATAGGGCTGTGTGCGTGACTGTGCTCGAAATGGGTGCTACACATTGGTGTTAGATGAGGTGATCTTTCCCCATTACCATGTAAAGCGCTATGGGTGCTATAGAAAATTGCTAAATTAGTCAAATTAATAATTAGATTAACCTCAACAAAGATGTAGGTTAGTACTTACAATCAAACAGGATTTAAACATCACAATCAAGTTTTTTCATCTGTGATTAATTACTTAAATTACTTGGTCTACAAATACCAGGACTGAAACCGAGCAATTGCATTTATAATCAAAACGAAATACAGGCGCATACCACAATCATTCCACGTAGACTTTTATAACTGGACAAAATAATAAAGTGTCTATTGCGAAAATATTGTTCTTTATTGATATTTTAATCTGGTTGGAACTAAATGCCCTAAGAAATGTTTATAGAAATACCACTCAATACCACTTCTATCCAAATAATGTTAGAATGCTACTAATCGTTCATAATATTTGTCAAGGGCAAACTTGCTTCAGAGTTTAGTATTGATAGCCTATTTTATCCTCAACAAAAAAAACGTGCGTTGTTTCACCGGCAGGGAATGTGGTAACATTGATTACCTGCTATGCCGCCAGTGCACTGTTGGTAACTGCCATGATTATTCACTGTCTCCAGACACCCAAAATGACAATTACCCTCTTAGAATGTTTGTGACTATTTGATGCATTTCGTGTGTTGGAAAGTTGAGAAGTATTTAGGGCCACCAATGAATGTAAATGCAATACTCTCGAGGAAGACTCATTAGGCAATATTTATAGTAGTTTACTATTAATTACTATCTTCTTTCTGAACGTATTATTATTAGCAAATAAGTATTAGCACATTCATATATTATTGTTTCTTATTCTTATTTGTTGAATCCCATATTATCGTGGATTTCAATAACAACGCATAACAACACCATGACATAATGGTTATAACAACAACAACAACAATATTAATAACAATAAAGCAACCAATATTAGCTGTAATAACAATTAATACTTTTTTAATGTTGCCATTATAAAAAAAATAGTTAATTGCATGTCAATATTCGTTTTAGTTCTTTTAACGTACATGCATAATCGGTAACATGACGTAATGTCAATGAGCTTGTTTAATATTTGCTATCTGAATTATAGCTTTAGAATTAAAGCTATAATTCAGTAGGGGGCTAGGGACAAATAGCCAGGGTACCTAGGCTGCAGCATGGGTTTGAATACGACCTAATGTTTTATCAGCAAAACACACCTCAATAGTTAAAAATAAATAAAATGAAAAGTGGTTCTATAATAAAGCTCAATCTCCTAAATGTCCAGGGTTGTAGCTTAATATCGAAAGACTGCATATATGGTCACGTTACTACATGAACGTCTTGTGGGGCCTAACGCAGCTGTTTCTCTAAGCACTAGTTGGCATGATTAAATGTCATAACAATGAGAATAATACGGAGCACTCATATTCCCAGTGCTCATGACCTCTTGCAACGTGAGGCATGAAATATAAGTTAACTATGCCCATTGAGGGCAAATTCATTGGCATAAATGTATTTTAATTGCGGTCTGGTGTATTATTATTTTTACTCTTATTGCTGTTATTCCAAATATCCTGATCATAATCGGTATTTTTAATTAAGGCGAAATGATAAAACAACTTTTTCTTTATTTTCTTATCCCTCTCATCCCTTTGAAGAACTTGAGAAGCCAACCACGGTGATCGAGAATGGAGAAATTCGACTGAATGGGAAAGGGAAAAAGATCAGAAAACCTCGGACGATCTATTCAAGTTTACAACTGCAGGCGCTCAACCAGAGATTCCAGCAAACCCAATACCTCGCACTACCTGAGCGTGCCGATTTGGCTGCAAAGTTGGGACTAACTCAAACGCAGGTAAATCTTAAAGCATTTAATTGAAATTAAGAGCATTTCCATTTCTTCACTGCTATAGCCTAACTGTTCAATACAATTAACTTTTCAGTAACTTTTTAAAGAGATCTCATTTGTTCGAATGGAATGAATGTGCAAGCGTATAATCAAATGTTGAACAAAAAAAGTATTCCTATATTGTTTACTCGAATCGAGTGTTCTCATCTCAAAAGGTATTGGAACCTTTAGTCGAATTGCTATTAGTCAAAATGCATGATGTCAACTCTGTTAAACTAGCAGTTAAATTGCAATATGAAATTTGAATGCAACATGAATCCCCTTGGCTTCAGCTGGCATGAAATGACATTGCGTGGTATGGTAGGGTTGCTCCTTTGTTGGCAGCGAGGCCAGGCAACAGAGAAGCAGGGTGTAACGCCATCCAATATTATCTTCATTTTGGGCTCGGTTTTCTATCTTCTAGTATTACTCAGCTGGACCTGTATTTACGAAAGCCTGGATTCCTGGACAAAGATTATGCCTATATGGGAACATAAATCTATTTCCGTGGTAATTCTCCACGGACTAGCCTATACATGTTTGTTTTACGAATCGGTCCAAGCAGTCTTAGAGGGTTTATCTAAAATTCTGTTTTTAGATCATAAATGCTATTATATGGACTGAGGTGATATGTATCAGCACTCACATTTTATGAATATTGCTTAGCTGTCATTCTCTGAGGTATCACGCAAGTGTCAGTCAACTCCTTAAGGTATATTCATCACCCTCTGGCCTAAATCTTTCAGTCAAGGTGTTTGTCTTGTAACTTTTACCTGCTATCTGTTGGGAGGGGACGAAAAAGAGGGCATAAACTTCGCCATTTTGTTTTTTGGTAGCGGAAGAGAGAGTATGTCGCGTCATGTTTCCTCTAAACGTAGTGGAACCCCCAAATGAGAGGACAATTAATGCCGAGAAAGTATATAGTTTGGGGTTGGGTTATTTTAAATTTCAACAGTGCTCATTGCCCAGGTACTCTAAATTGCATGCATCCGAAGAGCTCCCCCAGGAAAGGTTTATTGGCTAATCCAAATGGAATATGTGTATTCTCAATACTATTGCTAATTTGGAGCAAAGATCTGTTGGATCTAAAGCTGAGATAATACATTCATCTTGGCTTGTAGAGAGTGTGATGTGCTGCTAAAACAGTAGCGCCTTAGGCAATATAAACGCAAACGCCAAAAAGCATGACCTTATGCAAGATGAGTACTTCTTGTGTTGATAGGACATAATTTGCCTAAATATTTGAAATTGGAAATATAAAATAAAAACTTTAAGGACAGTATAGTCTTATATCCCCATTTACAAAGATTTAGGAAAACGATTTAGATTTAGATAAAGCCCTTTCAAGTGGATGGCATTATACTGTGGCTATTTCTTTTTATGGAACTTTTTTTCTGCCGGGTAATGCCAGATGTGCCATTACATTAAGCATATTTAAGCCCTACACGTATCTGTAAAATTGTGTGAGCACTGACCTTTCTTTTTTGGAGGTAGGTTTAGTCAAACATTATTCTCTCTTTTATTCCTTCTTTGTATTTATTCTACGGACTTTTTTTCTATCCTGAAAAAGTAAAATGCTAAATATGAATAGGCCCTTCTCGGAACCAATGTGAAATGATGCTGCAGGATGTATGAATAACTGACATTAAAGTTTTCTTTTGATGAATTATTAAAAACAAAATTGTAATGGCAATAGTTGAACTGAAGTGATCATTCTTCATATTCTTTTCCCTATTAGTAGTAATCATAGTAAAATTTACATTTCAAATAGATTGTGGGCAGTACTATTTGCACTAGAAACTCCAACCACCACTTGCCACACATTTAAAGGAGAGTGGTTTCCCTAAATTGTACGGCACACACACTGAGGTTTAGTTAGATATGTGAGACAGTTTTTTGGGGACCGATTTTTTTGTACTACCTAATTACGAAACATTTCAAATTGAACGCTCAGCTGAATGTTGCTGTTGAAATCTAAAACCAATACTTACAATATTTTGTTACAGTAATAGCTACTTATATTAGCATGCTGTTGATTCACAGTGGGGTGACATGAATTGATGAAAATGTAAGTTCAAACGTTTGCTATGTTTAAATACATTTATAACGTCATTTGCTGGTCAATTACTGATATCATTGATTCTTGGAGAATGTTCTTATAGAATGCTTCATGATATTTTTTTACATTATCATACCAAATCAAAACCTCAAAAACATCTCTGTTTTTTCTCCTTTGTTTGTAAACAAATGTACTGGAATACATACATAAATGATAATAGTATAGCTACGTTACCATAGTGGGTTATGAGTGAGAAATTGTAATTTGGTTATCCACTCTCATCAAGTGACCCTAACCCTTTTAATGTTTAACTGAGCATGTGTAAAGGAATAGAAAAATGTAAAAGTCTGCTGCACGTTCCTCATAAACTACTATAAATGTAATTCTTTCAAGACATCACCACAACAGTAATTCTGTCATCAGTGTGTTTGGAGTGACACTTTTGGGAAGATCTCTCATTTTGGTCTGTTTACGAGCGCTGGCGAAATGTGTCTGAGCCGCGTTTTCCACTCATCTTTACAATCAATTGGAATTAATAATGAAATTTTACTAGCTGATTTTACTATCCTGCGGTGTTGCGGTTAGATTAACGTCTCACCAGGCATTCTTTATGTCAAAATATCTGTCAACTATCTGCATTGTTCGTGTAATGGGGAAAACAACCGTAAAGAAATGCCAAATGTCTTGCTTCAGATCTGTTGTAGTGTATAATCCTGATGATCTGAAGCCACCCACCGCCATCTGTATTTTTTCTTTCTTGTGAAAGCTCTGCTTTCAGTCAAACAGCTTAGGCTATTGTTCTAATACGGAAAATATGTGTATGATTCATTTGGACTCACAACGCAGTCCGCAGTTAAAATTTGAATAATGTAACGTTCGATTTTGCACAATGATGCTTATAACTTGCATGGTGAATAACCAATTATATTATCCTATAACAACACTACAACAATGGTTATTGTCATTCGATATTGCTTTATTTTTTTTACTACTCACTGAATAATAATGCTAATAATAATGACATGCATAAGTGAATAATGATTAGGCTATAGTAAAAGCTTATAAATGCATACCCAAATGACTCTTTCATCATATTGCAGGTTAAGATATGGTTCCAGAACAAACGCTCCAAGTACAAGAAGATCATGAAGCATGGCCCGGGCGGACCAGAGGGAGAGCACTTGCACCCTGGTTCGTCTGGGTCCCCGTGTTCCCCGGGGATGGCGCCACTTTGGGACGTTTCCATGACAAATAAGGGAACGTCTGTGCACTCTGGTGGATACATGAACAATTTCGGACACTGGTACCCAAGTCACCACCAGGAATCTATGCCGAGAACTCAAATGATGTGACGGGATGTGGGACAATGGAATGAAATTCTGTTCACGCTCTCCTCAACTGACTTTACTCAATCTCAACATCTCAGTTCGTGTACCTCCTATTCTGTTTGTATAGGAACCGCGTAGCCTATAGGCCTACACTTTTAACAAATAGCTCCAAATTGCTTTTTAACATGGAGGTTATAGCAGCTGTCACATTAGAGACTTTTCTCCTGAAATTACGTTTGAAGGTCTTTTGTTTGGATATCATCCCAGGTTTGGCTTTACAATTTCTTGGACATGAAGAAATGGCCGCACGGATATTGCGCCTATATTATAACCTACAGTATGTGGATCTGGATTTTGTATGCAGTTCAGGTTTAAATAAATGCTTAGTGGTATACTGTGCACTGCTTTTCCTCTTTTAACGAAATAAGCAATATGTTCGCAACTTCGATCAACAAAAATACAAAATTAATTTGTTAATCTAAATAAAAAAATAAAAAATAACTTTCGAAAAAAATTCAAACACCTGTTTTCTTAAAAAGTAAAATCCCAGGAACTAGGCTATATACATGGGATCATGCATGGAAAACATGTGGATGACGTTTTACTGCAATCAATAGATACACTGGCGTGGCGTGGTGATGCCGGGCTGGGGTGCAAGCTGTCCTTTCACGCACCAACGCCAAACCCCAAAAATATTTAACATAGAGGCCAAGCACGGGCCTCCCATACCGCGGGGCCTGGTGCAGCCGAAACCCGGATAGCTACGCCAGTGAATAGATGGAATTACTTTTTTGTTTAAAATCAGTGGCAACAGCGTTCCGGTTGCTTTCTTAGGCAAAAGAGCAAACATTATTGGAACAAGCATTATTAACACACACATTTTGATGAAAATGGTAAAATAAATGTGCGATTGGGCAGTTCCTGCACTTATTTTAGCCCAGGTTAAGCGCAGTTTAAAATAGTATATGATTTAAATATGTTTTTCTAATACATAGATTAATTTAAATTAATTAATTTATATCAAAAAATTCCAAGGGCACCAAAACAGAATAAAACAACGATCTATAATTACTCACCCTAAAACATCTGGAGAAGCAATAAAGGCAACCATGGTCAATGATTTTATAAAATGGGCACGTCAATTATAGGTAATTTGGGATATAACTTGTTAAATAAAGCTTTCACTCCAACACTATAATTACCAGCAATTTGCAGGCAACAAAATATAAAAACTGAAAGTCCATAGGAACTAATAGGAAAAGGACAAGCAGCATCACCGGCTTTCGCAGGTCAACGAGGCAAATGAATCGTGATTAACCCAAATTACTTGCAGGTGTAATTGTATACGTAGTCCGAAACAATTAACTGAAAACGAGAGGTAAAGGACTTGATAGCTCTCGAGACCATACCCACGGTAAATGTATAGTATAGGCATGACAGAATATTGAACAAGAACTCTGGGGTGAATATTTTTTATATAGGTTTTAGATTAGATTAGATTCAACTTTATTGTCATTGAACAGTACGAGCATGGCTACAGTACAACGAAATATATAGGTCCCTCCATTGTCAACGTGCAGTTGGATTCTTTTCCACGAATATTCTACAGACGGTTAAATATGGCCAAAAAAAAAAATATATACACAAATGTACCTTACTACATACTTTGTTCTCGGAATGAAGTTGGTTAAAATATGTCAAGGTGCTGCAAATTCTTATAGAGCACCTTCTTTTACACCTTCATTGGCAGTCTTCACCCTCACTGTGTGTGCAAGAGGCACAGGACCATAGGCCAAACCTTTAACAACTCAAATAAAATATATAATCGCATACCTTGTGGTCAGCATAAAACGTGCGAATATGTCCTTAGCCCAAAGGCTGGTTTTATTTAAGAAACTTGAGGCTATATCCGGGTAAACTGTTAGGCCGGTTTTCATTCGGCCTCATTTTAGCCTACACTAGTTAGCCGTGTGCAGGAAACTAACATATTCAGTCCAGCATACGATATTATCAGCATTATAAATGAAAACCAAACATGGACGTCAATGTTCTTCGTTTTTTATACTTTTCGTGGCAACCCAATCATTACTGTGGAAGCACAACCGTGCTAATTACAAAGCGGTCATTAAATACTGGTATATATAACGTGTGCAACATACAGGTGCGTATGCAGGGCGAAAGAGCAGTCGAATTAATATAAAATGGATATTATGGATAACCCTTAAACTTTGATTGGGAAAGGGTACTAAACAGTTATACTATACACCACAAGCTACAGTCAAGGTGGTTCGGGTTTTGTGTAAGAAGACCAAACACATCATATAGCAAGGTATCATAATAGACATGCAAATGACATTCAACCAGTTGATTTAATCAAATCATATTGTTAGTGCAATGCATCTTAGTCTACCATTCTTAACACCAAGTGGCAGAAGAGTGTCACAGTGAAAAGTAACAATCCAATAGGCCAATGACAAGCCAACAGCTGTCTCTCATGCCTCTTCCATCCCATCTTTGTTTTTTTTTTTTGTGTTATATGTTCCTCTATATGAAAATGAGAGTGGCGAGTGATGTTTGTGGCAGAAGGGAAACCATATCCCTCTCTGTCTTTGAGAGGCAGCAGGACAGCTGTGTACTGGGTTGTGGTCCTCCTCAGCTGTGGTTCTCAGTTCTCAGCCAGCCACCTCCAGATAACCCCACAATGACAGACCCAGAAGTGTCATCCACATGTAATGTGGTTTGTTGTCCCATTAGTTTGCTTGTGGGAAAAAAAATACAGGAAATATGGTTTCTTGTTTGACTTAACTTGTCTAGCTGGTATATCACGTGAGTGACTGCAAGCTTTGCCCATACTTGTTCCTCAAACCACCATAAATATACTGCACCTGTTCATATATGTACAACTATATGTGTGTGTATATATATATATATATATATATATATATATATATATATATATATATATATATATATATATATATATATAGAGAGAGAGAGAGAGAGAGAGAGAGAAATCCACAGTGAGGTGTGTATATATATATATATATATATATATATATACACAGCACTGGAAATAATTAAGAGACTACCTTCTTTCCTTTCCAATTTTAACCTTTTTCTTTCCTTTCCAATGTTTTCCTTTCTCTTAATTTTAACCCTTCTGTTCGGAGCTGTGTATATATATATCAAGTCAGAATGTTTTCCACCTTTAATGTGACCTATAACGTGAACAATTCAATTGAAAAACAAATAACCTGGTTGCATAAGTGTGTACACCCTTAAACTAATACTTTGTTGAAGCACATTTTGATTGTATTACTGCACTCAGTCTTTTTCGATAGGAGTGTATTAGCATGGCACATCTTGAGGTGGCAATATTTGCCCACTTTTCATTGCAAAAGTGGTCCAAATCTGTCAGATTGCGAGGATATCTTCTGTGCACAGCCCTCTTCAGATCACCCCACAGATGTTCAATTGGATTCAGGTCTGGGCTCTGGCTGGGTAATTCCAAAACATTAATCTTCTTCTGGTGAAGCCATGCTTTTGTGGATTTGGATGTGTGCTTTGGGTTGTTGTCGTGTTGAAAGGTGAACATCATCTTCAGCTTTATCAAGAACGCCTGAAGGTTTTGTGTCAAAATTGCCTGGTATTTGGAACTGTTCATAATTCCCTCCACCCTGTCTAAGGCCCCGGTTCCAGCTGAAGAAAAACAGCCCCAAAGCATAATGCTGCCACCACCATGGTTAACTGTGGGTATGGCGTTCTTTGTGCAGTGTTGTTTTTGCGCCAAACATACATTTTCCCACATGCTTTTGGAGGACTTGATGTTTTTATTTTTTATTTAAACAATGAGATGCCTCGGATGCTTTGGAAGCTCTCTGCGGACCATGGCTTTTGCTCTGAGAAAATGTCAGGAAAATCCTACTAGAACAACTGAACTTTATTTGTGATTAATCAGAGTCACTTTAAATGATGGCAGGTGTGTAATGACTTCTATTTAACATGAGTTTGAATGTGATTGGTTAATTCTGAACCACATTCCCAGTTCTAAGAGGGTGTGCACACTTATGCAACCAGGTTATTGTAAGGTTTTTATTTTTCGTTTTTCCCCTTCGAGGATTTCAGTTTGTTTTTCAATTGAGTTGTTCACATTATAGGTCACATTAAAAGTGGAAGTTCTGACAATTTATCTTTGTCTCATTCTTTTACATCGCAAAAACCTGCCATTTTAACAGGGGTGTGTAGACTTTTTATATCGACTGTTTATCCTAAATTCTGATTGGATTATAGCAGTGGTATATAACACCACGTTTTACTGCTCTAATTGGAGCAATAAGTAATCTCTGGGGTTTGTGATATATGGCCAATATACCACGGCTAGGAGCTGTTCTTAGGCATGACTCATTGTGGAGTACATTGGCCATATATCAGACTCCCTTATGTTTTTTTGCTTATATATCCAACATTCCAGACATCTGCTCATGCTTCTCAGTGGATGAAATCACTTCCCTGCTATTTCTGTCAGGAGAAGATAAGGAAAATCGAATAATTTTCATGTTGGACCAGCAGCAGTTGGTTAGAATAGGTCAAGGTGGATGTTTTTAACAACCGTACTTCTCAGGACTCATGTTCATAAACAACTAACTTGTAAACCATTACTTTGTTCAGTTTGAACATAAATCGGTGGAATTATGTTTACTATCAACATATCCCCTATGCTATTGGTCCTTAGTGACTTTTTATTATGTTGCTCCTTAACATTTTACTATTATGTTGGTCCTTAACAAAATCGATTCAAAATGAAAAACTTCTCATTAAGAATAATATTACAATTAACGGTAAAGGTTAATTTAGGGTTAAGGGAAGGTACTGGCATGAGGATTAGGATGAAAGTTAAGGGTAAGGTTACAAAAACATATCTAAACAACAAAATTCCCCAACAAAATAAGTCTTGCCTCTAGCTCGAATCAAACTCGCAACCATCTGTTACGATAGTCGGTTACGGAAACAACCACCCACTATCCCTGACCACAACACCATTGCAAACATCCACAATTTAACTATTAATACGCTCTTAAGTTCCACTGGAGGCAGGTTTTCAATAGTAGGTAAATGGCACTTTTCAGATGTTGACACTGAAAGTAATTACAAGTCATTAAAGACAAACAGCACTGGGAAATGTTGATAGCAAGCGTAATTCTACTGATTTATGTTCATACTGAATGTATTTGCAGTTTACATATAGTTATAAATGGAATTTCTGCGATGCTTGTTTGTTTTTCAACCATCCAGTTAAAAATCAAGTGTTAATTATATAGCTACAAATGTTTCCTTTTCAGTTTTACCTCAGTTTTTTCATCAACTTGTCTCTGTTTCTTCAGTCTTAAGTGTTTTGTTGGCTGCTGAGAAAGAAGGATTTTTCTTTTACCTTTAGAAGACCTTCAATAACACAAAACAAACACAACCTGTAATTTAGCATTATATAAACATTTCTAGAACTACAAAGCCCATGATATAAACTGGAGGACAAATTGATTCAAAAGACACTGATGATATGAAAAACAAGAAGGACTAGGTTTGATGAGGGTCATGTGTTACATATAATTTAGAGTGTTCTTTTCTTCGTTGTAGATGTTTGTCTGAGAACAGAGTGACATCATGGTAATGATTATTCTGACCTAATAAATGTTACATTCATGAAAGACTGTGGTGGCATGTGCCAGTACAATCCAAGTAACAAATAATTAGCTAAAATTAATAAGTTAGCAAATTTTCCATTCTGTAAAAGGTAAGATTCTATTTACTTCAAAATTAAAATATATTCCAGCTCTTGAAAAAAAGACTAACTTTCATAATCACAAAAATTGTTTTGTTTAGGGCACTGGTTCTCAAACTATGTTATATGTACCACGTGGTGTAAAAACTTTGAGAACCACTGGTTTAGGGGAAAATGGCAGCAAATCATAATTACGTCCCTCCCAAATCAAACTATATATATTTTTTTTATTTGACGTTGAAGACAAGATCTATGCATTCCAACTTGCACTGGCCTGAGAATGATCTTGCTTTTGTTATGTCAATACTAAACTGTTAAATATTGTGTTCCAGACAGTCATTTTCATCTCCAAAATATGTATAATTTGTTTCTTTCTTTCTGGTAATAGTATTTGTTATAACATGCATTTCTCCAGTCTTTTCACCTCCACATCAGTAAACTCAATTCTATTCAAAAGGACTTTCTGGTGCAGCTGCACCCTAAGCCATACTTCTCCAGAAACTTTACTTTAAAGCAACAAGGAGTCAACTACCAACATACAAATGCATCGCCACCCTCTCGCCTGTCTCTCGGATGTCTTTCTAAATGCAATATTACTCTGTTGTCTGACTGTCAGATTTCATTTCCTCTTGTTTCTCCGGTTCCCGTCATTGGGTAACCTGTCTGTACTCTTGGGTATGTGAGTGCCTGAAGCAGGCAAGGATTCGGGGAGAGGTTTTTTCACCACAGTCTCCTCAAACTCTCCCCTCCCTTTTTCAACTGCCTAATTCGCAATCCAGCAGTGTCCAGAATTCACTCCTTTCCACTTCCTCTCTCTCTCTCTTTCTCTCTGTCTCTCTCACTTCTTTCACACTTTCACTCTCTCTATTTGGCAACGATATGCAATTAGAACCCAGAGACTCTAGTGTGTTGGCTTGCTTAATACCTCCAAATGACTGTTCACACGCCATGCAATGTGCCTCACACACCCCATGATACAGCAAATACATTCCTCATTGGTTAGTAAACCTTTGAATGGTGGTATGTGCCAGGGGTTTATATATATATTGTATATTGAAAAGGTTCTTTTGTATGGAAAGTCATGGTTGAAACCAATATGTTTAATATAACTATTAATATAATTAATATAATGTGATTCCACCTCAAAAGGGATCAAGCTCTAAGCTCCTGCTGTACAGTACATGTTTTTTAAGTGAGAAGTAGGCAAGTGAAAATGAAAAACGAAATGAAATTCACACGAGCACAACGCTTACTTCCTCCAACCTTACTTCAGCTCTACCAATGTTTTCCAGCACACAGCCTGGACCCAGCCTGGTCTACTGTACTTCAAAACATATATCGTTTGGAGTCAAACAGCCCAATTCATACCCTTAGAAGAAGTTCTCTATCCAAACAATGTAGTTGCTCTGGGTAAGAGTGTCAGCTACTTCATACCAAGACATCCCATTCCATCCCTTTTTGTATGTTCTCTATTATACGTTATATGAAAACAAACTGAGCTTTGATACATATATGACTATCAGGGTTGAGACTTTTTCTTTTGACTTTTAACTTGTAGTACCTGTCAGTTGTTTATGAGAAATATTATAATTTTATCATAAGGGGTAATTTACACCTTTACACCCGTAATTGAGTGTTTGTAAATGTTAAATCATTTATAATTGATGTAAAAAAAAAAAACATTATCTACTCAAATATACCTCTACAATATTTTTCTTAAGGACCAAAGTGCCACAATGAGATTTTAAAAGTTCTCATATTTAATTTCTACTATCACTGAATATGAAATAGGCTATAACAACCTGAATTTATTAAATATTATGACATCTACCAATATCTATGGCAAATGCATAGTACCAAATACAGCTTTAATTTCTTCTAGCTTTGTGCAATTTTAAAGAGCAATTAACTGAGCCTTAATTATATCTTTATAAACATAACATGTATGATGAATATTGAAAACGTTTAAAAATGGTACATGGAACTTCAATGTATCTCTTTGGTTTCTAGAAAGCACTAAGGGCGTTCAACACACTGGCAGGAAGTATTTGAGTAACTGTAAATCAAAGATTCTGAATGGACCTAGCCAATGGTTGGCCAGTTTGTTAACTGTCCAATATTGAACCACCCTCATATCAAATCTCCTTATCAGTGAGAAGTGATCACATTGCAGATATCATTAGCATATCACATCAGACCGTGTCCTGGATTTGTCTCTTCTTTTTATATAAAGTACATTTGTTTTTGAATCCATCTCAGGAGAGTTGGAACAACAGAGACAATTCCTTTTTATGTTTCCCCCACTTGTTTGTGTACATTAATTCTCAGTGTTGTCGCACAAATTTCCAATTGAGCGGCCATGTCGTTCGACCACAGTTGGTACCGATACATTTTGTGTTAATACACCGCCCCAATATTCTGCGGAGCTGATGTATGCTGAAGAACTAATCCAGAGTGCTGTGAGTGTGACATCTGTTGAGACCACGAATGAGTGTGGTCTTCAGAGTAACAGGGAGACAAGCTTTGGGAGGGCTGTTGACACTGCCCTCTGGTGGTGGTTTCTGTAGGTGTGCTGCTGTCCCAAAACACTGGAGATGGGGGCGAACTGCAGGCCATAGAGTCACTGGCATCTGGGCTGTGGTCCAGTGGAGCTTCCCCGTTCTTATACAGCTTCTTGAATTTCGACCGCCGATTCTGGAACCAGATCTTGACCTACCGATAAATCACACCACAATAAAAGTACATATTTTGATACGGCATTATGGTCCACAGACACTAAGAACAAGAACTTGTCAAAGTGGTCCTCTAGCTCAGCAAGTTCTGCATGTAATGCCAAAAATGGGTTTGATTCCCAGGACCAACCTTATGAAAGGAGACTAGGTATGTGAGGTGATTAAGTGCCTTTGGATAAACTGCAGAGTAAACCTGCTCTGCAAACAAAAATATGCCATTATACAAGTAATATAGAGCAAAATCCTACATGAAAGCATTATGTAGCACTTATGTTTCAAATAAAATGTCAATACAAACCATTAAACATCTGAGCTTATTCAATTGGTTTAGACATTTAATGTGCGTAGTGCATAGCTACATTATGGCAAAATACTGCAGATGCCCTTATATCACCCTACCAGGCAGAAGAGCAGTGACAGCACATTTGGTATACCATTCGTTATTATGTGGACAACTATCCTGTGTTGGACCAAATGGTCTGGGGGTCATGTTTCCATTGACACCAAAAAGTAATAGTGAAACCAAGGAAAAAGGCTGTCATCACTCACTTCAGTCACCGCTTTAATATGTTTTGCCTAACATTGGCTGCAGTTATCGCAGTTTAACTTTGAATTATTTATTTCTCTTTTCTGACATGTTAAAACATATTAACATATTTCAGTAAGTCTAGCAAGGCAACCCAATCATAAATCCACACTATTTCTACAGTTTGTGTTCTTAAAATGTCTAACCAAATACTAACCTCATACCTAACCCTAACATTAATAGCAACCCAAAGGCACATTAAGTTTCAAATATTTTAGGTAGTGTTTTCTACATGATGACATGGTGACCGTTTTGCTTTACAGATGGTTGTAGAGAATTGGCTTCCACACCTGTGTTTGTGTCAGGCCAAGTTGAGCTGCTAGTTCAGCTCTTTCTGGAAGGGCCAAATACTGAGCACCCTGGAAACGATGTTGCAGGGCAGCAAGCTGGTAACTGGAGTATATGGTCCGTGGTTTTCTGATTTTTGGGGGCTTTCCATTGACCAGTCTTGATTCAGGATCCGGTTCTTCCTTCTCTGAAAAATATTTATTTTTATAATTAGTTAATAGGTAGGCTAGTTGCTACTGTATGTTGATTTCTGGAGCTATACATTCAAGGAATATTTCACTTTTCTATGTTAGAAAGGTCTCTCACCCTGAAAGACGTCTATGATCCTAGAGAAATAGTAATTAATGGTTTAGTTTTCATTAAAATCAAATACAAACAATGCAAATAATGTCAAAGAATCTTTTAATTGTTTTCTCTTTTACATTCATTATATCACAATTAAGTGACATCCCTAGTCAAAAGAAACCCTCAGAATTTTCTATCATGAAAAATTTGGAAAGAAACTACCAATTTCTTATTGGGGAAAAGTGTTTTTAAATAGATATTGGGTTGCAGTAATAACAATACAAGCTTATTCTGCCTCAGCGTCTCTGACCTGAACAATTTCATATTGGATTTCTTTGTATAACATGTTGGTAGGAATCAATTCAATATGATCATTTTGGGCTACATTTATAGGATGTATATTGGAACTAATCCTATAATATTTCCTACTAAACATATAAGAAATAAGAATCCTACAGGTTTGTTACAAATCATGATAGCAAAGGATTTTTTTAATAGGTATCAAACCAAATATTGAGTTAGATTCAGGAAATTTATTTTTGTTCGATAAATGTTTAGCTAGCAGTGGCTAGTTGGTTTTGGCTGTTCCAGCAAAACTGAAGAAAGGATTACAGCCTATTTTGGTTCATAGACCTCATTGGGGGTCTTTAATCTTTTTCATTTCATTTCAAAACATCAATTTAGGTCTAATAGCACTGTTGTAACTATAAATAAAACATTTAGCTGAGCCTCTTTGGGCCTCACAAATGCTTGGGCCTGCTTCTTTCTGTGTCTGGAAAATAATTGTTAGATATTTAGGTACCCATTCTTAATATGTTGATATGATGGTCTACTCTCCCTCACCCAGAAGAACAGTCAATGGTCAAATCCGCCTCATGATATCATGACCAATAATACACTCCATCCAAACAGGCTGAAATTCCGGCCTTTCTTTTCAAACAGTTCTTACATGAAAAGGGCATTATTACCATTTTTACAAGATCAGACTGTTATTTCCATCTTACAAATAAGTATAATGAAGTATGCATCATAAACAATGAAAATCAAATTTTTGACCTCATTGGTTATTTACTTATATCTAGACCAATCCAAAAGTATTTTCAAGAGATTCCAATGCCCTACACATAAATTATTCCACACTTTATTTGGATAGTCAAGATTAGAATATGGATATGAACTACATACATACTATCAGCAAACTAGCAAAAAAGGAGTACATTTTTGTAAAGGTTAAAGATAGGGTTAGGTTTAGAATACACGTTAGGGTAAGGGTTAGGGAAAGGGTAAAGGCTATGGATAAGATAAGGTTAAAGGTTAAGGTTAGTGTAAGTAGATGGTTAACAGAAATTATTTTAATAGTCTGTAAAGTAGCTATACATGTCGTGACAGCTGATATTACACCTGTAAGCTTACACCAGGCCAATTCAAATATAACATTTCTGTGTGAAACATCAACGACACCAACTAAACTGGTTCGATATAACACCTCTAAAGTTACATAAAACAAAATTGAGTTATAAGGTAAAATAAGGACATATTTAAGATAGGCCACATTTTAATTCAATAAAAATGCATATTATAGGTCATATTAACAGACAGTATATTATCAAACCAAATACGCTGAATTTATCAATCAAATGTAAATAGGTTATGTGTGGACAAGGCTGTGAGCTAATTAATTTAAATGTAAGGTAAATTCTTGTGTAAATGTGGTCGTCTTTGTCTATAAGATACATTGACTAAGCCTTAAGACTGGTTTATTGCAAATTGAAAACTGACATGTTGAAACAATATACTGCTCTGGACAATATTAAGAGACGACTGCACCTTTTTCTTTCCTTTCCCAAAAAGTTGGAAAGGAATGTTTTGAGTGTGGAACTGAAAAGTTCAAATTAAGACACCACTGCAAATTGAACGCTTCTGTTCCTCACTCAAAACTTTCATTTTCAACCTTTTTGGAAAGGAAAGAAAAATGTGCAGTGGTCCCCGAGGCACCTCTTTATTTTCCCAAAAAAATACTGCACGTCTTGGGCGTAAATCTTACCGATATATTGAATTGGTGACTGCATGTCCCAAGTATAATGAGTATATTGCGTGAGGGGATAAGTGTACTCCGTCTTGGCCGTGTAGGCCTCCGATACACCCACCCCATGGAGATTGTAATGTTGATAATACGAGTTTGGGTTCACTGGTTGCGAGTAGGACTGGCCGTGGCCGAGGTAGTAGTCGTGGTGGCTATTCCCAGTCTGGCCGTTGTAGAACCCCATGTCAGTGGCGGAAGACTCCGGCAACGTTGGCGAGTCAATCGCTGCAGGGTGACAGCTCATTGTTCGGTGGAAAGCAGATGACGCGCTCGATGCCACCTTTTTGTCAGAAGTCGGTCCACTCATTCTTTACGGCTGTCCTTTACCCCATAAAAGCCATAAAATGTTGGAAATGAAACGCTGTCTTAGTTTGTTGAAATACAAAACAAACCAAAATGAAAATAAAAAAAGTTTATCCCAAGCCCCTTCTCGAGCAAGCGCTTCGCCCACTGCGGCTGCTTACAAACCAACTGAAGTCAAAATTAAAGAGCAGGGGGAGTGGATGCTGCATTCCATTTGGTTCGAACCAGCCTCTTTGCCTCATGGTTACCCTAGGGCGAAAATGTGTCGCCAGGCTATACACTCCCTACGAAAACCTAAGTAGAAGCTCCCCCGCCCTGAACCAAGGGCTATAATAAAAGACATTCTCTAAGTTGTGGGAAGATTTTCTACTTGTTTTTAATATAGACATATTTAGTTTAACATTTAACGGTGATTCAACAAAATGTTGCTCTCTTCACCGGAGTTTTGGCCTAGGCTATCCATGGGCTTTTAGTTTAATTTGATCTTGTAGGCTAATTCCTCTAGGCGGTCTTCGGCCTTAGTGGTGGCCGACTAAACGTGGCCGTTTCATTCCCGTGCTCCAAAACAACCCAAACGTGGACTCAGTGAGACCAAGGACAGGTAAGGAACCTTCTATAAAAGCTGTGAGAAAATCACTTTTCACTGATGATCAGATATGCTGCAGCAAATATTTGCCCACCAGCAGTGTATTCATAGCCTATAGCCCAAGGCGGAAGTCACATAAAGGCAACTGTAACTTAAGCAGAATGTTAACAAAATGTACAAGTTACAATGTTTATAAACATTTACACTGCAATCCTAATGAGTGTTCCATTAATATGCATACATCCTAAAATGTCATGGTATTCTTTGTCTGAAATTCAGACAAAGGTCACAAATATGGCTCAAGATGACCCTATCAGACATATTTCATATTTTGAAAAAGTATTATTATTTTTACAAATGACCGTTTTTTTGCAAACACTAAAGTTGTTTCTATGAACGATATACACACAACCATTTTGCAAAGACCATCAACCCCAAACCCTCATGTATACAGTAACAAGCATAAGTAGTCAATAACCAGAATGTTATAAATGAGAATGTTGGCATCAGTAAAAAAGGGCCACAGGTAATTTGTTTTGTAACAATGGATGACAAAATGAGAGGTTGAGCAGGAACAACAATTATCTCTAATGAGATTTGTGACACTGTTCTTGTACATGAGATTACAGCCAAACTTGAGCTGTTTCACAGTTGCCATACATTGTCCTGAACATCAATTCTCTGGATTTTCAGATATTAAAATAGGTACATTTCTGTGCTGACTATCACATTTTCTGTACTCTGAATCTGTATGCATTAGCGCAAGCAGAAGAATTTAAAAACAATGACAGACTGGTATTCATATTCTATAAAATGTAACTAAATATATGGTAGCAGAACACTATTTTCTTTTTTTTTATTAAAAGAGACCAGTTGATGGTGGTAGAGCATGCATGATTTCTGAGGCCCAAGAATTTGCTGTGCAGAACTTGTTGAAAACAACCTTATACATTTAGAGAAATCCAGTCAGGATGAATAATTTAATACAATCACATTTTTCAATATATAGGTCTACAATACCGTTTAAAAGTTTGGGGTCACTTAGAAACAATTTCCTTGTTTTCCATGAAAACCAACATGAAATTAGTTTCAATAGGAAGTACAGCAAAATAAATAGGAAATATAGTTATTGACAAGGTTAGAAATACTGATTTTTTTATTGAAATAATAATTATATCCTTCAAACTTTCCTTTTGTCAAAGAATCCTCCCTTTGCAGCAATTAAAGCCTTTCAGATCTTTGGCATGCTTGTTGTCAATTTGTTGAGGTAATCAGAAGAGATTTCACCCCATGCTTCATAAAGCACCTCCCACAAGTTGGATTGGCTGATGGGCACTTCTTACGTACCATACAGTCAAGCTGCTCCGATAACAAACCAATAGGGTTGAGATCCAGTGACTGTGTTGGCCACTCCATTATAGACCGAATACCAGCTGACTGCTTCATCCCTAAATAGTTCTTGCATAGTTTGGAGCTGTGCTTTGGGACATTGTCCTGTTGTAAGAAGAAACTGGCTCCTATCAAGCGTCGTCCACAGGGTATGGCATGACATTGCAAAATGAAGTGATAGCCTTCCTTTTTCAAGATCTCTTTTACCCTGAACAAATCTCCCACTTTACAACCATCAAAGCACCCCCAGACCATCACATTGCCTTCACCATGCTTGACAAACGGCGTCAAGCACTCCTCTGGTATCTTTTCATTTGGTCTGCGTCTTATTAATGTTCTTAGATTTGTCTGTCCATAACACATCTTTCCTATCTTCCTCTGTCCAATATCTGTGTTCTTTTGCCCATCTTAACCTTTTCTTTTAATTGGAAAGTCTGATATGCCTTTCTCCTTGCATCTCTGCCTAGAAGGCCAGCATCGTCTCTTCACTGTTGACATTGAGACTGGTGTTTTGTGGGTACTATTTCAGATAAGTTTCAGAAGAAAGTTCTTTGAACTACTCTAAAGAGGGCCAGTTTCATTGCTTCTTTTAATGATCATAACAGTTTTCAGGTGTGCTAACAATTGCAAAGGGGTATTCTAATGATCAGTTAGCCTCTTAAAATGATAAACCTGGATTAGCAAACATAATGTGCCATTGGAACACTGGACTGATGGTCGCTGATAACAGGTCTCTGTAAACCTCGGTAGATAGTCCATTAAAAATCTGCCGTTTCCTGCTACCCTAGTCATTTAAATCATTAACAATGTCTACACTATATTTGATGTTATTTTAATGGACCCAACATTTTATTTTCATTCGATAACAAGGACATTGTCCCCAAACCTTTGGTAGTGTACAAAGCTTGAAAATATAATCTGGCATTTAAAAAAAAATCTCTTGACCAGGATGTTGAGGAATAATAGATATTTGTACGTATATCCTGATAGCGGTGTAAAATGTTTTTTCCCTTGTTGTCGTCTTGGGTTTATTTCAAGTGTTAGTGAATAACCCTGCAAAATATGAACAATTACAGTATGTGTGTATTTTTCTGTACATTCTATTATTGCTATTTTCAGCCTATAGTATCTAGCAATGTGCAAAATTCATAGAGGAAATTCTGGGACACCTTACAGTCCGGGACATCACTAGAAAATCATGGATGGGAGGATTAAGCCTCGTTTTGGGGGGTCTGGGCATACTCCTCAAAATATATTTTCATCATGTGTTTTTAGAGTAACAATGGGTGTAAAATCTATCAAAATAAGTTTATTTTGGTAAAGGTTTGCTAAAATTATACCTGTCTCATAGTTTGTGTTAGAATTTAAGTCATATCAGATCAGTGTCTATCTAAATAAAGACATTAAAGACCACTGTCTTCATCCATCCAACACCAACAAAAGTCACAAAAACTGCTGTATTATGTAGCCAAAATACATTTGTTAACTATAGTTTATAGTAAATGAACATATACAGTATATTCTGTTTCTAAGCGAGATTTGAATCATCTGAATCATTTTAAGACAAAAACAGATTTAGTCATTAGGCTATTCATCTTGGAATAAAGTAATTTTAAAAAGTACCCGATCTCCCTTCCTGTGAACAGAATAAGCTGCAATACCTTAACTTCAATCAATCAATCAAATTTATTTATAAAGCCCTTTTTACAACAGCAGTTGTCACAAATTGCTTTACAGGGACAGCCGGCCTTAAACCCTAAGGAGCAAACAACAGTAGTGTTGGACTCAGTGGCTAGGAAAAACTCCCTAAGAAGGCCGGACTTCAAACGCAAACAAACACGAATCTGTGTAACACGCAGTTTTGCGACTGTGTTCCTGATTAATGACATACAAATGTTAGCTAGCATGTCATTCATGGGAAATTTATATTTTCAGTAGTTGGTTAGTGTTGTAGCTAAATATTACGACCCCCAATTATTGACCTTACTATTATGTTGAATTACATTATCATTTTCCATCTGGTGCTAACGCCCCCTAACATAGGCCTAGCGACATCCCTGCTTATGGTTATTGATTTTTTAATTACTTTTGATGTCCCTCTCAGCAGCATGCAATGGGTATTCAGTAGTGTAACTGTATTTAACACGTGTGTGGGATCTGAGGGCTAATTTATTTAATTTGTGACAGATATGGTTGAAGGATAATGTTTAAATTATTTTAATTAGGTGAGTTTTGAGCATGGTAAGTTTTTAGAAAATGTATAAATTCAGTTGCACCCAATGATTTTTTCCCCTTTCATGTGACCTTAAACCAATTCACACTGTCACAACCCCAATCCAACAGCTCTCCCTGGTGTCTGAGAAGTGGAGCAACATATTGACATGCTACACTGTGTACAGGGATCCTAGTGGTAGGGCGTTTGTCTCTTATGCTTAGAACAGGCCCGCACATAAGACTTGCTAAATACGATTTGTAACTATATGTGGGGAATACAGTGCCAGGTTGGACACAACACTCAACAAATAATTAGGTGGGTTCTTCTAATTTGTCCTATTTCACACAAGTACAAGCTGTATTATACATGCAAATTAGAAAGATTTTCTTTTCAAAACAATTGGATCACAGCCAGGGATTCAGACATTATTGACAGCTACCCTGGAGCATTAGGGCTCAAGGAATAAATGGCTGATTTCACACACTGTTGAATCAGGCATGTCAGTTCCTGCCCTAACCACTGGGTTACCTGCCTTCTCACATGGCGGTCAAGACACCCTACCGGTGTTCAATGATTTGGCAAACAAACCCTGTTTCAAAAACTGTGTTGAACTACCATCTTCTCCACTGCTCAGATAATGAAGCAAAGCTGTTATTTTATGAATGAAACATACCGACTTGAAATTTGACCAGCATTCTTTGATCATCAGAATGAAAGACCAAAGGTTAAAAGCAGCAACATCAACCATGTAGTGCAGTTCCTTAAAACAGAAACTGAAGCAGTGACCTTCTTCAACATATTTATTAGCGCTTGACATTTTCTGTCACATGGGAAATGGTGGCCTAACTGAGTAGTCCTTGCAAAAAAGTAGTTCCCAAACCTTACAGCGTTTATATTCTCCAGGAAATGGGCCCCGGCTGTTCAAATACATGAAGAATAAACAACCAACTCCCTCTCCTTGTCAGTAATTGAATCATACCATACAGCCAAGTCAAACAGGATCCTCACCACTCAGAGGATCAGAGGGCACAATGGGTCTGACATGGACAGAGATGCGTGGAAACATTATGTACACATTGGAATAACACACGGGGAAGCCAACAGAACTGAATCCAAATACTGTAAGATATCATTTCAAGCACTTTGTCTGTTCTCAAGTGAGCCTGTTGAAATGGAACCAATAGAAAAGTCCTAAAAATGAAAATTCTGCTGCCGTCCTGGAATTACAGACGGCGAAAGCAAAATGCTCAAAAGCATTTGAAAGATTTTCAAACAGTATTTAAAAATGCAGGACTGGGAACTGAACAGTGTGTTAATGACTGTGTCCTCGTCTTCTTGTGGCAAGTTCATAGGGATCCATTTTCTCAGGTGGTTCTCACCCAAAGCAGCATTCCCAGACTGCCGTTAGTGTGAGGGGGTTTGGGGGCGAATGGGGACGAGGGGGAATTTCCTCGAGAGGAGTTCGGGGAGGGCAGGTGTTTCAAGCGTTCTTCTGGGCAGCTGGTGGGGAGAGGCGAGTTGTCTTCAGCCATAATAGAACTCCAGGGTTGGTTGGCAACAGAATTTAATGTTTCGGCAGAGTTAGCCCACGGACTCCTGTGACCCATACGTATCATACATGTTATGTATATGTTTATTTAGTTGGCGAGGGGGGTGGGAGGGTTGATGAAGAACACAGTAATAGTAATGTCTGTTTTGGAGAGGGGGGGGCACTGGCCCTGTCAGTTTGTGGGCGGGATGGTTTATTTGCTTGCTGGGATTGTTTTGAGTATGAACACTCCCTTCTCGGAATGCTCCACAGACTGGCCTGACGTGCTCGGCCCTGGGGGCTGGAGGACGTTCTCTGTGGAAAGAGAAATTAAAAGATGAATGGGATGGATGTCATTTGGTGAGTGCCCCGAGGAAGATATGTAGCCACTCTGAGTGACAGTGAACTGTTCAAAAACGTGTAGGTTCTAACTGAATTAGAAACATTAGTTTTCTTCGGTGTCGTGAGCCCTAATAAAGGCTACCAAGATCCGGGGCAGACATGCGCTAAGACACTTAAGCAATGTGGGACTTCTCCTTGGGCTCCACAAATGTTTCAGATTTTAGTTTTAACCATAAACTGCTGCAACTGATTGAATCAGTCAAAGGGCTTGATTATCGCTAGAATAAATTAAATTAATCAGGTGAGACAGTTTAGATAAAACAAAATCAGTAAAAATAACACAAACATCTAGGAGGGCCCTGAAAACAAGTTTGGGAAACCCTGTGCAGTGGGTGAGTTCAGGGCACTGACCTATGTGAGCTTCTTGGCTTTGTTGTAGAGCGAGTCTACCACTTTGCTCATGTTCTGAATGGTCTCCAGGGCGGCTTCATACGTCGTGTCTACAGCAGGCTCGTCAAAGATGATCAGCACCCCCTCACCTTGGTCCAAAATACCTACAGATGGAGAGAGGTGGGAGTGAGGAGAGGAAGGTGTCACAAAGGTCAACACTGAAGGCTAAAAACCTCCAAATACTTGACTGTCTTCCTGTTACTAGATCATCATTGAAGCCAACGTTGGGGCTAAGCCAACAGGAAGGAGGTCATCTGGAGCTAATCATTTTTCATTAACAATTGACAGCAGAATGTGACTTCCTTAATCAATTACCGTGGAATTTTGTGTCGAGAATCATCTGTGAAAGCTTCCTCTCGACATCTCCCTATGAAGAAAAACAAGATAAACACCCCAAGCACAAACCGAAGCTTGTGAATAAAAATGCAAAGTATGTTATATTTTAATTCAAATATTATTTTCTCAGTAATGAAACAGGAAACAGTACAGAGACAAGTAAAAGGTATGCTGGCAACAGTCAGTGTGAAATCCTACCTTGGGGAGTTTAATGAGGGTGGAAATGTGTTCTATCTGGGGGGAGAAAGAGCAACACTTGTCAGGTTTGGAATACAAGATCAACAAAGCAAAATACTGCTAGAATGAACATTTAAAAACAAAGTTAAAAAAATACCCACAATTTTAAACTTCATCAAACCTTATGAAAGAGAAATCCAAGTCTAGCAAAGCGAAACAACACTAGCCTTCTAAAAATAGTCATACTAGCAAATACTATTACGAACTTGAAGAACCTTCCAAGAATCAAGACCTTGTCCCGGGCTTGAAAGCGTTCTACCGGCCTTGCACAACAAGGTCCAACTATAAGCTCACCTGGACCCTGGAGAAAGGCTCAATGACTCTGATGAGGTTCTGTTCAAGCAGGTTGTCGTAGAGCGTGGTCAGGTGTGTGCTTATTATCGGGTCGTCCCTCAACTCTCCCTTGTACTCTGTCAGGGCCTGGAGGAAGGCAGAGGGGTCGAAAGAAAGGAGTACAGAAACAAGAAATGTTGAAAAGGGGGATTTAGAAAAGGGACAGAAAGAGCAAGGGGGCGTTAAAAGCCTAGTAGAGCCAGAGATGTGATGTCCTTTCATTTGAGTACATTAACACACCTTGAGTTTGGGTAATCCTGGGGAATTGTCAAAATTATGATGAGAGCACTTTGAGAAGGCTGCCTGATATTTCAGCATGTATAGGTTGGATGGCGTTTTGACATGCCTCCTGAGATGACCTGGCTGAAAATTAGTTGATAGGCGGACAAGAAAGAGTTGACAACCTCTCTGCCACTAACAGCTCATTTTCAGTCGGTCCTAGTCTGGCATGAAAGACATCTACTTGCTAAAAATATGTTACAGTTTGGTGTTTGACCTATTAACTGAAAATAATGACGGAAACGGTATAATACAGAGGTAAAAGAGGCTGCATTTATGTTCAATTGGGAATAAAACACTGCAGCAGAAAGAACTGCATCCATGCATCGACAACATTTACCGCAATTTAGGTACTCGAGTTTGTCTTACCTTTTCAAAATCATCCAGCGACCTGTTCTTGCTGGCTTGCGCCACGCATTTCAACGAGTCTGTCTGTCTCCCAGCGTAGCGCAGGGCAAGTTTTCCACTGACCAGACCCTGGACCTCCTCAGGTCTACAACACAAACCAAAAGCTGCCATTCCAAGTCATCGACGGCAACCAACCCCTGTCGCAAACTGCTAAGCAGCAGTTAAGAACCATATTCCCAAATGATATGAAGCAAAATACATGGTCAATCCAGTAACCTCTGAGTTGGGAGGCATCTGCTTACAGTTTTAGCATGATCTTGCAGAGCAGCATGTACTTGAGAGCGGTGATAGCTCTGGGGTGGTCGATGGAGTCGTAGCCCTCAAAGGCCTCGTAGAAGTATGAGTAGGCAGTCTTCCAGTCCTTCTCCTCCGCTGCATGGATAATCCCTGTGGAGGGATTTCTTATATTTAGTACTTTCTTGTTATTCAAGCAGTGGGTCCTGTAGACCAGGCTGTACAAACAACATCTGTGGTATAGACGGTCACAAAGGCGTAAACATCACAGTACAGGTACTGGCAAAAAAACAACCATGATGATCCATGTCTTTATGTTTGGCAGGTCTGGACGAGCGGGCCTTTGGGCCTCATTTAAACTTAAGCAACACGGCTCAACATCACCGTAATGATTTTAGATAGGAAACAACACATTATCATCCATTTGAAAATCTCCATCTAAGTCACACTTTACAAAACAATTACTGGTTCAGAAGACATAAGAGACAACCAATTCTAGGCTACTGAAACAGAGCAGTGCATCCCCAAATAACCTGCTTTACACCTGAACCTCATTCAGACTGGGACTGACAATGACACGTCTGAGACAGGGGGAGGTCTCTTTTAGACAGATCACCTTTTGAGAAGTGTGTTTTGGAGGAGCTTTGCCATTTTGAAGGGGGTGACCATATAATTGGAGTGGACCTTAAAAATACAGAGGGTACACCAACATGTAAGACAGGTAGATCAAGCAGGGGGGGGGGGGGGGGGGGGTTATATCGCACCCGACTGCATGTCCAGAGCAGCTTGCAGCTTGGGCGGGCAGTAGATGGCGTTGGCGGTGGTGCGGGCGGAGGTGAGGGCGGCACGGGCCTTGGGCAGGTTGCTCAGTCCGTGGTACGTCTTGCTCTCCAGCAGCTGCACCTCCACCAGCAGGGCCTTGTCGTCCATCTTCTTCAGCTCCTGGAGCAGCTGGGTGCCTGAGGGAGGGAGGACATGAGTAAGTACAACGAGCCAGAGGATCTGATGTCAGAGTAAACTTGAATCCGCTGTGCCCTTCTTAGGAATGCCGACTGATCACACTGAGCTTTTTGTTGTGATTCCATTTAGTGTACAGACAAGCAAAACAATGCACCTAGATGGAGGGCCTCCTGATACCGCTTTGTGTCAAAATACAGAGAGACGAGTCGAGCCTGGGGGGAGAAGAAAAGACAACGCCATCGTTACCTCTGATCTAAATCGTCACCACCACCTATTTTGCCAAGTTAGTTTCATTTAGATAAAAAACTCAAAATTATAGCACAGAGTTAAAATGCATGAAAACATAAAAAACTAAAAGGACATGCTGGTTGAATTAATTAATTGAAAAGCATAAAGGTTTCATATTAAAAACCTGAAACGACAGACCTAATGAAACGACAGACCTAATGAAACGACAGACCTAATGAAACGACAGACCTAATGAAACGACAGACCTAATGAAACGACAGACCTAATGAAACGACAGACCTAATGAAACGACAGACCTAATGAAACGACAGACCTAATGAAACGACAGACCTAATGAAACGACAGACCTAATGAAACGACAGACCTAATGAAACGACAGACCTAATGAAACATCAAGAGCCACCAAGTCGGTCGCAGCAACAGCTACAATAGTACAACTGAGACAAGTGGAACTGACACAATTTTAACACAAAATGTTTTTCAACTGTCAAGACACACTTAAATAAAAATTATGCCCCTTTTCACGGTTTCTGATGAGTGATTCCATAAGCATTTTCATTTTAGAATACATTTTTAGAATACACAGAACATTGGGTTATGAGGTGGGGCAAGGCATTTCTGAAACGTGTATAGCAATGTGGAGTGGGTAATGTGACTGCAGTAAATAGAAAATGTGTCAGTCTTGAACTCTTCTCAGATCTTTGGGAGGCTTGTGTGTAAACAAGCCATCCCATTCCCTATAAACTGAACTGTGTGTTAACTGGAAGTTGTTAATACAGTGCCTTAAACTTTGTACATTCCAGTCCTGATCAAACAACCACATAAAGGTAGGCTCTCCCCCCCTCAGGAGTAGAACTCAACAGCAAAACAACATTTCAGAGCAAGATGAGCTATAAAACCAACTAGGGAACAGTGGGTAATGCCTTTAAACATTTGAAGCTTGTAGTTGGCCATCAAAGTTGTGTCAGTCAAGATTCTCTTCCAAACCGGCCCCAATTTACATCTGGAATACAAAGTGGCAACTCATCTGCCCACAGAACTGAAAGCATTTGATTGACAAGTGCTTTGGAAAATACAAATGACATTACGTTCATGTACTGTACCCACCTAGTAACAGATTAATATTTCTTGCTAACTAACAAAATGACCCAGCAACCAACACCATACAAAAACAATGAAATGGGGGAAAGAGGTGTCCCATACAATGACGTGACAACCTCCCTTTTGCTATCTAGGCTCTGTGCTTACAGATGGCAAAACAGCTAGCTAGCAAGCCTTACCATTACTGACTTGTGATCACTGCCCACTAGTTCAATTGGATTTGCCTTACTGACGCCATGGAATTTAGAGTAAAATGCCACATACGTTTAAAACCTCTTATAACGCTGGTTTTGTATATGAAGTGAATTGGACATTGTTTTACTTTTACAAATATTATGATTGTTGCACAATAATAAAGTAGTTAAAATGCTCAGGACCCCTTTAAACCTCAAGTGAAAAACCCATTACCAAACTAAAACCTTTCAGATCAGCGCAAGCTCTCAGATCCCTTACAGAGGCACACCCTCTCTCCCCTCCCTCACCTCCAGGGCCTGTCTGAGGAACGTCCTCTTCTCTGCCTTGGCCCACTCGATGCATTCCAGGCACAGCTCCACCTCCTGGCCTGTGGCGGCCTCCATGTCCAGGAACAGGTCCAGCAGCGAGCGCACCAGCCGCGCTGCCTTGGCCTTGCTGATGGAGTTCAGGAATGGACGTACATACTTCAGCAGACCGCCCAGCTCTGAGGGGAAACACAGACAGCAGGTTCCAGCAGAACAGTCTAAGCAAGGCAAGGAGCCATATCACTAACATTTAACACAGTAATTCGGGATGCAAGTTGATTTGCACATCAGTGGCTCTAGGCGTAAGTCAAAGCAGAAGCTTTCACTATCAGTATCACCCAAAATATGGAGAAATAAAATAGCTGAATGTCACATTATGGTTGATGTTTCGTTTCCTAGCCTTGGCAAAGGCAACGTTAGTCAGCATCACTCTTTAGCACAAGACATGCGTATGCACAGTCAAAACTCCACTCAGAGGGAGGGATATGTTACCAGCAGCCTGGCCTGTCTTAGCCAGCAGACCCCCCAGCTCCAGGATGCTCTGTTCCTTGACACGCACCGCCTCCTCATCGCTCTCCTGGACATCCCGCTTCACTGGAGGAAACAACGGAAGAACATTTGGTGGCTATGGCGACAGCATTTACACATAGACCTAGCTTGCTAATCTGGTTAGCGACATCCATTTTAGAACTTTAACAAACTAATATTACGGCCATCATCGGGATCATTCCCAAATCCCAATGGGAATGCTTACTAGATGATTCAGTGATTGAAATATCAAGGGAACTCATCAGAGCTGGGTGTATCCCACAGTACCATAAATATTGCGCTTTGAGGGTCAAGGTTTGGCGAGTTTTTAATACCGGTTACTGAAGATCCGTTTTTAGTTCATCTGGCAAAAGACACAACACTAATCCAGGAAGAATATATAAAGCCGGATGAGAGCACAATTTAACAAAGTGCAATATGTAAACTTGTCACAAACATTGCTTTACATTCGCACAGTGTATGTACTATCTGTTTTAGTACGGAGGTACACTAATAATATATGTGGCTCAAACACCTTGGAAGTTGCGGAAACCCTCTATTCTCAACTAGAGTACAGCCACATATCTGCACACACCCTTCAGCCCGATTAGACTGATGCGAAGGGCTGCTCGAATGCATTGAGAAGACAAGGTGTTGTCATTCCTTTGCTTGTCAGTGGTGCGCCAGGGATATTGATGCTGGGGTGATGTTGGCATAGATGGGTCAACATGTCTGAGGTGTTAGCAGCTACGTAAGCAACTTTCATCAAGCAATCCAGTTACTGCTCTCCATGGTTGTATAATGGACAAAGAATTCAAGAACATTCCCTCGTGATGTTCCAATATTCCAGGATGATAATGCCCCCTGCTAAACAAATTCAAGAGTGGTTTTATGAACACACGGATGACAACAAAATACTTTTTCATGGCTTCCCCAATCACCAGATCTGAAAACCATTGGAAGATGATGGGAAGTTATGCAGCTCAGAGTGTGCAGCAGACTTCCACCTCCTCCATCCTCAATGACCTTTCACTTTATTGACCTTCCTGAGAAATGGTGCAATATCCCACTACACACTTAAGGACATGAACAACAGCAATCCAAGAAGGAGAGAGAGTGGCCCAACTCCGTTTCATGTCTGTTATTAATACATTGTTAGGTGGTTCCATCCACTGTGACGGTTCCTGCTCAAGTTAAGCATAAAAACAACAGTTGCCAGAAGTTGTTACCATTCCGATTACAACGGGTGCAAAAGCTCTCATTTAAACAGAACAGCTTTGCAGTTTTTTTGTAGTTCAATGAGATTTACTCAAAGGGCAATCAACAAAGTATAGTGAGCTAATTTGAATAAAAAATATGTATTCATTCGGGATCATATGCGAATCGTAAAGTGCAACCATTCGTTCAGAATAGGGTACCACCCCACCCCTATTTAACATAGGTTGACTTGGGTCAAAGAGTTATGAATAAAAAACATACCACATTGCATCGGTATTGTAACATTTTGTTTTTAGAAACATTACAAAGGATATTCAAATGATAGAAAATCTATAAAATATGCTGTGTAATTATGGCAGATATATTTAGTTGAGAGACACTGGAAGTCAAAGAATTTCTATACAGAATTATATTGCAGGAAACAGCTTTCCTATACTTAAGGATAAACAACATTCTAAACATTACCTAAAAATAGCACACGATCTCCTCTGAGTTCGTTTATCCAATGTAATGTAGAGAACGGAGGCATTAATCCCGCTTTTACCACAGCTTACAATCAACATAAACATTTATTAGTTGATATTACGTTTTGGTTCCTACAGGCATGACCCAATAGTTAGTGTGAATACTTCTACCACGTGTATGACTGCTCTTATCGCGTTAGTAACATAGAAGAGCAATAACGCCTCACTCTCTCCCACCGTCTGTCTCTCACCAGTTAGGCAGGTCTGAAGTATGGCAACACATCTCTTTGGTAACAAAAACTTTTGTAATTTTTGATACTGAAAAATGATTGTCAGAAAAAATCTATAACTTTTGGAGTTGACTCTCCACCACTACATGCACCTTCAACTGTGGTTGGCGGACCTAAGAATTAACATCCGACACTGGTTACAATCTGTTGATAGGACTACAATAAACATATACACACATACAATTTCCTTAAAAACTCATTAAACACTCATGTTTGTCATCAGACAAGTACAAGCAGTTAGCGTTGATTTCGTTAGACGGTCTAAGCTGGAATTCTTGGGAGCAAATAGTAGATGCTGGTACTGCATTCAACAAGTCTGACCAAATGTGTTTCATCTTCAGTTACGAGCAGGACCTTAGAAACTTTTGCCCAACAAATGGATTTAACACTTTCTAGTTGAAAATGTATAATATAAATAGATGCGTCAAAAAATTTGATTTAAACTTGTTTTACTTCCTAGGAGAAAGTATTAATTAAAAAAATGTTACTCCACCCCCGGCCTACAGATCAAAATCAAACATGGATGTCAATGTAGCTAACGTTAGCTGATTCAGGACGTAGTTAGACATAAAGCTCATGTACTGAAGCAGTTACTTCACGATTGCTAAATCAGCCCATTCGGCACTATTTAGTTAACTAGGCAGTAAATAACCAGCTATTCATTCAACGTGTAAAAAAATGTTTTATTAGCAAGCATGCTAATTACCAGACCTGGTCTCCCTGCTGCTGACTCACTGTGACCAATGTATGGGGGATAGGCCAGTAGCCGGGTACGTACGGTAGTTAGCTAGCTTACTAACAAGCTAGCTACTAGCCAAGATAGCTAGCTAGCTAAGGCTTAGCAAACTGCAGTGACCCAAGGTAAAGCGGTGTTTCAGCTAGTCCGAGACACTTGGGTACCACACGACCTGATGTATACTTACCTATTGAATGTAAAATATCTATAGATGCATTCCGGTCTGAACTGAGAAGAGACTGGGCTCTTTGAAACTCAGCCACTGCCGCGGCTGCCATCTTGCCTCCTCTCAATGACAGCTTGTTTCCGGTCTGATCTGTCCGTCAAATTAGTTTTTCTTAGTACCTCGCTTGTCGCCTCCTTCTGGGTTGGAGTGTAGGCAGGACAGGATGCAGAGTGATAGAAAAGAGAAAAGCTGTTAAGAGCCCCAAAAGCGCCTTAACTGTTATATTTCCACCTGTCTGTCCCTTTTAGTGTCTAATGAAAGTACATGTAGGAGCCACAAATATAAAGTTAACATGTTTATTTCGCCCTCTTTATCAAAACCTCATATACCCAGGTGACCCAGTAGTCAGGAACATGTCATGGTATATGACTGAACAGTATAAACAAATGTCCAAGGATGCTAGCCAACTCACTTATTTTTTAGATAAAGGGTAAACTGGATATATACTTAAATTATATTCTATTTATGTAATTGTTTAAACAAGTGGATGATGAACTTGTAAAAAATTTTTTCTGCTAAATATAACATAACACTGATGAATAACTAACTCAGAATTGGTCTATGTGCAAATAACTTTGTCCCATGTGGACGATATGCGAATTACAACAATTACAACATAATTACACTACAACACATACATTAAATTTTTCCCCACAGACACAACCGCTTAATTTTGCTGAAAGTGTAGTGTAATTGCAAAGCCTGATAATGGACGTTTTCAGTTGTTACAGGAACGTGTCTACCTCGGGAACCTAACTGCTGCTATCCCTGAATTTCAGTTGCACCCGCACCTTGCACATTCAATTTGCCGCTGTGCACATTTAGAATTGCCATCATACTTTACAGTTGTCATATACGCATGTCTACCTCCGGAGCAGTGTTGCCAGGTTAAGCAAACATTTCCAGAAAACGTCTGCTCAAAACCAACGCAAAATGCCTGAAAACTAGCCCAACTTTTTTTGGTGCACAACACTGACTTTTGTAAGTGAACCCCCTCAGGAACAAAACTTAAGATGCGGTATAGACGCATGTGAAGCCGCGGAATGTAGCTGACGACTGACTGTGATAACAGCAGAGAAACACACGTAATATAATTTAAAGACAGAAATAGTGCGGCCGCGGTGAAGTTCAGAAATAGGCCAAAAATCTGCCACCCGCGACCAATTAATTTTCACCCGCGACATTGTTTGAAAAGTAGCCACAATTTCGCGAGAACACCGCGGATATGGCAACCCTGTTCGGGGACCTCGCTGCTTTCTCTGCATCCCGGTTGCACATACTACATTAACTCCTTCAATTTGCCTCGATTGCATATCAAGAATGCCATTTAGAATTACCGTTTGTACCCGCACAACTTTTATCCAACATGTAACATACACTTACTTGTACGTTTTCTGCCCTCCTCTTGTCTTAATTGCCCATTTAGTATTGCCATTTGTATTGCATTTTCCTTCATTGTACATTTATACATTCCACTTGTAATATACATATACTTAACACTTTTAATACTTAATTGTATTCCCTCTTCTACTTGCACGATCTGGTTAGATGCTAACTGCATTTAACTGTACTGTAATTGTACTTTTTCAATGTCAATAAAGTTGAATGTAATCTAATCTAATATTGAAAGATGTATTTTGGAAGGTTTGTGAAAGTGCCCTGTTGTCTGGCATCACATCTCAGTGGGATGTCCTAATCTAATACCAATGAGCCTATTTGCTTCCTGAAAGGAACCGATTTACACGATGAGAGCCAAGTTAGGCCCACCTGCTCAGATGAACAAGATATGAGGATGGACAAATCAACAAAGTAGAAATATGACTTTTGTTGGATTAACTGCCCTGATGTTTGGTCTTTTAATGTGTGTCCCATAAAGGGATAAACTCTCCAATAGGTTTCAATGCTGCACGTTATATCATTTGTTATACAAGTGAATGTTTACTGAAAGAAGAATCCTGCAAGACCAAGTGTCTAGCTTTGGATTGTGCTAATTGAACACAGCTCCGGAAAAAATTAAGAGACCACTGCACCCTTTTCTTTTCTTTCCAAAAAAGTTGAATTTTAACCCTTCTGTTCTTCACTCAAAACCTTCCTTTTTTCGACTTTTTTGGAAAGGAAAGAAAAAGGTGCACTTGTCTCTTAATTTTTTTCCGGAGCTGTATATGTAGGGTGTGAATGCCGGTTTCTTTGTTTTCATTGTTTTAGCCAAGGTGAGGTGATCCTATTATAGATGCAGTGGGAGAGTTTGGAATCAGCCTGTCTGGGTGGGATAAATAGGGAAGCTTCACTTGGTTCTTGGAGTCTATCATTAACAGAAGCTCCTAGAACACCTTCGTGTTGTAGTCTCTTAAATACTTACGGTATAATTAGTAAACTGTTAGCCTAGTAGGGAGGATGTTGAATCATGTTTTGTATTGTAGCGTCATTACTTTTTTGGGGTCTTTAAAAAAAGAAAATCATTCATTAATGTCAACCAAGTCAATGGTGAATACTATCATTATTAATGTCAACCAAGTCAATGGTGAATACTGTCATTATTAATGTCAACCAAGTCAATGGTGAATACTGTCATTATTAATGACAACCAAGTCAGTGGTGAATACTGTCATTATTAATGTCAACCAAGTCAATGGTGAATATTGTCATTATTAATGTCAACCAGGTCAATGGTGAATACTGTCATTATTAATGTCAACCAAGTCAATGGTGAATACTGTCATTATTAATGTCAACCAAGTCAATGGTGAATACTGTCATTATTAATGTCAACCAGGTCAATGGTGAATACTGTCATTATTAATGTCAACCAAGTCAATAGTGAATACTGTCATTATTAATGTCAACCAAGTCATTGGTGAATACTGTCATTATTAATGTCAACCAAGTCAATGGTGAATACTGTCATTATTAATGTCAACCAAGTCATTGGTGAATACTGTCATTATTAATGTCAACCAAGTCATTGGTGAATACTGTCATTATTAATGTCAACCAAGTCAATGGTGAATACTGTCATTATTGATGTCAACCAAGTCAATGGTGAATACTGTCATTATTAATGTCAACCAAGTCAATGGGCATCATTTCTGTACCCCCTCATTTTCCCAATTTCCCCCCTAATGCATAATTTCACACTCAATCACACAAACTCAACAAAAAAGACACAAAATACAGACAGACAAACACAAAAGTAGGCAAGTGGTGCATCATCTCTTGCTTTTATACCCGGGGTTGTAAGGGCCCACACTCCAGGAAAACCACAAAAACAATCAGCACGTGGGTTGGTGCATCAGTCTCCAGTGAGACTGTAACAATGTGTGCAGTTGGGAATCTGAGTGACACTCGACAACCTCCCCGGACCTGGAAAGCACCACATGTTCTTGGTCTAGTCATTGTGCTATTTGTTCAGCACAGATTCTGTTTCTGTGTTACATACACATGTACCTCTGGTATGTATATTGTGGATTGTGACCAGATACACGACTGTGCCTGTCTTAGGTTGCCCCGATATCATAGTTGGGATCTTACTCGTCAATGGCTAACCAGCCCTCTTCACTGGTCACACTTCAGGTCAAGCACGGGGAGGATTGGAGGATGTAATTTATGTTGCAAGAGTACTCTCAAACAGCATCTGTCGAGGCTCAAGGCGTCCACTGATGCAGTCTTGACCAAGGAGAAGATTCAAGTTTTCAATTGATTGAGCATCGCCTCTCAGGTTACCCAATATGACTCTCTGTAAAGTAACTTCCACGTTGACTCTGTGACACAATAACCAGTCCTGAACATGAATCCAGAATTTTGCCACTAATAGACAGTACCAAAATAGATTATCTATTGTTTCTGTTTCATCCTGACATAGTCTGAACACGGCGACTGCACAATTCCCCATAATCTATGCATTTTTTTGGTGGCCAGAATTCTGTACAATTTAAACTGAAAGGCTCTCAGACACACATCAATAGTTGTTTTATATACTAGTCCATACACTTCGTGTCATGGAATTGGAATATCAAAAAGATTTCCCCAAATGTTTCAAATACTGTAGGGTGCTGCAGTCAGACTTTTTGTAGCAAGATGGAAGAGATAAGTAATCATGTTACATATGTTAATACGTTGACTGGAATAAATTGTATTACTTTGGAATATAGATTCCTACGGTATTCCTCGTTCATCTTCATACTCAAGCTTGTAGGGCTACTGGTAATTACACACACATTAGTAAATCTAAGGGACCAGACTTGTCATCCCTGAGTCCTGGATTTGGTAACATTCTGGTTAGCCTCCGGAACACACGCCATTTTACTGTATGGTTTGTGTTAAACGACCTACACCTTTGGGCGCTTATGAAAACTGATATAGGCACATACACATATACGTAAATCAAAGTGACCAGACTGGTCATCACTGAGTTCCGGGTTGCTGCACGATCCCTTGTTTCCTGTATTTGACTGATGAGGAGCATAGAGGATAACGTAGGCTGTGAAACACATGATCTTTTAAATGTTTGGCTTGTGACAAAAGATTAGCTTCCTTTTCTAAGAACTTCTAGTATATCATGGTCATTTATGATTGCGTATGTTTACAAAACAATATAGAGTCAGATTATTAGATATAAAATGATCAGGTAGGTCTCAAAATTGTCCTGCCTGTCCACTCAGTAACATTCGAAGGGTTGAACATTTATCCCCTACACTATAATGGTCTGGTGGAATAATCCTCAAACTTGGCCTTCATCCAAGAAGAAACACATTCTTACCCCAGAGCGGTAGGCATTAGTGTAATCAGCTTAATCTACCAACCTATCATCTTCAACACCTTCCACAACATGTTTTGTGCGCCCAATAAGTAATTGGTACATTGTAACATTGTGTTGGGACAGCTAAGGCTGTCGCACAGTTTATCTGTCTCTATAGATATGGCACTGATTCAGGACATAACAAGACAGTTCTTCCCTCATTACATTGGGATACTTGTGATAAAATTATGTTATAACAAAGGTGTAAAAGGTACTGACTGAAAGTAGCTGGTTGTTCAGACGTGTTCACCACTTTAGGGGAGTTCCTAATTAAGACTTAAATGATCAACATATGGGAGTTTAATTTACCAGGACCTTACTTAATTAAATAAATGATTTAGTTGTTTGGGTTTTAATTACAAACTTCCCTAAACTGGTGAACACAGAAGTGTACTTTCACTTTTTTCACCTCTGATTACTAACGTTAGTAGCTAGCAACATTGCATTTAGGGTTGTGTGCTACTAGATGGTTAGGTTGTCTTTTGTATTATGAGGTAAATGGCTTCAGTCTTGACTGGATGGAATGGAGAAGTGTTTGTTTACATTATCAAATACATTATCATACACACTCACCTAAAGGATTATTAGGAACACCTGTTCAATTTCTCATTAATGCAATTATCTAATCAACCAATCACATGGCAGTTGCTTCAATGCATTTAGGGGTGTGGTCCTGGTCAATACAATCTCCTGAACTCCAAACTGAATGTCAGAATGGGAAAGAAAGGTGATTTAAGCAATTTTGAGCGTGGCATGGTTGTTGGTGCCAGACGGGCCTGTCTCAGTATTTCACTATCTGTTCAGTTACTGGGATTTTCACGCACAACTATTTTTAGGGTCTACAAAGGATGGTGTGGAAAGGGAAAAACATCCAGTATGCGGCAGTCTTGTGGGCGAAAATGCCTTGTTGATGCTAGAGGTCAGAGGAGAATGGGCCGACTGATTCAAGCTGATAGAAGAGCAACTTTGACTGAAATAACCACTCGTTACAACCGAGGTATGCAGCAAAGCATTTGTGAAGCCACAACACGCACAACCTTGAGGCGGATGGACTACAACAGCAGAAGACCCCACCGGGTACCACTCATCTCCACTACAATTAGGAAAAAGAGGCTACAATTGGCACAAGCTCACCAAAATTGGACAGTTGAAGACTGGAAGAATGTTGCCTGGTCTGATAAGTCTCGATTTCTGGTGAGACATTCAGATGGTAGAGTCAGAATTCGGAATGAGAACATGGACCCATCATGCCTTGTTACCACTGTGCAGGCTGGTGGTGGTGGTGTAATGGTGTGGAGGATGTTTTCTTGGCACACTTTAGGCCCCTTAGTGCCAATTGGGCATCGTTTAAATGCCATGGCCTACCTGAGCATTGTTTCTGACCATGTCCATCCCTTTATGACCACCATGTACCCATCCTCTGATGGCTACTTCCAGCAGGATAATGCACCATGTCACAAAGCTCGAATCATTTCAAATTGGTTACTTGAACATGACAATGAGTTCACTGTACTGAAATGGCCCCCACAGTCATCAGATCTCAAACCAATAGAGCATCTTTGGGATGTGGTGGAACGGGAGCTTCGTGCCCTGGATGTGCATCCCACAAATCTCCATCAACTGCAAGATGCTATCCTATCAATATGGGCCAACATTTCTAAAGAATGCTTTCAGCACCTTGTTGAATCAATGCCACGTAGAATTAAGGCAGTTCTGAAGGCGAAAGGGGGTCAAACACAGTATTAGTATGGTGTTCCTAATAATCCTTTAGGTGAGTGTATATACAGCATGATTTGCATACATGCATTGTTAAAATGTTATATGCACTTATTGTTAGTAACTCTGGATAAAAGTGTCTTCTAAATGACTAAAATATAAATGTAAATTTTTTTTAATCCAGTGATTAAACAATTCACTCAATAAAGTCACGCACATAGAATGATACTAGCACTACCACAATAATAAATAGTTGTTTTGCCATATGCAGTGTGAAGATGTGATGATTCAATATTAAATTCAAATTCAGATTCAATACAAAATGAACAGGCCGTCACAACACTGCTGGGGAAGTATTTCTGTGAAACGCCATTATGCAAATATATAAACATTTACTGCAATACAATGCAAAAACACATTCTTGTGTGCCGCACCTTGAAACCTGTTTGTCTTTATCAATGTCCACAGGTAAATAATCATCTTTGCTTTGACCCTATGCTCACCTGTGTAACTGTTTTATGTTTCAGTCAGTTCCACATTTTTCTGTGTAGTCTCTCAAGCTCAAGTACCTTTAGTCACCAAGCTCTTTTAAATTGTATTCACTTACTCTGGATGCGAGTGTCTGCCATGTGACAAAAATGTCAAAAAAAAAGTTCATGTTGTAATAATGCAATTTCAAATTTGAGTAATTGTCCTGACAGTCTTATTTATAGCAACTTATAAATAGTTATTATTTATTTAAAATGTTGTACTTTTGCAGACATTTATCCTACGAAAGGTGCACTTTGTGAGAAAATAAACAGAAGATGAAGAAAAAGAAGAAAGAAGCAGAACAACACAGGGGCCTATTCTTTAGCATTGACTGCAAAACAAATGTAAGCATAGTGGGGCGCAAACATGCCCATACCCCACAAATCAGCACCTGTCACCTATTATGAAACGAAAAGTATGACAAAGGAGACCCTAAACTTTTGAACAGCTGAAATCCTATATAAAGCAAAAATGGGAATACATTTCACTTTTAAAACTAGAGCAACTGGTCTTGTCAGTACCCAAACACTTACAGAATATTGTAAAGAAGAGGTGATGCAACACATTTGTAAACATGCCCAGTCCAAACCTTTTTTAAATGGGTTGCTGACACCAAATTCAAAATGGGCATGCACTCCAAAAACAATAACATTTGATATGTTGTCTTTGTACTACACTGCTCAAACATGTTTATGGAACACTTAAATCCCACATCAGGACTTCATGAACAAAATATATTAAATTAAAGATCACACTTTTTACTGTAAATTTTGTCATTCGTTGAGAACAAAATGACATAACAACGGTCAATATAAACCAAAACACCAACCGATTCAGGTCTGGATTCAAGCTTACAGGTCTGGATTCAAGCTTAAATCAAAGTAAACAATTGTAATCACAGGCTCTTCCAACTTGCATAAGGTCTGACAATGGGTCTGAGGATTTCATCCCGGTACCTGACAGCTGTCAGGGTACAATTTGCTAGCACATGTGGGTCTGTACAACCTTCCAAAGATATGCCTCCCGAGACCATCACTGACCCATCGCCAAACCAGTCATGCTGGATGATGTTGAAGGCAGCATAACATTCACCACAGACTCTTTCACGTCTGTCACATGTGCTCGGTGTGAACCTGCACTCATCTGTGAAGAGAACGGGCACCAATGGCGGACCTGCCAATTCTGGTGTTCTCTGGCGAATGCCAATTGAGCTGCATGGTGCTGGGCTGTGAGCACAGGTCCCACTAGAGGAAGTCAGGGCCTCATGCCACCCTCATGGAGTCTGTTTCTGACAGTTTGGTAGCCCGCTGGAGGTAATTTTGTAGGGCTTTGGCAGTGCTCCTCCTGTTCCTCCTTGCACAAAGGAGCAGATTCTGGTCCTGCTGCTGAGTTGATGCCCTTCTACGGCCTTGTCCAGCTCTTCTTGTGTAATGGCCTGTCTCCTGGTTTCTCCTCCATGCTCTTGAGACTGTACTGGGAGACACAGCAAACGTTCTTGTGACAGCATGTATGAATGTGCCATCCTGTAGGAGCTGGACCGCCTGTGCAACCTGAATGGGCTCTAGGTACCGCCTCATACTACCAGTAGTGACAAGGAAACTAGCAAAGCGCAAAACTAGAGAAGAATCAGTCAGGAAGGATAAGGAGAAAGCAATTTTCTGTTACCACCACCTGCAAAATCATTCCCTTTTTGGAGGTTGCTCTCCAGTGCACTTGTAGTCACTTTTATTTGTACGAAAACAGGTGACATTGAATCACAATCGCTTATGCTTCCTAACTAAACAGATTGATAACCCTGAAGTTGACTTGATGTTTTGAGTGCATTTTCAACTGAATTTAGGGATGAATGCTCCCTATATTTATTTGCATTTTACGCACCTTCCCAACTTTCTTGGAAATGGGGTAGTATATTTTTAAGAAAGTAAACCGAGAAAGTAAACAGAGAAAAGGCCCAATACAAAATATAACAGTTTCCAATCAGGCGTAGGCTAGATCATTTTTTTGAGATATCATTCACATGCCTCAAGGCAGTAATTGAAATGAAATAGCATGCAGTAAACTGCAGTTTATCGCTTAGACTACAATTATTTACTTTGGCACTGGTATAAGAATGTATGTGAATTAATGTATATTTTTTCCTCTTTTTTAGCTGTATGCTTTTGAATCTGTGTGTAAACATTTGTTTTGGCACCAACTGGGATGGACGAGTTCTTCCATAAATGTATCTAAAAAATCATGTAAAAAAATGAAAATAAACAGTTCCTTGCTAGTGTATAGATCACACTGTACTGTAATCATTACTTTTACTGTAATTTAATATGCAAAGACAGGTTTTATTCTAGCTGAAGAGACAAACAGAGATGTTGTAAAATACATTTTTTAAACTACTGACATACTGACAAGAACTTGATGGACAGAGAATTCTGTCCTGTTTCACATGACTAGAAGGTATGTTAAACAATTGATGTTTACAAAATGAATGAAAAAGCTGCACACTCTAAACTCAAATTCATATAAAAATATTTTTTATAAGACCAACGTTTCGACAGACACGCTGTCTTCATCAGGGCACAATTGATGTTTGTCTCTTTTTATTATTGTAGTCTACAAAACATAGAAGGGCTCACGTTAACTGCACACAGCTATCAAATCTACATATTTGTCCGTATTTCACTTCCTCCCTTTGCCACCATTGAGAACAAGATCAAGTATCAGAATCTCTTCAAACTATGGGGGAACCTCTTTAAGTTAGTTATATTTTTGATAGGGTAGATTCTTCAAATGATTATTTGAGGAACTTCAAGAATAAATTCTCTGTAATACCATTTTACAGGCTTTCTCAAAGATCTTATGGGGTACCTCTACAGTTGTGAATAACCTGTAAAAGATCCTCCAGGAACATTTAATTTCTTAACAAACTTTCACCAAATATACACCGATCAGCTATAACATTATGACAACTGACAGGTGAAGTGAATAACACTGATGAATAACACTCGTTATCATAGCACCTGTCAGTGGGTGGGATATATTAGGGAGGGGGGGAACATTCTGTCCTTAAAGTTGATGTGTTAACTTTGAAGCAGGAAAAATGGGAAAGCGTAAGGATCTGAGCAACTTTGACAAGGTCTTAATTGTGATGGCTAGACGAATGGGTCAGAGCATCTCTAAAACTGCAGCCCTTATGGGGTGTTCCCGGTCTGCAGTGGTCAATACCTATCAAAAGTGGTCTAAGGAAGAAAATGCAGTGAACCGGCGACAGGGTCATGGGCGGCCAAGGCTCATTGATGCATGTGGGGAGTGAAGGCTGGCCCGTGTGGTCCAATTCAACAGACGAGCTACTGTAGCTCAAATTGCTGAAAATGTTAATGCTGGTACTGACAGAAAAGTGTCAGAACACACAATGCATCGCAGTTTGATGCGTATGGGGCTGAATAACCAGTTAGGGCGCCCATGCTGACCCCAGTCCACTGCCGAAAGCTGATAAAAACATCTGGCATTCTAAATAAACAGTGATGAGCTTACCTTCTTGAAGCCTGCTGCCTTTACACTTGCTGGGTGATTGACAATTTATCTTAAGCCTTTTGGTGTCACACCAAGTTTCATATCATAGTGTGTGGTTAAGGTGATTAATCTATCAATGCTACATTTTATCTGACATCCAGAAGCAGTATTAATAGTTGTTAGTTACTTGTTGGCTTTTCTGTAATAGATAGCGTACATGGTCCCACTGATCCAGCCCCTGAGCTCTGAACATAATTTCATTTTTTCATGTTGTATAGTACACCATGTTATCTTTGATGACAGAAACAGTATTTAGGCGTTTTACCCTTTTTTATGTGGGTAAACTATTCAATCTAGAAGGCAATTGAGATAAGATCAGATATAAACCTCAGACAATCTCCGTCTCCTTGATCTCCTCCTGCATTGCAGCCTGCCACAGCTTCAGAACAGTCTGTCTCTTTTCTGTCACTAAAGATGTTTAAAATAGGTAATACATGAGAGTCATAGTGCATTTAATATGTAATAATATTGCAAATACTCTCATTCTCAGAATGTCTATTACTTTGGGAGACAAGTTAGGAGTCTCCTGTCTTCACCTTTCTACCTTCTTTCAGTCATCACCAGTGTAGGTCTTAGGTGAAGGAGTTCACCTATTGGCTTGTGCTAGTGAGCAGCTTACTTTTTATTGGTGTCTGCTGCCTTAACAAGATCTTACAGCGGATCCCCGAAAGCCGAGAAGAACCTGTAAAAGATATTCCAAGCACATGACATTTTTAGAATCTAACCAAATATAGCTGTCATAAACATGGCTAATGTAATGTATGCTCTAAAAAATATTATAATGCATAAAATAATAACACCAGAACAATATTTAAAGTTCAAATCTCCAATGTAAAGGCGAAAACGTAGACTATAATTGTTACGGTTTTCAGCGTTTATGAAAAGAAAAATTCAAGTAGAGCCGTTTGTTCACAAACGTCCCATTACTTGTCAACACTAGTCGAATAAGAAATGGGTGATATGACAGATTTTGCCATCGATTTGTTTATAGTAATACACTTGAAACAAATTGCCAAACCAAAAACGGCAGACAGTGCCTTCATACGCGATGAACCTGCCTTAAAAAATCGAATGAAACGCAACCTAACGAGGTCATCGATTGCTGCCTTGATGTACACAATTAAATTAAAGCTTTTTACGAAGATCAGTGACATATGTTGGCTTAGCTGTACTCTCAACAAGCAAACAAGTCGCAGCAATGAGAAGCAAGAGAATTCGCGTTCACGAGAAGAGATGGAGATTTTCGGCAGTGAGGATTTCTATGGAACGCCAAAGGGGTCAGAATTCATGCGTTCAGAACGCTATTGTTTAGCACCTACGGCTGTTAAGCAAACGCCCGTGCCTGTTAAATTAGCGCCTGCGCCTGTTAGCTGCGCCTGTTAAGGTAACGCCTACGCTTACAACATGTAATAAGATTGTTTTAGTGCTGTGTATAACTAGCTAGATGTGGTGTTAGTAATGAAATCTTCACTCTGAAGCTCTACATTGAACGGGAGCAACTTTTATCTAACTACAGCTGGTTAGTTAGCTAGCTTGATGGTTACTGCAAGTGGCTTTAATCGTTTTATAATAAAGTAACTAGATTGATAGATTGATAGATTCATTTTATTGACAAATGTATTACAAACACTTATTAACAATAACAAATATTCCTAATGTATAGAAATGCCACCTAATTAATCAATTAAATAACCTGTGTTTACAGAGAAGGTGTTGGCTCTATTAGGCTTCCTCACATCTCTGGGGTTGAAGGACAGAACTCTGGGCAAACGCTTTCACATACATCCCTCTACAAGTCAGGAAGATCATCAACACACAAGCCAACTTCCTGGACATACATGTTTGAGTCATTGGCCCTTTGGATGGTGAACAACAACTTTGCAGAGGTTTCTGCTTAGTGACATTGAACCAGAGAAGCTCTTCCATTCCCCAATCCTTTCCAAACAAGACTGCTTAAATCTCATGACGGTGTATTTAATGACACAACTACTTCTGATTTTAGCAGGATGCATTGGCCACACAGAATCAACACTGTCTTCACAACTATGGGCATTGGAACTTAAATCATTAGAATCAACTAACAAGCATGGGGTCTATGATGTAAATAGTCAAGCAAGTGTCTTGTTATACTGTTTAGAGATGTTAATACAATTCTTAATGTTGTCAACAGTTCCAGAATAAAGTAGGGGCCAGCTTTCTCTGTGCATTGCTCCTGAATGTTGAACACAGTAGAAGCAGTCCCCAGGTGTTGATTTGTTAGAACAACATTTTGGCATTTTTATCCTGAGACTTAATTCTGTCTGCTGTACATCTTCAGATATCAAGAGAAAATAGGGTCTTCATGGCAAGGGGGTACATGTTCTCTCTAAATCTGAGGGAAAAATATTTGAAAAAGTAATGTAGTGGCAAGAAAATGGCACTCATTCACCATTAAACATTTCTATACATACCAAAGTTAAAATATAATGTGTTTGCCATCATCGAAATTATCATACAAAGACAACCTGCAAACATTTATAGGATAATTTAGGTCAGTGATAGCCTTCAGCTTGTAGTCTTAATGAAGGAGTGTCTCAGTAAATTTACCTGTTGGATTGATCAGACTCTGGATTCTCTACAGAAAAAAAGAGTGATGGAGTAATACGGAAAGTAAAGAGACAAAGTACTGTCTTCTGAAGATCAAGATAATGACACCATAATGTATATTTTTGGAAGTGGCGATGGCAGTTGGACCACTCCCCCGGGGGTGGCAGCAGGGACCCCTCAAATGCATGTAACATCAAATTGTTCAGAAATACAGTGTAGACATTGTTAATGTTGTAAATGACTATTGTAGCTGGAAACGTGTTCCAAAGCCACGTTGTGTTTAATAATCCAAGTTTATCATTTTAAAAGGCCAATTTATCATTAGAAAACACTTTTGTGATTATGTTAGCACTGCTGATTGAAGTGTTGATTGAAAGTAATATAACTGTCCTTATTTTGACCTGTTCAGAATCTTCAGCATCAGTGTTTGTAGGTTCGATTTGTTATGGAAGTTTCTGTGTTTGTTGTTAATAAATGTATTAGGTAAAAGATACAACTGTCTAAACTGTAGTACTGATTACAGGATGGGGGGTTGGGGGCACAACAGGGGGTAGGAATGGATTAGACATGCTTTGTTGATACCAAGACAGGTGTGCAGCATCTGACCAGACCATTCTTCCTATAAGTACTGAAGAGTTTCTTACCCATTTCAGAGATTTTACAATGGTTATCTTGTTACTATGATCTCTCTCTCCTTGCAAGTTTAAATAAACTGCTATTGTGTACTAGAAAATGTGCCTCTGTCTCACACTGACTGAGTTCTACTGGATGTACTTTTAATTTCCATCACAGATTACAGGCTCAAAATGGCAAGAAACAAAGAACTTTCTTCTGAAACTCGGCAGTCTATTCTTGTTCTGAGAAATGATGACAATTCCTTGTGAGGATTTGCAAAGAAACTGAAGATCTTGTACAACGTTGGGTCCTACTCCCAGCACAGAACAGCACTAACTGAATAGAAAGAGGAGTGGTAGGTCAAATAAACCCTCCTCGCTCAAAACCTTCTTTTTCAACTTTTCTGGAAAGGAAAGAAAAAGGTGCAGTGGTCTCTTAATTTTTTCTGTATATTAGAGTGTCTTGTTTGAGAAACAGACGCCTCACAGGTCCTCAACCGGCAGCTTCATTAAATAGTACCCGCAAAACACCAGTTTCAACATGAACAGTGAAGAGGCGACTCCAGGATGCTGGCTTTCTAGGCAGAGTTCTTCCAGTATCTGTCTTATTTTGCCCATCTTAATCTTTTCTTTTTATTGGCAAGTTTAAGATATGCTTTTTTCTTTGCCACTCTGCCTGGAAGGCCAGCTACCCTGAGTCTTTGATACTTCGGCAAAGGCCTCCTGGATATGTATAACATCCTCTGTCCACAGGGAAAATTCTTTCAGGGGGTAGATATTCCTCAGACGTTGGGCAAGGATATGCAGAAGGAACACCTCATGCACAGCATGTAGGGGGCATAACGGTTCTTGAGCGCTAGTCTTTAGGAACTATAGGGGATGATTTGGTTTTTCACTCAACACAGACATGTTGCAATGATTTCCACTAAAGAATTGTGTCTGTTTTTAAATGCAGTGCCGCCTGAGGGCCCAAAGATCACGGCCATCCAGTATTGGTTTTCGGCATTTCTCCAGATTCTCTGAATCTTTTTTCAATATTATGTACCGTAGAAGATGAGATCTCCAAACTTTTTGCAATAATATTTTGAGAAACGTTATTCTGAAATTGCTGCACTATTTGCCCATGCAGTCTTTCACATAGTGGTGATCCCCTCCCCATCCTCACTTCTGACAGACCCATTGTCACGGTCGTGGGATGAAGAGGACACAGGCGCAGAGTAGTGGTAGGTAAGGTAATCCATGTTTAATACAAAATAAAGAAAGAAGGACTCCAACAAAACAAAAGGCAGCAACCAGTGACGTGGGTATTCCTTACACAGGATAAACAAAACCAAAATGAACCACGCCTTGGGGCCTACAAACTAAACTTAAATAGGGTCCCCAATTGGAGGCAATAACTAACACCTGCCTCCAATTGGGGAAACCAAAAAAAGGAGTAGAGGTGGCTAAAGGCCACCTCCTGTCCTGTCCTGGCTATGCCCCGAGCCCAGCGCAGAGATGGCTAGGGGCACAGCCAGGACGTGACACCCTCTCTGGAATGATCTTTTAATACCCAGTCGTGTGATATACCAACAGGTTTAGTTTTTTAGCATTACACAACTTTTACAGTATTTTGTTGCCTCTGTCCCAACTTTCTTGAAATGTGTTGCTTGCATCAAATTCAAAGTGGGCATATTTTTTTCAAGTTTCAATTTCAACATTTGATATGTTGTCTTAGTACTATTTTCTATTGAATATAGTGTTTGCAAATCATTAGCTTCTGTTTTTATTTACATTTTATGCTGCGTCACAACTTTTTGGGAAATTGGGTTGAAATATAGAATGCAATTTGCCTGAAATGTTTATCTGTATTAATTTCAAACCAGCTTTCGTGTCAAATCCATTTAAGTTCATTCAGAAAAGTTCACTGATACTCCAAACTATATATGTTTTTTTATGAAGAAGCATAAAGAAAAATTGGGATTGGATTCTGGAGTTTTAAAGAAATTGATGGCATTCATGCTTCAGCTGAGCTTTTCACTCTCAACAAGTTGCACTCACAACTTAGGCCTTTAATGGGTGATGGGCGCAGCATCCTGATGTCGCAAATGTGCTCAGAGCACAAGTCTGAGGACAACATGAAACATCAGACAGTATACTGCCATAGAACCAGATTTAACGCAATAATACATTTTCTTAATCCAAAGATACTGTAAATGTGATTATTTGCAGTAAATCAACAAAACTGAGAAAATAAACTGTAGGTTGCCTGCGTAGTTTCCTATTTTTCCTCTTGTTGTTACCCTCTGAGCTAAGACAGAATCTCTGGGCTCAGTGAAGTCCTTCAGAAACCTTCCCATAACTAAAAGCAGAGAAATGTCTAAGACAATTCGGGCATCCTTGTACATTGAAATATGTTCAGCTAACTGTTTTTCTCTTTCTGCTGATAGAGGTTGCAGAATACTACTGTTAATGAGAAGGAAACCAAAATAAGCATACGTCAAACTCTGTGTCAAATCCATCGCTGATTAGCAGTTGGTTCATCTGACCAGTAACATAAAGTTGTTAGTTAAAATCCCTGAGCCGTCAAAGTGAAAAACCTTGTTCTGGTTGACGACAAACAAAGCACTTAGCAATGAGGCCAAGAATCTCTGTTTGTTTGGTCAGAATGTTCTTCCACTTGGTCTGGCATACTCCAGCCCAGACTTGAGTTTTTCCTTTCTTTTTGCCACTGTCTTTCAAAGATCACTTTTGTGCAGCACTTAGCTTTTGTTACAATGTGTTAAGTGTCCTTCCAGGTCAGTTGTGGAAAACTGTAACTCATTCAGAGCTGTCGTAGACCTCTTGGTGCCCTCCCTCAGTAGATCCTTTCTCATCCGTGTTCTCTGTTTTTGAGGACCCCTTGTTCTACACCAATTCACAGATGTGCCATTTTCTATCCATTTCTTCATAATGGGCTTCACTGTGCTGCAGGGGCTATTTAATGCCTTGGAAATTTCTGTATTCCGTATTGATTATCCTTATTATGGACTTGCTTTGAATGTTCATTCATCTTCATGAATTAGTTTTTGTTAGCAATTGTATTAACTAACTGTGAGAGCTCCCAGAGACATGTGTATTTAACCTGAAATCATGTAAAGCATCTTAATTGTATGGAAGTGGATATTTAGCTAATTATGTGTGTGCAACACAGTTAATTCAGATGTGTCTGAACAGAGGGGGAATACTTATACAATCAATTGTAAAAAAAATTGTAGAAACATTTGCTGATTTTATTTTCACTTTGATATTGTGGATTTCTCTGTGTCAGTCATTTACAAAATCTCCTGACTAAATCTATTTTAATTTCTTGGTGCTATACTATAAAATACTGAAAATTCCAAATGGGGTGAATACTTTTGAGAGGCACTGTATTTAACATTGTATGTATTTTAATAAGGTAGATATCTTTTGTGCCATCAAAACTGAGAATTTCCATACACGATGCAAATATTAATATTTCTGCATTTCATTGGTAGAAACGGCCCATCTATATTTCCTGTAAGCAAACCACCATATCCAGAATATACAACAATTTCATAGCTATTTTCACTCATCATAAGCAGTCATTGTGTCTCAATCTAAAAAAATTAGCTACCTAGCGGGCTGATTAGAATATTGTTGAGAAACTTCCAATGGCTCTATTGAACAGGAACAAACGTATCTACACGCCACTAGCGTGAACGAGCAACTGGAAAACCACAAAGGCCACAATAATTGTTACAAAACACAACTCCATTTGTAGATCAGACAACATCCTTGTTGAAACAATATCACTGGTTGAACTTTCCCAGCAGAAAATGTCAGAAATACTGCCATGGTGCATAATTAATAACATATATATACATAGGCAGACTGAAAAATAAAATGTGGATTTTACAGTGGATTTTCCAATAAAAGGTATTTTGCAACTCATTCCAGACATTTGTGCAAGAAACTGAAGCCTTTTAAACAAAAAAATGATAGGCTTTAGAAGAGGCCTTAGGTATCAACCAGAGTGCAATTTACTATTTGAGTAGCAGATGGTAAAATACTAGCTCAGGGCATTTATGTGAAATGCTGCCAATAAGTCGCATGTACAGACAGGCAGGTTGAGCTTGGCTTTGTTTAAAGTGGATGCATTTTGTTTCTTTGATAATTCAGAGAAGAATACACAGAGGAGCTTAGCCAAATTCCAACGAGAACAGGACTGCAAACAAAGAGAGTTGACACAACATGAATACCCACCTTTTGTACATGAAACCGAACAAACAACCATGCTCTTTGGATTACTCTGACCTGACAGCAAAGAGGACGATGCTGGTACACACGATTGGGAATTCAGTCTTATGGTACCTGAAAACTTGAGTTTTCAGGTACCATAACATTACTAACTACGGGCACACTGACACTATCATTACTAACTACGGGCATACTGACACTATCATTACTAACTACGGGCATACTGACACTATCATTACTAACTACGGGTACACTGACACTATCATTACTAACTACAGGCACACTGACACTATCATTACTAACTACAGGCATACTGACACTATCATTACTAACTACGGGCACACTGACACTATCATTACTAACTACAGGCACACTGACACTATCATTACTAACTACAGGCACACTGACTGGTCTGAAGCAGTGTCACCTCCAATCAGCAATTCTGGATGAATTAACACAGACATTCGTTTAGGTGTGGTTGAAGACAATGGGCCCTTTTCATAATTACAGAACACAGAATAATCAAAGAAAAGAGCAAAACCAATCAAAACATAATCTGCGTAATCTGTTGCGTTGGATGCATTGTCATATTTCAGAGGCTCATTGAAGGCTAGCTAGAAAATTTGAAGACATTTCTCCTGAGCAATAGTCGCTTATGCCTTACGTTTGGTCAAACAACACACAATGCACGTTATGTTTGTGTTACCTAAGTGCAGTATGACATTATAACATAATATATACATCAATGTCTGTTTTCAGTCCTAATTAACAAGGTGTGTATAGTATGCTTGGATGATAGTTAATGTTGGCTTGCTGTTATTTATCTGTATTTTGCAAAGTTCTGAATTTATTTAGGAAAGATAGATTTGATAGGAATTAGACCCAACAAGTTAATGTCATTCCAGTATGATGTCTGATAAGCCAAGGAGTTGTGTTACTCCTGTATTTGTCTGAGGACTTGTTAGTGAGGAATAGGTTCACATGCACTGTAGAAACTGCATTATTTTTCCCTTATTTCCCTTAGATTAATTACAATATTACAAACCTACAGTAAAATCAGTCCAATGATTTTTCTCCCAAAGACACTCAGCTGCAGCATGACCCTTTGGGCTACAATTAAAGTACCTGGATAAGGATGACTTCCTGAGTGAGAGACCTAGCCTGGATGACTTCTGGGGTGACAGACCTAGCCTGGATGACTTCTGGAGTGACAGACCTAGCCTGGATTACTTCCTGAGTGATAGACCTAGCCTGGATGATTTCCTGAGTGACAGACCTAGCCTGGATGACTTCTTGAGTGACAGACCTAGCCTAGAAGATCTCTTGAGTGACAGACCTAGCCTGGATGATTTATTGAGTGACAGACCTAGTCTGGATGACTTCTGTTCTGTTGAAGAGTCTGTGATTTTTAATCTGTGTTGTTAATTTCACATTGTGTTCACTTTTTCTCCAAAATGTGCTTAGCAATGAAAGCATTGCTTTCAATGTGTGAAAGCAATGAGAAATGACAAACTAATTTAACAAATTACATTGCTGTGCTCAATACATTAAAACAGAGATCTACTTTCATTAAATGTATCATAGCAATTGAGAAAATCTGTAATAAGGTGACGACTTTACTGGCATCACTCCTGAAGCTTGCTAACCTCTTTAAAATAGTTCCCAGTTGATATGACATCTCTAAAGAACAGTCCCACCAGGGCCACATCGTCCACATGAAAAGTGATTCCCTTTGATCTCCATCTCATTAATGAAGATAGAAAACAACAACAACATTCTTCCATGGAGAACACTTCTTGCCTCCGAACATCGTTTCCAAAAATGGTGCTTAGGACATTAAAAGTTCTGTGTTGAACATTTATAACAATGGTTATAGCAAGAACCTGGTAGAACTATGTCCCTCTGCAATGACCCATTTTTTGAGAGTAGTAGATTTTAGAACATAGTAGCATTACATGTATTCACCCCCCCCCCCCCACCCCCACACACACACAGTCATCTACACATCCTTTCATTCATCTGTGTGTGTGTGTGTGTGTGTATGTGACAGAGAGATAGTTTGCTAGGAGATAACAGAGACAGTAGCTCTTGTAGCTGTGCGTGTCCTGCTCTATTACAGAGAGAAATAATCCCTGTACCCTTCTGATTTCTTGATCATCTGTTTTCTTTGTTATGTGAATATTTCATTTTTTTCATGTATTTACTATATTATCATTGCTGCCAAAATATGTTTGCTTTTGCAATGGTGGTACCATCCATTCAAGTAAACAAAGCAACTACTCAATTTGGTAACAGCAAAAAGTTCACACTCAGGGATTGGAACAGCTCAAATAACATAATATAATATGGTTCATAAAAATATTTACAAAATAGTATCGGCTTTTCAACTATTTAAATGCATATAGATATACACACTGCTTAAGCAATTTTCATGATTTCTTGACATTTTCTCAAAATCCCAAATTTGATTAACTACAACATTCTTCTGTCTTGACACTTGTGCTACAGTGTACTGACACCATATCTAATGTATTTACACAAATCCAGTGGTGGATAATATATTAATATTGTACTAAATATGGATCAATGAGTCAAATGGGATGGCATACATCAGAGGTATTAAATGGAGAGTATAAGAGACAAAATCAATTATTGCCTAAAACTCCTCATAATCTACTGTAACACTGATGATTTCAAAAATATCATTGACAGATCTGACTAATTCCATGAGATTTTCATTATTTGTAAGCCAATATCAAATAAGCATTCGACCTTCAAGTGTTGTCACCATAAATCTACATTACCACTGGAGATACTCTGCAGAATTTCACCATCATTCAGTTACAAACGTATGTTATTCTTTAAAGATATAGGCGTATGGAGAGCCCTCGTTTTCCAATGGGGTTTGAGTTTACAATAAGGCTATGCCAACTCGTTTGAATGTGGTGAGTCTATTCGTCCTAGTGAGGAGCACAGCTGGATACATCGGATTCAGTACCATGGACAAAGTACCCCGCGGTTGGCTATCCATTCCAAACACAGCCAATACCAGACTTGATAGCGACAGAGGCATATAGCAGCAGCAACAGCAGTCTACTGCATCGACCAATGAGGTGGCTGCATATCGGTTTCACAGCCAACCCGAATATCTGCAGATGCCTGCATCAAAGCGTCGAGATTTTTGCTGGTTTGCTTAAGGATAAGCTGTCTATTTTTAGAATCCGTAGTAGCCATTTTACCCTGGTTTCTTTGTTTTGCTCTTCATTTTCTTCTTCCTAGCATATCCATGCGGCATGTTAGAGAGACAGCCTACAACTCCCTCTGTCTACTTCGTCGCTAGGACTGCGATAACAGCTGTTCTATTGATTTTTGCTCTTCAATGGAAGACATTTTTATACAAATAGCGAGTGTTGCCGATACATTTCGCATCTGCTATATACCCGTATTGCCCTCTATGAGAAAGAGACTGTTCCATTATTCTTAGCTGAAGCCTGAGATCCCACATAACCGGGGTTTTTTCATTGAGATTTTCGTTCCATAGCGCCTCGACCTCCTCTCGCCGCAGACGCCCCAGGACCTTGGAGAGCGTTTTGTGTCCGTGGCAGCAACGCGGTTTGAAAAACAACTGTTAGGCCTATCGGTTCATCACAAGCCGACGGATTCATTAGAATTTACTAAAAGTAAAGGTCACAGGCGGTGATTCTTTATGGATTATACCAGAAGACCACAGATCTGAAGGTAATAAATTGTGACAAGATGAAAAATAGTTTTTTCCCTGCAGCTTATGTCAGCATCATTATCAAGTGATTAAATCGACATGATGTAAAATAAAATAAAAACATTCGATTTCTTTATCGTAGTATTGTATTTGTCATAAATGGCCCGGGCGTTTACAAATAATGATGCACATTTTTGGCTTGTATTTCCATATAGTGTTATAAATTTTTTTAGGATAAATGCCACGTACAGGCATGTGTAACGTGTCACACATAAACAATATTCATTAATATCATAAAAGAAAGCTATGTAACAAACACATATTATATGTGTATTTATTGCAAAGCTGTCGTGTGCTAAAGGGGATGGTATGTTCATTCAAGGCTTCCATTTTGAAGCTAAGATGGATGCTTGCGCACATTTCTTTTTCGTGCATCTTGTGGCCCTATCTCGTTCTTAATATACAGTAATAATCATAGTAACAATCTGATGTGCAGCCAGGTTACATTAATTCTACTTCGGATTCAACATGAACGATGTGGGACATAAATGGCTGATATTCTTAGAAAGATTGACATTTTTGTTAAATTTCTAATTGGTAGCGTGTGGTTTGAAGACTTAAAGATTTAGCCGTTATCAATACATTCTGTTGGCTGTTATAAAGCACAACACCACCCAGGATTTATAGATGTGTCTGTAACTAACTACACGATCCGCAGCTGTGAGTCTCAATAAAGTAAAATAAAATATAAATTAAACGTGTTCATCATACAAAATTTAAACACATTATAGAAACGTATTGATTAATCTCAAAGCAAGTTTCATTAAGTTATTTCATTTGGTAGAGTTAGATATTTCCTTTACTTCATTACAGTTTTAAAGACTTTTGATAAACTCACCAACATTGTAAAAGATGTGTATGTAATAAAATGTAATGTTCACTAAATATGAATAATGATGTATTTCATGTATTCTGTTGGCTTTACACCATAGTTGTCTACCTATGTCTAAGACCAAGAGTTTTAATTTAGCAGTCTTTGGAAAAACATGCACTAATCCAAACAAAATCAAAAGTCAATTTTAAATGTTGACTGTAGTAACATTCTTTGTAATGCATTTTCTTTTCTCATTGGTAACAGGTGCCGTTTCTCCAGAAAGCAAATCTTTTGGTTCTTCCCATTTAAAAACACTTCTCCCCCCAAGAGAAGAGCTAGCCCACCATAACTCTCCTTCAGAGGAACCATGGGCACCGTACTGTCTCTCTCCCCCAGCTACCGCAAGGCGGCCCTGTTTGAGGATGGCCCGGCCACTGTGGGCCACTACACGGCAGTCCAGAACAGCAAAAACTCCAAGGACACCAAGAGCCTCAAGCGCCAGTCTCTCATCAGTGTGTTGCCATGGAAACGCATCGTGGCCGTTTCTGCCAAACGAAAGGGTTCAAAGAAGCTCCCGCCCGATGACGGCCAGAAGTGCAGTGCCGAGCGTGCAGTCACCAATGGCCAGAAACTAAAGAAGTCCCAGTCCTGCGCCAACCTGTCAAGCTTCGCCACACAGGAACCTGCTTCAGCCGCCACCATCCCCACCTCCAGGACCGTCTCCAACGTTGCTGCCACCGCCAAGAAGAACTCGCTGACAGGCTCCATCGGTGGTCAGGCCACCAATGTGGGCACACCAAAGCGGGTAATCGTTCAGGCATCCACGAGTGAGCTCATGCGCAGTCTGGGTGAGTTTCTCTGCCGGCGCTGTTACCGGCTGAAGCGCCTGTCACCCACCGACCCGGTACTGTGGCTGCGGAGCGTGGACCGCTCCCTACTTCTGCAGGGCTGGCAGGACCAGGGCTTCATCACCCCAGCCAACGTGGTCTTCCTCTACATGCTGTGCCGCGATGTGGTCTCCTCTGAGGTGGCCAGTGAACGGGAGCTGCAGGCCTCTCTGCTCACCTGCCTCTACCTGTCCTACTCCTACATGGGCAACGAGATCTCCTACCCTCTCAAGCCCTTCCTGGTGGAGGCCGAGAAGGAGGCCTTTTGGGACCGCTGTCTGGAGATCATCAACCGGATGAGCGGCAAGATGCTTCAGATCAACTCCGACCCGCATTACTTCACCCAGGTGTTCGCGGACCTCAAGAATGAGAGCAAGAAGGAGGAAGAGAAGACAAGGTTGTTGATAGGCCTCGACCGATAAGAGGAGTTTTGGGGAAGGGGGGATGAATGGGGGTTTAGGATCAGGGTAGCACGACTATAGACAGAACAGAAGCGTTGGCCGGTGTTCCAATCTCACATCAGTAGGAAACTGATTTAGCAGGAGACCCATAATGGTCAATTAGGAGGCGGCAGTGTCACGTATCATGTGAACCTGGCCAGAGTTTGGACCATATAATACACTAAATCAATTACAGGTAATCACATAGATACAATTACTGATAACCTTTCTGTTGAACAAATGATAAAACATTGCCTTCAGGATATGGTGCTCTGGGCCTAGACGCCTAGAACTAACTAGTTTGACAGCAACATCTGACAAGATGGCATTGATAGTAATTGATTACCCCGAATCGCCTGAAGAAATCATGTCAATGATGAAAAATCATATCTATTTGTTAAATATATATTTTATTTGTCTAGATTCAGAATCAAGAGAACTACTGCAGGGCAAACATGTGATGCTCCTGAATCCTTTTTTCACCTCACCAAGCAACGTCAGCAACCTCACTGACCTAGATATTAACATGGCCAGTAGGAACACCAGACAACGCCACTGTAATAATCGACCTGTGTACTGTACATAGTTAGGTGAAAAAAATAAACCATGAGTCATCAAAACCACCAACAGTAGAGCTAAAGAGATCAAGCAAGGCACCAAGGGGGGGGGGGGGGGATTACCGAAGACGTCATGATTCCGCTACGCATGAGGCCTCGTCACTGCGTGTCCCCTCAGCACATCGCACAACCTTGCGTGTCTTCATTCCATAACGTCCTCCGCGCACAATCATCGATTGCTGACACCCACCTACCTCACCATCAACATGAGCCTTGTCTAAGTCCACCCGCGATACATTGATCCCTGCAGCGACTATGCCTGGCTGTTACCCACTCATCCCCATAGACAGCAGCAGGGCTTCTTCATCTGCTGTCTCATTTTGCCACGGTCAACCATTTACAGAGCAGACGGTGATATTCCCATCCCTCACCATCTGTGCCGAAGGCCACAAACCTGATTGACGCTTCGGTATCTGACAGACAGTACTGAGTTTATTACCTTCCAACAGTTGTGGGAGCTGCAAGAGACTATTATCATTGCACTTGATGGGATGTGTTCAACTGTCTGGTTTTCATTGAGGATCGAACAAAATGGATTCCCTGTTAAAGAGACACTTCACACTGATGGTTATTTATCCAACGACTTGTGTTGACATGCATGTGTGCTTCTATCAGTTCCTAGCATGCTGCTTTGTGTTTGCACACACCACGGATGATTCCCAATTGGCACCCTGTTCGCTATTTAATGGGCCCCTGTGGCCTATTGTAATGCATTATATAGGGAGAAGGATGCCGCTTGGGACGCCACCCACATGATTTCACACTGGAAGCAGTATATTGCCATGCTGCCCTTTCCGTGATTGAACCACTGACTACGGTCATCGTTTTGACAAAATCCCACATTCTGCAAAGGGTGAGAGGCGGAGTCCTGTGCCATATCGTTCTGAAGGTTATGTTTTCTAAAAACAACAGTCTCGGGTCATGACACAGAACAAGAAAGACGTCTTCATGCAAACCCCCATACTTTTCATTAGTTGTTATAATATTATGTATGTTGGAGATGACAAAGCCAGTGACTTGTGTTCTACCAATGTAACTCAGTGGTAACATGTAAAAAAAAAAATATGTAGAAATTGTGTGTCTATCTCCACAGACTTGGTTATGTAGCAATCAATTGAAACTGCCACTGACATTATCAACAGTCTCAAACCTCATGACAAATATGCATGTGAAAGTTACATTGCAGAGCTTGCATTCATGTTCTTCCTGTTTGATGTGTTTTGGATGGATTGAGAGGTGGATATCTGATATGAAAGGGACAATCAGATAGAATTAGAAGGAACAATGTCATGACATGCTCTCCTGTTGTTGGGCCCACTACCATTTCTCTTACAATATAATTGTTTTGTCAACAAAAGTTTGATGCTTTCGAATTGAGGCAAACACGCAAATATTTCTCTTTTGCATTGTTATTTAATGTCTAGCTCCAACCACATTTCAATGTGTGTAATTATTCTATTTAAAACCTGAGGTAGTTACTATAAAATAGTTACATCTGGATATTTGGAATACTCTATCTACAGGCCTTCAGAAATACACTTGACCTTATGGGCCAAAATTGTTGTAATATTGTAGTGGAAATAACAAGAAATTACACTTATATGTTTGGACTTCTGAATTGTATAAAGAAACAGAGATAGTCCCTGCCAGGAGCAGTTTCCACCATTTTGATTTCACTTACTCAGTCCATTCGAATCAGCAAGGACAAGTCACAAAGAACTGAGAGAAGGATACACATTATTACACAGCCTGTTTGGAGTGGAACACAGCCTGTTTGGAGTGGAACACAGCCTGTTTGGAGTGGAACACAGCCTGTTTGGAGTGGAACATAGCCTGTTTGCAATAGACTGGGACTCTGTGGAACTCTATAGAGGAGGGTAATGTTTACCCCCGTTCAGCTTCCTTTTTTGACTAAGTCATAACTATGTGCCATGTTTTCGCTTGCAACACAAATCAGACAAAAAAATGTAAAATACAAAGTTAGTGGAATTATACATTTGTTCCCCCTTTTCATTTGTGAATCATATGGTGTGCAACTTTGTTGAACAAATCAAGGCAAAATAGTGTTATTATAGTAAAGATGAGGCAATCTGAGACTTCTGTATGTGGGTGTATGGCTATGTACAGTATGTGAGTGAGAAGAATTTGATCAACTGTTACATTTACTTTATATAAAAAATAAATTTGCAAGCAATTTTCAATGAATTTTTGTCTGATAAACCATATGATTTCACATGAAATAACATGTGACATCATGTGAAAAAATGCTTATGGAACGCAAGTGATCTTTTCAATTGTGTAGTTTTATGTTGTCACATGTTACTTGATGTGGTTAAATGTTAATATGTTTTGGAACAGTTTTTCATCAAACATGAAAATCATGTGGTTTTTGACTGAATATTGAGTAGAAAACCACATGAATATATGTTAAACTTGATAGACTACATTGAATGCACCAATCTTTTAGCAGAACACACCACATACTACACAATCCTCATGCATAAACACTTTCCAACTCCCGGCCACAAAGCCCTATTTAATAGTACAGAAAAAACACAATCTGTAGGCACTGGTAGCCACCCCGAATTAAGAACTAGTCTAGGGTAGACTCATGGAATGTCAGGATGTGAGAAGACTAGTTGCTTCATTACTGCCAAATTGAAATATTTATGGAAAAATATATATTGCATACTGCCCTCGCCTCCTTTTCTTCTCAAATCCCATTGGAGGAGAAGGTCATAGGAAGGGACCGCTGTCTTCCAAATCCAGTGGTATTTAAGAGAGATTCGAAAACACAGTGTGTAATTGAGATCCTCCACGGCAAGCCGACTTGAGTTTAACTACCTTGCACTTGAACCACAGATCTACAAATGACCATGCATCCCGAATAATGATAAACTGTGATTAAAATCTACCCCGACTTGCTCAAATGTATCGCCTGAACTGCCAGCCTTGCTCTAATTCTTAGTTGCTTTCGAATGTCCTTCTCTGCAAAGTGTTTATGCGGAGTTGTGCGCTGGAGTTACTGTTACCCGCTCAGCGGCTGAAACAGCAGGGCGCTGTCCATGGTCCTGGCTGTTGTTGAAAGACTTTCTGCAGTGCTGAAAGGAACGTTCCAGGGAAAGCGCTTCTGCTCTGGCATATCTTCCACCCACACAGAGTTTAGGGTCTTGCTGGTTATTTATAACTGCTGATCACTATATCGGTCTATAAAGTCCAATAGCTACATTGTATGTGTTATTCGGGGTATTATACAAACAACTGCGGTCAATTCATTGTTTGAATAATATATTAACAATTTAGCCAATTCGTATGCAGACAGTAGTGAGTACTACATACATTTGATATACCAAGAGAATAGTAGTCAGGTCAAGTGAGCCAAACGCGATTTATTACAAGTGCATTGATTTTATTGAGAATACCTGTACATTCGAGACATTCGAGGGAAAAACTAGGCGACGCCATGCACTAACAAGGTTAGTTAAAGCTCTGTCAAACAGGATCAAGAGGAACGCCATTCCGTGAACTCAGATTGCCACCACCCATTGCCAAACCATCGATCATGCAACGTGAAGAACGCGGATGACAGGAGGTGGTCGCGGAACGCTTTTTGAACGTTCATCGCTCAAGCTCATTGATGATATCTGCTAGGGGCTTCTTTGAATCCGGCCAATCAAAATCAAATGCGTTGAACTCGTCAGTCGCGCAATGTGCTGTGCGTGCTTGAAGTGTTAGCTGGTTCCTCCTACGTAGCCAGTAGCCTCTATCTGCCACTGCACCCTGCTGTCAGTGTTGCCGACTACCGTATGAAATACTTTTCAGAGCTACATCTCTGAACATCACCAAACGTAAAGATGGCGGCCCGGGTAAGCTATTTTATCGTTTGTTTACTACATCATAGCTAATCATTTTACAATTGGTGAAAAATGCCGAGTGCAACGTATGGCTTCAAGGTATCCTACGAGGCTACGCGAAGGAAGGGGGTTGCCAGTCTTCAAATGGATAACAAGAATTAGCTGCAGCAACGTCGGCGTCGCAACTGAATGTTAAGCTCGACGTCTCTGCTATTTAAATGCAGAATATTGTCCGTATGCTTGTTTATGCCAATCTGGTTATGGCGGGTCGCAAACATGATTTCTCCATCTTGTATAATCAGCCTACCCTTTATGACAATCTGAGCTAGCGACATAGATACCGCACTGCTGCATTAGATTATCGGAGTGAATTGGTTGAAGCTAATCCTGGATTTTACGTGCCCTTGAGACCAGCAGACTGCGTAAAACAGCTAGTGAAACCTTTCAGTATCTATTCAATACCTGTGCAAATGTGATTTAAAAATGTATTGAAAGCTACAGCACATGGGGACAGCACAAGCCACCCTGTCCAACGAAAATAGACTACCAACCTTGCCTTTCTATTATTAAAAAGCATTTTTTATGCTTCCTTGCGTTGTGAAGTATTTTAAAAATATTTTTTTGTTGAGCTGCGTAGATGAAGCAGTGCATGAAAAGTAACCTCTCTGCGCTAGAGATGCACCCCAGCAAACAAAAAGTCAGAACCTACAGAACGCCTATGCTTTTATTTTGACCAGCCCAGTCTGTACCTTAATGAACAATGTTGCCTTGCTTCTTGCTAAATGAGACTCAAGTGTCATTGCACACCCGAATTCCTAATGGAAATATCGCATATCACTTCAAGCCATATGAAGGGAGTACCATTTGCAGTTGGTCACTGTGAAGTTACATACGTCGGCATGTACGCGTAACACTAATGCTGAATTAAACATTATAACCAATATTCCGTGTCTATTCCAGTTTGAAAACATTATTATGTCTGTTGTGGAAATAAGCTTGCACATGATTTATAATAGCTTCCCTACAAAAGAGACTTTTTTGTAGTGCTGCCGAATTCCTAATGGCAGTACCATAAATCCCTACCTTTAACTGACATGATGGGAGCACCGTCTAGATGCTGGTCAGCTATAAAGCTACATGCACATCAGCATGTAGGCCCTTCACTAATGCTGGCTTAAGCTCTTTTCCATGTCTCCCAGTTTAAATAATTGTTATCTCAATTGTATAGATAAGCTTGCACATTGCATTTAGATAGCTTAAGGCAAACTTGTGTAATAGGTGGTACATTATTGCATGCAATTTCTTTTATAGTATATGCCTATGCTGTTTGTTAATCTTTGTGCCATTCTGAATTTTTCTTATCCACCATCAAGGATTCAGCAAAAATCCTTCTCTGGTTTGAGAATAAACACTGTCTCATAACCTTTTTTCATTCTCAGCAGATTCTCTGTGGAACACATAATAAGCCTGTCTAAAACAAGTCTGCTTTGATTTGTCAGTAGGGAAACGTGGGCGCACAGACAAGACCAGAGGTGCAATTTGTGAGAGTCTGGCTTGAGCTGTTTCTGTTCTTTTTACATGTCTCAGACCAGAGGTGCCTATCACAGACTCCAGGCCATACTCACTGATGAGTGACATGACAACCTATCCTTTAGACGATTGAAATATTTTCCCCTCTATTGCTCTACTGAGTGTAATGGCCCCGATGAAATGCCAAGACAGCAGGGTATATATGCAACCTTAACACTATGAAAATAAAAGAAACAGCGTTCTTCACGTATTTGGCTGCTTCTCCTCACGTCAAGGTTGTGACAAGCTTTTGGGATGTCGGTGTGCTGGGTTCATAAATTGGTTTCAGCCAACAGGCTTGTTTTTCTTCTGGCATTTCAGTCGACATGCTCGCATTACAGGCTTTGAGAACTGTTGACATCTTTGCCTGGGCGGGAGTGAGAATGTGCATGTCCAGTACAGAGACAAGGCATCAGAGTACATTCGGCCCGCACGGCATGAGTCAACCATGTCTACTGGCATTGGCCTCCCTCCTTTCCTTGCCCTTGCAGAGTGCACTGCATATTGTTTAGTGTCAGAGCTTCTGTTAGGGACACAGATGGTGTCCCAGGCTGAGAGCCTACCTCAGACATTAACAACCAAGGGAAACAGCCTGCAGAGGAATAGCCTTAACTAGAAGCCCTTGCTAAGAGGTAAACATAGGAAAGAAGTCAATTTTCCTCATGCACGGTTGAACTAGTAAATAGGAAGTGAACAGAAAATGGAGCCTGGTAGATTTTGGTCAGTGTTCAGAGAATGACCTTCATTTGTGTTGGGGCGGCAGATTGACTAGCGGTCATAGTGTCTGACCAGTACTCGAAAAAGATTCCTGGATCAAATCCGTGAGCCTGCAATATGAAAAACCAGATGACAGCTTCTGCTAAATGACTAAAATTTAAAACTGCGTCGGCTGTGTTTGGTCACCCATGTCCTTAGGAAAAAGGCATCTCTTACATGGCTAGTTGTTTTACAGAATATCCTCTTTCGACATTAGATCTTTATTCATGAGCGCTCTCTCATCTATTTTAATTGGACTCTCTGCTTCAAAGGGATGTCATAACTACATGGGAAGTACTGCATTTACTGGCAGTATGTGAACATCACCAGGAAAGAGGAGGATGGCTGGTGGGCGTAGATATTTTACATTCAAGTCATCATATCCAAAGCAAATTATTGGACCAATTAGAGTTCAAGGACACCTTATCAACTCAGAGGACTCGAACCAGCAACCTTTTGGTTACTGGCCTGAGACTCTAACCAGGCTAATTTCCCCCTAATATCTGCCTCATTGCAATGGTAGGTATTGGAATAATTAAAGAGGTGTCTAACACAGCATCCACACCAAACAGGCACCGTTGGTCCAGTTTAAGCCCAGACACAGTCTGACCATGACCAGATTAAGACATTTTAGATTTAAGTCAGTAAGCAGGTGCTCCTGTCCAGTGCACTTTACAGTTTAGTAGCATGTGCCCACTGATCTTTTCATACCGGCACCCCATGGGAATCAACCTCACATCCGTGACAGTATTTTAAATATTGAAAACATCAACCCGAGAAGTGTTTAATGATGAGTAACCTACATTCTAGCTCTCTACAGAGCCTTACAAAGAGAATGAATAACCTCATTTATTTTGCAATGCTGACAGTAAACTACTTATAGCTGAGTAGCATAATGTCAAACATCAAACACCTCACTGTTAGTCACATGTTCAGTAACACAGCACTGCCATTCATCTGATCTAGTTGATTTGTTCAGCCTGCGCCCTTATTTTCTAAACCTCTTCTTTGTCACAAAACAAAAACTCCAACGAAGAGTTTTGCAAAAATCTTTTCCCAAATAACCTGGTTTTCTAGAAAACACATTTGCAATTTCCCCCCCGAAATTAGGAGGGAATGAGCACCCAGAATCCTCCATTGCAGGATTTCTGATTTAACTGAACATTTGAGGAAAGGTTGCTGTAAATCCATGTGTCATATCCATCCTTCCATACAGTATATGTTACAGTGTGTGAAGGTTTGACTGTGTAATCTCTAATCCGTGTTTGTGTTGGCCATTGAGCTGTCTGAGCATTGAGCTGCATCTATGTTATATTCAGAAAGAGCGCCACTTTATCTGTGGTGAGGGCATGATAGTGGATTTGGACTGTTCAAACATTCTGTTCAGTCAGAAACACACTGGGTCTGAGAGATGTGTGAAGTGTACAATGCAAGAAGCACATAGTTGAACTAATTCTGTCTAGGTTTTTCATAGGCTGTTGTTGAAGGAGTGCCCTTGAAAAACGTCTCCCGTTGGCCTCCCATGCTGCATTCCTCTAACTCGGCTTGGGGCGTGGTCAGACAGAGAAGATCAGTGGATCAGCCAATGATAGAAAGCAAAATAGAACTCACGTGAGCTGTGCTGTATTGAAATGGCAGCAAAGCTTGGTAGCAACATATGATAGAAAAACAATTAGCACACACTAAAAGGACATCTAAAACCCATGCAAACAATATATAAATCTGACATTGTCTCTTTTCTTTCACATTTGGTATATATCAGTATTGAAAATCCCATTAAGACCATTTACAGAAATACAAGCACTTTCAAATTTCCTGAACCAACCATACCATACCCTGCAGTGGGATTATACAAACCATACCATACCCTGCAGGGGTACTATACCAACAATACCATACCCTGCAGTGGGATTATACAAACCATACCATACCCTGCAGGGGTACTATACCAACAATACCATACAATACCCTGCAGTGGGATTATACCAACCATACCATACCCTGCAGGGGTACTATACCAACAATACCATACCCTGCAGGGGTACTATACCAACCATACAATACCCTGCAGTGGGATTATACCAACCATACCATACCCTGCAGGGGTACTATACCAACCATACCCTGCAAGGGTACTATACCAACAATACCATACCCTGCAGGGGTACTATACCAACCATACTATACCCTGCAAGGGTACTTTACCAACAATACCATACCCTGCAGGGGTACTATACCAACCAAACCATACCCTGCAGGGGTACTATACCAACAATACCATACCCTGCAGGGGTACTATACCAACAATGCCATACCCTGCAGGGGTACTATACCAACCATACCCTGCAGGGGTGTATCATTACAGATTCAGTGTAGTGTAGTTACTAGATAGTTTTGTTACAATATGGCATTTCTCACAGCCATTAAACCTGACTGACTGATTTTGATTGAATTACTTCCCAGGAAAGAAAACAGTCAGGAATCTACTTAAAGCTTCTACCTGTATCACAATACCAATAGGTTCCTTTCTAATAAATAGAAATTAAGGAAGTGAAAATGCAGCTTTACTGTGACAAAATGGTGCTGAATTAACCCAAAAACCAATTTTTTTTAAACAAAATATAAATGTGAATGGATCTCTGATTGGCTGGCTATCCATCAATAGAATGCTGTGCAAACTATGTACCCTACCTCACTGCCCTAGAAGGACAAAAGGCATGCAGTGCCCTGCCACACAAGATTGCAGAGCTGGTTAGAGCATCTGTCTGTGTGTGAGTGAGTGAGCGTTTAAACCGCAATCAGAAGACAAACACCAAATAGTTGTCATATACATTTGAGTTTAATTAATAGAATGTAGAAGTATTGCGAGTGTCTTCATACCCCGCAGTTTGAAGTTCTAGAGCTTATAATCTTGAACTGAAATCACTAAATGAAATGATTCCTGTTATGAATTGATGAATTTAAGTGTATTTTTTTAGAACCAAGTAATGTCTTGCTTGTTCATGCATGCTACAGATCCTCCTAGCATTTTGCTACCATTTTATGGTTTGAGGAATAGACTTTACATTTCTTGGCCATCAGAAATCTTGTCAATCATCTTTGAATACCAGTGCGATTAGAATATATATATATATATATATATATATATATATATATATATATATATATAAAGAGAAAACATGTTAAAGTTGTTAATAATAATCCATTCATAATATTGTTTACAAAATGCGAAATATGTTTGCTTTCACAAATATTTATTATAGTTCCCACATTAAAACAATATTTCCTGTTTATAATGTGAAGAATGCATTACTTTATTTTGTTTGGTCTACATAAGACTGTAAAGCATGTGGCAGGCAAATTCCTTGCCAACCAGATTTGGGGTTAGTTTACAATAGCAGGTGCATAGCTTTCTTGAAACACAGTACAAAAAAGGAAGATTGAAAAAAGTCTTCCAAAATAAGTCACAGGCCTATTTATTTGGGCAGTTGAATGACATAAAAATCTGCCCAGGTTTTGACGCAGTTCAAGATGAGAAACAACCAAAGTGAGTGAAATTGTAAGAATGACCCCAACTCTGCCACTGTCCGCATGAGCCACGTTCCACTATCAAAGCGGTTTTCCTTTGATTGTGAGTCAATGCGCCCAAATGCTGCTTCAGCTCTCTGAGAGCCAGTGGTCCTGGCTGTCTCAATTCTCTGTCTTATGTCCTCTTCCCCTCCCTCTTTGCTTGCGTACGTTGGCCCTCAGGTCGTAATATTTTTCAAGGTATGTATGTAAGTCATTTCCTCACGTATGAACTCCCACACCACCTGCTAAAAGTCCAACAGCTTAATTGGACTGCCAAGTCGGCTTTACTGAGAGTAGCTTTATCTGCATCGTCCACTCCCAAGGTCTTCCGAAAGGCCCCCCTCGCTACCGCTGCCTCCGTCTCTGCTCTCACCCTGGTAGTGACTGTCTCATGAGGGGTGATATACATTACTTATGATCCATATCTATAACGTGCCATTGCAATTTCCTTCACTGAGTTCTAATACCTAGAGGGAGGGCAGTGATTGAGTGCGCAAACAGTGTTAGCATCTGTTACTCCCCTCCCACCCCACTGCTGTGCCACTCTGGCCCAATCTTGGACGTTGGTCAAACCAAAAAGCTTCAGAAAGATTTATTATACGCCATGCTGAGCGTGCACTGGCAGTATGGTAGATTTAGTGGCAGACTAGACTGCATGTGTTGGTTTTACACAGTAGATGGGGAGGGGGCAGGCAGGGCAGGGCTGTGTGCCAGGACTGCAATGCAGTGTGCACCTCTCTAAAACTCGCCACAACTCAAGCATTTCCACCTCGCAGCCAAACATTATGAAAACCGCTACCCTGGCTCTTCGCTCACCTCTCCCCTGTATACAATCCAACTGAAAAGAATGACTATTGGTCTGTTTGCTATATCATCATATCAAAATGACTTGATTTTCTGTGCTTGATTCCTTTTAATTTTGCCCCTTTGTTTTTGCTACTTCATGTTTCTGTTTTCAGACCAGTTTATTTTCTGGAGAAAACCCCCCAAAATAATTAGATGTTGTAAATCCACAACAATGCACATAAGGAGATCACTTTTTATGTCCAATTTCTTTTGGTCTGAGAAATGTTGATTTTACAGTGTAATTTCTCTTTAATTCAAATGTGTACCTAGCAAGAGGATGTGTTGGTATCCAGGGTTCTTGTAACATTTATGTGATGGTGTTTGTGAACATTCACTAGATTGATGAAAGTTATGATTGAAAATACATTGTACTTACATTTTACCTTTAAATAATTCAGGAGATTCTCTTATCCAAAGCCACTTATAATAGTGAATGCAAACATTAGTTAACCTTTAAAGGTTTTTGGAAAATCTGCCAGAACTATTTTTATTAGCATATTTGCTAATGGCTACAAACAATTCTAGATGCACACAAGCCACACACAAACACAGGGGCATTCTCATTTTATCTTCAGAAAGTTCCAGAAAATACAAATCACAGATGCGTGCTGTTCTTGTTCCATGAAAAACATGGGCAAATTCATTATTTTTAATGAAGTTCATTCTCAACTAATTTCAATCCCTTTTTCAATAATTCACCACTCACATTTTATAAGGTCCTTATTGTTTCAGATCAACAGACCGTCTTTTTAGACCTAGAAACCCAGACCAAACAAGTGGTAAATGTAGTCCTAATTAGCTCACATTAGACGGGTATGGGAGTATGCTGAAATCATGTGTATTATTTCTGTGTGCTGTTACTGACAAGATGAAATTTCAAGGGTATGCTGTTAACTTGACTTGAGTGACTACCAAGAGCATGGTGACTCAAGACAAATCAGCTCAGACCTCTGGCACTGGGGCCTTGACTAAGAGAGTTTTTCAATTATCTACAGCAGTGTATTTCAAGATCTACTCCAAGATCTGTAACACAATCTGGTTAGTCAATCTGTAGATGCTTTACATACTACCCACAAACTATCCATAACATTTCAATTTAATATCTACTAACACTAAACTTAAACCCTTTCCTTACTTGTACACTAACACTTATTCCAAACCTAACTCTAATCTTAACCTTAGGAGGCATTTACTATGTTTTTCATAGTTCGTTAATGGTATGAATAGCTGTAGCGCATCTACAGATGGTAATTTTGACTATGCAATTAAAGTGTAACTTTGTGCTTGTCGTCATGACTACCTTTTGGTATTGTGGCATTCCTTAGAATTTTTTATTGGAATAAAATGTTCTTTCTTGTATTTTTGTTCACTTAAAGTGTCTCAGCGAATGACTTGTAACATGCAATCTGGAAGCCGTGCTATAACCAGAAAGTTGACCAGATTCAGGACGTTTACCACCAGGCACATCCACACATCCGGAGTAATGCTTTTCTAACTGCTAGGCTGATTTTTTTTTTAACATCGTTGCTCTACTTAAAATGCCTTTAGAAAGTATTCAGACCCCTCCACAATTTTTTGTTTATCTTAGCAAAGTATGTACTGGAGCTTTTTCTGTCAATCTAGCAAATATGTCAAAAGACAAAAGGTTGAACTGGTCACATTCTCTTCCTCATTTTCATAGTTTCATGTTGCCGTATTTGTCTCTGAGTAGTTTTAACATAGTTGTTAGCTATGCCAACAGGATGGACACTGCAATCAACCAATGTTTGAAAGTTATTTATTGAATGTAACCGTATCATTGGATGTGTGTCACTGATGTGCATGAAAATAATCTGCATGCTATAGAGAACATAACATTTGTACCTTGTCCGAGACAGAACATAAAATGGTCAAGCAACATATTTGTAAGTTAACCCAGGACTTGCAATTGTGAATCCTTAGGAATACAAGTGTGAATCCTTAGTCTAAGGTTAAAACTTAGCCCAGGGTTAACACACTTTTTGTGAACACAGGCTAAGCTTGCCCAGGCCCAATCTCAGCGCTGAGAATAATGCAGCCTGAAAAGGCCTCTTGAGATGCCCCTAAAACTTGATTGGAGTCCATGTCTATAGGTCCCACACTTCAAAGTGCATGTCAAAGCAAAAACTTAGCCATGAAGCCCAACAAACTCTCTGCAGACCTGCAAGATAGAATTGTGTCAAGGCATTGATCTGGGGAAAGAAGTTGCTAAAGCATTGAAAGTCCCCAGCAGCACCGTGGGCCCCATCAATGTAAAAAGTTCGGAACCAAAAAGACTATTAGTGCTGGCTGTCCGGTCCAACTAAGTATCTAGACAAGAGGGGCTTTGATCAAGGGGGTGACCAATGACACAATGGCCACTCTTACAGAGTCTTAAAGTTTATTTCCTAAGTAAAGGGAATATGATCAAAGGATTGGGCCTGAATGGTATCGCTCATAACCTGACTAATGCCATCCCTATAGTGAAGCATGGTGGTGGGAGCATTATGCGATGGGGATGCTTTTGTGCAGCAGGGACTGGGAGACTGGTCAGGATTCAGGGAACGATGAACAGATTGAAAACAGAGCAATGTCTGTGAAGAAATTCTGATCCAGAGCATACAGGACCTTAGATTCGAGGAAGAGTCATTTTTCACAATAACGACCCCTAAGCACACAGCCAAGACAATCGTGGGGTGGCTTCAGGACAAGTCTGTGAATGTCCTTGAGCTGCCCAGCCGGACTGGAAACCCATTGAACATCTGTGAGGAGATCTGAGGATCGCGTTTTACCAATGCACCCCATCCAATTTGACAGAGATGGGGAGGATCTACAGAAGAATAGGAGAAACTGCTCAAAACCAGATTTGTAAAGCTGGTAGAGCAATAACCAAGAACAGTCAAAGTTATAATCACTGCCAAAGGCGCTTCTACAAGGAGTAAAGGATTTGAATGCTTATGTACATGAAATATTTTATTTTCAATAAGAATGTCACAAATTTCAAAAACAAAGTTTGTTTTGCAGTTTGTGACAGTGTATGCTTTGTTATTATGGGATATTGTGTGTAGATTGATGGCAAAATACATTTAATCAGTAAGTGGAGAAAGTAGAGGAATATAAATACAACCCTGTTTCCAAAAAAAGTTTACTCTGTAAAATGGAAATATAAACAGAATGCAAAATGTGCAAATCATGTATACCCTGTATTCAATAGAAAATAGTACAAAGATAACATATCAAATGTTGAAACTGAAAATTGTTATTGTTCCTTGAAACCTATATACCTAGATTGTATTTAATGCCAGGAATATATTTCAAGAAAGCTGGGACGGGGCAACAAAAGACTGGAACAATTGTGTAATACAAAAAAAGGTCAGTAACATGACTGGGTGTAAAAAGATCATTCCAGAGAGCATGAGTCTTTCAGAAGTAGAAATAGGGAGAGGTTCACTACTGAACGAGCAAATAGTGCAACAATATAATAATAACATTTCTCAATGTAAAATTGAGTTTGGGGGTCTCATAATTTACAGTACATAAAATAATTAAAAGATTCAGAGAATTCTCTGTAGCAAGGCACATGGCTGGAAACCAACTAGGAATCAACTAGGAATGTGTCTGTACATTTAATCATTTTCGCCATCCAGACAATGACTATTTTAAGGAAGGTATTGCTTATTTCAGCAAGACAATGCCAAACAACATTCTGCACGTATTACAACAGCATGGGTCCATGGTAAAAGAGTCTGGGTGCTAAACTGGCCTGCCTGCAGACAAGACCAGTCACCCATTGAAAACATTTGGTGCATTATGAAACAAAAAATATGACAAAGGAGACCACTAACTGTTGAGCAGCAGAAATCCTATATCAAGCAAGAATGATTTCAAAACTACAGCAATTTTGTAGTTATCTTGACACAACTCGGAATTTGTCCATACGTCCATGCCCAATTCAATAAATTTCATTCAGTTTGCCAGACATTTTCGTAGTTATTCTGACTAAACTAGATATGAGGATGAATGATTTAGAACACAGTAGATGTAGAACCTCCATATTAACTTCTTTATTAAGTAACCTTAATACGAAAGTTTCAAACACAACATGTCACGTAAACAAGTGGGTGAATTTGTTTTGGTCAGTGTCGAGGGAAAATATGTAAAAAGCCGGGGTCAAGGATCTTGTGCAGGTCCACGCCAGTAGCGCCCCCTCCAGGCCCACACTAGCAGGGTCAAAAATGTGTTGACTTATGCGTTCACGTATTGATGCATTGGTAGTATGCATATCTTAAGAGAATGCACTGGGAAGGCCATGATCTTCGGGCCCTCAGTTGGCACCGCATTAAAAACAGACACAATTCAGTAGTGGAAATCACAGCATGGGCTCAGGAACATTTCTGAAAACCATTGTCTGTGAACACAGTTTTTGCTGCATCCTCAAATGCAAGTTAAAACTCTACCATGCAAAGGAGAAACCAGATATAAAGAAGAACCAGAAACGGCGCGGCATTCTCTGCGCCCAAGCTCATTTAAGATTGACTGAGGCGAGGGGGAAAACATTCCTGTGGTCTTACAAATCAAAATGTTTTATTCCTTTTGGGAATCATGGATGTTGCATCCTTCGGCGTAAAGAGGAGAGGGACCATCTGGCTTCTTATCAGCCCACAGTTCAAAAGCCAACATCTGTGATGGTATGGGGGTGCATTATGAAGCGAAAAATACCACAAAGCAGACCCCGAACTGTTGAGCTGCTGCAATCCTATATCAAGCCAGAATGGGAAAACATTTCATTTTCAAAACTACAGCAATTGTTCTCCTTGGTTCCCAAAGGCTTACAGAGTATTGTTAAAAGACGAGGAGATGCAACACAGTGGTAATCTTGCCCCTGTCCCAACTTTTTTTAAACATGTTGCTGGCATCAAATTCAAAATGGGCATATATTTTTCCAAAAACAAAAATATTTCTCTGGTTCAACATTTGATTTGTTGTCGTCATACTATTTTTTTTAAATTAAATATAGGGATTAAATGATTTGCACATTATTGCATTCTGTTTTTATTTGCATTTTACGCAGCTTCCCAGATTTTTTGGAAACAGGGTTCTACTTTTGTATGTTTTTGCTTTGTATTTTTTTGTATGGTTAGTAGTTCATTTATGTTTGTCACAATAATTCCTTGTTGCATTTCTTTTTATGAAAACATCAAGCAAATTCATTCAAACCATATTATAAAAGCGGGTGAGATGGTCTTCCTATTTTTGGCCATCTTTTATTTTGTGGTGAAAAACTGCATTTGTTTTCCTTTTGAGATGTGAACCGTTGATCATGTGTGCCACACTACATGACAGAAAGATTACATTTGCTTGTTATGACAAAATAACACTACCCAAATTTGCTCAACAGTTTGTGCTTTCTGTTGCTGCTCAATGGCATTTTCATTTTTTAAGTGGGATATAATCCATTAGTTCTGAACAAACAATGATGTTGACTTTAAAGAGTTTTATTACATTTTACTTTTTCTTCATATTTTTTAACCTGTTTCTTTACACCTTTTTCTCCACTCGCCAATTTTGCCACATCCAATTGCATTTTCAACCCTTTCTCAGTATCAGAATTAGAATTGCCTTTAATTGTTATGTTAATGTACACCTATTTAGAATGTAACTTTTTGAGTTGATGATCGTGGCAGGCTTTCCTTATTGGCGTCCACTGCCAGGGGGAGATGCTAAAGTGCAATCACACCAGGAAATCTTACTGACAAGGCCTCCCTGCTCCCTGGACAATGCTGCAAATTTGTGCCACCTGTGGGGTTTACCAGATGCTGGTCAGCTAGTGGCACAGTAAAGGCTTGAACATAGACTATACTGGTCAGCTTGGTGATACAAAAGAGTGCCTTAGACCTCTGCACCAACTGCAAATATACACATCTTATTTTTACTCAAAGAAATATCTGTGAACTATGGCTGTACTTTGCTCTGAAGTTGAATACTTCATTATGGGATGGTAGTTAGCCAAACGGTTCAAGCTTCTGACTAATCCAATAGGTTGCTAGATTGATTCCCAGGGCCAGTGAGGTGAAAGACCTGTTCCTCTGTCTTTGTGGAAGACAGTTAAACACAATTACTCCCCGAGCTCACATTGTGGCAGTTTCCTACACCCATAAGGGGTTAAATGATTGGACTTGTATATAGTTGGCAACTAGGTGAGTTAAATGTTTAAGGTATACCAGATGTTGATTTACTAGCATATTACAGAATTTTTGATAAATAATTCAAAAGTTCTGTGTGTCTTCTGGTTGTTTCTTGGCCTTGGCCTCAACAAGGAAAGCTGCCACTTAGTAATAAATGGGGTGTACTTTGGAAAATAAATAAAGGAATTGCTGTATCATGCAACTGTATTTGACTACAGTAATAACATCTACCAATCAAAGTATCCACATATTTTCTCAGATTTTTTTCTCTGTCTTCTCTCTTTCCTCTTCCTCTCTGTTCTCCACTGCAGACAATGCAAGCGGCACGATGCCCAACTGATGATCTATCGCTGACAAATTGTGCTGTAGTAAGCGAGAAGGATCTGCAGTCTGGACAGTGAGTAATCATAGCATATATACTTCTTTGCACGCTGTCTATGCATTTTCATTGTTTTGTTGGTGGGTGTATGAGCAATTAACAAGGCTTTTGGAGATACATAGTTATGGCCTAACCAGGTTGGACAGCAGTATAAGGCACTCTTTCGTAGCAACAAGCTGATTACCACAGTCAAGGTTCGATATCTGACTGTGCTGCTAACAGAGAACCACATCCCATGAGAGGTGCAATCAGCTAGATTTTCTGTTCTTATTGCAGATGAGAAACCCAGAGGATGATGCATGAAAGCATAACATTAATTTTTTTCTCCAGTGTGGTCCTCGGTACAGGACAATACAAAGCGCACTGGAAATGCAGGGGGTGGACAACAGCGGAAACACCTAACAATATATTAGGACCATGTACCTAATAAGGTGTAGGTCTTCCTTTTGCTTTCAGAATAGCTCCAGTGTTTCTTGGAATGCTGTCATACAAGTCCTAAAATGTGTTATTGTCCTAATGGAATGCTGTCAAACAAGTCCTAATGGGATATTGCAGCTATATTCTAGAAAAGCCTCCAGTTCATTGAAGGATGAACAAGGTATAAATCTACTTCACACTCTGTGCACATAAAGTGTATATTTCCCATAAAGTTTATATTTTGTTCAGATCTGGTGATTGGGGAGGCCATGAATGGTGGTAACGTCATCCTTGTGTTCATACAACAACTCTTGAATTTGTATAGCAGTGTGTATGTGGGCATTGTTATCCTGGAATATTATTAATATGTTATACATCTTACAAGCGGTTTCCAAATATCAGCCCTGCGGTAAAATCCGGCCTTGTGAACCTATGACTTACAGTTTTTCTTGAGTCTGTTTCAAAGAGGTTCTAAAACAATTCATTTTATTGAGCAACTATCCCATTAAGTGACCATTTATCCCTGGCGGTCAGCTCCGACTCACGACCACTGGTCCTCTTTGCCCATGCCATTTGTCCATGTTTGGCTTATGCTGTCACGTTCCCCTTGACGCATTGAATCATTTTGACGTTTTTAGATCTGATGCACCTGCAATTTGGCCACCAAATATTTGGCCTCTTTGGAATCTGTTAGTTGTCTCATGTTGCTTTCAAAACAAAACATTTACATCATCAGCCCTCTCTCTAACTGACATGTACTGCTAATTGGCAATCTACCTAATGATCTTAGCAGCAGCATGTATAATCGTGGTTTAGGTACCTCAAAGTAACAGTCCTTTTCCATGTGGGGTTTTTGTTATTTTGTCCACCTGTACATGGAGATACAGTATATGTTAAAAATACTACATGAAACCATGGTTTGCAGCTAACTTTCCTACATCAACATACAGTAGTTACTCCACATCATTAACATACAAAACAACAAAATGTAAAACTATGGCAATCAGCTAGTTAGCCTTTATATCAATAGAAAACATATATATATATATATATATATATATATATGAAACATAAGATTATAATTAGCTTGATAACAATAAAAGGCTACTGCAACCAGTTATGGTCAGTGGAAAGCTGGTTGAACAGTCCAATTTAATATTGTAGGCATGGTTTTGAGGCAGTTTTGGGAATTTTACAACAAACAAGGACCATATATTTTTTTTTGAACGCAATGAAATATTTATATTTGCTAAAGAAGTTAAACTGCTTTGGAGGGAGCCAACAGATTCTTCTAATGGTGATAAAAGGTCTGGTACTGTAGATGACCACATGGTATGGCTGTCTGAATGCCAAGAACAGGTAGTTTATATAAGCAGCAAGATATTTGGCAAACCTCAAAGATAACTCGGTGACATTCATGTGAGGGGAAAGCACTTCCTATTTTTATAATGAAACGACAGAGCTTTCAAGAAGTTACCATGGCTACTGAAAGTCACCACCCATTTTTTAAATGTTCTTTAAAGAATTGCTTACAACCTGAAATGAATATGCATAAAATCAGACAAGAATTGGTCGATATTTTGGACTCACAGTTTTCCCTTCTATCCTGACAACTGTTCCATTTCCTGCGGAAGCAAAACACTCCCACAACAGGATGCTGCCACTGCTGGTGTCATGGGGTTGTTTGGGTAGAAAAATGTAGTGGGTTTTTGCAAGACATATCGTTTTGCGGTCAGGACAAAAGGTTCCCATAGAGTCCAGATTTGTGGAGCGCTTGTGATATTCTGGTCACATGGTCACATAGACCAATCTTTGCCATAAAGGCCTGAAGCTCCTTCAAAGTTGCCATTGTCTTCTTGGTAGCCTCTTTGATCTGGCTCCTCCTTGGCCAGTCATCCAGTTTGGAGGGATGGCCTGATCTATGTTTGTTTCTCATATTGTGAGGGAAATATATTGGGGAAATTATATTTTCACGTTGATTATGGTCTTCTTTATCATTTTTGTACTTGTATAGTTTTTTAATGATCTTGAACAAGTACATGTTCTTCTCATTTCATCTTGTCATCTTGATAGTCAACAACTCAATAAATACAACATCAACACAAAGGCGAATACAATGTTAATACAAACAAGGCAAATCTCATTTTCATTATTCTAATATATAACCCTGCATACTTGTTCTTTCTCCCACAAATAGACTATAATCTGTCTTAATGTATATATTTTAAAATTATATTTCAGGATTTTGGAAAATGAAGCCAATTATCTACTTAACCAGAGTCAGATGAATTTGCAGAGACCATTTTTTTGTGCAGTTTGATCTAAGTGGCTAACTAGTGTTTGGTTGATAAATGGAAGTCTATGGGATCTGCTTGTATGCTAGCAGAAACCATACACTTAGAGTCATTGCTCTAGTTAATATCTGGCCTAGTTAGCATTGGCTTTTAAAGCTTGCTCTAACATCCTGGATGCATAGAGGTAAACTGTATTTCTTTATATGACTCTGAGGAAATTAAATTTTCTAAGTATTCCGTTAATGGTTAATGAGGGTCTATTACACATTAATTCCAAATTGTTGATGGATCTGAAGCCTGGCAATCTAACTCCACCTCTATTCCTGGAAAATAAAAACATTTATATGTTGGGTTGAGCTGATGATAAAGTCCTTCCATTATTGCCGGGGTTGCACTGTCATGGGCCTCCTATTGGTCTTCTCTGCAGAACTAGCACATAGCTATCTGAATAGATGCTCTAGATTATTTTGCTGCCATATGATAATTACTGCACCATTTGTGCTGTGAATGTGTCTGCTGTCTTTCTACAACATCTCTAAAATCGTTATTCTAAACAATCGATCGCAAATGACCAATTATGTGAAAGGCAGCAAAATGTGCTATAAAGGTGTTATTCTATTTCAGTAATTCTGTTGCCTTTGTATAATAAAACCGATGTCAATGAATCTTTTTATCCCATTCCCTACAGACATGTGACTGTAAAGACCACGCCAACACACAAGTTTGTGTTCACCACCAAAACCCACCATGCCATTGTCCCTGGCACTATCGCTTTCAGTCTGCCTCAGGTAAAATAGAGACCAGTACCACAAATGGATATTGTATAGGAGTCTTCAGTTTTTAACCTGCATTATTGTATTTTCTACATAGACTTCATTGAGTTGTCTACATATCGATATCATCTTAATGAATCTGTCCCGAAAAACTATTATTATTCCTTTTTAATCATTTTATAAATTTAAGGATACTTCCTGATCATCTTTATGTTCCTATGCAAATGTAGGCTAACTGCTATTTTATTATTTTTCCATCTCTTAGAGGAAGTGGGCCGGTCTGTCCATTGGACAGGAGGTGGAAGGTAAAGTCTGTTGGGGTGGTAAAAAATAGGAGCACAATGCAAAAATGTCTCATTTATACAAAGTTTACCTTAAATGCATACAGTAGTATGAATATATTCAGTTTCTCTCACAGCAGAGCAAAGACAGTACTGGATACATATATAACATGAATCCTCTGTCCTCGTAGTGGCCAACTACAACTTTGACAAGTCTCAGCAGTGCATCGGTGCTATGACTATAGAGATCGACTTCCTGCAGAAGAAGAGCACCGACACCAGCCCCTATGATTCAGACAAAATGGCCAGTGAGTTCATCCAGCAGTTCAACAACCAAAGCTTCTCTGTCACCCAACAGGTAAGTCAGAAAAAACCACACTACAGCTGTATGGCATACAATTCCTCTAAGTTTTCTAGAACATATTCCTTAGAAAAACACAAAAAAAGTGGTGAATGTCCCTCTTACATAATGTTCAGACCAACCTGGTGGTTTCATATACAAATTGGAGGTTGCTTGACATCTCAGAATGAAACATTGCTCCGCACTGTCGTGTTCTACATATTTTAGTGTGAGGCTGCTTCCATTGCACTCACTTAGGTGATGTCCTTATGAGGGGTGTAGTAAAACAAGATATAATATCAACAACAAAAAAACTGAGTATCAAAGGCCTTTTATTTTTTAATAAGTCCATGTGTTTTCTTGCTCTAGTGGGACAAATGAGATGGAACCCATCAGTTTCTGTGATGAATCAGAAGTTTTAGGTTTTTGTTTCTGCAATCTAGTAATTGTCTCAAATTTGGCCAGAATCTGGAAATAGTGCACATTTGAGATGAATGGGGATGTAACCAAGCACATTCTTCCTGTCATCCTCTCTCCCTCTCCTCATCCCATCTTCTATCGTCCTTCCTGTCTGCCTTCCTTCCTCCTTACAGATGGTGTTCAGTTTCTGCGACAAGCTCTTTGGGCTGGTGATCAAAGACATTGAAGCCATGGACTCCAGCATCTTGAAGGGAGAGCCAGCATCAGGAAAAAAGCAGAAGGTATCCAAAGTTACTAATGACCAGCTCCAAGCTTCTTTATTCCTATAGCAAAAACAACCTTAAAAAATGCCCACAGAAACAACCTACTGGAACAACTCTTTTATGATATGAGATTATGTAATAATTTAAGTAATACTTAAATCAGCGTGATGTAATTAAGCAGTATACCAAAATACACATAAATTACAATGGGCCTCATTCACCAATATCTTCCTAAGTTTTTTCTTCAATTTTTTTTCACGCACAGAAATCACACACAGATATTGAAAAGAAAATTTGAGAGGGAGGTCAAGAATGGCCAAACCAAAATTTTAAGACTGTGGAGCAGTGGACAAATGTAAAAAAAAACTTCAGTAGTTCTGAGGTACTGCTGCAGGAAGAGAACAGCAAACGAGCTGTCATATTCAGTAGCGTCAGTAGTGGATATAAAATAACAACAAAATAAGATGCATGGGATGCTATTACTCATTCAGAAAACCCTGTATCTGCAAAAGGGTGCACAACTGAGGAAGTAAAAAAATAAATAACAGTAAAATTAACAATTAACTTCTCTGTTAGTCCACCTGACCTTCCACCACTGAAGGTTAGCTAATGGCTGCTCTAGTTGTGATCAAAGATTATCTCAAATTTGAGGGCAATATTTTGCCAAACACAGAAGAATCATGTAAATTATTAGTGAAAAATATTAATAATGATTAAATATTATTGTAATTTCAATCCTCTATATAAGAAAACTGTAGAACTGAAGAAAACTCAATAAATAATTATTTGGCACAAACATGTCTGCACTCAAATGTGTGTAAATGTGCTACTGAGTGTGCATAGATTCTGTAAGAACAAATCCCAAATAAGAAAACATTGGTGAAAGTCTGAATCTTCGTGGAAACTGCTTTAGTAGGTTTTTGGAAGGAACTTCTTAAGAACGGCTGGTGAATGAGGTCCAATGAATTTAGTATGAAGTAACATTTTGTATGGCCACTAGGGGCAGCGATGAGTGCTATTATTTAATTACAGTTGTGTTTTGCTTGGCTCTGTTGGTGGGAATGGCAGATGGGTGGTTAAGCTCCAGACTGATGTGAGGTTGTGAGCTTGAATTAATGAACAGAAAAAGGTCAGCCCTAAAAATACATTATATTAATTCATTGATTCATTAAGAACCTAACTTTTGCCTCATGAACCATATGAGCGTTTGTGGAAATTTACTGAGCCGATGTATTGGTAAATTATACCATTGTATAGGAGAGTGAAAAATTACTAGCTAAGTACTGTGTTGATAATGAAGTAGAGTCCATATATTTAGACATTAGGAAAATCAATTAAGATGTGCTAATACAGAGCTAAACTAATCATAGGAACAAGGCTGATTGAGACCATGGATATGTTTTGCTCAAGGGTCAGCAATTTTGTAAGACGTTTTTCTTGCCTTTACAAAAGGATGTGTTTCTGAGCTGTGCCTCTGGAAAATATAAACCTAACCCCCTATGTAACCCTTACTATGCTTCGTCCACCCATGATAACAGCTTGCCTGATTAGAAATGACAGATGACAAGACAGGTGAAGGTCAAGGGGTGGAGCCCTTGCTTTTAGCAACCTCTTGATTTACAAATAGTAGATGTGTGAATATGCAGCTAAGATGCTTGTTAAAGTAACAAAGTTTAACAAGCATCTGTTCAGTAGAAAGAAAGATTTGGAACAGTAATGTATTAACCAATAGTGAGTAATCATTTAAAAAAAATCTTGTTCCCTTTAGATTGAAATTGGCCTGCTGGTGGGAAACAGCCAGGTGATTTTCGAGAAAGCAGAAAGCTCCTCCCTCACACTAGTTGGTAAGTTACAGACCATATACAGCTTTGGAAAAAATAAAGAGACCACTCCTAATGTCAGGGCTTCATAATGACGATGAGCAGGAGACGTGGAGTCGTTTGGAAAACGTTCTGTATTCTTTGATTGGGAAGCACTAACATACGCTCACGAATGGTGAGACAATAACACACAAAGACAGGGGAAGCAGAGGGAACATATATGCTGGGGGGAATGATTAGAATGAGGACCAGGTGCTCTATACAAGACAACAGGTGATATAAATAGATGAGATGGGCGGTGGTGTCAGAAGGCCGGTGACGTCCACCGCTGGAGCCCGTCTGCTGCAGGGGGAGGAGAGGCAGCAGAGGGTGCAGTCATCACACCTAATTTTTCTTACATCAGCATCGCGGCATGTATGGCAGCCATTCCATTCCAGTGTCTGTTTAATTCCAACACAGGAGCACCTTACTTAATGAGGTACGGATTAGGTGATTACCTGAACCAAATCTAATTTAATGAGGAAAAGTATAACCACTGATGTGTCATCACTATCCTCTTGCAATAGGACCAACTGGATGGCAAAACCAGTGCAAGTAGTACCTCAAAGGTAATTTAAATAAAAAAGCATGACAAAAGAGTTGAAAAGAAAAGCTTTGAGAGAGGAAAAGAAGGGTTCCATTCTGGCTTTACTGGCAGAAAGATACAGTGAGTGTCAGGTTGCTTCCATCCTGAAAATTTCTAAGACAGCGGTTCATAAGAACAAGGTCAAGTAACAGACATTGGGGACAAAAAAGCTACAGACTAGCAGAGGGTGAAAACGACTGTCCACTGACTGAGATGATGTCAACTCCTTCAAATTTCATTCACCAACCGTAGGATGACATCAAGTGACCTACAAAAAGAATGCACGGCAAGGACTGTTCGAAACAGGGTCCTAGGGGCAGGGCTGAAGTTGTGCAAAGCTAGAAAAAAGCCCTTAATTAATGAGAAGCAAAGAAGAGCCAGGCTGAAGTTTGCAAAATACCGTAAGGATTGGACCGTAGAGGAATGGAGGAAGGTCATCTTCTCTGACAAGTACAATTTTCAGCTTTGCCCTACACCTGGTCGTCTAATGGTTAGACACCCACTGTGACATTTCGTGGAGGATCGGTGATGATCTGGGGATGCTTCAGCAAGGTTGGAATCGGGCAGATTTGTCTTTGTGAAGGACGCATGAATCAAGCCAAGTACAAGGTTATCCTGGAAGAAAACCTGCTTGCTTCTGCTCTGACAATGTTCCTCAACACCAGATCAAGACCCGGTCATGGCCAGCCCAATCTCCAGACCTGAACCCCATTGAAAACCTCTGGAATTTGTTCAAGAGGAAGACGGATGGTCACAAGCCATCAAACAAAGCCGAGCTACTTGAATTTTGGTGTCAGGAGTGGCATAAAGTCACCCAAGAGCAATGTAACAGACTGGTGGAGAGCATGCCAAGACACATGAAAGCTGTGATAACAAATCAGGGTTATTCCACAAAATATTGATTTGAACTCTTCCTAAGTTAAAACCAGTGGCGGCTGCTGGTCTTTCAAAGACGGGAAGCTCATTTTCGGCCTATATTATTACCCTCTGATGGTCTTCATTTGTAGTGACACTCAGGGTCTTTGGGGTCTTTTGGACCCCAGACAATAAAATAAAATTTTGTAACAGAACACATTTTTTTTTTACAAATATAATTTTACTCTGTTTTTTACTGGCTTCGCTAAAATCAGGATGACAATATTAGCACTGTCTGCCATCGTGCGCAGTTTCACCCGCGAACGACGCTAGCCTAGCCTACTACTGTATATGAATGAATGAATGAATTAACTATCTAAAAAATATATATTAAACTTTGTAAAACTGAAACAAGGATTGTGGTATAGCCTATAGTTGTGAGACATGTATGATGCAAATCGGCAAGCAATTTCGCCAAACAAATATCAAGAAATATTGCAGCACTTTCGAATAAACTTGAGAAATCCACGATGGGACTGAGCGCGAAATAGCTTCAGTGACTTCTTATAGTACAGACCGCTGTCAGTCAAAAGGAGTCCGGGCCAGCTCACTCCTCATTCACCCCCAGAGACGCTGAGCATGGGTGGGACATAATCGCAGCATTTATCCAATCACTGTCTACTTTCGGAGCACTGAAAAAAACTGTTCTAAGCAGCCCCATTGAAGTCAATGGACGCTCGGCTTCAACAGGGAAATGCACTGTGACGCTGCGGGATTGTATGAGAAGAAAATCAAGTCAGCCGACCTGTAACTGATTCTGAACTCAGTAGTTTTAGAGATGAACTTGTTTTAACGCATTCATAGTCAATAAAATGTTTACACAATAGTACATATTTGACCATTATTATTTTTTGACATTATAGGGGATGCTGAGCTTCCCTTGCAGTCTTAAAGAAATCCCCACTGGTTAAAACATTAGTATTTTGTTGTTGAAAAATGAATATGAATTTGTTTTCTTGGCATTATTTGAGGTCTGAAAACAATGCATCTTTTTTTGGTTATTTTGACCAGTTGTTATTTTTTACTTGGAATTTGGGAGTAATGTTGTCAGTAGTTTATAGAATAAAATATAACTGTTAATTTTACTCAAACACATACCTATGAATAGTAAAACCAGAGAAACTTATAATTTTGCAGCGGTCTCCAGAGCTGTAATTCCGAAGAGCTACTGCTTTCCTAGTCCACAAGATGGTGGATAAATAAACAAATCTCTCTACACAAATCAAATCATATCACAATTTCACTATTCACTATCCTAGCTACCTTGTATTTGACCATATTGACCTACCTAACTGTGGGAAAATAAAACATTTACTCATGGACACACTTTTCACTGTATTATGTTGCATTAATTGCCTTTTTAAATAAATTGGTATTTGATCCCCCTCTTCCCACTAGGCAAGGCTAAGACCAAAGAGCAGCGTCAGACCATCATCAACCCAGACTGGAACTTTGAGCGTATGGGCATTGGTGGTCTGGACAAGGAGTTCTCCGACATCTTCCGCCGAGCTTTCGCCTCCCGAGTCTTCCCCCCAGACATTGTGGAACAAATGGGTAAGACTCCTCAGTCTAAAACGTAGTTAACAATTTTTTCATTATGCAGGATTAATTATACAACCCCGTTTTCAAAAAAGTTGGGGTGGTGGGTTAAATGCAAAAACAGAATGCAATGATGTGCAGATCATTTGATCCCTATTTAATTTAAATTCTTACAAAGATGACAAATCAAATATTGAGCCAGAGACATACATTTTTTTTTGAAAAAAATAGGGCAATTTTGAATTTGATCCCAGGAACATGTTTCAAAAAAGTCGGGACAGGGGCATGTTTATTACTGTGTTGCATCTCCTCTTATTTTAACAACACTCTGTAAGCGTTTGGGAACTGAGGAGCACAGTTGCTGTAGTTTTGAAAGGTTTGAAATATTTTCTTTCATAATATAGGATTTCAGCTGCTCAACACTTCAGTGGCTCCTTTGTCTAATCTTTTTGTCTGGATGGCAGCGTATGTTGCTCCAAAACCTGTATATATTGTTCAGCATATATTTGTATCTATATATACAGTGGGGAGAACAAGTATTTGATACACTGCCGATTTTGCAGGTTTTCCCACTTACAAATTTTATCATAGGTACTCTTCAACTGTGAGTGGCTCTACCATGCAAAAGTTAAAACTCAACCATGCAAAGAAGAAACCAGATCTAAACAATATCCAGAAATGCTGCCACATTCTCTGTGCCCTGGCTCATTTAAGATGGACTGAGGTGAAGTGAAAAATTGTCATGTGGTCTGCCAAATTTTATTTGAAATTGTTTTTGGGAATCATGGATGCCTTGTCCTCCGGGAAAGAGGAGAGGGACCATCCGGCTTCTTATCAGTACACAGTTCAAAAGCCAATATCTGTGATGGTATGGGAATTCATTTGGCATTTGTGCACATCTGTGAAGGCAAATATATATACAGTGGGTAGAACAAGTATTTGATACACTGCTGATTTTGCAGGTTTTCCTACTTACAAAGCATATAGAGGTCTGTCATTTTTATCATAGGTACACTTCAACTGTGAGAGACGGAATCTAAAACAGAAATCCAGAAAATCACATTGTAAATAAATTAAATAATTAATTTGCATCTTATTGCTTGACATAAGTAGTTGATACATCAGAAAGGCAGAACTTAATATTTAGTACAGAAACCGTTGTTTGCAATTACAGAGATCATACATTTCCTGTAGTTCTTGACCAGGTTTGCACACACTGCAGCAGGGATTTTGGCCCACTCCTCCATACAGACCTTCTCCAGATCCTTCAGGTTTCGGGGCATATGTTTGTGCCGTTGTCACAGCTGGTTAGGCAAAACTCAACCCTTGATGTATATTTTCTTCCATATTAAGCATGTTTGTAATAATCAACATTGAAGCCAAATCTGTTAGTAACTATGCTGTTGTGTATGTGGGACAATATCTTGGTGCCACTCACTTGCTTGAAGCAGATGACTTCGCTAGCAGTTAGCAGTTATGAAATTGAAAAACCTTCAGGTATTTAAACAAAACGAGTCCAGGTATTTAAGTAATCTAGAAAAATACGTACAGCAGCCGCAAGAAAAACTATGACGGATGTACGATGCGTGCTCGTTGTCTCGCGTGAAGCGCATCTCATTCACCTTTTTGATGGAGCTGAAAATCACGTAAGTTGGCGATTTGGATATTGCACAATTTTGATAATAATTTGGTTAACCGTGCAGCCGTACCTGTAAGGTGCTTGTTTCTCACACTAGACACTCTAATTTTGTCCACTTGCACGTTTGTTCACCGGGGCCTCCCACTCCTCTTTCTATTCTGCTTAGAGCCAGTTTGCACTGTTCTGTGAAGGGAGTAGTACACAGCATTGTAAGAGAGCTTCAGTTTCTTGGCAATTTCTCGCATGGAACAGCCTTCAATCCTCAGAACAAGAATAGACTCTTTCAGAAGAAAATAATTTGTTTCTGGACATTTTGAGCATGTAATCAAACCCACAATTGCTGATGCTTCAGATACTCAACTAGTCTAAAGGCCAGTTTCAAGTTTCAATGTTTATTTGTTAAATGCACCAAACGACACAGCATGTTGGAACTGTGTGTGGCCACGCAGTCATGCGTAAACAGGGAGTACAGGAGGAAACTGATAACGCAGCCCTGTGGGGCTCCAATGCTCATAGTCAGTTTAGTGGAGGTGAGGTTGCCCATTCTCAGCACCTTGGGTCCAATGGCAGAGGGAGGTGTTATGTCCCAGGGTCCTGAGCTTAGGAACAAGCTTGGCGGGCAGAACTGTATTGAGTGCAGAGCTGTCGTCCACAAACAGCATCCTCATGTATGCATTGCTCTTTTCCGGGTGGGAGAGGGCGGTGTGTGTCGTCAGGGCGATGGCATCATCCATAGATCTATTGGGGCGGTATGCAAATTCAAAGGGGTCCAAGGTGTCAGGATGGGTGGAGCAGATGTGAGTTCTGACAAGCCGCTTGAAGCACTTCATGATGGTAGTCGTTCAGGTTATGGAAGGTTTTTTCTGTACAGGGACGATGGTGGTCTGTTTGAAGCAGGAGGGGACTACAGACAGATTCAGGGAGAGGTTGAATACAGAGGTGAAAACCTCCACTAGCTGGTCGGTGCACCCCCTGAGGACACGGCCTGGAATGACATCTGGCCCTGGTGACTTCTGAGGGTTCACTTTTGAAAAGCTCTACTCACATCAGCCATTATTAGGGACAGAGTGTAGTCGTCCTGGCCCTCAGTAAGCCTCACTGAAGGAATTGTGTTGGTCGTATCAATCTGTGCATAGAAGGTGTTGAGGTCGTCAGGGAGAGAGGAGGTGGGAAGAGCATCGTTGCTGTTTCTCCCTTTGTAATCGGATGTGTCGCAGTCCTCCCCACATTCATCTGGGGTCAGATGTGGTAATCTGACTGCATTTTAACAGGCTGGCTCTATGGAATTAGATGTAAAAGTCCTTATCCCTGTATTAGATTTAGATGTCTGAATCCTTATCCCTGTATTCTCTTTTTACATCCCTGATAGCCTGCCGTATGTCAGTTTCATTGCTTCTTTAATCAGCCCAACAATTTTCAGCTGTGTTAACATAATTGTAAAAGGGTTTTCTAATGATCACATAGCATCTGAATCTCCAATCGCACACTTGCATATATAGTATGCCAGATTAGTATATGAGAAGGTTAATACGTCTCAAACCATGGTACGCTGAAAATAGCACGGCACAAGTATGCATCCATGCATGTTTTTTTGGGTAATATATACCACAACCCCTTACACAGTAAAAGAGAAGGGTTTTCCAAGATTCTTTCATCTTTTCGTTTGATGAAAAAGTCATGTATTGTCACCTGTGTTGATAGTTATTGTATCAGTGTCATTCACCAGTGAAAGAAAAAAGAAATTTGTTGTGCTTTGAAATGAAATAGCTTTGGCAGTGTAATGTTCGTCTTCAGTCTCGCTAGAAATTGCTCAGTTCTTATGACTAATCCAAGCAGTAAGATACTACTAGGCCTACTACTGTCAAATAAGCAATTAAAACAGCCAGTGGCAAAAGCCATACAGTTCTTTGATGCTATTTGTGGTGGAAGTAAACTTCATAAGAAATGTTAGTCTGGTTAACACAAAGTTAAGTCTTGACAAAATAATCTAATATTGAGATGCAATTTTATGACGATGATGTCCCATTTGGTCCCAATAAGTGTCTGAAACTAACTTTTTGGCTCACGTTCCAACAAGCGTGCCACACAAGCCCTGAAAAGTGAAGCCAAAACGTCTCGATCGCCCCCTGGTGAGTGGTCCCAGTATAGGTCATAAACCCCGCCCTCCACATGTTATTCAATGGGACGCGAGACCAACTAAACAATTAAATTACCCTTCAATTATCTTTTTTCCGAAGCTGGTTTCTGTCATTTACTGTAGTTTGTATCACGCTAATGTAAATTCAAGAGTTTGTTTTTAAAATAAGTTGGTTTTTAGTTAGTTATTTAATGCTCTAAAAACGGTGGTGTGACGTCGTGATTCACAGCTTTGATTGACAGCTATCTGATCCAAGGAGCCACTGAAGCGCCATCTTCCTTCGGAGGACTGAGGAGATTGGAGCTTTACATTTAATCTCTAAATTTCTATAATTGATATAATTTCACACGGACATAATGGGTTGTTCTGCAGTACATTGTGCTAACCGATCTGGCATTTCCAATCGATCTTTGAATTTTTTTCGGTAAGTTAAATTTATAAGCTATTTAATTAGTAAATAAATGTAATGGGCTAGCTAACGTTAGCTAAAAGACAACAAGCCTCGTTAATAGCCATGTTAATAGCTAGCAGGGGATTGTTAGCTAGTAGTTACCAATTCTTTTTGTATTAGGCCTATTCTAAATTAAGGTTAAACATGATGTAAGTTAGGCTATAACATATCGTCTAGGTTTAACAAGCAAAGGTTGTACTGTACTTGGACTTGCGATTGATTACGGTATGCGCATTCTGCGAGGGAGAGTGAGGGCGGGGCACAGGGGAGGGGCCGTTGATTTCGCGGCTTTACGGCTTTACTTCCTGCTCGCTACTGCGCATAACTACTGCGCAGAACTGGTCCCAAGATCGCTATCTGCGCAGACGCAAGTCCAAGATGTCCGCGCCGTATCGGGACACTGGTGGCTTAATTTTTCACCAATGGAAAAGAGCGAAAGGGCGTCGTCCATTTTATATACAGTCTATGCGTTCCAAGCATATTTTTTACCGGCTAAAATAATGTATTGCTTTTGGGTCACGTATACATTAATTTCAGTACATTTCATTGAGATAATAAGGCATTATTTTCAATCAAAACTTTTCATGAAAAATGTTTCTGCTTTTATCTTTAGCATATTGGCCACACACAGAACAACTCGTCACCACAGCCTTAGCATGATACTGTAACCAGCCCCTTGAAACTCATTTATCTCCAAACCTCTAATTCTCACAAAGCGTTCTTTTTTCTATGTGATGCTACAAACATGTTTTTTATTTATTGTAATAGCATCATCCCTTTACACCAGTATCTCTTCCTTGTCAACTTAACATTATTTGACAATACTTACTTAACATAATTCCTTAATAACATATGGACTCCCCCTTCAATTAACCATTCTCTAAAACTGTTCATGAATTGCCTCCCAGATTTATAACACAAACCCTTTCCAAATCTAATGAGCAAAAGCAAATTAACAACAATAACATAAAAAATCTGATTTTTTTTATATTAGAATGGTTGTCTACATTAACTTACTTAAGCTCTAACCATTTCTTAATGGGTTCCACCTTATAATATGTATTTAATAGTCATTTATTTAATTTATATGTTACCCAAGGTAGTCTTTCCTTTGAAAATGTACACAACACACTCGTAGACTTGTTTTGAAGGCAAAATATGTAAATCGGAAGTCTTATTGTTGCTGACGAATGTCTAATGTTACCTGCATGACGCTAATCCATTGTAGCTATTGGGTTGTGACAGTTAGCTAGCTAGCTTCTTACCTTGGGTTGTTGCTCAGGTGATGGCTACCTTCTTTATATACAGGTGCTGGTCATACAATTAGAATATCAAAGTTGATTTATTTCAGTAATTCCATTCAAAAAGTGAAACTTGTATAATGTATACATTCATTCCACACAGACTGATATATTTCAAGTGTCTATTTCTTTTAATTTTGATGATTATAACTGACTAATGAAAACCCCACCTGTAAATGTGACAGCCACTTACTGACAGTTCAACACACACGTGCGCATGCACAGACAATTTTCTCTGACCTCACTCAGTAGCTTGATACTCTGCACGTTGTTGCTCTGCTCCGATGCTCGTGCGATAGTAAATGAGGACGATGGAAAAAAAGTAAAAGTGAAGTAAAATGCGCTAAGTAAAAGTGAAGTAAAATGCGCTAAGTAAAAGTGAAGTAAAATGCGCTAAGCTTGGCAAAAAAAAAAGTCATACAAATATTAAGTTTTTCTGTTGCGACGCATCGCAACATAGCAACGGCGCTCTCCGCTGCTCTGATTACAATAAGAGGGAAACATTGGGTACAAACATTTACTCGCCAGTGTGGCGGAGAGCCTTCTGAGACTGTACTCGCCAAACATAGAATCTACCCGCATTTGGCGCTTGCCGGGTGTTAATTTCGGTTCCTGCTCCCAATACTGGCATAGTAGCTTACCAGAGATCATAATACATTCGGGGCTTAGCCCACTGACAAAGAAATGATCAGTCTATCATTTTAATGGTAGGTTTATTTGAACAGTGAGAGACAGAATAACAACTAAGAAATCCAGAAAAACTCTTGTCAAACATTTTATAAATTGATTAGCATTTTAATGAGTGAAGTAAGTATTCGACCCCTCTGCAAAACATGACTTAGTACTTGGTGGCAAAACCCTTGTTGGCAATCACAGAGGTCAGACGTTTCTTGTAGTTGGCCACCAGGTTTGCACACATCTCAGGAGGGATTTTGTCCCACTCCTCTTTGCAGATCTTCTCCAAGTAATTAAGGTTTTGAGGCTGACGTTTGGCAACTCGAACCTTCTGCTCCCTCCACAGATTTTCTATGGGATTAAGGTCTGGAGACTGGCTAGGCAACTCTAGGACCGTAATGGGCTTCTTCTTGAGCCACTCCTTTGTTGCCTTGGCCTTGTGTTTTGGGTCATTGTCCTGCTTGAATACCCATCCACGACCCATTTTCAATGCCCTGGCTGAGGGAAGGAGGTGGGGATGGTGTCTTTGGAGTCATAGGCAGCATTCATCCTCCTCCAAACACGATGAGTTGAGTTGATGAAAAAGCTTGATTTTGGTCTCATCTGACCACAACACTTTCAACCAGTTCTCCTCTGAATCATTCAGATGTTCATTGGCAAACTTCAGATGGGCCTGTACATGTGCTTTCTTGAGCAGGGGGACCTTGCGGGCACTGCAGGATTTCAGTCCTTCAAGGAGTAGTGTGTTACCAATTGTTTTCTTGGTGACTATGGTCCCAGCTGCTTTGAGATCTATGACAAGATCCTCCTGTGTAGTTCTGGGCTGATTCCTCACCGTTCTCATGATCATTGCAACTCCATTAGGGGAGACCTTGCATGGAGCCCCAGAACGAGGGCGATTTACAGTTATTTTGTGTTTCTTCCATTTGGGAAGAATCGCACCAACTGTTGTCACCTCCTCACCAAGCTGCTTGGCGATGGTCTTGTAGCCCATTCCAGCCTTGTGTAGGTCAACAATCTTGTCCCTGAAATCCTTGGACAACTCTTTGGTCTTAGCCATGTTGGAGAGTTTTGAATCTGATTGATTGATTGCTTCTGTAGACAGGTGTCTTTTATACAGTTAACAAGCTGAGATAAGGAGCACTACCTTTAAAAGTGTGTTCCTAATCTCAGCTCGTTACTTGTATAAAAGACATCTGGGAGCCAGAAATCTTTCTGATTGAGAGGGGTCAAATACTTACTTCACTCATTAAAATGCAAATCAATTCATAAAAATCTTGACATTTTCTTGGCGTTTTCCTGGATTTTTTCGTTGTTGTTCCGTCTCTCACTGTTCAAATAAACCTACCATTAAAATTACAGACTGATCATTTCTTTTTCAGTGGGCCAACGTACAAAACCAGCAGTGAATCAAATAATTTTTTCCCTCACTGTATTTTCATCACAAGTCACAAATAAAAGTAGGATTTGTAAATGTGAAAAAATATTTTGGCAATAAAAACATTATCTGTAAATATGTAAAATTGTTTCACAAATAGAAATAAAATCTACAGCTACAGTAGCCTACTAGCTGGCTAGCTAGCCAACCAGATGTAGGCTGACATAACTAACTGTGCTTAAGTTAGTTGCCTGATGCCGAAACACGCTCTGCCTTGTATTACCCTTTGGTGATATAGTCAAATATTGTTATACAAAGAAACGTTATATTCACATTTCAGGAAAAACATGTCCTAGCTACCTATAGGCTCCAGTCCGGATATTCCATGAGTCCCACCAAGCTAGCCCTCTGACTGAAACCATGCACACAAGAACCTGTCGACCGAAGGGAAATGTGTGTCAAAAATGTGTAAATATAAAATTCTGATCCGTAAATAAACCTAAGATTTGTAAATGTAAGTCAACACTTGTAAATGTTAAGCAACAGTTGTAAATGATTTACAGATTGGTGTAATATTTGTGAAATATGTTTCTATATATTCACTGATTTTATTTATATTTGTATATATATGTTTATATATTTACAGATAATGTTTTCACATTTACAAATCCATTTTTGTTGTGATGAATATACGCACAGATTTTCTAGATATATTTACGAATATTGAGACACATCTAATTCCATAGAGCCAGCCTGTTAAAATGATTAACTTTAGCAAACACAACATGCAATTGGAACACAGGAGTGATGGTTGCTGATAATGGGCCTCTGTATACCTATGTAGATATTCCATAAAAATCTACCGTTTCCAGCTACAATTTTCATTTACAACATTAACAATACACTGTATTTCTGACATAAAGGACATTTCTTAGTGACCCCAAACTTATTAACGGTAGTATATATAATCAATCAATAACTGAACACACCAGAGAACAATAAGACCTTAACCAAAATGGATCCATTTAAAAGTTGAATATTGGGATTAATGCCAAAATCTACAACAGGAGCATGCTTTGCTTTTAACTATTCTGAGATTTAGAAGTGGTATACAGACAGCCATTGTCTTCCCTTTACCCCCAGGTTGTAAGCATGTAAAGGGTATCCTTCTCTTTGGGCCTCCTGGTTGTGGTAAAACTCTGATGGCCAGGCAGATTGGCAAGATGCTCAACTCCCGTGAGCCCAAGATCGTCAACGGCCCCGAGATCCTTAACAAGTTTGTTGGAGAGTCCGAGGCCAACATCCGCAAGCTCTTTGCAGACGCTGAAGAGGAGCAGAAGAGAGTAAGTGGCCAGCTACCATTTTATCTTTGGTTACTGCTAGTAACCCGTCTCACTGAAAAAAGAAAATATGTATAGTCCGAAATGCCATCATCAAAAATAAGTGTTTTTAACTGACTTGCCTAGTAAAAACAGTTTATAAAACACAAGAACACGAATGATTGTCTCATTCTGGTTCTCCTCACCAACTTCTTCATTACCTTATAGCTTGGCGCTAACAGTGGTCTGCACATAATCATCTTTGATGAGCTGGATGCTATCTGCAAGCAGAGAGGTACTGGGCAGGGCAGTACGGGAGTTCACGACACAGTGGTCAATCAGCTGCTGTCCAAGATAGACGGAGTGGAGCAGCTCAACAACATCTTGGTCATAGGTGGGTAAGGGCACACTCTCCTTCAGCAAGTCAAATGTACAATAAATAGTCTTAGAGGGTGGGACAGCAAACTGCCTAGCGGTTTGGTGCATCTGGCCAGGAAAGGTTGCGAGATCAAATTCCCAATCAAATGAACTGAGCAAAACTGTTGACCCTGGGTGAGGAAATATTATTTATGCACTGTATATAATTTCAGTCTGAGTTTCTATGAGAAACATTGGTCAAACATTTCACTTTCTCTCTCTTTACCCCTCTGCCCTCCTTCTCTCTTTTTCTCTCTCTCCACCCCTTTCTCTCTCTCCACCCCTTTCTCTCTCTCCACCCCTTTCTCTCTCTCCACCCCTTTCTCTCTCTCCACCCCTCTGCCCTGCTTTTCTACAGGGATGACAAACAGGCCAGACCTGATAGATGATGCTCTGATGAGGCCTGGCAGGTTTGAGGTCAAGATGGAGATCGGTATGAACCAGACATATTTCTGTGTCTTCTTCTACTATTGGATGATTGTAGTCACCTCTCTACCTCCCTGATTAAATTTTTATCCCATTCTTTTTCTCTCTCAGGTCTTCCAGATGAGAAGGGCCGTGTTCAGATTCTCAACATTCATACTAATAAGATGCGTGACTTTGGCCTGTTGGCTCCTGATGTGGATGTGAAGGAGCTGGCTGCCGAGACCAAGAACTATAGTGGAGCTGAACTAGAGGGATTGGTCAGAGCTGCCCAATCAACAGCCATGAACCGCCACATTAAGGTTAGAATCCAGAAACATGGACCTTTTATGAGGGGCTGTATAAGACATTATTCGTTCTGGTACTCTCACATACATACATTCTCCTTTCACATACATATATTTTCACTCTCACACAGACATACATTCTCCTTTCACATACATATATTTTCACTCTCACATACATACATTCTCCTTTCACATGCATATATTTTCACTGTCACAAACATACATACATTTTCCTTTCACATACATACATTTTCACCCTCACATATATACATTCTCCTTTCACATACATATATTTTCACTCATACATACAGTTTTTTTCTCTCATAAGAACATATTTTTATATGCAGTCACAATTTTAAATAATTTATGTATATAAGCAGAAAATGTATGCATGTGTAAAGAAAATGTATGTATGTGAGAGAAGAATGTATGTGTGTGTGAGAGAAAGTTTAGTGGAAACGGAAGGAGTATAGTTGAAACGGATGGCAGAACATTTCTCGCGCTGTGATTGGCTGTCAACCTCACCCTGTGATTGGCTGAGAAACTCGAGCAGAGTCTTGTTCAGGTCGCGATCAGCATGGACGGAGATGAGACGAACGCTTTGCAGCAAGCCATTGGAGTTTTAACATGCTATTTTAACATGCTCTGATACTATTTCTTCCATTGAGCAGCAAAGGACATGCTCATCTGCACCTAACATTGTTCACAGCACGGCAGAAAGTCAAATGAGATGACTTTTCAGACCAGGGGGCAACTCACCCCATATGGAAAATAAATATATTTTTTCAATGCAAAATGTATGTAGAATGTATGTTAATTCAACTTAATGTATTTAAAAATGTATACATACATTTATCTTTATTCAAAATACATTTCAGGCATCAAAATGTATTTCACCTTATATTCTGAAATGTATTTAAAAATGTATAAATATATTTAACTCTATTCAAAATACATTTCAGTTTTGTCCATTACAATTGTAATGTATTATAATACATTGGACTATATATGTCTATTAATATGGTATTAACTAATCATCCATGTACAATTTGTGCCATAAAAAAACATTGTTTTGTTTTCTTAAAATAACTAGCCAGCTAGTGAGCTCCTGAAAATCTTCAAGGGTGGAAACAAAATTGGACAAGGAAGTAGAGTGTGCATCAAGCTGTAGTATTTACAAAGCCAGAGAAAAAATTTGTCAACCTGGCTATCCTGCAACGACGTGACTGATAGGAATATTGTTGAGACAAGTCCAGTAGCTCTATGGAACCAGGACAAGCAGATCTCTTCCCTACTACTAACTCTCCCATGCCTGAAACATCATCATTATTATCTAAGGAGACTAAGAAAACACTCCAAATAGTGTTCAGTGGTGGAGCTTTAAAGGAGCTGTGTTTAGAAATATTGCTTAATTTCATAAAATATCCATACTAAATTAATGATCTGTAGTAAATAGAGTGTTTCACAGTGTTGTTGTACAATACTGTTATGGGCCCATAGAAAAATGCAATCTAAGATGCAGACTATACAATTTAACAAAAGAAGCTAGACTGGCTAAAACACTCCAGTTCAAGTGGGAATCAAGGGGAGGGGATGTTTTAAATGTGAAATGCTGTTCCTAGAATTCATCTAGAGAGATAAACGTAACACATATCATGTTTATGTCTACCATAACTGAAGCTGGAGATAAACGTAAAACATATCATGTTTATGTCTACCATAACTGAAGCTGGAGATAAACGTAACACATATCATGTTTATGTCTACCATAACTAAAGCTGGAGATAAACGTAACACATATCATGTTTATGTCTACCATAACTGAAGCTGGAGATAAATGTAACACATATCATGTTTATGTCTACCATAACTGAAGCTGGAGATAAATGTAACACATCATGTTTATGTCTACCATAATTGAAGCTAGAGATAAACGTAACACATATCATGTTTATGTCTACCATAACTGAAGCTGGAGATAAACGTAACACATATCATGTTTATGTCTACCATAACTGAAGCTGGAGATAAACGTAACACATATCATGTTTATGTCTACCATAACTGAAGCTGGAAATAAACGTAACACATATCATGTTTATGTCTACCATAACTGAAGCTGGAGATAAACGTAACACATATCATGTTTATGTCTACCATAACTGAAGCTGGAGATAAACGTAACACATATCATGTTTATGTCTACCATAACTGAAGCTGGAGATAAACGTAACACATATCATGTTCATGTCTACCATAACTGAAGCTGGAGATAAACGTAACCCATATCATGTTCATGTCTACCATAACTGAAGCTGGATATTTCTTCCCTGCATGTAGGCCACTGCCACAGTTGAGGTTGACACAGAAAGAGCTGAGAAGCTGCAGGTCACCAGAAGTGACTTCATGGGTTCCCTGAACAACGACATCAAACCAGTAAGTGTCCGTCTTCTGTATTTGTTTGCTATGGACTTAGTTATTAGGGTGTCATTTCACATTGGCCCTGAAGGCTAGCATTCCTTTCTAAAGAGTTCTTCCCCCCTCTTCCTCTCCATAACCCCCTCTCCCCGTCCTCATCCCCCCCCCTACTTTTTTTTATCTCTTCCTCCTCCAGGCGTTTGGTAGCAACCAGGAGGACTATGCCAGCTACATCATGAACGGCATCATCAAGTGGGGAGACCCAGTGACCCGCGTGCTGGATGACGGGGAGCTGCTGGTGCAGCAGACCAAGAACAGTGACCGCACGCCGCTGGTGGCTGTGCTGCTAGAGGGTAGGCCACACACGTGTTTTTACATCCTTGTGGGGACCAGAAAAATGATTCCCTATTTTCCTCATCCCAAAACCCTAATCCTACCCATACCCTTATCGCAATAAACAAACCCTAATCCTACCCATACCCTTATCGCAATAAACAAACCCTAATCCTACCCATACCTTAATCGCAATAAACAAACCCCTTTTGCATGAACTTAAACTAACCCTTACACCTAAACCTGACCCCTAATGCCTAAACATTAAACCTTCAGTGCACGTGCATGCTTGTGCGTCATAACACGCAAACACACTTTGACTATCCCTTCCAGATGCAATGATGACATGCAGGCAAAATAGCAACTATATCAACTTATGAAAAGGTCAAAAGAAACATTCATGGACTATGAGATAGCTTGCTCTCAAAAACAATGCAGTGTTTTTTGCTGAAATGCATATATTTCTTTTTATACTGGATCTTTGAAGAATGTTCACTTACACCAAATCAAGTGTTTCTCTACTCCCAGGATGAAATCACAGGCTAAAGGGCAGGCACATTTGTTTTTAATAAATAATACTTTCATCTTTCGGTGACCCACTTTCAGTAGAATGTTTGTTTAAACCAATGAGAGTGGGATTTGCTGCTCTCCAAGCTTCTCAAATAGAACCAGGTTCTAGTTGAATGCCTGGCAATGCAAACATTCGTTTTGATGGACGGCAGTTTAGATACAGTAACTAAATAACATGTATGTGGACACTTATTTTACGATGCTTGCACACGCGGCACGACCGTTCTAGTGTGACCCTAATTCTAACGCTAACTCAATTGGTAGTTTTACTCCTTATATCCCTTTTCCTTCTGGTCCTCACAGGTAAAACCAGGATCACACACACAAATAAAACATGATTGGTTCCTATGTCTTCCCAGGACCTCCTCACAGTGGAAAGACAGCCCTGGCTGCTCAAATCTCAGAGAGCTCCGAGTTCCCCTTCATCAAGATCTGTTCCCCGGACAAAATGATCGGCTTCTCCGAGAACTCCAAGTGCCTCGCTATTAAGAAGGTGAATGGGAAATAAATAGCTATCCACACTGTTCCCATCACTGTATAGATTGTTCTAACCCAAAATCTCTGTAAGGCTGGAAACATTACATTGTCCCTAGGAGGTCTACTTTAGTGGTAGCCTTGTGGTAACCTAGTAGCAGCCTAGCGATAATCTAGTTCTTGTTTACTGGTAGCCTAGTAATTATGTAATAATTGTAAGGTTGAAAACATGTCAGGACACACGTGCAGGGAGAATGGAGGGTATTTAATGAAGGATAAAAAATGAACAGTAACCAAGATCAGAAAACTGGATAAACTAGGATTGACAGGAACAAAACAAAAACACAGGACAACATTACATTCACTTAAACCGAAACAAAGATCGACAATATACATTCGGGAAGCTTCAACTTAAATAGGGTCTGTGATGAGGGAAAACAGGTTTGGGCAATAATCAACAAAAACAGGTGTCCATGATGAAGTGAGGGAGAGAGTGCTTTGGATTCTCTAGAATGGCAGGTTGCCATGCCACAATTGGATAATAATATATCCCATATAGTATATATCCCATAAAGTAATATAGTAGTGGTAGCCTAGTGGTGGGAGCTGGTTGGCTAGTAGTGGCCTTGTGATGGTCGTATGCTAGTGGTAGCTTAGTGGCTGCCTAGTAGCAGGCTAGTGGTAGGCTAGCAATTTAGCTATAGTAGCCTAGTGATAGCAGGAGCCTAGTGGTAACCTAGCAGTACCATCGTTTTTGCCTACTGGTAGCCTAGTAAAAGTGATGCTGAATCTAGTCAGCAGATTTTCAATAGAATTGGGGATTTCAACCCTGGCTCCCTCTTTTACAGCTGTTTATCTCCACGTTATCAATCTCCCCATTTTCCCATCAGATGCAGAACTATAAACCTGAGTGATTATTACCAGTAATTATTTCAATTAACTGTCTCCCTTTATTCAGATCTTTGAAGATGCCTACAAGTCTCAGCTGAGCTGTGTGGTGGTGGATGACATTGAGCGTCTCCTAGGTGATTTTCCACCTCATCATTCTTCTGAAACATCTTGAGTCTATTGGAACTCTTTAATCCACCTTTAGTGTAACATACATTTTTAATGACCCTCAGGTCCGGCTAATTTGAATGAAATTCAAACTATCAATTGAACAGTTAGCCAAATAGACCATATTGACAGAGGTGTTTGAACTTTTTCTGGTAGGGGCTACTTATCATAATGATCATTTTCAGTCAAATGTTCTGGATAAATGTTGTCCCAGACCTGCCTTAATCATAGTGGGCCCTGTCTGAAGTACAGTTCTGATCTGCTTCCTTCAGACTACGTTCCCATTGGACCTCGCTTCTCCAACATGGTTCTCCAGGCCCTGCTGGTGCTACTGAAGAAGACTCCTCCTAAAGTGAGTGTTCACTTTTCAGTGTTCAGCAGGGTCATTGCTGCATTGAGTCTGTGTGTGTGTGTGTGTGTGTGCGCGTGCGTGTGCTTGCATGTGTATCTGTGTGTGTGTGCGTGTGTGGGCATACATGTGTTAACTTCCTTTCCCTGTGCTGTGGCCCTCAGCCACCAGCCATCTGTCCCAGGAAATAAATAAGACCGTACTCACTGCATCAAGCCACTTCGGATTTTCACAGTTTACTGTCAATGATCTGGCAACCTTGCACACACAACCTTGGTCAGGATGTCGTGGAGATGAGTAACGTCAGAAAATCAAGTGTAACCTAGTTTTCTGTTGAACCCAAGCATGTCAAAATATTTAAATAAAACGTAACGGCTAAACTACATCCAATCCGCATAACATTTGTTAATATTTCAGATGTAGTAGAGTCACCGATTTTTTTTATAGAGATTGTGTGACAGAAAAACATGACCGGTGAAAAGATTAGGGTATGTAGTGACCAGATATTAAAGTATGTCACAGAGGGGCGTCCAGTATAGTGCGGGGTAGCAGGGTTTGGGGTACCACCTTTTCAGCCAGGAAAAACCCTGAAGATTATTGATGCACATGAGTCTTGGAGTTTGGCCTCAATGCCAGATGCCATGTTTGGTGAATATGTAACACTGCATTTGAACAGAAGAACCTCTTATCAACCTTATTAATGCATAGAGACAATAGCGCATATTTGCCGTCTCAGGGACTGGCTAAATTGCAATTGAGTCAACCATGAATTCCATATTATGCCAGATAATTCTTGAATTTGCTGCCATCAGTCAAAAACCTGAAGCTGAAACAAACATGCATCTTACAACAGGACTGTGATCCAAAACACAGAAGCAAAGCTACAACAGAATGGCTCAAAAAGAAGAAATGTAGGCTTATGTAATGGCCAGATCATAGCCCAGATCTCAATCCTATTGAAATGCTGTGGAGGGATTTAAAGAAGGCCAAGCATGCAAGAAAGCCCTTGAAGATGACACAGTTGAAGCAAAACTGTAAAAAAAAATAAAGCATGTACAGAAATTCCTTCCAATGGATATTAGAGACTGATGGGCCGTTACAATAAATGACAACATGAAGTTATATTCTGCACAGTTAAATTACATTACTGTTAATGTTTCATGAATAAATTATTGCTTATAATCTTTCAGTGTCCTTTGTTAAATTTAGTCACCTTTATCTGTCAATAGTGTTGAAATGAAGATTGCATATTAATATGTCTAAAACTGAGAGACTGTAATTTTATTTCAGAAAAAGGACATCCAGGCCGCAATTAGAAGTGATTTTGGGAGGGGGTTTGAAGTGCAGCCAATGCCAGCATTGTTGTGAGAATTGGCCAATACTCTGTTTCTGTGCTAATATGAATCCTAGTGTGTGGAACGCCATTTGCGTATCAAAAGTGTACATTTAACCCATTAAATTAGAACCTGATTACTGTAGATGGCTAGCTAATAGCTTATACACCCATCAGCCATAACATTATGACCTCTGCCAGGTGAAGTGAATAACACTGATACACCCATCAGCCATAACATTATGACCTCTGCCAGGTGAAGTGAATAACACTGATAATCGTGTTATCATGGCACCTGTCAGTGGGTGGGATATATTAGGCACCAAGTGAGAATTCTCCAAGTTGATGTGTTAGAAGCAAGAAAAATGGGCAAATGTAAGGATCTGAGAGATTTTGGAGGATCGAATTGTAATGGCTAGATAACTGGGTCAGAGCATCTCCAAAACTGCAGCCCTTGTGGGGTGTTCCCGGTCTGCAGTGGTCAGTACTTATCAAAAGTGGTCTAAGGAAGGAAATGCGGTGAACCGGCGACAGGATCTTGGGCGGCCAAGGCTCATTGATGCACGTGGGGAGCAATGACTGACCCGTGTGGTCCGATCCAACAGACAAGCTACTGTAGCTCAAATTGCTGAAAAGGTTAATGCTGGTACTGATAGAAAGGTGTCAGAACACACAGTTAATTGCAGTTTGTTGCGTATGGGGCTGAATAGCCGCAGACCAGTCAGGGTGCTCCCTTGTTTGCTTGTTTACCGCTGTCACTGCCGAAAGCGCCTACAATGACGTGGATGGCTGGGTGTGTGTGCATCGCTTACCTGGAGAACCCATGGCACCAGGATCCACTATGGGAAGGAGACAAGCTGGTGGAGGCAGTGTGATGCTATGGGCAATATTCTGCTAGGAAACCGTGGGTCCTGCCATTCATGTGGATGTTACTTTGACACGTATCACCTACCTGAGCATTGTTGCAGACCATGTGCACCCTTTCATGGCAACGGTATTCCCTGATGGTATTGGCCTCTTTCAGCAGGATAATGCGCCGTTACACAAAGCAAAAATTGTTCAGGAATGGTTTGAGGAACAACAACGAGTTCAAGGTGTTGTCCTGACCTCCAAATTCCCCAGATCTCTATCCAGTCGAGCATCTGTGGGATGTGCTGGACAAACAAGTCCGATCCTTGGAGGCCCCAGCTCTCAACTCACAAGACTTAAAGGATTTGCTGCTAATGTCTTGGTGCCACATACTACAGCACACCTTCAGAGGTCTAATGGAGTCCATGCCTCGATGGGTCAGGGCTGTTTTTGCGGCAAAAGGGGGACCTACACAATATTGGGCAGGTGGCCATGATATGGCTGATCGGTGTAGTACCTATAATGAAAAATGACTGTCAACTACTTATTTTAGATTTTCATAATGATTTGGTTTCAGGTAACTATATTCATTTGTTCTGTTAAAACAGTTGAACTTAAAAATAGACAGAAGAGGAACAGAACATCAGTGGTGGGAACAATTTGCATGCTACTTGTTTGTCAATCAACATAATATCTTTTTGTTGTATGCTTATTAGTTGGGAGAGAGAATATAATAATATGTTTCTTTGCTCTCACTCTTAACTGCTGTAATTGGGTGAGAGAACAGGTTGTTTCAAGATAAAGTTTCCAACACTTTTTTAGGATGTCAGACATGTCGTTTGTAGTTTGTCCATCGCAATGTAAGCATAAACTGTTTTACTTTGGCCTTACTATGTATTGCTACTGAAGCTTGTAGCCATTTTAGGTTTAGTTTATCTTCAACTAATCCTGATTTGTTTTGTCCCTTGCTGGATTGAAAACCCGGTCTCCTGTGTGGCAGACTGCATCTCTGTCCACTACACTATTTAATAATGGGCAGTCAGTCAGTCAGTGACATTCACTTTTCTTGGCCGGCTCCGATTACACGATCTGGCAAAAATCCCAAAACAATAATGGTATTTCAACTGTGTAGATTTTGTTTATTCACTCTACTTGTTTTATACCACCAGCAATATTATTTCACCAAGTTAGACTATGTATTTGTGAATGTTTTGTACTTTTATGTTGATCACGCGGATGCGCACACAATGAGGGTAACTGACTTTTCCACTCTGTCAACAGGGCCGCAAGCTGCTGATCATCGGCACCACCAGTCGGAAGGACGTGCTGCAGGAGATGGAGATGCTGGACGCCTTTAGTACCACCATCCACATCCCCAACATCTCTACTGGAGAACATCTTGTGGAAGCCCTGGAGGTACCACCCCACACAAACAAACACATGCGCGCATGCAAATAAAGGAACATCCTTTATCCTGTATATACACAATTTAACAATATTAATGTAAATTATTCATGCCATTGTCCTGTGTGCCAATTTTTTTATTTTTATTGATGCGACATCCATTGTAGCTACTGGGAAGCTTCACGGATGCAGAGAGGGCCACCATCGGTCAGCACGTCAAGGGGAAGAGGGTCTGGATCGGCATCAAGAAGCTCCTCATGCTCATCGAAATGTCCCTGCAGGTCAATGGCATTCAGCACTCTTCCTCTTCCTCACAGTTTGGCTGCAGAGAAGTCAACCATAAGTGTCCTCCAGTGGCTGTTTTCACCAGTTGAAATTGTGCTAATGGTTTTATATAGTAACAAGGCTGTGTAATACCACAGTGCACTGTCAAAGTATTCTTCGTCTTACATTTACATAGTTAGATATTATCCACTTTGATGCATGGACAAAATAGCCAGACACGCATGCTAACTCCTCACACCCCTCTGAGAGGTGTACTCTGTGTCCTACAACAGGATTGATGTCAAATGATGTCCTCTTTGTAACCTACTCTCTTTGACCTCTATAGTCAGCCCCTGTAGGCTTCAGCTAATACTCTTATGTATTGTTAAGCTTACTTTATTTACATTTCATAACTATAATATCACAACATTTTGTTAGTTATTTAGCAGATGTTCTTACCCAGAGAGACTTCTTTCTTCTACTTCTTTCTTTGTTTTTCTCCTTCCTTTTCTTCTTTAATTTCTTCTATGATGAACTGGTGTTGATCTGGGTTATCTTCATTCCTACCTACAGATGGATGTGGAGTACAGAGTAACCAAGTTCCTGCAGCTTCTCCGAGACGAGGGGGCGTGAGTACTGCCCAATTCTTACCCCTTTCCCACCCACCCAATGAACTGTACCCTTCCTGCATGCAACTCACAACCACCTCATCACCTCTTTCTGTCCTCCCTGTCCTACAATCACAACAACAACACAAATTATCACAATCAATATGGCTAAATATCTACAATACTGTAGTAGTATATCTAGTGAAGTAGTAATACTAGCATAAAAGTACATAGGTGGAAATGAGATCCTATCAACACTAAACAATTAAATCCTTCTTTTTCTTTCCAAAATACCCCTGTCAGTGCAGGAGTGCACAAGTCGTTGACCGATGTGATCTCATTTTATAGGTTGGATGAAGGCAACCACATCCGAATTTAACCTGTCGCTGAGGGTAAGGGTATTAGCAGACGATATGAGGCAAAATAGAGTAGGTTAGAAGAACCCAGTGGTTTTGCTAGCTTCCCCAGCTACATTCCTATTTGTCTTTTTGAGGAACCCCTCTGGACAACTTCTACCACAAGAGACCAAATTCTGCAAAACATACCTTTTCAAACAACAAAATATAAAACATATACAGTAGCAGTACAACTTATTGCAGTTTAGAAAATGGTCACACATTCACTTGTTTCATTTACAAAGTAATGAACTAACCTAATTATAAAAACATATGTACACTTGGTTGTGTAAACAAGCCAATATATTTAAATGCAACTGTATACCACTCATTACGATTCAAACATTTTGTTACAACTTACCCCCATTATAAGCACTAAATAATGCTGTCATAAATTTGACCAAGAGCCACCAGGGCAGTTGATGTCAGCTTATGGCAAATTACTTACACTGTCATAACAGAACCTATTGTATTTGCAATAAACTGACATCGGCGATCAAAATGGTTTGTAACATCTCATTATGTCATTTTACAGACAGTGTTTTGAAGTTATTGCCTATGTATGAGCATGATATCCTTGCCACTCCTTTTCCCCAAACATGACTATGTTATAAAAATCTTAAAATCAAAATACCTTTTCATTATTCCCTTCCTGACTTACAGTGGATATAAAAAGTCTACACACCCCTGTTAAAACACCAGGTTTTTGTGATGTAAAAGAATGAGATAAATCATGTCAAGAACTTTTTCCACTTTTAATATGACCTATAATGTGAACAATTCAATTGAAAAACAAACTGATATCATCAAGGGGGAAAAATGAAAAATGAAAGCATTACAATAACTTGGTTGCATAAGTGTGCACACCCTCTTATAACTGGGGATGTGGCTGTGTTCAGAATTTACCAGTCACAAACAAACTTATGTTAAAGAGAAGTAATTACACACCTGCCATCATTAATCACAAATAAAGTTCAGCTGTTCTAGTAGGATTTTCCTTACATTTTCTTAGTTGCATCTCAGAACAAAAGCCATGGTTCGCAGAGAGCTTCCAAAGCATCAGAGGGATCTCATTGTTGAAAGATATCAGTCAGGAGAAGGTTCCAAAATAATTTCCAAAGCATTAGCTATACCATGGAACACAGTGAAGACAGTCATCATCAAGTGGAGAAAATATGGAGACAGAGATACCAAGAACTGGACGTCCCTCCAGAATTGATGAAAAGACGAGAAGAAAACAGGTCAGAGAGGCTTCTAAGAGGCCTACAGCAACATTAAAGGAACTGCAGGAATTTCTGGCAAGTACTGGCTGTGTGCTACATGTGATAACAATCTCCCGTATTCTTCGTATGAATGGGCTATGGGGTAGGGTGGCAAGACGGAAGCCTTTTCTTACAAAGAGTTGAACTTTTTGGCCATAATTCCAAAAGGTATGTTTGGTGCAAAAACAACACATCATCACCCAAAAAACATCATAACCACAGTGAAGCATGGTGGTGGCAGCATCATGCTTTGGGGCGGTTTTTCTGGAACCAGGGCCTTAGTCAGGGTGGAGGGAATTATGAACAGTTCCAAATACCAGACAATTTTGGCACAAATCCTTCAGGCGTCCGTTAGAAAGCTGAAGATTAAGTTCACCTTTCAGCACGACAACGACCAAAAGCACAAATCCAAATCCACAAAAGCATGGCTTCACCTGAAGAAGATTAACGTTTTGGAATGGCCCAGCCAGGGCCCAGATCTGAATCCAATTGAACATCTGTGGGGTGATCAAAAGAGGGGTGTACACAGGAGAAGTCCTCGCAATCTGACAGATTTGAAGCGCTTTTGCAAAGAAGAGTGGGCAAATATTGCCACGTCAAGATGTGCCATGCTAATAGACTCCTGCCCAAAAGTGCTGTAATAAAATCAGAAGGTACTTCAACAAAGTATTAGTTTAAGGGTGTGCACACTTATGCAACCAGGTTAGTGATTTTTTTTTAACTGAATTGTTCATGTTATAGGTCACATTAAAGGTGAAAAAAGTTCTGACATGATTTACCTTTGTCTCATTCTTTTACATCACAAGAACCTGGCATTTTAACAGGGGGTGTAGACTTTTTATATCCACTTTACTATGACTTATCTCCTGTGTCATGTCATGACTAAACCTGAGATATTGCAGTGCATTATGTAAATGTACAGGAAATTCAGATGCTGATATTACATTTTGGAATTCTGTATTTTTTTATCCACTCAATGTGAAAACTGGTCTTTGAGAGCTAGCCAACAAAATCTATTTTTTGCTTTCCTTTTGAATTGACATTTTCTACACAACTATTTTCATATTCTAAAAGGAATTAATGTGCAAAATAATGGTCGTTCTTCACCATTGTGGTTCTCTTCTTGTTTTGTAGCCTATTAAGTCCTGTTCAACATTTCTTGTTTCATGCAAGACACTTTCCTGCCTTTTGTAGTTGTTGTGTGAGTACTGTAGCGCTGTTTGTTGTGCTTTACCATACGTCACATGATTGGAGGTGGTGGACACTAGGAATCACCTCTTCTAAAGGAGTCTTCATCCGTTTATTCCTCATCTCTCAAACCCCTTTCTCTCCAGTGACCGCAATGACCGCAGTGACCGCAATGACCGCAGTTACAAGTTTGACTAGAGGTGAAGGAATGTCTGACTGAGAAATGAAGGGAGTGGAGAGGAAAAGACGACATCTGTCCTTCCATCCTTATCCAAACCATTAGAGAGAGTGACATTTTCCCTTTTCATCATCCACGCATGTTTCAGCGGCAACTGCCGTCATCTGCCATCCACTCAAACACTGTTACCCTATCACAGAAACCTATTGAAAGTCGTGCTGTTCCAATATGTCGTCTGTATGGATGGCAAAGTGCTGTCTTGTGCATCGTGCGTATATTTAGCCATGTATAATGTTTTATCTTTCTGCATTTACAGTATATCTGTCTCGCTATCTATATTTCTTTTCACCAGTGAATATATCAGTCTTGAAATAAAAACATGTATTATAAATATTATTTATACATATATATATATATACATGCATATACAGTGCCAGTCATTAAACCCATCAGATTATAACTCATTAAAGGCTTTTAGTAAGTGTTTCAGTGGAAGTGAGAAGTGCTGTTCCGCGTGTAAATGTAGGCTATTTCCTCCACATCTGTTATTTATTTTCTGTACATAGTTTATGTAAAATACAGAGGATCATGAATGGTTTCAACATAATTTTATTGACTATTATTGAGTGATGTATATCAGTATTGATGTTTATTTTACTGCAAATGTTAAGTTTACAAAAAGATATGTGGTGTTTGTAACTCGTTGTAGTCTATCAATGTACAATATATCTATTCTGTATGAACGAGAACAGTATTAAACAAGTCAGCACTTTTGAAATGGTTTAGGATGCTACAAAGAAACCTTTATTACTAATCAAATATGCTCAACGTGTGATATTGGGTGAGTGTGTGTAAGCACTGTGTATGAACAAGCATTACTTATGTGTGTGCCAGTAAGAGTGAGTGTGTTTGTCCGTGTATAAGGACAGTATGTGTGTAACTGAATCCAAATTTGACCAGTCTTTTGTTGTGATCCAATCCATTTGTTCATTTATTACTTCATGTGAACAGTGCTGGTTGTCAAAAACAAATTTTATGTTCTGTCCATTGACTATGAGTCAACATACTGATGTATCATTGCATTAAAAGCAGATGCACAAGGTACAAAGAACGCCTCTCGTCTCATGTTTTGTTTTTCTTTTGCAAAGGAGCTTTTTTAGATGATTGGTCAGGGCTTGTTTTAACTGGTCGAACCAGCTATTAGTCACATACCAACAACTAGAAGAACATAGCTTGAGGTAGTTAAACTGGATTAATAGCATGTTCTTCAATATTTCCTTACTCAACTACTGGTACCTCCTATGTTTTTCTATCTACTATTATAACTATTACAATCCATTTTCAGATTAAGATACAGTATCTGTACAGTATTTGAGATTTCAGTACCATGGCCATGGTCTTCTTATAAGTGAGGAAGAAGTCAAAACCTAGACAGTTATTCAATATGACATAATATCAACCTCTTGGTAATCGTAGTACAGTCAGGGGTAATTGGAAGTTGATATATTGCAGATGGTCATCCACTATGTAGCAGTACTGGAATCTAGCACTCTAAATGAATGCCTCAGAGCTGTTTACTGTACAATCAGGCTTAAAATGGTTAGAAATAACCAACTTGATTAACTGTTTCACTCAAGGATGGAAAATCTAGGAGGACTGACTTATAAAGGAGGGTACCTAATGTTTAGCTACAATTGTTTAGTAACCAAGGTGTTTTCCAGGCCGAAGCCCTAAGTCAGATTAAAACAAGTCTATAAGGCTAGCAATATCCCTGGGGGTTTCTCGAAATGTCCATCCCTCCTGCTTCCAAGACACCTGCAGCACACTGCCACACATATTGTAAATGAGTCATTCGGCTGCATGTTGAGAGCTTGATATGTTCCATAGACATTCATTTTTGTTTTGGTTGCACTTGTGATGTGGGATTGATATAAAAGAAGAATGTCTAATATCATCCTGAAGTTGCAAACCTCAAGTGAGCTAAAGTTAATTTTTATTTGACCAATAGGTTTCTTCTGGCTGGGAATGACATAAACAAGTGACAAAACACATTAAGACATTGTGCTGGAGATACAAATGAATAACTGTTTCTGGTCTTAGCTATGACTTGCAGTTGACTAGTAACTGACTAGAGAACTACTGCTGTTCAGCTGTTCTCAATTTATAGGTGATTAGAATGCTCTCTCATGGAGGAAATTACAAGCCAATTTTAAATGGTATAGAAACTTGCATTTTCTAAAAAATTTGCAACTATTTCAAGGGGTATGAATAATGTTGGACGTGGCTTGGGCATCTGTTTTGGATGCCTCCGGAACGCCTTCCTGGGAAGGTGTTCCGGTCCCGTCCCACCGGGAGGAGACCCCGGGGAAGACCTAGGACACGCTGGAGGGACTATGTCTCCCGGCTGGCCTGGGAACGCCTCGGTGTCCCCCCGGAAGAGTAGAGGAAGTGTCTGGGGAGAGGGAAGTCTGGGCATCCCTGCTTAGACTGCTGCCCCCGCGACCCGGCCCTGGATAAGCGGAAGAAGATGGATGGATGGATGGCATTTTTTCGTTAAAATGTGAAGAAAAAATAAATAGTTACATTATTCATTTGTATCTCGAGCACAATGTCTTACCGTGTTTTGTCACTTGTTTGTCATTTCCAGCTAGAAGAAACCTATTGGTCAAATAAAAATTCACTATAGCAAAAAATTTGGCATGGGTATGAATACCTTTGTGCTTACCTGTAAATGCCTGGGCCCCCTCACTAATACACAACATTGATATTATTAGGATCAGTGGGCCCTGACAAACCATGGGCCCTGTGAATCATATCCAACTTCCCTGCATTAGCTATGTCCCTGTGTAGTGTGGCAGATAGAAGCACAGGCCACGGACACAAAGCGAGATGAGGTGCCGAAGGCGTTTATTAACAAAAATAAAAAGGGCATACAAAACATCTGTGGGCTTTGGGGGAGCTTCATGGTCTTGCCTACGAGTCTCACAGCTGTGATTGGATCGAGTTTCACCAGCGTCTGTAACACAGAGCACAAAAACAAACACCATACTGTACATATTCTTAAGTCCCTCTCCCTCCCAACGCAGCCTCTAGTCAACCTTCAAGGCAACCTTGGTGAGGCTCAATTGGGAGAATGTGTGCTTGGGCAGAACTAGCCCACACCACTCCTGGAATGTTCCAGGCCCTTACTGCATATACCGAGCCTGCTCTGTTTGTAGTCTGGGACAGTCCAGCTCTCTCCTGGGGCACCCTGTCCAAGAAGTTTACAATCCGTGAGATTTGCCTTTACTGCTACGGTGTATTGTAAAGAACATACATGACTTAACAGATGTTCCAGTTTCCACAAAGCCTGGGCAATGTATGTATTAGCTTCTAATAAACTGTGATGTCATGTTTTTCCTAGGCACCTTCTTTTCAAAATACATAACTTGATTTGTAGCTCAGATAGTTTAGGTACTCCAGACGTTTTCAAAATTCTGTTTTTTCCTGAAACCTTTACTCTGATCAATCATAGTATTCAACAAGCCCTATGCAGTAACGTGAAGGCCTTATACCAGAGGATTCACAGCTGGGACAGGGATGCGTAGGACAGAGCACAAACTCACACAGTCACATGTTGTCACACTGGATATTTTTCAGAAGTTCATATGATTGTTCAAAAGACTAATTAGTTCACATTTCTAAAATGTGAGAAAACATTTACAGTGTCTTTGGAAAGTATTCAGACCTCTTCAGTTTCTCCACATTTTTGTGTCATAGACTAAAATTATTAATGATTACACCATTTTGTTTGCTATGAATCTACACACTAACCCATAATGAGAAAGCAAAAACAAAACAACAACAGTTGTGCCAGTGTATTGAGAATCTGTCTGTAATCTCATGTACATGGCACTTCAACTTTGTTGAAGTGCCATAAGCAGCAATCACACCTTTGAGTCTTTTTGGGTATGCCTCATCAGCTTTACACACCCAGTTTTGGGCGGTCTCTCCGATTCTTCCTTTCAGATCCACACAAGCAATATCAGCCTTGACTGTGATCGTCAGGTCACTCCAAAAATGTTCACTGGGTTCAATTGCTGGGATAGGCTGGGCCACTCGAATACATTAACAGGTCCTGTGTGCTTCTTTAAGGACCTCTGTACTTTTCACTGTTCATCCTTCCCTCAGTCTTTAAGGACGTCTGTATTTGTCTCTGTTCATCCTTCCCTCAGTCTTTAAGGACCTCTGTATTTTTCTCGATTAATCCATCCCTCAGTCTTTAAGGAGTTCTGTATTTTTCTCAGTTCATCCATCCTTAGCATGATGCTCTCATCCCCATGGTTCACAGTAGGGATGGTATTAAACAGGTAATGAGCGGTAACTTGTTTTTAACAGATTACGTTTTTGGAATTCAGGCCTAATACTTCTACTCTGAGCAAAATTATAAACGCAACGCTTTTATTTTTGCCCCCAGTTATCATGAGCTGAACTCAAAGATCTAAGACTTTCTCTATGTTCACAAAAGGCCCATTTCTCTCAAATACTGTTCACAAATCTAAATCTGTGTTACTGAGCACTTCTTTGCCGACATAATCCATCCACCTCACAGGTGTGGCATATCAAGATGCTCATTAGACTGCATGATTATTGCACAGGTGTGCCTTAGGCTGACCACAAAAAAAGGCCACTCTACAATGTGCAGTTCCATCACACAGCACAATGCCACAGATGTCACAAGTTTTGAGGAAGCATGCAATTGGCATGCTGACTGCAGGAATGTCCACCAGAGTTGTTGCCTGTGAATTGGATGCTAATTTCTCTACCATAAGCCGTCTCCAAAGACTAACAACTGCAGACCACGTGTAACCATACCAGCCCAGGACCTCCACATCCAGCATCTTCACCTCCAAGATCGTCTGAGACCAGCCGCCCAGACAGCTGCTGCAACAATCGGTTTGCATAACCAAAGAATTTCTGCACAAACTCAGTGAAGCTCATCTGCATGCTTGTCGTCCTCATCGGGGTCTCGACCTGACTGCAGTTCGTCGTCATAACCGACTTGAGCAAGCAAATGCTCACATTCGATGGCGTCTGGCACTTTGGAGAGGTGTTCTCTTAACGGATGAATCCCGGTATTCACTGTACAGGGCAGACAGCGTGTATAGCACTGTGTGGGTGAGCGGTTTGCTGTTGTCAACATTGTGGATTGAGTGGTCCATGGTGACGGTGGGGTTATGGTATGGGCAGGTGTGTGTTATGGACAATGAACACAGGTGCATTTTATTGATGGCCTTTTGAATGCACAGAGATACCATGACGAGATCCTGAGACCCATTGTTGTGCCATTCATCCACGACCATTACCTCATGTTGCAGCATGATAATGCATGGGCCCATGTTGCAAGGATCTGTACACATTTCCCGGAAGCTGAAAACATCCCAGTTCTTGTATGGCCAGCGTACTCACCGGACATGTCACCCATTGAGCATGTTTGGGATGCTCTGGATCGGCGTATACGACAGCGTGTTCCAGGTCCTGCCAATAAGAGGAGTGGACCAACATTCCACAGGCCACAATCAACAACCTGAGTTTCAACAACTCTATGCAAAGGAGATGTGTTGCACTGTATGAGGCAAATGGTGGTCACACCAGATACTGACTGGTTTTCGGACCCCCCCAGACCCCCTGATACAGTGAAACTGCACATTTTAGAATGGCCTTGTATTGTGGCCAGCTTAAAGCACACCTGTTCAATAATCATGCTGTCTAATCAGCATCTTGATATGCCACACCTGTGAGGTGGATGGATTATCTCGGCAAAGAAGTGCTCACTAACAAATTTAGATTTGTGAACAATATTTGAGATAAATAGGCCTTTTGTGTACGTAGAGAAAGTCTTAGCTCTTTGAGTTCAGCTCATGATAAACGGGGGCAAAAACAAAAGTGTTGCGTTTATAATTTTGTTCAGTGTACTTTGGTCTCATCAGACCAGATATTTCTGTCTCATGCGCTCAGAATCCGCCAGGCAGCATGAACAGCCTTTTACTCAAAAGTGCCTTCCTTTGAGTTTCAATCCAATTTAATGAGGGATTTCATGCATTACTGCCCCTGGAAATAGCTGTAACATTCCAATTAATGAGTTATAAGACATGTTGGAGGTTTGCGTTATATTGCCAATATACCACAGCTCAGGCCCAGATCCACAGGGGTTGGGGAGTGGGGGAAGGGTTCTTAGAGTCTGTGCCCCGCCAGTTTTGTTTCCCCTTAAACACTGCAAATGGTATGTGAATTAGATACGCCCCCCATTAATAAAAAAAAAACAACCCTTCAGTCATTTCATCCTTGAGCTGGTCCTGGAACAGCTGTTAGCCTAGGGATCATGACTATATACCACACCCCCTCATGTCTTAATGTTTTCATATCCCACAAGCACGACAAAACATGTTGTACTCATATATTTGTGCTGATGATGTATAAATAGCAATAAGGAACCTTGGGGCTTTATTATGGCTTATTGCATAATTATTCTACAGAAGGCCTAAAACCCAAATTCGTTTTTTGTAAGAAGAATAACCATAATTATGTTAGAAAGTTTCTAATTTAGGATATTATGTGATCATATAACAATCTAAAGTTGTACAATATTAATGTGTTTGTAAGTACTATCTTCTTTTGGTGCTTTGCAATTTAAAACTGAGTGTTTTATTATATATATATATTATTATATCCCGGCCCTCAACTTAAAAATAATCCAACAGCTGAGGTTGGCTTCATGTGCTCATTGTCTTCAAGTTTCTTTTGACTCTAAATCTGAGGTTCCTGTGAAATTTGTAAAAATAACTACCAGCTTTGTCTCTGATAACACCTAAACACAACATCAATCTAGTAGCCTTGTGCTGTTAAACAGTTACTTACACAGCAAAGTGTTTCGGGGAGAACCGTTGTTAATGGGGAACATTTAAAATAGGATGAAAACAACCCTATACACCATTGTGGATACAGGTTTTTGTCTGTGAATGTTGGCTAGCCATGTATATAGGAGATTATACATGTAGGTATTGAGAAAAGTGGCATAAGCAATGTGCAGACTAGTCTCATCTGAACAGAAGCACATGGATGTTTTTACACTCAAATATCTCAAATGTATCCTAATAAGGAACCTCTGGAAAACCCTTACCAACACTTGTTCCTAACCTGTCAAAAGATTGCTTCCACAAAACAATGAATGCTGTGTCAGCCGGTGTATAATTCACACAACATTCGACAATCAGTTGAACAAAAAAATGTGGATTGTGCTGCAGTGTCAAACGTGGTCCTGAAGAGAGCAGTAGACATTTGGATAAAACCCCCTGGCCTGCCTTACCGCCGCTCACTGCACGAGCCCGTACAGTAAAAGGGGAGGAGCTTGTGTAGTAAGGCTGTTGCTAGTGCATTTCCCCGTCGTGGCAGCCGAACTTGAGCGGTGCAAATATTTCACATACAGTAAATAAAACTGAAGTGTAATAACCGTGCATTTACATCGTTTCTGAAATAGAATGCTGACCGTAGGATGATTACAGATGGTTGGTTAACATTTGACAAGGTATTGAATGCTCTGATAATGTACTAACCCGCGCTGTGCATGAAATTACTGAACGCGAGCTATAGACTTAAAGTACTACAGTCCGTAGCAAGGGAAGCTGGTTGGACTTCGCTGTCACCGACAAGGCGCCTATTCGTCTGCGGGAAGGTGAGTACTGTCCTAATGTCAACTCGGTTCAATACTAGTGTCCTAATTCAGCAAGTCCAGTCTGGGCAGTCAGACATATTCAGGAATGCGAAGCAACACTGCTACCGCAGTTTGGCCTAGTTTTGTAGCCATGTGAAAACTGCTGCCAAGGACTGAGTGCTTAATGACTTCGTGGTTACTTTGCAGGCTATTTTCTTACCCCACAAAAGGTACACTAACAGCGTGGCATACCTAACTACTGTAACGCGGTGAAACTGTTATGTCACAGGGGGCGTGCAGTTGACCACGACCAACCTAGTAAGAACACAGTAGGCTAAATGTTTGTGATGAAGTGCACTTTGATATTAATGTCTTCCTAGTTAAATGTGTTTCTGGTTTGCGCGGTGACTGTTAACATTCCATTTGAATGACAGCCATAGTTGGCCTTTGGAGTTGTTGTGGACGTGAAAGCCCTACTTATAGAAGTATAATGTTACATGAAACCGCGTCCTTGTTTTCCCCCACAGACAAATGTTTAAACATATAGTAAATTCTGGTGTAGCACAATTGATCACTCAGGTCTTGGCTTTGATGAAGTTTGTCACTAAACATCCGAATCCTCCTATTATTAGGCTGCTATTGTTAGCCTAAATGGTAAAGTAATAACCAGCAATTAAGACGTGCAATAATTGAATTATTGCATACCCTGCTCAGGTTAACCTTGGTTAATGTCGATCCTTTAGTACATTATACGTTTATTGAGCAACATGACATTTTGTTTGGCTTACTGTTTGGCAGTGTGAACTATGATAATTCTCCAATCACTGAATTTGGATCTGCATGAATGTTGGAGGTTCCTATTACATTGATCCACCAAAGTAAACACGCCCTACACTACTGGTTACAGATTTTGACACTGCCAATAGGGAGTGCTGAAAGAAACATTTTAGGAATTACAGTCTATTGGAGCTAATACAAGTATTCTATACAGACCTACTAATCATATTTATTGTGTCCTTATAATTAATTATTATTAATAAGATTGTTATATCATAATCTTAAATAAGATTGATATATCCTAATCTTATGGTGTAGTTTATAATAAACTATGTCATATGCTTTCTGAATTAAAAGTGACTGAATGTGTAGGACATTGAGTTATTAATTTGTTTTTTTAAATACCAGTGTGTGGTGAGACAGTACAGAAATCTAGGATCGGACCACGCTCACATGAGCAATCCATTCCTACACCTCCTTCTTGAAACTCATGGTTCTTATAACTGCCACTTTTTTGGAAGCCAGGCATGACCTCTTTTGCAGTTTCCCAGCGACTGACTGGGCTCTGCTGGGAAGCCCAGCAGCAAGAAATGAAAGACTTGAGTTACGTAAGAAGCTGCGACTGCGCAGCTGACGTCCTGATAATCTGAATTCATTGCACCGGTTACGTCAGTCCGTGCTGGCATTGCCAGTGGGGGCTGAGAGGCGCCAAGTTAACTGTGTCTGCTCAGGTTAACGCTGTACCACCAATAGAACACAAAACATTCTGTAGAATTTGATTGACACAGTCAGTCATGGCAGTTAATCATGAAGACCGCTGAACAGAAGAGCAATAAGTAATTTTAAGTTATTTAGCAGCAATTTTCCAGTGTCCCAGTGTCATCCCTGACATTGTGAGCCCCATGCAGTGCCAATCTATCTGGTACATGGTATAGTTGCTATAGGCAGGAAACAAGACAGTCATGGCTTCATGTACTATGACATGTCTATGTTGTGAGTAGAATATTGTTTTAAATCAATTATATTTAAATGATGTCTCTTAGTTTTCTCCTAATTGTCCAATTTATAGTTACGAATCACCTGTACACTGAAAACCTAAAGAGGGATATTAACCTATTTATATTCTGTTACCATGGGGAATATAGGAGCTGTTAAAAAAGCGTTTGTGGCAGTTTTTAAATTGAATGATCCCATTTTTAGACAGGTGGTATTGCAGCTATAAGCCTCTGCCAAAGTGTTTGTGATGTAATTCAATATGTACTCCCTCTGAGCGAAAAGAAGAACAACAACTCTGCCTTCTTCGTCCCTCTTAATCCAGTTCTCTCTCTGCTTCTGCTAATCCCTGATTCTCTCTGTAGAATTATTCTAGAGGTCTATGGCTGGATCGTGTAATAGCTCCCAGTGGGCTGGCATTGTTTTTTGAGGGAAAGCCCAGGCAGGCCGGCAGGAAGGAAGGAAACCCCCACACCAGTGTTGCGAGGGGACGGAGAACTGCAAGGCCCGTTAGGGAAAGCCGTCAGGTGTGGCCCAAATGAGGAAGTGGCTTTCCTGCCCAGGGAAGACATTAAAGCCCACATCTCAACCTCCTTTTTCTGTCCTCAGTGGCTTTCCTGCCCAGGGAAGACATTAAACCCACATATCAACCTCCCTTTTCTCTCCTGAAGTTTACACTTGATTACTCCCCTCTTAATTGAGTTGAAAGGAAACTGGTAAACGAAACAAAGTGAAAATGTATTCCTACTAGCTAATTCTTTTACACACCTCTCCAATGCTTTCAATCCTGTGAGTGCATGTTTGAACCTAGCCCGGGCCTATATATCCAACTAGCCACAGGAGCAGGTCTCTCGATGGTATGGTCGTTAACTGATGCTGAGTGACTGGTCACTGTCTACCTGATATACTGATTAGAAGACATGTATAGGGACCACTGATCTGTTTTGCAGATTAAGCCTAATTAGAGGTGAAGAAATCTCTTGATTGGGTGAACCTTGTTTTCTCCCACTCGGCTTTCTTATATAGATCTAAGCCAGGTCATCCAAGTTAAGCATGACTAAAGTAACCTACTCAATCCCACTGGCACCTGGCTGGCTGCTGCACAGGTCAGAGACAGCCCTGTATTCTTCACAATTCAGTCCATACCTATGAAATCTTAAAGGACCCAAAATGTTTGTCTACGATTTTAGATCTGATGATGGTAATTATAGTGGGGCTTAGTGTGAGCCATTGTTTCCCTCTTTGCTGTATTTACCCTTCCTCTTTATCTCCTATATCTGCCTTTTGAGTTCAAGAAAGCAAAGGTAATATACTCCAATAAAAGAGACTGTATTGTGACTGTAATTCACTCATTCAAACACCCACCCAACCACCCACTCACTTTCGCTTGCTTTCAACTCATCTGATCTCCATAGGGCTCAGCCAATGTAGCTGTGCCGCTGCTCTCCACGGGGCTTACAGCTGAGCCTGGCTGTCGCTGCGCTAGGGGGCTCAATGAGCTCTGCAGTGGAGCTGCGTGGTAGGGCTCTCCTCTTCTCTTGTGGAGGATTAGAGTGGATGTTGCCCCGTCTGGCACAGATGGCTGGCTTAGTATAGGCCTCTTCCTGGAGCTACTCCCACAAACAAGCCCTCTGCTCTCCCACTGCCTCACTGCAGTCAGTGATGTCACTCGTTGAAGCACATGCACTTCAGGCAACACACACACAAATTATATTTGACATAATTTTTTCTGTTATTACAAAGCTGATTTTATTTTCTTAAAGTATCTGAACCTTGTGAGACAACCTTTCCAAATATCTTCTTCATAAGCATATAGTAGACAGACTCATCAGTTATGTTGAAGGGACTAATGGCAAGGGGATATTCCCAATCAGTAGATGCAGAACAAACGGCAGATAATTAAGGAGCAAACCTCCACTAATGGCACAGTATAATGGCTTCACTTCCTGTTTAGGGCAGGGTTAAAACGGGATTGGTCAGCAGCAGTGCTATACATTTTGCATTGCTTTAATGCATAGCAGTAAGTGGTAGCCTACAAAAGAGGCAAGCAAGCCAGGCAGCCACTCTTTTCTCCTTTCTAAGCAATAGGGTAAGTGTTGTTTACTTGTATTTCCTTCTATGCAGCTGGCAAATTATTATTCTGAAGCAGCAGACCATTTTGTTCAAGCACTTACCGATGTTAGCAAACTGCCTGGGATAAGTGCCTATACTAGATAAATGTGTTTGACAGTTTAGCTGATGCTTTGATTCCAGATTCTTTTGGAATCAGTTTTTTTCTGGTTTAAAGATTTTCAGCATTCTGCTCATGTGCAGGATTCTTTACTTTATGCATAAAATCTGCTCAGTCGGTTGCCCAGTAAGGAAGGGTGCTCGCTTAAAGATGCGTTCTCAAACGTTTGTATATTTTCAGCTAGTAGTTCTATCCCGCTTGAGAGCCTAAACAGGTCCCAGAAAATTGCATACTACATTACTAGGTCAAAGCTCTCCCTGCATCCTCATTGGATAACACAAGTCAGACCTGGATCAGCCTTCTTTCACAGTGTTACTCATCATCATGCATCTTGCTTGCTGTCATTCAAAGGGTGAGGCTGGGACTTGAGTTGCTAGGGGGCTGGCCCATGTAATAGTTCTGGAGAATATCTTGAATAGTTAGATCAAACCTGAATCGATGTCTTCATTCCACAGTCTATAATGCTATACATAATGGAACATAGTGTAATGGCTTGAGAGGCTATAACACTACTCAAAACACTGGGAATTTATTTTCATTTGATATTAGGGTGGTTTAGTGAATGTTCATAATTTGTCTCTCAAAATGCCTATCTTGCAACTGTACTGGTAAAACATGAATAGGTATTTGTGAAAAATGTGAAGTGAAGGCTTAGCACAAATATAGACCTCTGATCTAACTTCATTAAAGAACAACTGAACTCAGATTTTACCTCAGAAATGCAGCAACCATGACTAATTTCATACAAGAGAGAAGGTATGATATGTATTTCTTTGGTGAATATGTGTCATTCAGTAATAACAAAAATGCAGTGGTGTATAGCGTAAAAATACTTGACTGTCTCCACTGTGATGACCAGGTGAGGGAATTACCTAAGACCTAGACGACTAAGGCTTAATTTGGAACTTCAAAAGATAAAGTCAAACACAGGGCCAAACAAGGTTCACTGTAAAAGGAAAAATAGAGCTTGCACACAAAGTATCTTTATTAAAAATGTGTGGACGATTAGATCCTCTGGGATCTTCATCAGGTCTCAACATTGTCTGCATATTCCCCTCCTTAAGATAATCTAGATCCAGACAGGCCTTCTGTGCCGGACCAACTAAAGAAGGAAATGTAAGTCCTGGCCGCTGCTTTTTCGGCCATTGATTGCAATTCATTCAAAGGCCTGTAAGTAGGCCTTCATGTCATCATCCTTGGTCATTTTCGGGATGTAGTTGCTAGTTCGGTGTGCATCAGTCCTCTTAGTGTCCTTCTTGACCCTGGTATGTTGGGCTGGCCAGAGTCTGGATTTACTCCTTGAGATAACCGTTCCCCCTTTTGTATTCCAATAATAGGGATAGCAATTGGCATTAATGGGCAAGAGTGGCGGCAGCCAGCTGTTGCAATAGATCTTCCATGGCATCCACCGGTCATCAGTTGTCCGAAACGTAGTTCTCTAGTAGCCTAGGGTATCACCAGGGGATGCCTCCATCTGGTGGCTCCATATGTCACAATATCTTAGCAAGGATCTTGGGGTAGTGTGATGCCACTTTGACATGAGCTGCATCCATTCTAGCCAGGATCAATGACATCACAACATAGTACGAAATAAGCTAGTTCGCTACTTTTATTTCTAAACATTTTCTCAGTAAGACAAGACACCAGTCTCAAGGTGATCAGCCTGTCGATATACAAGCTAGGATATAACTGTAATCCATACACCCTTTCCATCTGCATTTGTTGAGCAAACAACTGTTTTGCTTCATGTAAACTTGACAAGTATACCTGGCAGCCAGGAGGGGCAGACTTCAGGGTCCCAAAGCACTTCATTCAAATAATGCACCATTTCTTGTACAAAACTGCTGAAATCCTTTGTTATATAGCCATGTATTTCTTTGTCTTGTAGTTGAACCAAACTATAAAATCTAAATAATTTACTAAAGCTTATTCCACAAAGCAATCCTAAAATGTTTCAGTCAATATTATTGGCCCTTTCAAGATGAATCATTATTGTATCCAAGCATTGTCATCTCAAAGCTACAAGTCTTGATGTTCCTGTTTTCATTGTGGGTAATCCAATGTAGTCAAACTCCCTGGAAGTGGCTGCAAGAGAACTTGATGGAATGTGACAGCACACTGCCACACAAATTTAAAATCCAGAAAATCACATGATTTTTAAATAATTAATTTGCAATTTATTGCATGACATAAGTATTTGATCACCTACCAACCAGTAAGAATTCTGGCTCTCACAAACCTGTTAGTTTTTCTTTAAGACGCCCTCCTGTTCTCCACTCATTACCTGTATTAACTGCACCTTTTTGAACTTGTTACCTGTATAAATGACGTGTCCACACTCAATCAAACAGACTCCAACCTCTCCACAATGGCCAAGACCAGAGAGCTGTATAAGGACATCAGGGATCAAATTGTAGACCTGCACAAGACTGGGATGGGCTACAGGACAATAGGCAAGGAGCTTGGTGAGAAGGCTACAACTGTTGGCGCAATTATTAGAAAATGGAAGAAGTTCAAGATGACGGTCAATCTCCCTCGGTCTAGGGTACCATGCAAGATCTCACCTCGTGGGGCATCAATGATCATGAGGAAGGTGAGGGATTAGCCCAGAACTACACGGCAGGACCTGGTCAATGACCTGAAGAGAGCTGGGACCACAGTCTCAAAGAAAATCATTAGTAACACACTAAGCCGTCATGGATTAAAATCCTGCAGCGCATGCAAGGTCCCCCTGCTCAAGCCAGCGCATGTCCAACCCCGTCTAAAGTTTGCCAATGACCATCTGGATGATCCAGAGGAGGAATGGGAGAAGGTAATGTGGTCTGATGAGACGTAAATAGAGTTTTTTGGTCTAAACTCCACTCGCCGTGTTTGGAGGAAAAAGAAGGATGAGTACAACCCCAAGAAGCATGGAGGTGGAAACATCATTCTTTGGGGATGCTTTTCTGCAAAGGGGACAGGACGACTGCACCATATTGAGCGGAGGATGGATGGGGCCATGTATCGCGAGATCTTGGCCAACCACCTCCTTCCCTCAGTAAGAGCATTGAAGATGGGTCGTGGCTGGGTCTTCCAGCATGACAACGACCCGAAACACACAGCCAGGGCAACTAAGGAGTGGCTCTGTAAGAAACATCTCAAGGTCCTGGAGTGGCCTAGCCAGTCTCCAGACCTGAGCCCAATAGAAAATCTTTGGAGGGAGCTGAAAGTCTGTATTGCCCAGCGACAGCCCCGAAACCTGAAGGATCTGGAGAAGGTCTGTATGGAGGAGTGGGCCAAAATCCCTGCTGCAGTGTGTGCGAACCTGGTCAAGAACTACAGGAAACGTATGATCTCTGTAATTGCAAACAAATGTTTCTGTACCAAATATTAAGTTCTGCTTTTCTGATGTATCAAATACTTATGTCATGCAATAAAATGCTAATTAATTACTTTAAAATCATACAATCTGTCTCTCACAGTTGAAGTGTACCTATAATAAAAATTACAGACTTCTACATGCTTTGTAAGTAGGAAAACCTGCAAAATCGGCAGTGTATCAAATACTTGTTCTACCCACTGTATATAACTAATATTGTGGCCGAAGAAATAAAACAGATTTCATAGGGCCCTACTATTGAAACTAGCAAAAAAAGAAACGTCCTCTGACTTTCAACTGTTTTTACTTTCAGTAAACTTAATGTGTGTAAATATTTGTATGAACACTAAAAGAGTCAACACCATAAGACATAAACTAAATATGTTTCACAGACATGTGACTAACAGAAATGTGGCCCTGAATGAAGGGACGCTCAAAATCAAAAGTACCAGTCAGAATCTGGTGTGGCCACCAGCTGCTTGAAGTACTGCAGTGCATCTCCTCCTCATGGACTGGACCAGATTTGTCCTATTGCGGACAGTCTGAGCACTGATGGAGGGATTGTGTGTTCCTGGTGTGACTCGGGCAGTTTTTGTGGCCATCCTGTACCTGTCACGCAGGTGTGATATTCGGATGTACCGATCCTGTGCAGGTGTTGTTACACGTGGTCTTCCACTGCGAGGATGATCAGCTGTCCTTCCTGTCTCCCTGTAGCGCTGTCTTAGGCGTCTCACTGTGCGGACATGGCGATTTATTGCCCTGGCCACATCAGTAGTCCTCATGCCTCCCTGCAGCATGCCTAATGCACGTTTACGCAGATGAGCAGGGACCCTGGGCATCTTTCTTTGGGTGTTTTTCACAGTCGGTAGACAAGTCTCTTTAGTGTCCTGCGTTTTTAGAACTGTGACCTTAAATGCCTACTCTCTGTAAGCTGTTAAGGTCTTAACAACCATTCCACAGGTGCATGTTAATTAATTGATTATGGTTAATTGAACATGCATGGAAAACATTGTTTAAACCCTTTACAATGAAGATCTGTAAAGTTATTTTGATTTTTACAACATTATTGTTGAAATACACAGTCCTGATAAAGGGACGTTTCTTTTTTTGCTGAGTTTATATATATGTATCTCTGGAGCATTTGTCAATATATAATCAGTCAGTGTAGACTATGCTGACCCCAGGTTCTGTTGGCTTAGTGATTCGATGGGTTAGGTTTAGGTCAACAGAGAACTCCTACTGTATAAGCTATTTACTTCTTTGCTTCTGAACTATCTGCTCTAAATATATTTTGCCCCTAGTGCAATATCTGCATCATTTATTTCCTTTCAAATAATATAGAATACAATAAATTCATTAAAACTCAATACCTTCAAGATAGTAGGATTATCAATATAATCAGGATTGCAAGTTGAGTTTAGATTTCTATAACCAACCTACCTGTGTGATTGAAATGAACGTGGACAGGATTACTACTGACAGTCCCCTTAGTGTCCTGTATGTTTAAGACAATGTGTAGGAGGACGATAGGCTGATATCATTTAGTAATAAAGTAATATACCGGTTAAGAACAGTTCTCCGGTACGATGCATCCCTGAGTGTCTGGACACAGCCATAAGCTGTGGTGTACTGGCAGTTAACCTCAAACACCCGCCATGCGTTATTGTGATTGTATACCGGTTACCAATGCAATTAGAGCAGTGAAAAGGGTGTGATGTATAGTCGTGGTATACAGTTTGATGTACCATCAGTGAAACTCTTATAGGTGGGATTACCATCTCTAGGTGAGCTTACAGAATTATTGGTGCAAAACTCCCATCATTACTATTATCACAACTCCTGTCATTAACACAGGCAGAGGGGGAACAATGGAAATGCAAGTTGAAGTCACTGGTTAACTTTGCCGAACTACGATTAGTTATGGCCTTGTAGTGCTGAGATAAGATCCAGGCACCCATATGATTTGCGTGGATACCATCTGCTTCCGGGGTTTGGGCAATATCCTTAAAGGCTGAAAAATTATCATTTAAAACATGCGGTAAATTAAACAGGTTGATAGTCCTTCCCATTATCTGTTTGTTCTGATGACATCTCTCAAAAATGAAAGTAGAGTTCATCTTTCATGATGACCGTGAGTGTATCATAAACTGTTACAGTGCATTTCATTGCTATATTATAATCCATGTTTGCAGAATTAGACGATTCATTGAGTGAGGAGCTGAGAGGTGACAAATGTAAGAAAAAATAAATATGCAAGACAATGAAATGCTGTATAATTGTTTTTTAGGGACGCAGGACAATGTAGTCAGATTGATAGAAAGATTACTGAATTGTCAACTTTTGTGCCTGTGAATATGACCCCTTAAACTATTACTTTCTACTTCCTAATCATATTTCCTTTGCAAGCATTTTGGTGGAGTTGAGAGGAAGCTTGAGTCGATATTTTTTTGTGGATGGTGTTGTTTTTCCACACAGTTTTTGGTACTGTAGGAATCCTTTACAATCTAATGTACTGTACATACTATTATTATTACTAAGTCACAGACTTATGTAATACTGCTGGTATACTAGACTGCCCTATTAAACTGCACAGTATACAGTGTGGTACATGCTATGTGGAATGTGCTGTTTAGTAAAAAGGAATGCAGTAAGCAGTGAATGTCACCAAATTACTAGGCTCAGTGAGTCATGCTCAGACTGTGTCATCTAATGTGAATTGCATCGACTCCCTCGTTTGGAACAGTGTGTCAATTAATCTTGTCTTCAGCATTTGTCAAACACAAATGTCTGTAAAGATGATTCTCTTCCTCATTAATGTGCAGCTAATTGGAATAAAACCCAAAATGAGTATGACTGTTATTTAAAGGGGAAGTGAACAAAATTGACTGAAAAAAAAGAAGAAATTCCCACATAATCCCACAAAATATTCTGCCCACACCTCAACTGTATAAATAATAGACCAAATACCATGACTCTGGGTAAGGGGGTAGGCTCGCGAACAACATATTAGCCAATCAGCACTGGACATGTAAATATTTTTAAATGTGTTTCCTAACTTCAGTACAATCAGGCTGAGCATTCCATTGATACAATTATGTTTTCATTAAATAAACACAGTGATTATGTAAAAAATGTAATTGAATGAAAGGCTTCATGAGGTTTTAAAGTATGAAAGTCTTCATTATTTTACATAACATAAATTGTTCTTTTTCACATACTCAAAATGCCTACGATTTAGAACACATGTAGGGGTATTCAGATAACGCCTCTGTCTGGTCTTTGAGCAATATGTACTAAATCACTGTGGTCAGTGGGTTTCCTGAACTACCTAAGATACAATCAGTTTTAAAACATATTATCCACTTCCCTCCTTTCCTGCCTATAGACAAATAGAATTGTGTGCGTGTGTTCATGGAAACGTTTGTGTGTATGCATGCGGCTGTGCCACCAATGGGAGGGTAAGTCCCGCGCCTGGGCTTAGGTTAAAAGTTTAGCCATAAAGGGTTACAGTTTAAGGTTATAGGTACATTTTGTGGTAGGGTAATCGTTATATCATCATTGTGCAACTTAAGACAAGGGTTAGGTTTTGGGTTAGACGATACGGAACATTGATTGTCCCCACAAGGGACACAAATTGTGTGTTTCATTGTCACCAAAAACTGTTGCGAAGGATAAGGTCAGTTGAAACTCTCAAAAATATAATTCCAACATTGTGCTCACCAGTTTGACTCATTTGGCAAAAAGCCATATAGTAAAATAGGATTCCGTTATCCATACCAGTAAATCTTAAAGCTGTACACCAAAGTGGCTTGATTTACAAGATAGAGATGTGCCTTGAATTACAATGGGTCTTTCCCTTCCTGGAAATGCAACCATTTGAAGCCCACAGCAGAAAGCTCTTTGTTACAACTAAGAAGAGGACGAATGGGATGGTGTTTTTGATTGATATATATTACTATGAAGGTGGTTCTATTAAACTATAAAAGTGCCGGCAAAGTCTGTCCTTGAGCATAAAATTATCTCAACTTGCTCTGGATACGTTAAATAAAAAAAGGATCAATAAAAAAATACATTAACTACTCTCCCTTTACAGCTCACAATTTCACCTACATTTGAAAATAATTTCTTTTTGAAAACTTGCAGAAAAGCATGAGGCAAACGATCAACTTAGCTCAGGATGGTTATCTGTACATATCCATTCAGCTGTGTGAGCACAGCCTAACATTTCCACCACAACTATTAGATAGGCAAGAGATTCTCAGTTTTTGACTGCCGTGTAATTTACCTTTAAAATTTAATTTACCTTAAGTGTTTGATGCTGCTGAAAACCTCACTTTAAAAATCCTGGGTTTTAGTGGTATTAGCAATTATGCTTTGCACACTGGAACCACTGTTAATGTCTGCTTTTGAGAACATGAGTACACTGGTCAGTTGACAAATCTGCTACATGGGCCGTTTTGAACATTTTAGTCTGAAATAAGATTTTCCGGGATGTTTTGCATATCACCAGAAATTAAGTTTCTAGTTGACTTTGACATATGACAAAACAATGTATCTCTCTCTGTTGAAGATGCTGCCCCTAACGTTCTCCCCTCCCTCTCGGCAATGGCAGATAAAATTGGATCCACATGTGTCCCCCTGCCTACAAATAGGGAAGGGACAAACATTGCAATATCCTGGTGAACTCCCCTCTCCCTCATAACCACCCCTCGTCCCCCTCTGTCCCTCTGGCAAGAGAAGAGGAGACATGACCCTTTGTGAAGCTAAAATGAATCATAGATCATAAGAGAGTTTTCAATACACAAGACTGTTTTGTGGAAGATAATCAGAAACAACTCGTGGCTGGGCCATATGGAGACATTCCAAGCCGCAAAGGGCTATTTTGATCTATGCTTTAAGGCACATTTGGTAACTTTGGAAGTTGGGATGTGATCAAATTATATGCACTTAATTTAACTGCATTTTCTTGTTCTGGCCAGTTAGTCATGTGATGCTTATCATATACATTGATTCAGTCTGTGCCATCTTTCTACAATACACAGTTCTTAGGGCAATCATTTATTGATATACATACAATGTAATGAAGAAAGAAATGTCTCCAGACCCCTAGGATACTTGTTGCCCCTGCTGATAACATAGTCCTTTGGGAAACAAACATACCCAGTGCATGAAATTAGCTAAACAAAAAATATATCATTCTGTCAAGTAGACACAGGGTACTTTGTAGTCCATTTTCTGGTATGGTCTCCAGGATATAATTTCTGTTTACCAGAAGATGGTTATCATTAGAAACACAGCTTCTATCTACCAGTGATATGTTTTTTTCTTCAACGGCTTCTCGCTGTTTATAAATGTTGATGAAAAAAAAGCATATCACTGGTACGTTTTCATTATCTTAAGATTATCTTTGGTAATGAATACATGTTCTAATAAGTTCAGTACATTCAGTAAATTAAGTTAAATTAATCTTTTGTGTCAATTAAATCAATTTTAATGTCTACATGCTGTGCTCTCCTGGGGGGTTTCATAGTAAATGTTCTAATTGGCTTGGTTTACCTTCGTTAGTTTTCTGATATGAAGCAGAATTCATGGTTTCTTCAATAAGGAGTCAACGTGCCAATGGTTTTGTACCATAGATATGCTACATCACAAAATTGGAATTGAACTAATAATATAATCTGAATTCTCATGTTCTTCTTAGTAAGTAGTGGAGAGGAAGGATTTCCGTACATATGACTGACTCTGGTTCAGTTCAGCCTTAAGGCCTTAGAAATAACCCTTTCCAGGCCGATAGGCATCAACAATTTTTTTTTGGAAAGTCTTCAGGAAGTTCTTTTGATCGTAGATGTGATTCTAGAACCTGTGTGCTGACAACATCACTTTGATGGTAAGGGCCAACTTTACAGAGGGCAAGGAAACTTTATATTGGGCAAGGCTGGAAAAAATTAGGCCTGGTAGTTAACCAAAGTACTCAAACAGCTGACCGTAATTATCCCTTTCATTGTATTCAGTTAACTGTCAGGGGAAGTGACATCATGTCTTCACACCTCATAATTGCATGTTTGATTAGCTTGCACACCAAGCAAACAAATATACCAAAAAAAAGTTCAGTGTGGAAAATCCACAAAATGCAGGTTTGAATCTTAATAAACTCTGCAGGTTTCAGATGGCACCCATTTAATGGCCCATCTGAAAAACATTCATAGCTCTGGGGTGCTGGGATATGATCTTTAGACCAGAGAGAAGAGTGTCCCCTGCTGGCCCTGTAACACCACTTCCATCAGCATCTGGTCTCCCATTAGTAGACCAACCAGGACCCACCCTGCTTAGCTTCAGAGGTAAACCAGAAGTGGGATGTAGGGCTCCCTAGGCCACAGACCTATACATCTTGTGTTGTTGTTTGAACTGCTGGCTGCAATTAATTCTGCAGCAGAATAATATGCAATGCCCTGGTGATGTAATTGTCTGTTTCTTGTTTGCATTCGGAAAAAGATTATCATTTACAACTAATAATCGATTGCATCATTGTGCATTAATGAATGCAATTAATCTAATATTCAATGTTTGACACTGCTTTGTTGAATCAAAACACAGGCTTCACAGGCCTAGTCCACACGAACACGGGTATTTTTATAACCGTGACTTTTTTTACGCGGTTCGGCCTTCCGTCCACACGAAAACGCAGTTTCAGGGCACTGTAACCAAACATTTTTGAAAACTCCGGCCAGGGTGAGCATTTTCAGAAACGCCGGTTACAGTGTTGTCATGTGGACAGTATAACCGGGTTTTTTGCCTTGCGACGTCAGAGTGTGCGCCGTTATCCGCTGTGTTTGACGTCATATTGTGCGCCGCTAACTGCTTTGTTGATGTTTGTTGACGATTCTTTGCAATGGCGGATGTAGCCCAAATCGTGCTTATAACAACTGTGCTGCTAACAGGGCTTCTAACATGTATACAGATACATGCTCAATTATGTGTTTTGTTAACTTTATATTCACGTGTGACATTAAGTAAAATCTCAACTTCGCCATCAGTCCAAACATACGACTCTCCCTTTCCTCTTTTCGTCATGTTGTTAGTCTAGCGGAACCGGTAATAACTTTTTTCTAGGCTTCTGATTGGCCAAGGTGACTCTACGATTTGGGTTATATCGCCGCCTGCTGGTGTGGCATGCTCTTGACAGCGCGTTTTTGTGTTTTCATGTGGACAGAGATTTATTTTAAACCGAGCATGTGTGGACAGGTTTTTTTTTTTAAACGGAGGAGAAAAAACTCCGGTTATAAAAATACCCGTGTCCGTGTGGACTAGGCCACAGTCTGCCATTGCTCAGTGTCCAAACTACATACTACCATGTAGTGAAGTAATTCTTCTGAGAGTTGAGGGGAATTTTTGCTACTAGATAATTTTTCACCTTTTCAGGTGTTATCATCTCGAAGGTGGAAAACCTGGTCCACCTAGGCCTGGAGCAAATTTTTTCTTATCTCAATTGTACAAATTTTAATCAAAACACATTTTCCCTGGATTGTCTGAACTTGGAACAAATCTAAACCAATCATGAAATCTATGTAACTTTTAAAAGCGAAGCAGAGTACAGCATAATTTGATGCAGAGGTTTTAAGCAGAAGAATCTAGTCTCCCTCACCGTCACTCCCTGGTGCATTTCATCCCTCCGTGTTGATCCCTGGGGAGCTGATAAATACCTAGCTTAGTCAATCCCTTAAGGACATGACCTCAACCAGACATGATGACTGAAGTCTTGACCAGGAAAGACCACTTTCATGTCCACTCTATGGTTGTTTTTTCACTTTGTGTCAAAAAAGGTCACCATATGTCTCTGTGTGCATGCCCCAAGTTGACATCCTTTTAAGGTAAAGACTTGGAGAGGCATCACGTCTCCTTATGCTGCCAGTAAGATCATAGACAGCACAGGATATCTTTATTTTTAAGTATTCGATTTTTTTCACAAGTATAAATTAATAGTTGATTCTTAACCCACTGGAAGTCCCACCCATTAAATTACTTTAAAATGATGGAAGCCCTCAATATTACCGTCCATGCTAAAATGCTTTGCATCAAAGTAGAATCCTCTTTAAATCTATAGATCAAATACTTTTTGTCTTTATAGAAGTGAAGACATGGAGAGCATACTTTTTGATGTGAAGGAAAAACATAGTAAAGCATCTGAAACCAATTATCCATGCAGAATCTCTCCAGATCAATTGGAGTCATTGGTCCTTGGATTCTCTTATTCAGCTTACCCCACAGGTGTTCAATGGGAGTCAGGGAACTGGGGGAGCTATTGCAATAGCATGATTATGCTGTCAGTGAGAAATGTTGGAGATGTTGGATCTGGAGGAATGCTTGGAAGATCCAGCAATGACTGTTTTAGCCTACTGTCAGACTCAGACAGATTTTGCTGTTGAATCTGCTGGTACTTAGTGCCAGGTTCCCAGGAACTTTACAAAAAAAGACCCACATCCCCAAGCAAAAACAGCCTCACCATAGTCCTGACCTTAGTCTCCAATCAAATTTGATGTTTAGCAAACTCCAGGTGCTGACGTTCATGTCCTGATTAGAGTAAGACTTCCAAATAGTTTGTTGGAATGGAGGTGGTGTTAAATTGTATTTTGGCAGACTGTGTATCCTCAAGATTAAATCAACTTCATTATTCAATCAACTCCAACCTCTCAAACACTTCTAACTGTGCATGGGAAAAAATATATTGAATTTTCCCCTTTCAGGGTGGTTCATCACAGCTCTAATTGATTTAAACTTCTCAATTCTGGCACTACTATTGGAAATTGGTATATTCTGGCATCAAGTTTTTTTTGTAATTATTAAAACCAACAGCATTTTGTCTCTGTGGAATATAATAATACATTAGACACACGTTGATAAAAAAGATTCAAATCTAATCATTGCAGTTTGTAAATGATTCTATAATATTTCTCAATATCATGCAGGGAAATTCTTTGGAACATATTTCCAAAGTTAAAATTATTTTTCCTCAGAGAACCTCTGGGTCCCATTTCTTTCCTGCCAGTCGGGGAATCCTGTGTTATCATTTGTTCATAGTTCAAGTGGCAACTCCCCCAAGTAAACAACAAAGTAATGTCACCAACCCTCATGTCACCAACCCAAATATATGTTCCAAGCCAGGACAGTTCTTAATATTTAGCAGTGGGTCTGAGCAGTGTTAAAGAGACTGGCGGTTTCTAAATATCTTGAGGTAGAAATAAGAGCAGCACTAAAACACAAGTTGCAAGTTGGTCAAACAGCTTTTTTCATCTAGGCCATATGATTGAATGTTTATCAAAATGTAATTTGATAATGCTGTGAAATCTACTTTGCTGCATTTACGTTATTCTATTCAGAAACATTTTCAACATCACAATTCAGATGAATGGGAAGTCGCACTAATCTGTGAGTGAAGTGTACTGGTCATAAAATGGATGGAATTTTAAAAGATAATATTTAGGGTTTTTCATTATTGAACTAATTTTTACCAATTGATTGTAATTTAAACTTCAAAATGTTTTTAATGCTTGTAAGAAAGTATAGACATGCCAGTACTAACATGAAACAGTGAAGTTGATCTTATCTGAGGTCAGTTAAGAGTTTCTCCCTCCCTTAAAGACTAGGGTATTAAGGCTCTGTCAAAACGGATGCAGAGAACACAACAGGAATCATGGACCGAGGCATTAAAACTTACTTAATTCAACAATATTAAAACATTTATTGAACTTAGTGGAAAAGCTTCTAAATATTTGTTCATGTTTATGACATGTGAACAGAGATGCACAAAAGCGCTGCTTAAATCCAAATATTTTGCAAGGGGCATGTACTTCTTTTAAAGTGTAGCTACACTCCTTTGAAAAATGACTTACTTGGTTTCATATTTAAAGGGACTTACAATAACATGTGATGTTTTTTTTCTTCCCAAAACCATGCAAAACAAAATATGAGGGGAAATTGTTTTTTCTGGCTCTATAAAAGGTAAGACATTGCAGGGATCTGTGCCTACTAACCAAAACCCGTCTTTTGGCGCAAGAGTGTGGAATGTGTCACATGGGAGAACGTGCCCAGCCCAACAGTGGAAGATTAATGGGACGGTCTGTTAAAGGCCCAGGATTACATGGGAGATTACACTTGCTTATGCTTATGGCAGTTCATCGTTGCCAAGATAGTGTTTCTTCCAGGGGTGGGTTTCTTTAAAGGATGTGGCTACTTAGCGGCGGTGCCACTGTAGTTGGCTGTGAAGCCCATTCCGGAAGCCCCATGTCCTGCCGCACCGGAGATGAATCAGGGCTGAATTTGATGATTGCGGTGGAGGCTGGGCCCAGTGTTGGTACACCACTACCGCGGCTACATTGTGATCGCAGGTGTTCAGCTGCTTTGTTACACAGCAGGCTCCAAAGTGAACGTCCTGAGACTTCTTGTGTCTCTTCCGGAAGGTCTTTATGCCTGTTTTTTGTGCACGGTCCTCTGATAGAAAACACACACAACCACAAGTTGAGTGGAATTAGTTGCCCTGCCCATCCAAACATAGTAGACTCTGATGTAGGCATGTCAACAAGACAGGGTCATATTTCGAACCCCTCCCCCGCCCTGTTGTCCCCAGCTGTTCTTCTGGCCTTGCTTAGTTGTCAGTGTTGCGTAACGAAAGTGTAGCAGGAACCAAGCAAACCTCCCTCCTCCTGTGGTTGGTTTTGCCAAGCACCCACATGGACATTCACCATGGCTGCCAAGGTTGATCGATGAACTGGGACCCTCCATTCGCCACCCTTCGCCACCTGTGTTTGAGGATGTGTCTCTTTTACTATTCTCCCCATTCGTTTAGGTGACACCCGACGCCACTGCCATTGAAATATGTTATCTGAAACACTTTAATCAGTGACCTCTTATGTATTCCTTGCGTGTCTGTGTTTGGGGTCTGCGTTAAAATTTTAAACATTCATTTTAAACATAAATCCATGGTAATTTTAATTTTAGAACAACAAATGTTTTTTGTCTGCGTCTTGTATGTTTAACTATGTTTATAATAAGGCGTTGGAACTTGAGTAATACATTTTTCTTCCTCAAACTCCTACGACCGGCTCCTTCTTCACCTACAGTAGTGACACCGCAACTAACCCAGTGTATTCATTATTAGTTTAATAAGTATTTTGTCAAAGCTATCTATTTTTAATAGAAGGATTTGGGAGAATTCTGAGGTAATTTTGTGTTGTTATAGGTTCTGCAGGCTACGTCTTGTTCTCAGCTCTCCGTTCTTCTAATGAATCAACCAACTTCGGTCGTTCCAACTCTTTCCATTCTGAGTCTTCCCTGTACTGTTGCTATATTTTCTTTATTTTATCCGGGATCTGTTTGTTAGATCAGATGAAAACCATTACGAGAAGCCTAAAGACTAAGGAAATGATGCACATTGCTATTCGAATAGCACAGCATGCAGTGTTTTCACAGCTTGTAACGCGTCAACCCGCAAACCCCGCCCTTAGTCCAGGACTTGGCACCAACTGAGAGCCGGGCTACTCGGCCACGACCTACTGGCAGACTGGCACCGGTCCGTGTCAATGGAAACAGAACATAGTCTGGACTTTGGGGTAAAACACCAGTGTTTGGCACCAATGGAAACGAGGCACAAGCGTCCTGGGTCTCCTTCAGTCCCTGATTAGAGGGCTGCAATGAAAACCACCAGGGCTCGTTCTGTGGAGCTGAGAACCACTTGCTTACAGAATTGGATCCAATGGCTGCTCTGTTCTGCATTTTCATGCTTGGCTACCTCTTGTGCCTTACTCGAGTTTATGTTCTCCTCCACTGTACTCTAGTCTTTTCTACTCTCTTGTGATCTGCTCTACTTTATTTTGATGTTCTATTCTATGCTTTACTTTTCTCTGTTCGGTCTATAATCTATTCTGCAGGCTTGGCAGGTTTTTTTCCCCTCACTACTTTCCCCTCTCAGGAATTTTGGACACCTTCCAAGGGACCTAAATCAGTCCGGTAGCAGGCCCCTTCACCCCTTTCTCACCCTTCTCACCCCTCTTGCCCCTCCTCTTTTCCCGGGCAGGAAGGAGTGAGTGGTGGGGGGCTGTATAACAGGTAACACATCGATAGGTCCTTTCTAGATGGTGGGAGGGACGGGGGAGGGCATATGGAGCGATGCAGGCCATCGGGAGGGAAGGCGTTGATTGGTCAGGCCTCCGTGCTTTGACCGGCTGACCTGCTTATATGGTTAGGATTGGCCCCTTTCTCTCATATACCCTCAACCTCAGCTAACCCATATGGCTTGGGGCTCCCAGAGGGGTCCTGCACCTTCTGAATGCTTCGTCACTCTGCCATCGGCTGCCCTTTCTCCCTCCCTCCTTTCTTTCTGTTTTTCTACTAATACTTTTTACTTTCTCACACATTCTATTTCATTTTCTCATCCTTTATTCTCTCATTAGCTTCTGCATGTCCCTGCTGTTTCTCTCTTCAGCTGTTCTCTTCTCAGCTTCGTTTTGGTGTGTGTTTTATTAAAGAAGTGCGTCAGATATGGAGGACACTAGTTTGCATACAAGAACATGAACAGACAAGTACAAGAGAAGGAACTGAAAATCACTACAGAAAAAATGAATTGAAAAGGAAAGGGCTGTTTTATGTGGAAGCCCATTCCCACCACCTAAAAATAAAATACAGTATTCCCAAATCAAGATACAAAGTCATAATTCAGATACTATCTATGTTGCTTCATTTTCAGCCTAGATTGACTATTTGTTTTTACCCATTTTACCAAGGACCCTTCACATCCAGCCATACGTTGTTATTTTTCCACCTGCACTGAGTCTAGCTCAATTGGGCACGCAGTCACTCACCCATCCATCCACCCATACAGACAGCTACATATACATATTGTAAATGCGCGCGCACACACACACACACACACACACACACACACACACACACACACACAGCATACATATTTATAAAAATACTCTACAATTATTACTGATACTGTGTTTGTTATTATAATTCAGTTTTTTTTTATATAAAAAATATAATTAGCGTAGCCAGTTCAGCCAGGAAACCTGAGGGGTAATTGGTCAGCAAAATATCAGCTGATGCAGGATCGCTCTTATCACATGTCAGATTGCAGCCTATCTATATAACCATCAGGTTACTCACTCAGTCGGTTGTTGAGCTAGTACTAGCATGCAGGTGCACGCCCACCCACCACCTCTGCCTTCACCTGTTTGATTTTTTGTTCCTTGTTGGGGGGATTGGTACTGCATAGTTTGCTCATTGCAATGGGAATTGCATATATTATAACAGAGATATTTTATTGTGGTAGTATCGTATACACGATCATGTGATGGCAATGATTTACGCTAAAGGAGCAGAACCTAATACCAAGACTTGCATGTACAGGGCTGTACACAAGTTCTCTAATAAATGGTTAAACTCATATGTGGTGTTTTCTATTTTTAGTATTTTCAAGGATTTCCTTACATGGTTTGCCCTGCGTAACTAGATGCATATAACCTGTGCATATTTAAAGAGCGATCAGCACTGCACAGCAAATGTGTGCCTAGCTGGCTTTTGACCCAACAAATATGTCTGGTTTAATAATTAATAATGAAAAAATACATTTTGAGAAGAAACAGTTGTACAGCTGATTTTGTAATTTGTCATCCAATAATCTGTGATTCATCCTTCTGGAAGGTGGACTGTAGTGTGCAGAGGTCTGTCTGGTACTTTGACTCTACTGCCTGCTGCTGATGTGCTATGGTGTCTTTTCAGTCACTGAGCATAGCTTGCACCTGCTCAAGCATCCAACATGTGGGCGCTAAACCTCCAATGGTATATGATCCAGCCAACCTAGAGCTGGATACAGTTATGGTGCCTGATGAGGAGCTCCTGGCCTGTCTGACTGACACTACTTCCTCTACTACTGCCTTCCCAATCAACCTAAACACCCATGGAAGACCTGCCACTGCCAGAACCCTACATTCTTTTAGGCATCTTTGAGATTGACTTTGTAATGAATATCGCTATGAAAATGAGTTAAAATTATTATTATTATTTTGTATTATTATTACAATTATATGACAGTCAAAGGTCTAGCCAAGGGTAAACTCTCTAGAGAGAATGTTGTAGTGAGAATACAGACGCCCACTTACTCACTCTACTGGTTCACTAGGTGTTACTGCCCCTTCCTTTCCTTCTGTCTTTCCAGCTGTAAAACAATTGACTTCCGGGCCTCAGGTGAGGTGACTGCATAGCAACCTGAAGCACTCCTGTATTTCCTGATGTGAAGGCAGTTGGGCAGGTTGTTGCATGTAGAGGGGTTTTTTTCCCTGACATCTCTTGCTCAATTTATAGCTTCAATAAAAACAAATATGACAAATATTTTGGAGATAGACTACATCAGGTTTGGCCGTTCCTTTTCCTGGAGATCTACCGTGCTGTGGATTCCTGTAGAGGGCGTCACGCACTCCTCCAGCATCTTTTCATTTGGTCTGCATCTCACAAATGTTCTTCTTTGTGATCCGGACACCTCAAACTTAGATTTGTCTGTCCATAACACTTTTTCCCTATCTTCTTTTGTCCAGTGTGTGTGTTATTTTGCCCTTCCTAATCTCTTCTTTTTATTGGCCATTCTGAGAATGTTTCATAGCAAAACTGCCTAGAAGTCCAGAGACTGGTGTTTTGAGGGTACTATTTAATGAAGCTCCCAGTTGATGACCTGTGAGTCGTCTGTTTCCCAGACAAGGAACTCTAATGTATTTGTTCTCTTGCTCAGTTGTGCACTGGGGCCTCCCACCCCTCTTTTTATTCTGGTTAGAGCCAGTTTGCACTGTTCTGTGCTGAGAGTAGTATACAGCATTGTACGAGATCATCAGTTTCTTGTCAATTTCTTACATAGAATAGCCTTAATGTCTGTGAACATGAATAGACTGACAACTTTCAGAACAGAGTTCTTTGCTTCTGAACATTTTGAGCCTGTAATCGCTGATGCTCCAGATACTCAACTAGTCTAAAGAAGTCCAGTTTTATATATAATTTTTTTTATCAGCACAAGTTTTCTGCTGTGCAAACATTATGGCATAAGGATTTTCTAATGATCAGTTAGCCTTTTAAAATGATATACTTTGCGGATAATGGGCCTCTGTACGCCTGTGTATCTATTGAAAATGCCATTTCCAGCTACAATAGTCACTTACAACTCTTGCTACACTGTATTTCTGATTAATTTGATGTTATTTCAATGGAAATTTTGTAAAATTTTCTTTCAAAAGCAAGGAAGTTACTAAGCGACCCCAATCTTTTCAACAGTAGTTTACATGCAATCAGTTATTTTCTTATTAGTTTTAATTCATATAAACGGATTGAATCCATTTAGATTTTATGTTGTAACACAATAACATGCGGGAAAGGGGTGAATACTTATGAGTGCCATCGTGTGGCATGTGTTGCTAGCTGGTTCATACTGTACTGTAAGCTATAGCTACAGGTTCCATTGAAGTGGATATAATAACAATAGTATGGAAGAAGAAAAAGCTCCAGGTATGAGAAGATAAAATGCAGAGCATTTCATGGGTGGTGGGTGACTTTATTTGGAGAGCAGTTCAATCTAGCGAGTACTCCTTGTTTCTCTTCATGACTTTGATAATAAGTCCATTAAAATTCTGAAAATGACAGACAATGTGTTGATAAAGTTCTATGAACTCCTAGGAGTGTTAAGTAATCAAATTGTGTAGAACTTTGTTACGGTTATACAGTTTGGTCAAATGCTTCCTACCCTTTATGATCTTCTGCTCTGGCTGGCACCCAGAACCACTACACTGCATTACACCCTTCTGTGCCTGCCAAGGAGGTGTGCTGGCTTGACTTGGTACAGATGAGGCCCAGCAACGGGTCACAGATGGACACTGGACAGACTCCAGACACACTTCCGGAGGGAGGGAGTGAGAAAGAGAGAGAAGCTCTAACTCCTAATACACCACCTGTTTGCCAAAAAGTGAGATCAAAAGAAGGCCAAGGTCACAAAATTCCCTCACACACACACTATCTTACACACATACACTCACACAAACACACACACTCTCTCACACACTCACACACACGCTCTCTCACACACTCACACACACGCTCTCCCACGCACACAGACACACGTCATGTCAGTTCAGTTTACCTTTTTGAGAAATATACAAGTGGAAGGGCACAACCACTGCCTCCTCTTGGCCAGTGGATGAACCTGACCACGGGGATTTTCACTGGTCAATATGCTCATTAGCCCACAGACCAATTATTTTTCCATCAAATAGTCCCTAAGGGTCCGTTTGACAGATCAATGAGTTAACCCTTTCATTGCAGTGAGTGTGGTATTTTGTTTCTCGTAGAGTAGACATTTTACGACACGTGTCACGGCAATAGGCCCAATTCCTCACTTGCATTCTCTTGAAATGAATTAACTGACCTGCCCTGGTCTGGAGATTTGCTCACTGCCCCCATATTGCTACCACGTTTTCTGGTTATTTGTATTTCCAACCATTACTGTTATTGTGCTTTTTAGTCTTGTCTGTTTTTTGTTTTTTGCTACTTTCCAGTTTGTTTCCTTTCCATGGGTTTTGTCATTTTGTCAATTGGATAATTTTCCCAAATGTTATCTGGTATTTATTATATATTCAGATATCAGATATCTGTATAGTTTAAAGAAACGCTTTCTACCATGTCATTGGTTACTGCACTGTATCCTTTGGTTTATGTGTTACATTAAAGAAGCGATTGACCTAAGCACATTGCAAAACATGGTCCAGAGAGAGGCTATAAACTGTACTGGTCTTGTTGGCAGACTAACTCAGTTACACACCACAGATTGTTTTTGTTAATAGACCACACCTTGAAATCATTACATTTCACTTCCATTCACTCACACACCTGCACTCAAGCACGCAGGCATAAAGAAAGAGGCCCAGACGGTTGTCGCACACACCTTTCCAGATACCCTGTGCGTTTGTGTGTGTGTTTATCTTTCTCTCACCGAGGGAGTATCAGATATTCCTGAAGACTATCCAATCCTTAGAAGATATGTTACCAGATTCCTTCGGGGCGTAGGCCATTTAAAAAAATACAAATAAAAAAAATATATATATGTGTGTGTGTGTGTGTGTGTTTATATATACTTATAACATTTTATTTTTAAATTTCTGTCTTGCGTATTAATTAATTGGGTGATTAATATTATGCTACAGAAAAATAAGAGGTTTTTTTCACTCATTAATGGGATGGTTATTCCAGTTTAGATGATTGAGTTAGTTTCGGTATTCACTCTTTGCTACTCTGGCAGACATTCTGAATGCAGGCTGTGGCCGATTAACAAATGTAACTTGTTAAACAACACTTGAAGCCAGCATAATGTGATTTAGAGGCCTTAAGTGTTTTGTAAAACATGAGTTTTCTAACCAGGCTCTTAATGAAAAGGCTTTTGTTATGTAATTAATTATCTTAAGTAATTACATTTTGAAGGATTATGAGGCCAATGAAACCTTGAAGAGGGTACTATGTAGAACCATATACATGGGTTTCTTTGAAAAACCTTTGGGTGTTAAGTATGGTACCACCAAAAATAGTAAACCATGTATGGTTTAGCACCGCATTTGTACAAGAGTCAGGTTTTATTGAGTTTACATGACAGTTCAAAAGATGCTTCACCAATAGGGCCAGGCTGTTATGTCTGTACAGTACAGAAGACTATGTACGTCCAAACCCATGATGTTCGCCCCTGAAATCCTTAATGACCTATTCACTGAGAATGATGAAATTCCTCGACGTGACGTACACTTGATGGAAAACATATGGCAAGACTTGTCTTCATTCATTCCTTCTTGTCTTTCCATCCTTGGCAAAAAGTAAGACTTCATAAAAAAAGTAAGCAATCAGTGACTCGCTCATTGACGTGGTGTTTATTATGCTACTGCACTCTTTCCATCTCTGCTTTGCTAGCATTAATTCAATCCCTGGTTTGTGCCGCTGGAAGTCAGTGAGTCACCCCTCCTCTTTGTTTTGTTCAATAGCAAAAGAAAATCTCAAGACTGTAGCCAAAGTGTAACACAAGGGGGAAAAAAAGTCCTTGCCTTGTCCACCATGACTGTTCGGAACAGTTTTGTCTAGGCTGGACCGGGCTTGGCTAAACGAGTAGTGGGTGTTTCCAGTGTGTCTCACAAAGGAGCTGGACAGGAAGTGGTTTTGCACTAACTAGCTAGCTGGAACTCGAGACTTGTTATATACAAAATAATGATAGAATTTGAAGTAATCTTCAATGGCAAATTTTCCCCCAGAGCGCTTATATTTTCTTATTGCCTACAGCAACATTAAAGGAACTGCAGGAATTTCTGGCAAGTACTGGCTGTGTGCTACATGTGACAACAATCTCCTGTATTCTTCATATAAATGGGCTATGGGGTAGGGTGGCAAGACGGAAGCCATTTCTTACAAAGTAAAACATCCAAGCCTGGTGTGCACACTTATGCAGCCAGGTTATTGTGAGTTAAAATGTTTCCCCCTCAAATATATATATTTTTTCAATTGAATTGTTCTTGTTATAGGTCACATTAAAGGTGGAAAAAGTTCTGACATGATTCATCTTTGTCTCATTCTTTGACATCACAAGAACCTGGCATTTTAACCGGGGTATGTAGACTTTTTATATCCACGGGATTAGCCACATTCAGAACTGTATTGAAGTCAGTAGTGAATCAACTAAATCTCAAAAAGAAAATCTGGTAGATATGGATTAATGGGACAGTGGATTAACTAAGAATGCATATGTGTAAAACATGCCCTCTATGGAAGGTGTTGTCTGTAAAATGTGACCAACAATTTGGTCAGAAACAACTGAAAAGTGTAAAAATTAAGCAACAAATTGGTTAACTAACCTTTAACACCACCCACAAGCATTTATGCTATTATAGATGTTATTGATGACATTCATAATCAGTTGTTTATATTTTTCATTTATAAGTCCTGGACGACCAATCAGGGTAAGGAGAGGTAGTGGTTACACCTATTTATACAATTTTGTATACAGACTGAACTACATTTTATTTTAGATGCACTTTTGTTTTGTCTGTACTGTTTCTTCCTGACCAAACAGAAAATGCAAATCCCATGTACATGTTTCTGGGTTGTAGTTCTTTTTTCGTAATAATACATCCAATACATTAATTGAGGTTGGTGTCATACCACAACAACAAGCCAGACGCAAACTCTATGAATTCAAATCTAGACCTGGTCAGTTTGATTAGGCTTAGTATACGACGTCAAGTCAGTGAAAACGTTTCTCTTGGTTCAATTGAATCGTTGTGTTCTGCGTGTGTCATGCAGGCTGGTCGACCAGAGGGGTGCCACACGTCTCAGAGACCCAGGGACATACCGAGCTAGCGGGTGGCCGTCAAATACCAACACTGGGCGAGTGAAAACAGTTTGCCTGGAGGGAGCCTGAAAACTGTTTCCCCGGGGAGGCCGCATCGCATCATCAAACCTGGGAAAGTAGCAAGTCTGGAAGGCAGTCGAAGCCCAGGGGTCCAGCACTTAAACAGCTCAGCAGCAGGCCCAAACGGTTTGGAGAGCCTGAAGTAAGGGTGCCGCTCCAGGGGCCGGGAGGAACCCAAAGGAGGCGGATAATACCACCATTGGGCAAGTGCTGTGAGGGAAAGCAACAAGGACCCGCGGAGAGGGTAGAAAAAATCTAAAGGTGTGTTCAGTTGTTCGCAATTTTGGTCCCCTTCTCTGGTTCTCTCTGTTCTGGTTTTCTGTGTTGGTGCCCCTTCTACTCAGGTTCTTTGTCTTGATTCCCCCTCTGTCTTCTCTGGTTCTCTCTCCTGGTTCACTCTCCTTTGGCTCTGTCTGGGTCTTGTTCCCACTGTTAGCTGAAACAGCAAGCGAAGGTATCCCAGTCCCCTGCCTCTTATTGTCAGCACAAGTCCTGGATGACAGTAGTGTAACACATGACTGAGTGGTGTTTGTGTTGTGTAGATGGCAAGTTGTGCATGGGCTTCTGGGGGAGAGTCCAAGTGCAAAGTGCTTTCTAAAAGAAAACAGTCCACAAGTGGTCTCAGGTACTGCTGATGATTGACATATCATTGTATTCATTATGATCAAAGAGGAAGAACTAATCCTTGGTCAGCACTAAGGCTGAATGATTATTCATAATCATAGTAAAATCCTGATTTTAACATATGCAATTTTTAAACCACAGAAAGCAACAATTTGCGCTTTTCCTTTATTTTTACACACACTCAAAATAACATATTTTACTAATGTGCAATCCTTTTTAAACGCATAGTCGTTCTTTTATAAAAAAAAAAAATGGAACTAGATTTTTGCATCGGATGTCTGCTTGTGATAATTCTCAAAGAGGTTGGAGCTTAGCAAGCTATCGGGACAATCGTGGCAGTCAAAACATATCAACAAGTGATCTTACACCACTTCTTCCCTTATGTTCTGCTATTGTAAGACAACAAATGTTTCAAGTACAAATGTCCAGATGTAAGTTTCGATTCGGTCAATCAAACTATACAAAACATTGTCATGAGCACGCATCACACTCGTCACCATCTTTCATCTCCCCACAAGTCCACAACACCGTGGCACTTGACGTGCTCTTTCGAGCTATTGACCCTCATGAGACTGTATCCAGAGGCTGCATGAGACTATATCCGGAGGCTGCATGAGACTGTATCCGGAGGCTGCATGAGACTGTATCCGGAGGCTGCATGAGACTGTATCCGGAGGCTGCATGAGACTATATCCGGAGGCTGCATGAGACTATATCCGGAGGCTGCATGAGACTGTATCCGGAGGCTGCATGAGACTATATCCGGAGGCTGCATGAGACTGTATCCGGAGGCTGCACGAGACTGTATCCGGAGGCTGCACGAGACTGTATCCGGAGGCTGCACAAGACTGTATCCGGAGGCTGCACGAGACTGTATCCGGAGGCTGCACGAGACTGTATCCGGAGGCTGCACGAGACTGTATCCGGAGGCTGCACGAGACTGTATCCGGAGGCTGCACGAGACTGTATCCGGAGGCTGCACGAGACTGTATCCGGAGGCTGCACGAGACTGTATCCGGAGGCTTTATGAGACTGTATCCGGAGGCTTTATGAGACTGTATCCGGAGGCTTTATGAGACTGTATCCGGAGGCTTTATGAGACTGTATCCGGAGGCTTCATGAGACTGTATCCGGAGGCTTCATGAGACTGTATCCGGAGGCTTCATGAGACTGTATCCGGAGGCTGCATGAGGCTGTATCCGGAGGCTGCATGAGACTATATACGGAGGCTGCATATATTGTGGCTGCCGATTTTAATGGCACCAATATAACGACTACCAAAATTTAATCGACACATCATCTGGCCAATGCATTGAGGAATCATTGTAGGTCATGCTTATATCCATGCTCGATTTCCGCATGGATATAAGGCTCTCCTCTGTCCTGCTTTTGGCAAATCAGACCACGCCTCGATCTTGCTGCTCCCCGCTTACATACAGAAACTAAAACAGGAATTGTCTGTGACAAGGTCCATCCAGTGATGGATGAATCATTTAGGCGCTGCCTTCTCTGCTTCAGTGTTATACACTGGGAAATGTTTTGCGAGGCTGCAGGTGGTAACATTGAAGAATGTGCAGATGAGGTGACTGGTTACTAGGGGTGCAGGATATATTATCTCAATACCGTTATCGCAATATCTTTTTGTGCAATATCACAACAAAAATGTAGCGGAAAGTGTGCAATATTCCGTTTATTTTGTGGAGAGATGCATCAGTTGGCTGTGTGACTGAGTTTGTGTTCTATTTAGAAACCGCTAAATAATGACCATGTTTTATTGGCCAGTTGCCCTGTCACATGCAAGTGTGAGTGCACAGGTCGTCTACACGACCATATGCTGTGGAGCAAACCACATGACGTGTGTGCATACTTGGACAGCGTGTGAGTGAAGAGAGAGCAAAACGAGTCAGACAAAAGAAAGGACAGAAAAGTAAGAAGATGAGTGTCGCTAAGGGAGACAATGAAACAACTGAGATTGACGAGGAAATGCATGCCAGGCGCATTCCGTCTCTAATGTGGCCCCTAAAGCTGATCGCAGCCACTCTGCTCAATGCTTGTGATTCCACTAGACGAGTCGTGACGCATTTCAGAAGCGTCCCAGAAGCATCTCTCTGCTCTCCTTTGCTAAATATAGGCACCTTCTCTATTTTTGATGGACGCCGCGTCCATCAAAAACACACAGCCAGGGCAACTAAGGAGTGGCTCCGTAAGAAGCATCTCAAGGTTTTGGAGTGGCCTAGCCTGTCTCCAGACCTGAACCCAATAGAAAATCTTTGGAGGGAGCTGAAAGTCCGTATTGCCCAGGAACAACCCTTAAACCTGAAGGATCTGGAGAAGGTCTGTATGGAGGAGTGGGCCAAAATCCCTGCTGAAGTGTGTGCAAACCTGGTCAAGAACTACAGGAAACGTATGATCTCTGTAATTGCAAACAAAGGTTTCTGTACCAAATATTAAGTTCTGCTTTTCTGATGTATCAAATACTTATGTCATGCAATAAAATGCTAATTAATTACTTAAAAATCATACAATGTGATTATCTGGATTTTGTTTTAGATTCTGTCACTCACAGTTAAAAAAAATTACAATAAAAATTACAGACTTCTACATGCTTTGTAAGTGGGAAAACCTGCAAAATCGGCACTGTATCAAATACTTGTTCTCCCCACTGTAGATGTGCAATGAAGGCAAGTGCAAGTGAAAATGGCAGTTTTAACATGTTAAAGAGATGAATATTGATTTCAGAATTTCAGAATATCCCTGTATAATCTTAGGAAGGGACAATGTGGAATCGCTCTATGTGGGCTCTAACATCAGGAACATGTGGAATGGACTAAGAACTATTATAGACTACAAGAGGACAATCAGCAGTATGAGGAAAGTGTCTGTTTTTCTGCCAAGGGATCTGAAGACTTTCTTTGAAGATTTTAGAGCAATTCTAAAGCCAACAGATGTTGCAGGAGGACTGCCCATTGAAATTATGTAGGGATGTACAGATGTTGCAGGGGGACTGCCCATTGAAATGATGTAGGGATGTACAGATGTTGCAGGTGGACAGCCCATTGAAATGATGTAGGAATGTACAGATGTTGCAGGAGGACAGCCCATTGAAATGATGTAGGGATGTACAGATGTTGCAGGAGGACAGCCCATTGAAATGATGTAGGGATGTACAGATGTTGCAGGGGGACAGCCCATTGAAATGATGTAGGGATGTACAGATGTTGCAGGAGGACAGCCCATTGAAATGATGTAGGGATGTACAGATGTTGCAGGAGGACAGCCCATTGAAATGATGTAGGGATGTACAGATGTTGCAGGAGGACTGTCCGTTGAAATTATGTAGGGCAACTAGTGCAAATCCCTAAAATGGATAAAACCTTGCAAGGCTCCTGGTCCAGACAATACATGTTCTCCAGGTATATGCTGACCAAACGGCGGAAAAATTACAAAGTTGTCTGGCTAAACGACTATCGCCCTCAGGCACTAACATCCTTGGGATGTTACTCAAAGCACACTTCACCCGCTTACACGCTATCAACTAAGGCTCCACTATAGTTTGCTTACAGACCAAACAGGTCCCCAGTTTTACACACCAAACAAGTCGCCATTACCCTTTCCCTCCACTCTGCCATCGCTCAACTGAAGGAATACATATCTGAGGATACTGTTCATTGATTACAGTTCAGCATTCAACAATCTTGTGCCCCACAAGCTTGTGGTGAAGCTCAGGGATCTGGGCCTCAACCCCGCCCTGTGAAGGTGGATCCTTGTCTAGGTGGTTCGGATGGGCTGCTCCACCTCCTCCACTGGTGCTGTGTGCCAATTCCCTTCCTGTACTAACTGTCCGTGCACTGTGTGAGCACGCAGTCCTCCAACATCATTACATTTGCTGACGACGCCACCGTCATTGGTGTCTGCATGGAATCCAGGATTGCCAACTTCTACAGGTGCACCATGGAGAGGATCCTGACTGGCTGCATTACGGCCTGGTATGTGCAGCTGCACCGCCCTTGACAGACTGAGGGCGGTCAGGACAACATAGCGGCCACCAGGACTGGCCTGCCAGCTCTGTTGGTAACATTGTGCATAGTCATTCACTTGCATCAGTTGCGCAACTGACATGTCATCATTCATTATTTCATAATGTTCCGTTGCACTAGAGAAAAAAAGATTTCCAGCTGAACACTGAAACCTGCGTTACGCTACTTGCGGCTGTTACAAGACTGACGCTATTACCGCTTATCTTATTTATTACTTGTTTACATTTCTTGTTATGCATTATTTTGTATACATTTCTTATGCTGTTGTATTACTTATGCCTGCACTGTCAAATACAATTTTGGAAACATAGCATTTAATTGCCAAAAACACGTTTTTTATGTGTAATGGCAAATAAACCTGAACCATGCATACAAAATCCCAAAACACAGATCCACCACCAGCAGAAAAGCGAAGAAGTCATTGGGCAGCTTCTTTAAGAGCACTGCTTCCATACAAGTATCCGATTCCTCTTTGCAAGTTGAGGAATTCATACTGTAGCTGAGCTACTACAGCTACTTACCATCCCCCTCCATTGACAGCGAGGTAGGTCCCTTGGCTTGGAAACTGCACCAGACAAACTTCCCGAGACTCAGCCAGGTTGAGTGAAGGTATCACCACACCTGCAACAAGCCCAGGGTGTGCAGGTATTTAGTACAGGAGGAAATGTTCATGGTACACTCGCTGGTTTTCTTGGCTAAACTCTACACTATATATAAATATATTGTTATGTACTGTATATTTTATATAACACTGCCTGTGAATATTTTATTTATTGATTTTAAATAATGTTTGTAAGAGAATTCCTTGGAAAATGTAATATTATTTTATTGTTTATTTGATATTATGTTAGTTCATCCAGAGAGAGTTGATGGTTCAGTACGTCCTATAAAAGGTTGAATGTGGTTTAAACCACAACAAAAGCACATGTAAATTGTTGTTTGTCATATCGCAAGTCAAATCGCTATCAAATAAATTGTTTTTTTTTTGTCCATAAGCTTCAGCTCTAGTCAGGTCTCCTACTCTTGGTTAAAGCAGAAGTGATTATTTGTCCAAGCCCTGCATGAAGCCCAAAATAATGAAGTGACTGTGCTGTTATGAAAAAAACCTCTCTCACTCAAGAGAAACTGCACCCTGGCGTTCTCTAACCTGTGTCTTTTCTTTTTAACACGACTATAATAGTGCACTCTTGATCATTTGACAGTAAGCTATGGCGGTGTCCCGTGGCTTAAACCTCTGTGGTCCTTTAAGTTCAGGTGCACGTCTTGGTTAAAAGTCGCAACCTGGAGTCTAACACAAAGCTCTCTCTCACTGTGCTTCTGCTTGAATTAGTATGGATTCCAATTGATTTTAATTTAATCTTTTATGATGCCAGAGGGTTTAATTCAAAATGGGGTTTTCATTGGTTTCAATTGGATTCTGAGTAGGGTTTGGGAAATATGGGAAAAATAAAAATTCTCGTATCATATGATATCCATATGTTTCAGGATATGCACTCTGTATTGAAATTTCTGGTAATTAAGTGCTGAAAATAAATTAGTTGAGTGAAATGCAGATGGATAATGCACTGCACTGTTTTCAAGTCCACAGTTATCTACCTTGAAAACATTACCATGTGCTATTGAATTGCATCACACACAAGTTAATGCAAAAAAAGTGAACAGAGACCATTTTCCCCCCAGAATCTGACACTTTGACACATTAACAGAAAACCCAGTTTGTTCCTATGTGATTAATACTGAACACAAAAATAGATTAACTGCTGCCATGTCCCCTCTTTCTCTCAGGGGAAAGTGCTGACTACTCCTGCACGTCCCATCTTACTTGTCTTATCTACTCCTCTCTAAAGATAAACAAAAAATAAAACATTTTCAAATGTTCAGAAAATAGTTAAACATTTGATTTAATGAATGAGATAACATCACACTTTCTCAATCCACAGCATTGCGACTCCATGTGTATTTATTTTTATTAAAACAACATAGAGGATTAATGAGATTTGTCTGTAGCAGAAAATTGCAGTTAACCTAGATTTTCACCAACATACAGTTAGGTCCGGAAATAATTGGACACTGACACAAGTTTTGTTATTTTGGCTGTTTACCAAAATATATTCAAGTTACAGTTAAATAATGAATATGTGCTTGAAGTGTAGTCTCTCAACTTTAATATGACGGTATTCACATCCAAATTGGAGGAAATGTTTAGGACTTACAGTTCTTTAATATATAGCCCCCTCTTTTTCAAGGGACCAAAAGTTATTGGATAATTGACTCAAAAGCTTCTTCATGGACAGATGTGGGAAATTCATTATTTCTTCAACAATTAAACAGGAAATAGGTTGAGTTGATTCCAGGTGTGGCCTTCCCATTTGGAAGCTGTTGCTGTGAACATACAACATGCGGTCAAAGGAACTCTCAATACAAGTGAAACAGGCCATCCTTGGGCTGCAAAAAAAATCCATCAGTGAGATAGCAGGAACATTAGGAGGGACCAAATCAATAGTTTGGTACATTCTGAGAAAAAAGAAAGCACTGGTGAGTTCTGCAACACTAAAAGACCTTGACGTCCACAGAAGACAACAATGGTGGGTGATCGTAGGATCCTTTCCATGGTAAAGAAAAACCCCTTCACAACATCCAATCAAGTGAAGAACACTCTCCAGGTGGTAGGCATATCATTATCCAAGTCTACCATAAAGAGAAGACTTCACAAGAGCAAACACAGAGGGTTCACCACAAGGTGCAAACCATTCATAAGCCTCAAGAATAGAAAGGCCAGATTAGACAGAGAAAACATCTAAAGAAGCCAGGCCCCCTTCTGGAACAGCATTCTTTGGACAGATGAAACTAAGATCAACCTGTACCAGAATGATGGGAAGAAAAATGTATGGCGAAGGCTTGGAATGGCTCATGATCCGAAGCATATCACATGGTCTGTTAAACACAGTGGAGACAGGGTGATGGCATGGGCATACATGGCTTCCAATGGCACTGGGTCACTATTGTTTATTGATGATGTGACAGAAGACAGAAGCAGCCGGATGAATTCTGAAGTGTATTGGGATATATTGTCAGCTCAGATACAGTTGATTCAGATTGAAGTTGACGGTGCTTTACTGTACAGATGGACAAGGACCCAAAACATACTGCAATAGCAACCCAGGTGTTTTTCAAGGCAAAGAAGTGGAATATTCTGCAATGGCCGAGTCAGTCACCTGATCTCAACCTGATTGAGCATGCATTTGACTTGCTAAAGACAAAACTTAAGGCAGAAACACCCACGAACAAACAACAACTGAAGACAGCTGCAGTAAAGGCCTGGCAAAGTATCACAAAGGAGGAAACCCAGTGTTTGGTGATGTTATGCATTCCAGACTTCAAGTAGTCATTGCCTGCAAAGGATCCTCGACAAAGTATTAAAAATGAACATTTTGTTCATGATTGTGTATTCGTCCAGTTACATTTGAGACCCTGAAATAAGGGGACTGTGTATGAAAATGGTTTCAATTCCTAAACGTTTGATACAATATTTATGTTCAACTCCTTGAATTTAAGCTGAAAGTCTGCAATAACATTTTTGTCATTTTTTGGTTGTTACATTTCAAATCCATTGTGGTGGCGTGCAGAGACAAAATTATCAGCATAATTTTTTTTTTTTACTTAACAATGGCTAAACCCCTCCGATCTCCAAAACACTGCCGTCTGATCCTGTTTTTGTCAGCATATCTTAAGTGGGGCAATAGCAATTGCATTTGCCAAGATGTGCTTCTTTATACATTTTCTTTGTCCTTGGCTTCTATTTCCCCAAATTCACTGTCACTTTTGCTATCAGCTTGCATCTTATACTTGTTGTTTCACTACATGAGGATGAAGTGTAGGATAAAACTACACAAAAACATGGCTATTGAAATCTAATCTTAAAAGTTGTCATGATGAAAAATTATGTTATTTTATCACTCAGGCCTAATTCTGTATTTCCCTGGCAAGATAAACATTTGAGGTCATTCCTGGAATGCCAGGAGGTTTTATCACGGTCCCATGGTCAGCTTTACGATGTCCCCTGTTTGCTGCTGCAACACCATAGTCCCATTCTGATGTTTGTGTGTAAACTACGAGTTCCATTCATAGTGGGATTCTCATCATTGGAGGTTGGAGGGCGCTGTGAGTGTCATCGTGCCCACAGAGGTGTGTGTGTGTGTCAGTACCTGCAAGCTAGCTAATGGTTTGAACTTTTATCTGAAGAATCAGTGAATCTTACCTATAGCCCAGTGGAGGACAATGTAGTGAAAATCTGTACCTGACTAAAAATACTATAACTTAGATTGGAATTTACAGTAGTTAAAGTAGGCCTCTTATGGAAATACTCAAGGTGAAAAAAAGTACAGGGTCAGAATAAGGTTTAATTACTAGTTATAAAAGTACTTTTTTACACTGTAAGCTGAACATTGCAATTGATTTAACATTAATTTTATTTAGTTTTTGACACCTTGTATTCATAATTAATACCCTGCAAAATGTTCACATACTAAAAGTGGAAAAATAAAACGGCATGGGAAGTAGCAGAAATTTTCCTGCAGTCAATCATACAAACCTGATATTTTCGCCCATTGCCACCAATGAGAATTGTTCCATTGATCAGATCAAATGCAATAGTTCGTATAACCCCGTTTCCAAAAAAGTTGGGTGCTGCGTAAAATGTAAGTAAAAACAGAATGCAATGATGTGCAAACCCTATATTAAATTGGAAATAGTACAAACACAACATTTTCAACATATTAAATGTTGGAACTGAGACATTTTATTGTTATTTGAAAAATATATGCCCACTTTGAATTTGATGCCAGCAACATGTTTCAAAAAGGTTGGAACAGAGGCATCGAAAGACTGGAAATGTGGTGTAATGCGAAAAAACTAAACCTGGTGGAACATCACACTATTAATTAGGTCAATTGGCAACAGGTCATTAACATGACTGGGTATTAAAAGATTGGCAACCAGTCAATCTACGTTCCTACTCTCACCTATGGTCATGAGCTTTGGGTCATGACCGAAAGGACAAGATCCCGGATACAGGCGGCCGAAATGAGCTTTCTCCGCAGGGTGGCCGGGCGATCCCTTAGAGATAGGGTGAGAAGCTCGGTCACCCGGGAGGAGCTCAGAGTAGAGCCGCTGCTCCTCCACATCGAGAGGGGTCAGCTGAGGTGGCTTGGGCATCTTTTTCGGATGCCTCCGGAACGCCTTCCTGGGAAGAGACCCCGGGGAAGACCTAGGACACGCTGGAGGGACTATGTCTCCCGGCTGGCCTGGGAACGCCTCGGTGTCCCCCCGGAAGAGCTAGAGGAAGTGTCTGGGGAGAGGGAAGTCTGGGCATCCCTGCTTAGACTGCTGCCCCCGCGACCCGGCCCCGGATAAGCGGAAGAAGATGGATGGATGGATGGATGGGTATTAAAAGATCCTTCCAGAGAGCATGGGTCTGTCAGAAGTGAGGATGGGGAGGGGATCACCACTATGTGAAAGACTGCACGGGCAAATAGTGCAGCAATCTAAGAATCACGTTTCCCAACGTAAAAATTGCAAAGAGTTTGTGGATCTCATCATCTGCAGTAAATAATATAATTTAAAGATTCTGAGAATCTGGAAAAAACTGGAAAGGCCGAAAACGTGTATTGGATCGCCTTGCACTGCATTTCTCTGTTTCAGCATTTGATATTTGTACTATTTTCAATTAAATATAGGAATAAATGATTTGCACATCATTGCATTCTGTTTTTATTAGCATTTTATGCAGCATCACAACTTCTATGAAACGGGGTTGTACAATCTCCTGATGACAAGATTATGTAAATCTGCCCCTAAACCTTTCAGCAAATCATAATGCAGCAAATTGTCCCCATCTAGAAACAAAAGTACATTGCACATTTTGTCACGTGTAATGCAAATATTTATTTTGAGTCCGCTGAGGTCAAGAACAGAACAAGTACATGAGAACAGTGCTATTATTATTTTACATTTTTTAGACTCAGCAGAGAGTGAACATTTTCTCTCTGCCCCTATTCAGCTGTAGTCACCATCCTGTGCTGTACTGTTGGGGGATGTATATGTGTATTCCAATCCCCTTGATTCCTTTCATTACCTGACCAATCATATGTGTCACGGTCCACTGAGCTGTGGCAGGACAGCATTAGCAGTTATGGTAAAAGCTGCACTGGCAAAATACACATTGACCAATGGAATCAGATGTTAATATATATGTATGTACTTTTAGGTGACTTATCATTTATATAAGTTCAGTTGTGTTATGTGGTGAAATGCAAGAGAGTAATAAAGTTACTTATTTTTTGTCATCATTTGAGTAAGAATTAAAGTAAACCCTGAAGATATTACATAGAAAACTACTAGTTCCTTAATGAATGTACTTTATTACATGTAACAAGGCTTTCTTTAGAATCAGTTAATCAATTATTGACTGAGATCTAGAAGAGATTGGATTTAGTTCACAGTCATTTTGATTGGTGGTGGCTTAACTGGTCAATTCTTGGTGGGATGTCTGCTGTGGCTGTGATGTCTGGTCTGTGAGAGGCAGACTGGGCCATGTACATAACAAAAAATACACACTGCTTGTCCAAATACTCTTTTAGATCTTTTTTCCGGAACCGTTTAGGCTCCATACATCCTCCCGACGAGTTGGGCGTTGCGCTTTACAGGGTGTGTCCTAGTCGGGCAGCTCTGTGGTTCCCGTCTCTCAGCAGCCCAGTCCTTATTGGCCACGTGTTGAGGTTGTCACATGATCCAGGTCCGTGGGTGTACTGTTCAGGAAGCTGTTGGTTCTGGCAAAAGATGGTGTGACAACTGGCTAAGAGCCAGATGGGTTATTGGGTCTAAGTGGCTCGTGAAGAGGGCACAGTCTCCAACTGTTGAACCATCTTACTCCCGGTCTCCCTCTCAACACATGCTCCATGCCCCTCTCTATATAGATTAGGTTCAGTGAGGGTTTTCTGTAGGGAGTGGGCGGATAAAGGGAGGGAAGGATGGATAGAAGGATGGAGGGGTGGATGGAGGGATGGATGGCGTGGCACTGAGGCGCCAGTAAGGTGTAGACTGCTCCCAGATGGCCAGGCCTGCATCGGGGGCTTTGAGAGCAAAACATTCTTAACACTTCATAAATCCCACCTGGTGGCTACTGCTCTGCTACTTCGGGGGAGTTCCAGGCTCACCCTGGAACCTTGCGGAACATTCCGCCCATCACGCTACTGCTCTGGAATAATATTAACGGTCCTAGGCCTGTTCAGGTCCAAGGCCGAATGCTCAAGGTTGTTCCACATATACAGCTCCGGAACAAATGAAGGGACCACTGCACCTTTTTCTTTCCTTTCCAAAAAAGGTTTTGAGTGAGGAACAGAAGGGTTAAATTTAAGAGAACACTGCAAATTGAATGCTTCTGTTCCTCATTCAAAACTTTCCTTTCCAACTTTTTTGGAAAGGAAAGAAATCGGTGCAGTGGTCTCTTCATTTTTTCCAGAGCTGTGTGTCTTCAGTGTAGTCAGTATACATTCACGCTCCATCCCCAACCATTAACCTGCTCACTCCAAAATGATTGAGTGAGTTTAGGGTTGGTCATCATTCCAAGCAACACCACCTCACCTCAGCCACACCTCAATGCGATCAAATGTTGAAATGAGTCCCCCGCACAAGCTATGCTATCTGTTGCATGAATTTAGCTGTGTCTTTGTCATTGTTTTTAATCGTGTCTAACAATTTTGCCATATCTGAGATCTTTAAAGCTAAAAAAAAAAAATCTTGCAATTGTTTGATTGTAATTGCTTGTCTATAATGTAAATTGTTCACGTTTTGAAGTCTGTACATAAAAAGCTGTCTACATGCAATGTTTTGTTATAACACTCCTTTTAAGGGAACATAACAGGATTTTACTTGGTGCTCTCACTTTAGTTTAAAGGTAAACACTTGTTATGGAAGTTAGCCTTGCATTTCAGGCATCAAGACTCATAGGAGTTCATTGGAGAGACGGACCTATGCATGTACAGCAAGCAAGAATTCACACTTGGACATACAGTACTGTGCAAAGGTTTTAGGCACTTGAAAGTCAAACTAAGGCCATTTATTTGGGTAGTAAGTGTTTAAATAAAAAAATATATAAGTAATGTATAAAAATACATTAATATAATATATATACTTATCCGGAAAAAATGATGAGACCACTACACTTTTTCTTTCCTTTCCAAAAAAGTTGAAAAGAAAAGTTTTGAGTGAGGAACAGAAGTGTTCAATTTGCAGTGGTCTTTAACCCTTCTGTTCCTCACTTAAAACCTTATTTTTCGACTTCTTTGGAAAGGAAAGAAAAAGGTGCAGTGGTCTCTTCATTTTTTCCGTAGCTGTATATGTATATATAATGTATAATATATGTAATGTATAACAAATAAACACAAATAAATGACTTTAGTCAACTTTCAGATGCCCAAGACTTGGCTAAGTACTGTAATTGCAGATCAAGTCAGGATCCATACCAAGACATATATTTCAATAGCAGGTCTGGCCTAGTTTTTTGTCTAGGACTAGCCAAGATGTCTGGCCTCTTTTTTTTTTCCAGCCCTAGGACCATATTCATCATACATTCTAAACTTCAGCTTCAACTTAGGAATTATGCATGATGATGTGGAGTTGTTGACATATCCACAGAACTGGAAATACTTGTATGTGGAGAACCTCTGTGCATGGAACAACACAGAAATGGCAAAGCCTTTTTGAATTGCCCCAGAGGGGAAGAATAAAGTTGGATTTATTGTTACATTTCTAGTTTTCATCCAAAACAGCAAATCGGAGTGAAAATAGACCAATTGATTAATACAAAGGTATTTTACTTGATCTAAAACTATTCCAACAATGTAACTTTAACAGCTCTCAGTGAACCATTACAGCGTTCACAACCAACAGTCAACATGATTGGTCATAATACGTCATATGCGTGATCATTATTGGTCATGAGCGTGATCATTATTGGTCATGTGTGTGATCATTATTGGTCATGTGCGTAAACATTGGTCATGTGCGTGATCATTATTGGTCATGTGCGTGATCATGATTGGTCATAATACGTCATGTGCGTGATCATGATTGGTCATAATACGTCATGTGCGTGATCATGATTGGTCAGATAAACGGCGGTGAGGCCTTAGTGCCGATTCCTTCAACAAATAGCCTCTTCTTTCCTGGATAATGGCTTCACTTCACAGCTCATTTCACCAGTTAGAGCTTAGTGGTAATGGATGTCACTTGCGGCTTAAAGGCTAACATAACAACTAACACCATTCATTAATCCGAACGTTGTCCAATAATCCACTGGTATTAACAGCAGTCTGACTGGACCATTAACTCAGTGTTGTTAATCCCAATAATCAATTGTGGTCTTGTTCTATTCTTTTACACATCCTCAGACTATCTTGACCCCCTGCCCACAAGTGCACAATTTAAACTCTCCTTCTCCCTCTCTCTTTCTTGTCTCCTTTCTCTCCTTGTTACAAGAGACACACTGCCATAAACTGAATTAGAGTAACCTAATTGGTTGTACTCTGTGAAAAGTGCCCAATGAATAGCAGGGATTCTCTGGTTGAGATCAATGCCCTGGCCAACCGACTTCAGCTCGTTACCACACAGGCGATGGGAGGCCTGGTGTCGACCTTCATTATGGGGCTTCTTTAACCCGTAACATATGCAATATTTTGATTACTTCCTTACTAACGTAGAAGACAGAAAAAGTTGAAGAACTCTTACCTGACAACTAGGGTTGGGTATCAAGAACTGGTTCCAAGTTGGAACCATGGATTCGAAAAGGCATGTATTTGGATTCTGCTTCAGTTCCTGCACAAATTTAAGCTCTGGAATAAAAATAGTATATAGTATTTTTACTGACTAGTGGCAAGCTAACTTAGCTAGCTAGCTAATGTGAGCATGCTATACTAACGTACATGGACACCAAGCTAGCTAGTTTACTATAATATATAATTATTATTATTATATTATATATAACCTACCAACTGGTCTGTGTTGTATATAACTTACCAACTGGTTTTTCTTTCCTTAAAACAAGAAAGCCGACTCATCACAGCTTAGCTAGACAACGTCATGTATCCCTCGGTTCCGTTCTCTAACACAGATGAGCTGACATTCGCCTTTCATTTTGAAGGCAAAGGAATGATGTCTGCAAATTATTCTAATATATATTTTTCCTAGATACAAGTTCAGAGAGCACCTCCGGTTCAACCACATCGACCCCCCCTCCCCCAAGTACAGAAACTCCACTTTATCCATTTGTTCCTTCATTTAGGTTATATTTTTCTATTATTTAAATAGTTTTTGTTTGTAATTGTTTTTGTTTATCATTCCTTAAAATCAATAATATTTATTTTTTTATAAATTAAGGGAGAAAGAAACCTTCCTGAATCCTGTCACTGTTGACAGTTTTCTGATTAGAGCCTAAATGTGCAAAGTAAAAGCAAGTGTTAGGCAAACTTTCCTTCTTGATGTTTGTTGTATTTCTTCTACCAAAAATATTGGAATCGGAACCGTGATTCGATAAGCAGAATCGGAATTGGAAGCACAATCAATTAAATTCAAATGATACCCAACCCTATTGACAACTCAGTGGAAATCTTCCACTGTGCTGTCATTTGCTTCATATTTAAATCAGAGAGTACCTCATTCTCAGTCGTTTAGGGTGCCGTCAAAATGACAGGCTTCAGTTCAAAAGATGTTTTGGCGATCCAAGCCAATGAGGAATTTTCCAAAGGACGCTTAACCCACGTGGGTTCACAATCTGGCTCTGGCCCAAACCATCAGTTTCTGGAAACAATTTAGCAGAACACATCACTTTTTAATATCAGTATTTTATCAGGATCCTCATTAGACCCTGCCTACTCAGCAGCTACTCTTCCTGCGGTCTAAACAGGTGCTGTCTAGGACTAATCAGATGGGTCAGACGTTTTTGAGACCGAGGAGTCTGTGGGTGCGCTGTAGTGCTTCACCAGAGGAAATTATTGTAGCCAGACAAGAGCAAATTCTATGTGAAAGCAGTTTCAGAAATGGTGAGGCTGTAAAAATGCTGGAGCTGAGCTGATCTTAAGTAAGGATTTATGGGGATTTGTCTGGCTGTGCAAATCCAGCTATTTACGATATTATGTACATCAGATCAACTTTCATTCAACGTTATGTTTGGATGTGTTACCATCCTCTTAGCAACACTCTGGAACCCTTCCTGTTGTTGATTGGAACTTGGAACAGATCTAGGCTTCTGGTTTCTGCCTACACCTCTTGTTATCAACTTAATATCTGCTTATAAGTGTCATGGGTGTCTGTAACTGTATATCTGAATTAATTCAAATAGACTTACAGTATATTGTATGCATAACATTATATTATTTTACACCAAGACAATTGCTCAGAAGAGATATTCTGTTTAGCAAAAAAAGAATTTCTTTCTTTCACTTTCTCTACTCAGTTCACAGTATATATCCCATCGCACTATTAGCTTATTATCTAACTGCACTACTACTTGATTATTCCTATTACTTTGGCACATATTCACATTATTGTACATTTTTAATATTCAATCTTTATACACTACCGTTCAAAAGTTTGCGGTCACTTAGGAATTTCCTTGTTTTCAATGAAAACCTATATTCAATTAGTTTGAATAGAAAATATTGCAAAATGAATAGCAAATATAGTAAATGACAAGGTTAGAAATAATGATTTTTGTATTGAAATAATATGTATGGAATAGTCTTCATTTCTCAGAACAAGAACAGACTGACAACTTCTTTGTTTCTGGCCATTTTGCTCCTGTTACTCTGCTAGTCAAATGAAGGCCTGTTATTCTGCAAGTCTAAACAACAGTTCCCTCTGTGCTAATTGCAAAAGTTTTTCTAATGATCAATTAGTGATGATGATGATCAATGAAAAACTTGGAATATCAAACGCAATGTGCCATTGGAAAACAGGACTGATGGTTGCTGATAAGGGTCCTTTGTACGCGTATGTAGATTTTCAATAAAAAAATTATCTCTTTAAATCTACAATAGTCATTTACAACATTAGTCATTTACAACAGTGTCTACACTGTATTTCTGATCAATTTGATGTTATTTTAATGGACATGCTATTCTTTCAAAAACGAGGACATTTCTAAGTGACCCCAAACTTATGAATAGTAGTGTATATTCGCCCTTTACATGATTGTTTACGCTATCTGGATGATATTAAACCAAATGTCGTACTAGTACCTAGTACTGTGCCATGACAGTAAAGTTGAATTTCATCATCCCATCTCAAAAGCCACATAGACACCTCTGTATTCAATACTTTTCAATTACTTACCTTGCAAGAATCGCACCAGCCAACAGTTTTGGCTTCCATTCTGTCCCAGCTCCAGTCACACAGCTTCAAGTTATTGAAATTCTCATTTTGAAGCCAGGCCTATGACTGGTGGTGCGTTGCCAAAGAGCTGTAATTTGGGCAGTCTATTTTCATTTGGTGAAAATAGAGCTCTTTGGTCGTGCACATCCGTAGTGGATTTGGCCTTGAAATTTCTATGTAAAAAAAGAAAGAGTCACGTATCTATTGCTAAATTTAGTGGTGGATCTTATTGAGCTATTTTGCTTCCATTTGTCCTGGTGCCCTTCAACTGTGTCATCAACTTAGTGGGTGGTATTTCCAAATTCTGTATGTTTATATTACATTATGCAACCCTTAACAAGACTATGCATGGCAATACCTGCTGTATACAATCTCACTAAGTACCAGGATAGGTACCTGGTAGCCTCTGTCAGATGGATTGACACTTGGCAAGGATATCTTTCATTAAGACAATCACTCTAAAGCACACAGTAAAATACAGAAAGATATGGTTTATTAACCTCAAGAACAAAATTTGGTAATGGCATAGTGTCTTGGCTTGAACCCGATTTTAATGCTTTTGCTTGAGAAAGGGTTATGTATGAAGGAATGGTCTAAGATCCCTCCAAATATGTGTTCGAATCTCTTGAAATGTTTTATAAAAAGCCTCATTTCTGTTTTCCCTTATTGTGAGTATTGTAAATAAGTAAGTAAAATAGGAATGCCAGAAGTAACATTAAACAAAATAGTGACCTTTTGAATTACTTTTTATTTTGTTTTGAAATTTCTAGACATTTAAATGTTTTGTGCCATTTATAGCAGTTTGCATTTGGAGCTCAGTCAAGGTTGGCAATCATTACATGTATAAGGTGAGCTTCGAAGGTCTACTTTCTGCTTGCCATTTTGGAACTTGGGTGTCTCTCCACACACCTATACTCATATTCCTGTCCTTATTGCTTTTGCAATCAGCGTGTACACTTAGTCTTTCATGTCGACTGATTGAGTCGAGGGGCGTCCGTTTTACAAGAGACCTATAAAAGGCCAGTGCCGCCTTGCTCTTTGAAGTACATTTATGCAAGATTATGTCTGTACAGAAACCTGAGAACCTCCCGGCCTCTTTCCACCTCACTACCGCCCCCATCGCTGCCTGCAGGGAGAACAATGCAGCTAATGGACCCTATCTGAGTAATGTTTTTCTCACCCTTTTTTTCCTGTATAGCATTGTCAACAGCAACTTGCAAGTACGAATTTCATGTGTTTGGTTTGCCCAGTGTATCTCATACAGTTACACCCTAAAATGTGAAAATGGCACCCTATTCCTTTATATGGTGCACTTCTTTTGACTGAAACCTTTTAGGCCTGGTGAAAAGTAGTACACTATAAAGGGAATAGGGTGCTATTTGGAATGCCGATTATTAGTCACACCCACTGCTCTGTATTGCCTGTAATCACCTGAACTGTGGCCTTTTTTGTTTACGTTCACCAGATTAATAACCTTATCTGAAAGTGAATGCAATTTCCCATCAGTTCAACGGTTGAGGGGCAGACCTTCAAGTTCAACGGTTAACCTCTGACAAACCTGTAAGAGGGTGAAGGTTCGTCAGAGGTTACATTAGGACCCAGACTATTTCCGGGCTGTGGCTGCTACTACAGAGCGTGTAAGAAGCTGGTTTTATGGCCGACGTTGGCCGGATTCTGAACTACTTCTATAATCGGCATCGACAGTTTGGATGCTAACTGAGACCACACGGACACCGCAGTCTCAGTCAGAAACCTAGACCCAAAACAATCCCCTCTGTTGGTTTACCAAGGAAGACAAAACACCCCACCACACACGGCACAGCGTTTAACGTGCGTGCGGCTGAGGCAAAATACTTCAAGTGTCTGTCCTTTGACTCTGTGGGGACGGCAGTTGGCCAAGTGAGACTGGAGAAGTGCTTCTCATTTGCAAGGGCTATAAAGAGGATAAGCTGCCATTTGCGATGCAGTTCTTTTTTTAGGGTAGAGAGGGGAAGAAAAGAGTCCTCTGGCTGTTAAGTGAATGAGGTTTCAGCTGCCGTGTCTCACGTCAGCACTAACAGCAACCTCATTGGTGGATATGGAATGTTCTGACGTTTGAAGATGTACCTTGAACACATTTTCTCTGTGTGTGTGTGTGTGTGTGTGTGTGTGTGTGTGTGTGTGTGTGTTTGTGGCCCAAGATCCACCTTCATGTCCCATTCTCACAAACACCAGTTTAGTGTAGACGCAGCTGGGTGGAAAGGATTCCCCATCCCCTTTCTGTGTATGTTTGGGTCGTGACGCAGCCAGACAGGCCTTTTTGCAGGCCCCATTCATAAAAGCAGTCAAGCAGGCCGGGCCAGAAGGGCAGGCTGAGGGGACTGACTGGCTGCCAAATTAACTCCTTAGCCGGCCCAAGTCTGGGAGTCACCGCTCCTGTCCCGGAGTAGGGGGGCTCCGCAATGACTAAGCTCCATCAGCATTAACACTGGAGCTCTCACTTCTGACTCGCACGCACACACACACACACACACATGGTCAAGCACACAAACTGAAAACTGGAGGCAGAAGGGTCTATAAGTAGTTGATTAGTGGCTAGACTTTGTTGGATGATTCCCACTGAATCAATCCCTGTTTGTTCTGAGGCAGGCCAGCAAAAGAGAGGGGCCTTAACCAGCCCCTTCACAACATTCACAGTAGATAGTGTAACGTGAGGCCTTCGGTATCAAGATTGCTGGTGCTCCATCCACAGACTTCCCAGCGTGTGCAGTTTTTAGCTGCACCACCATTTAAAGCAACATTACCATACCAGCCCTCCCTGGCACCTATTGCAAAGCATATGAAACATGACTGCCTTCTGGTTTTAGAGAAGAAAGGGAAGGACAAAGGGGGAAAAAAACCCAATAAGATGAAAGTAGAACTTCCATATTTTATAGAGTGTTGATGAGATGAGACGTGACAGTGGTTCCATTCCCTCGCTGGGAGGCCGAGGATCTGGTGCTTTGACAATAAAGATGCTTTTCATCCTCCACCCCCTTTTCCCCACTGATGGCATTTCAAATAAAATCTCCCAATTATCGGACAGTCTTATCCAGGCTGACTTATGGTAGCCGGAAATGATTCAAAAAATGTTTATTTTACAACCAGCAGGCTTTGTCCTACACACAATGAGGCCATTCCCCTCAACAATGTTACCAACCTTTAGGTTACTTCCAGCAGTTGTCCTAATGCCTAGGCAGATGTATAGTCTTATGATTGGTCATACCATAACATGTTTACACACTTCCCTCTGGGGTTATTTCATTTGTCCACTATTAATCAATCACTATCAATCAATTTTGAAGCATATGCATGCCAGCTGTCAAACCTTTACATACAGAGAATCAAGTCACATGGTATTCATCTTCTGAAAGTCGTCCGTTTAGAAAACCTGACTGCTGACCTGCACACTTTAAGGGGATTACATTCCTAGTGGGCCAATCAACAAAGTACTAATTAACACCAACTCATTTTATTGACACACGTTATTAATATTTAGGTGTAATACAGGCCTGATGCTGGGGTTTGACTATAGGTTAATTCTGTGGATGTTTCCTGTGCCTCCTTTCCCCAGACTGACCATGGTGTAGGCCTGTTCTGTTCCACCTTAACACTGACAGAGGGGGAAAAGGGGTGGGAACGAAAGGTCAACGTTAGTAGTCACATTCTTGGCAGACACACAATGTCTCTGCCAACGCCGAGGGAGAGAGCGAGAACCAAGGAAAGTGAGAGGGAGGCGAACCTGTGTGTTTGATGGATTGTGTTTGACAGAGCTTTCTCGTCTGAAGGAAAGCGAGAAAGGGAGGCTTAGGTGCCCTGTTCAAAGACCATTCCATGAAGGAGACAGAAAGAGGGACAGAGTAAGAGAATGTGAGAGAACAGGGCCACAGACAGATGGAAACCGCTGTAGTAAGACTCAGAGGGAGAATGTGAAAGTATGTCAGGAATGAGTGAAGTCAGAAAGGTAAGCCTCCAGACAATTGTTGACATTTCTGCCTGAGTAATACTTTCCTTGTTCCGCAGCATTCACACAGATATTAGCATTGTAGCTTTGTGGTTGAGAGGTGCCCGTGCACAGAAGACAGAAATAAGGGCTGGGGATGAATACATTAAAAAAAGAAAGATCAACAATTAATAGTCAGAAACTATAGAAAAATAAATAATAGGAATGAGAACAGCAAAGAAGCGGAGGAAAAGGGAGAACTATACCCAGACAACTTAGGCTACCAAGCTTGTAGCTAGTATCTGGGGTATTCCACAAAAGTGGTTCAGATTGGGTGTTGACGTTTTAAATTGGTATCCCCCCAAAACATTCTGCCAACAGTCTTGTTTTTGTTGCCTTTAAGATGTTAGTTACATCAGTCACTTCAGAAACATGGTGACAGGTTGTGAAGTTCCGAGCCGTGATTGAATGGTAACGCTCCCTGGCACACGTCACCTGAGATTGGTATTCAACACCCAAATTCACCCTTGTTACTCTCCTATATGCCTGGTTAACATTTTGATCTCCTTTTTGAACACCTACAAAACTGTGAATTTCTTAATATTAATAATTTCTTAATAAATTATTTTAGACATCTTTTAGAGGTTCTTTTTGGAGCTGATATTTGCGTACAGCAGAGGCCATTCACAAGGGTTCCTGCCCTGTGTTGTCTTTGCTATGACCTTGTGCTAGTATTCCCACTTCTCCATGAGATAAATATGTGATTCCTTCCACTCCGTCTACCCTTTGTTGATCTTATATTTCCCTTTATTTTTAATTTCCCTTTATTTTTATGTCACACAGGTTTTCTTTCTAAATTCTGTTGGCACCTTGTGGAAGTTCCACAAACAATCCAAAATAGAAATAAACATGGTTAGGTTTAACCCCTTCGCTCCATTTCCCTAATTCTATTCCACAGTGTTATCGACTGCCCTAATGAATGTTACTATTTGCCACAGAGAACACAGGTCCACCCAAGGCTCTTGTGTCCAAGCTGAAAGTTGTGACATTGGGATCCTCAAAGTTCATTTGGCTGTTAGCTCCTTAACACAAAGGCTCTTAGTGGACTCTACGGCAGGATGTCAAACAGGACAGCTCTGGATCAGACACCGAATTGAAAGGTTGTCTGTCTTGTATCATTTTTTTAGGAATTTATGTCGTCTCTGTAGGGGTCCATGTCTACAATTGCGTGCTTGTGCAGCTTGAATTACTGTAAAAACAGACAGGTGACAAGTCAAAGGAAAAACCTGAATAAATGAGTGGAGGATCATAAATTCAGATGCTTCAAGATAGATGTACTGCATGATACAATTCAGCAATCCTATCCTGCTCTGTGGCATGTATAAAAATGCTGAACAGGCCCAGTTGACCTCGATTTTGTATCAAAATGGCAAGAGGGTCGGATCTAAGTGACTTTGAAAGAGCTTTGTTATTGCGTCTTTACCAAGATGACAATGCCCAGTCCTCAGTGAACGAGGCAATGATGAGAGACATTATGCTACTGCCTTCACAGTCACCAGATCTGAACACCTGTGGGAACTTTTGGATGACAACATTCTCAACCATGTCTTTTGGAAGAATGGCATTCCATCCCTCCAGTAGAGTCCACCCCAAGGCACACTGAAGCTGTTCTGGTGACTTAGGTGGCCCAACACTTTACAGAGACATTTTATGTTGTTGTTTCCTTTAATTTGTCACCTGTCCGTATATGAACATATTTTGGCTTATTCATAGATTTTTAGCATGGCTTAACTTCCCAGTTAATTCTCTTGAATTTTTTTCTCCAGTTTTATAGGCCTACCGATAGCATATGTGGCCTACTTGGGTTCGAATACTGCCCGTTGCTCTTGCAGCATAAAAGGATCCTTGGTCTCCCCTCACTTTCCTGTCTAATTTAGAATAAAAGTTGCACTTGTTTATCATTAAACCTCACTGCTCCACTAATTTGTGAACTGTGCTGATGGAATTTAGAGACAGGGAGCGTGATGTGAGTATTTCTGGGCAGCCTAATTACCTTACATTAGTAAAAGAGGGTTACCTAACCTGGCTTTCTAAAAGAGTTGTGTAGTAACAGATTAGAAAAAAACAGTAACTGTAATCCGTTACGTTACCAACAAAAATATTGAAAACAAATTACAGATACTTTTGAAAAAATGTATGTTTACTTCTTGGATTACTTCAATTGAAAAGAATAGATGTGCGAAATAATTATGAAACATTGTGTGGTTGATTTTTTTAATGTAATGCTTTAAAAACAGTTATTTGATCCCAAATGACAAAAAGTTTCATTACTGATTACAAATGTGGACAGGTAACTTGTAACTGTAACAGATTACATTTAAAGAGTAACCTACCCAACCCTGTTGTCTAATATACAAGGGTGAAGGTCAATTACATTTTTACCACTGTTTTACCTCTACCTAGTAGTCTGCAAGAAAACCAATTGGTACCAAACAAAAACTATTTGTATAGGAGGTCTATGTCATAGGTTACATAGGCCTATAATACCTATTAAATTTACCTATGATCTCTGTGGGTTCAGGACTAATTATCATATAATTTATCATTATTGTTATTTTTTTTGTCTGGCATAAAAACAACCAGGTGTGTTGTTTTCATCTGAATCTAGCGTGCCAGTTTAGTGTTGTGAAATGTGTGGGATTGTGGGTGGTCTGAGGAGAGGGTTGGGAAATACTGATATACTCACAGTGATGAAAGGAAGCTTGTACAGCCCGTCCGAACACCACCAATTCTCTGGGTATGCCTCACCAGAAGAGTCCGTCACAATAATTAAACAACCTAGAAAAATATGGGCAGATTTCAGTTGCATGAAAATTTGGTTTAAAATGCATTCATTGAATAATCACTCGACATAACGCTTTTTGACAATCACTTTGGCTACCAGCACACGTTTGTACACTCAAAAATGACCGCCTGGAAAATGTTCAGTAAGCGCACGCAGTTTGATTATTGGAAAGAGACAGGTGTAATGACAGGGCGAGTGTCCTCAGGGTCTCTCCACTTTGGTAGCTTGTATTGATGTGCCTCCGCGGGGAGCATACCCGTCTATGTCAGCCGCTTATCTCCCGCGTTGGCTACGTTTTATTGTTCTACAACCACAAAGCCCTTTGGAGGGTACACATTTTCAAAGAAATACATGCAGCTGACATGTAGTTAGGTTGAATAATCCTTTAACTATTGAGATGTACAACCGTTTTACCTCAGCCCAGTTGCTCCTATGGCGTTTGCACATGCATTAATGTCCACCCCCCCCCCCCCACCCCCCCCCATTCACAGAGATGGAATCTATGAATGAGCCTGTCGTGATTCTGCCTGAGTCATGGCGTTCGGCAGATAGAGCTGTACTGCATGTTTTCTTAGTGGATGGTTAAGCATAATGCAAATCTGAACATTTATCTTTAGGCCTCATCTGACTGTTCCACCAAATGTAAACAGGACTTGGGTGGGATATGGTTACGAGAAGTGTGTTTGCAGGTGGGTAGAGCGGCGCCGAGGCCTGGCCTGACATCCCCCACACACACGCCATCTACTGTTAAAGCAAAAGCATTAACGTGAGCGCTGGGGAGAATGGAACCTGCTTAATCCCTACATTTGGTGGAACTGCACAGGCTCTCCTGAACTGTACTCTCATTACAACAGTGCTACTGTAGATTCTGTGTCTGGTCTAATCTCCCTGTAGGTTTCTATAGACTGTATATAGGTGGGGTTGGGCACCCCCTCATTCCAATCCATGAAGTTCATCTATATCAATGCCTTGGTCAACTTTGGTTGCTGGAAGTTACTAACATCCAGTGGTCACAGTCGAATTGTACAACATTGTCTCTCTAGCGCATTACAATCCAGGTTAAGCACGCGTGGAAGACGTGCCTGGCTTAACACAGGCAGTCTGGGATACTGCTGCTCCAAGGTCATGTCAGTTCAAGATCGATTGAAAACACATTGATTCTTAAGCAATATAACTGACATTATCATACCTTTATAAGGGAAACATATTTCACTTGTTGTTTGAGTCTTAACAGTGTGCAGCTTGAAATACGTTATAGGTGGTCAGCCCTTGCATCCATTGCTTAATCTGGGAATGCAAAACCAAGTGGAAGGGTTGTTGAGACTTGCTGTTCTGAGGCTAATAAATCCAGAATTAGGTGTGGGCTTGTCTTTCGCTTAGCTGAACTGTTCCTAGACAAGCAAGCAGGTTTTATAGAACACCTGACGTGCACCGTCCCAGATTGTTTCACATCTCCCAATAAACCAGTTCTTAACCCCAAAAAACACTAAGTAACTAGAGCAGACAACAAATCTATAAGGCCATTTTCAGTTGAATGCTTCCTGAACACGTTTAAAAGCTTTGGGAACTAGACATAATAAACATTTTAGATACTCCATCTATTATAAATTCATTAAGGGAATACGGTTCTTGCATGAATTTAGGTCAGTCACATGGTTAGTCAACGTACAGCATACGCCCATCATCAGATGTGACGTGACGGAGGCTCATTATATCCCATCATCAGATGTGACGTGACAGAGGCTCATTATATCCCATCATCAGATGTGACGTGACGGAGGCTCATTATATCCCATCATCAGATGTGACGTGACGGAGGCTCATTATATCCCATCATCAGATGTGACGTGACGGAGGCTCATTATATCCCATCATCAGATGTGACGTGACGGAGGCTCATTATATCCCATCATCAGATGTGACGTGACAGAGGCTGATTATATCCCATCATCAGATGTGACGTAATGGTGGCTCATTATATCCCATCATCAGATGTGACGTAATGGTGGCTCATTATATCCCATCATCAGATGTGATGTAACGCTGGCTCATTATATCCCATCATCAGATGTGACGTAACGCTGGCTCATTATATCCCATCATAAGATGTGTGTAACGCTGGCTCATTATATCCCATCATCAGATGAGATGTAACGCTGGCTCATTATATCCCATCATCAGATGAGACGTAACGCTGGCTCATTATATCCCATCCTCAGATGTGTGTAACGCTGGCTCATTATATCCCATCATCAGATGTGACGTGACGGAGGCTCATTATATCCCATCATCAGATGTGACGTGACGGAGGCTCATTATATCCCATCATCAGATGTGACGTGACGGAGGCTCATTATATCCCATCATCAGATGTGACGTGACGGAGGCTCATTATATCCCATCATCAGATGTGACGTGACGGAGGCTCATTATATCCCATCATCAGATGTGACGTGACGGAGGCTCATTATATCCCATCATCAGATGTGACGTGACGGAGGCTCATTATATCCCATCATCAGATGTGACGTGACGGAGGCTCATTATATCCCATCATCAGATGTGACGTGACAGAGGCTGATTATATCCCATCATCAGATGTGACGTAATGGTGGCTCATTATATCCCATCATCAGATGTGACGTAATGGTGGCTCATTATATCCCATCATCAGATGTGATGTAACGCTGGCTCATTATATCCCATCATCAGATGTGACGTAACGCTGGCTCATTATATCCCATCATAAGATGTGTGTAACGCTGGCTCATTATATCCCATCATCAGATGAGATGTAACGCTGGCTCATTATATCCCATCATCAGATGAGACGTAACGCTGGCTCATTATATCCCATCCTCAGATGTGTGTAACGCTGGCTCATTATATCCCATCATCAGATGTGACGTGACGGAGGCTCATTATATCCCATCATCAGATGTGACGTGACGGAGGCTCATTATATCCCATCATCAGATGTGACGTGACAGAGGCTCATTATATCCCATCATCAGATGTGACGTGACGGAGGCTCATTATATCCCATCATCAGATGTGACGTGACGGAGGCTCATTATATCCCATCATCAGATGTGACGTGACGGAGGCTCATTATATCCCATCATCAGATGTGACGTGACGGAGGCTCATTATATCCCATCATCAGATGTGACGTGACGGAGGCTCATTATATCCCATCATCAGATGTGACGTGACGGAGGCTCATTATATCCCATCATCAGATGTGACGTGACGGAGGCTCATTATATCCCATCATCAGATGTGACGTGACAGAGGCTGATTATATCCCATCATCAGATGTGACGTAATGGTGGCTCATTATATCCCATCATCAGATGTGACGTAATGGTGGCTCATTATATCCCATCATCAGATGTGATGTAACGCTGGCTCATTATATCCCATCATCAGATGTGACGTAACGCTGGCTCATTATATCCCATCATAAGATGTGTGTAACGCTGGCTCATTATATCCCATCATCAGATGAGATGTAACGCTGGCTCATTATATCCCATCATCAGATGAGACGTAACGCTGGCTCATTATATCCCATCCTCAGATGTGTGTAACGCTGGCTCATTATATCCCATCATCAGATGTGACGTGACGGAGGCTCATTATATCCCATCATCAGATGTGACGTGACGGAGGCTCATTATATCCCATCATCAGATGTGACGTGACAGAGGCTCATTATATCCCATCATCAGATGTGACGTGACGGAGGCTCATTATATCCCATCATCAGATGTGACGTGACGGAGGCTCATTATATCCCATCATCAGATGTGACGTGACGGAGGCTCATTATATCCCATCATCAGATGTGACGTGACGGAGGCTCATTATATCCCATCATCAGATGTGACGTGACGGAGGCTCATTATATCCCATCATCAGATGTGACGTGACAGAGGCTGATTATATCCCATCATCAGATGTGACGTAATGGTGGCTCATTATATCCCATCATCAGATGTGACGTAATGGTGGCTCATTATATCCCATCATCAGATGTGATGTAACGCTGGCTCATTATATCCCATCATCAGATGTGACGTAACGCTGGCTCATTATATCCCATCATAAGATGTGTGTAACGCTGGCTCATTATATCCCATCATCAGATGAGATGTAACGCTGGCTCATTATATCCCATCATCAGATGAGACGTAACGCTGGCTCATTATATCCCATCCTCAGATGTGTGTAACGCTGGCTCATTATATCCAATCATCAGATGTGACGTAACGCTGGCTCATTATATCCCATCATCAGATGTGACGTAACGCTGGCTCATTATATCCCATCATCAGATGTGAGATAACGCTGGCTTATTATATCCCATCATCAGATGTGACGTAACGCTGGCTCATTATATCCCATCATCAGATGAGATGTAACGCTGGCTCATTATATCCCATCATCAGATGAGACGTAACGCTGGCTCATTATATCCCATCCTCAGATGTGTGTAACGCTGGCTCATTATATCCAATCATCAGATGTGACGTAACGCTGGCTTATTATATCCCATCATCAGATGTGACGTAACGCTGGCTCATTATATCCCATTATCAGATGTGATGTAATAGTGGCTTATTAAACCTGTCTGTTCTGTCTAAAAATGGTAACTAAATTTAAAAAAATCCCATTTCTCCATGTTTGTCCTCACAGAGGTTCCGGTGAGTTCCCTTCTCAGCAGAACATTCAAGGCCTGTACAACCAGGGGGCGGGACTGCCCCACTGATGTTCGACACAGCAGGCTCCGGCAAACCATTTACCACCACCTCAGCCACCTACAAATGGCCGTCGTTTGACGGAGTCACCTGCGAATGCTAAGCAGGATAGCGAGGTTGGGGCCCGCCCTCAGTCTCCCCTCATTGGCAGGCTGGATGGAATCGAGGTGAATGGAGCCCATGTCCAACATCGAGGACCCCAACTCTTCAGAGGGAGACGAGAAACGGTCAGTATGGGTCAGGTTTTACCATATACAGTTAGCTCTGGAAATATTTGGACACTGACACAAGTTTTGTTATTTTGGCTGTTTACCAAAATATATTCAAGTTACAGTTAAATAATGAATAAGTGCAGTCTCTCAGCTTTAATTGGAGGGTATTTGCATCCAAATTGGAGGAAGGGTTTAGGAATCACAGCTCTTTAATATGCAGCATGGTCTTTTTCAAAGGACCTAAAGTAATTGGACAATTGACTCAAAAGCTGTTTCATGGACAGGTATGGACTATTCCTTCATTATTTCTTCATAAATTAAGCAGGTGAAAGGTCTGGAGTTGATTTCAGGTGTGGCATTTGCATTTGGAAGCTGTTGTTGTGAGCCCGCAATATGTGGTCAAAGGAGCTCTTAATGCTAGTGAAACAGGCATCCTTAGGCTGCAAAAAAGGTCCATCAGAGATAGCAGGAACATTAGGACTTGCCAAATCAACAATTTGGTATATTCTGAGAAAAAAAGAACGAACGCACTGGGGAACATTCAAAAGCCTCAAGAATAGAAAGGCCAGATTCAACTCCAAAAAACATCGGCAGCACAGTTCTGGAACAGCATTCTTTGGAGAGATTAAACTAAGATCAACCAATGCCAGGTATGGAGTATGGAGGAACAGCAAGTAAGGCTTCGAATGGCTCATGATCAATCAATCAATCAAATGTATTTATAAAGCCCTTTTTACAACAGCAGTTGTCACAAAATGGAAAAGGAAAGGGACAATACAGGGGAGAGAGGAGGTGTCAGCACAGTGGCAGCTGAAATCGTCAGGTATCGTCTTGATCTGCAACACAACCAGGAGGACTTTGGACAAGGACAGCAACGGGCCCCCCAAACCCGCCAAGCACACATCTTTTTTAATTTTTGACAATGTGTACAATCTTGGCATTGGAATGTCACCCACAATAAATTGACACAAAACAGTCTTTGTCTGAAGCATACCACACAAGGTCAGAAATGAACACCAGCCAAGCACCAAATGCTGGCAGATTTTATGTTTGGCGAGTACATTTCAGAAGGCTCTCCGCAACACTCACGGGTACATTTTGGTACCCAATGTTTCCCTCTTATTGTAATCCGAGCAGCGGTGAGTGGCACTGCTAAGTTGTGATGCGCTGCAAGAACAGAATATTTTTTGATGTACGATTTTACTTTGTTTGGAGTATCAAGCTAGCAAGTGAGGTCAGAGAAAACTCACTTTGTCTGTATATGCGCATATTTGTGTTGAACTGTCAGTTAGTGGCTGTCACATTGATATAAAGCAACAACACAAGGTAAGAAGCTAGCTAGCTAACTGTCACAACTCGATAGCTACAATGGATTAGCGTCATGCAGGTAGCATTAGAGATTCGGCAGCAACAATAAGACCTCCGGTTTTCGTATTTTGCCTTCAAAATTAAAGTCTGCAAGTGTATTGTGTACATTTTCAAAAGAAAAACTACCTTGAGTGTCTAAATATTTCTGGACCAAACTGTAATAGAAAAACAATGTCTCCTAACAATTTAAACATAGACATTTTGGATTAATGCAGGCATTTTCCACACCCTTTCTGTTAAGGCTACATTTTGTAAAAAGTATCCTTTAAGGAGAATATCAATCAATCAATTCAATCAAATGTATTTATAAAGCCCATTTTACATCAGTAGTTGTGACAAAGTGCTTTTGCACAACACCCAGCCTGAAACAGCAGTGTTGAAGGACTGTGGCTAGGAAAAACTTCCTAAAAGGGACCGAAATTCAGGAAGAAACCTAGAGAGGTACCAGGCTCAGAGGGGTGACCAGTCCTCTTCTGGCTGTGCCTGGTGAACATATTAAGAACAATTAATAAATGCATGTGGTCTGTGTCCAGAGTCTGTAAAACCTAATCTAGGTCAGAAGTATGACCAAATTTGGGAGTGGGATACCCTTTGATGTCCCTGTTCATATTGTTAGACAGGTGTGACTTGACTTTATAATGAGGACAAAAATGTCCCCAAACTCTGGTTAAATCAGTACAAACTGCATTGTTGATTAGGGTTCAGGCATTAAGGTTAAGTTAAGTTTAGGTATAAATGTTAGGTTTTAAATTAGGTTGAGATTAAGGCTAGAGTAAGGTTAAGGTGTTTGGGTTAGGATTAGTAGGATTAGTTATGATTTTAAGCGCAATCAAGTTCAAGTGTTCCCATTTCCATAGAAAGTTAATGTGTGTGTGTGTGTGTGTGTTTGAAATCCAACATTATTTTTAAATTCTGCCTCTGGTAATTCTTGCATAACCATGTCACATGTATGTGGAGAGCTAGATAAACATGTATTACCAATTACCATTGTTGTGAAAAAAATATTTCTCATGTACACAAACAGTCGCGCACACACCAAACACTTAAGTGTAGGGATGTGGGGATGTATGAGGACAGGGGTGTAGAGGAGCCCCGCCTCCTTCTGCTGCTGCCTTCCTGACACGGGTGCTCACACGCGCTGACCCCTCCTCCTCATTAAATGTGCAGATGCTGAATTCATCCAGCAAGATTTTGCCCCAAATGAAAAATGAGCACAGACAACTGAAGTCAAATACACTTTAGTTATCCAATCTGTGTATGTGAGTCTAATGGGACTATATGAGGCGGAGGGTTGTGCTTGTCTGTCTATAATACAGAGGAAGAGGACTAAAATAGTGTGTGGTTGTGTGTGTGTGTGTGTGTGTGTGTGTGTGTAGGCAGGCAGGGATTAACAGAACATTGTGCGATTAGATAGAGGGTGTATCGGGGGAGAGAGAGATATGATTGAGAGCAGGGGAGAGAGAAACAGGGATGGGTAAAGATAGTGGGGAGAGAGGGAGGGGATGAGAGACAGAGAGAAAGGGAGGGGATGAGAGACAGAGAGAAAGGGAGGGGATGAGAGACAGAGAGAGAGGGAGGGGATGAGAGGGCAGAGAGAGGGAGGGGATGAGAGGGCAGAGAGAGAGGGAGGGGATGAGAGGGCAGAGAGAGAGGGAGGGGATGAGAGGGCAGAGAGAGAGGGAGGGGATGAGAGGGCAGAGAGAGGGAGGGGATGAGAGGGCAGAGAGAGAGGGAGGGGATGAGAGGGCAGAGAGAGAGGGAGGGGATGAAAGGGCAGAGAGAGAGGGAGGGGATGAGAGACAGAGAGAGAGGGAGGGGATGAGAGGGCAGAGAGAGGGAGGGGATGAGAGGGCAGAGAGAGAGGGAGGGGATGAGAGACAGAGAGAGAGGGAGGTGGTGAGAGGGCAGAGAGAGGGAGGGGATGAGAGGGCAGAGAGAGAGGGAGGGGATGAGAGGGCAGAGAGAGAGGGAGGGGATGAGAGGGCAGAGAGAGAGGGAGGTGGTGAGAGGGCAGAGAGAGAGGGAGGGGATGAGAGGGCAGAGAGAGATGGAGGGGATGAGAGGGCAGAGAGAGAGGGAGGGGATGAGAGGGCAGAGAGAGAGGGAGGGGATGAGAGGGCAGATGGAGCGGCAGCAAAACTGAGGACTATTCGGGACACATCAATATGTGATGCCAGTAGGGGATTGTCTTGTGTGTGCGTGTGCATTTGTGTGTGGGTGTGGGTGAGTGTGTGTGCGCATGTGTGTGTGTGTGTGTGTGTGTGTGTGTGTCTAGTTTGTACAAGGATGCCAGCACAAGCGCACGTGTCAATGTGAACCAGCTCATGCATAGCCTCCTACTCCTCCCACACACCCCTCCCTTTTTGTGATCTGTGAGTCACTCTGCTCTTTGGCCCCACACATAGACACACACACACACGCACACACCTGACACACACTCCCGGGAGCCCTAGGGCAATCAGAGTGACGCTGCTACATTACCATGTATGTGAGGGAGAGCGTGTGCGGGTTAGGATTAGCTCTGAAGAGCAGTGTCTGAACATTCTCATTTGGGGCCCATCACATCAATTCAATTACTGGCTTTAATGTAATAAGCAGTGTATAGAAGGAGGAGGGGTCTGAATACCAATGCATTCCGCAGCCGTTATTAGCCACTCCAAAGATCAATAGAGGATACCAAAGATGATCCTCAAGCTCTTAGAAATTCAAACCTTCAAGTACTAGTAGGTGTTGATTTGACGGCTGTTATCTAACAGTATCTTCATGCATTAATCAATTTGCTCTTGCAGTATAATGTTCAGTCGTATTGTAGTATCACTTTCAGAACCCCATTCATGGAGAGCTACCCTCCTGTAGGTTTCAACTCCAACCCCATTCATGGAGAGCTACCCTCCTGTAGGTTTCAACTCCAACCCCATTTATGGAGAGCTACCCTCCTGTAGGTTTCAACTCCAACCCCATTCATGGAGAGCTACCCTCCTGTAGGTTTCAACTCCAACCCCATTCATGCAGAGCTACCCTCCTGTAGGTTTCAACTCCAACCCCATTCATGCAGAGCTACCCTCCTGTAGGTTTCAACTCCAACCCCATTCATGGAGAGCTACCCTCCTGTAGGTTTCAACTCCAACCCCATTCATGGAGAGCTACCCTCCTGTAGGTTTCAACTCCAACCCCATTCATGGATCACTAACAGTTGAAAACAGATGCAACAGAATTAAGTTGCAAGTGTATATAAACAAAATGTTACATAAAGCAAAATAATGTATTTTTATGCTCCATTCTGTTGCTGCTCACATATTTATTCTGGATGAAAAGGCATACAGTTGCCCAGCTTTAGCAAACCTAATTCAGCTTATCAACAAGCTAATGTTAGAATCAGGACTAAATTAGGGTTAGTGTTCAATCCTATAAACAGTTAGGTGTGCAGAAAGAGGTTTGGAGAACCCTGCTATGTAAGAATATTGGATAATACATTAAGGAGTTAAGTGAATGAAGTTGAATAATAAAATGTCTGTATACCCAACATACCTTCGTTGTCTGTCCTTACACGTCCCGTAAAATGGTATCATGTTTCAATTAGATTCAACCAGTTGTACCTAGTGTAATATGCACTACTTCTCCAGAAATGACTGTCAATTAGATTGAACCAGGTTTCTCTATACATCAACGTTTCCCAGAAGACACATACCGAGTCTTGTCCAGCAACAACAAAGCTATTTATTATTCCCCAGCATTTTTCTGCATGAAGGATGTCCCAGTACTGTGTGTGTTTGTGTGAGTACATGGTGTGTGCACATCTATTGATGCGTGTCTAGCCAAACGGGCTGTGCAACAACTGAAGAAGCGTTTTAATCTGTATTCATGTTAGTTTGCCAGAAACTGCAAACGTTACTAGCACGGTCCTTCCATTCCCTTCAACTGAAACTTCATCTAAATGGATTGAGGAAATATCTGAATACACTGTACTGTCAATGCAGGTGTAAGGGCATCTGTTGAACTGCACTTCAGTTAGCTTAATGATACAGTCACTGCTTTATGGTACCGCTGTGTCACTGCGGCCAGAAGTTCAAGGGCTAGGGGGCCTTGCATGTGTTTACATTTATGCCTGCAGCATAGCACTAATCAGGGTTGGTGCTGGTTGGTCCCTAAACGGAAGACCATATGCTGCTGGAAGTTGTGATATAGGGCCATTAGGGGGCGCTTGTCCCTCTGGTCCAAAGATAAAATCTTGCAGGTCATGTTAAATATGTGGCAAAATCGCTGCAACCCAAAGCTCAACATACATTAACCAATTCAGTCTCAGCATTTCAGTAACTAAATAAAAACAGCGGGTGCATAGTGGAGGTACCACAAACAATTTTATTGAAACATGTAAATGTTTATACATTGTTCAAAAAAGTTAAGGGAACACGTAATCATCACAGTATAACACCAAGTCAGTTAAACTTGAAGGTTATCAATCTGTCCATTTAAGAAGCATAAGCGATGGTGAATCTATGTCACCTGTTTTGGTGCAAATGAAAGTGACTTGTGCACTGGAGAGGTAACAGCAAGACAACCCCCAAAAAGGGAATGGTTTTGCAGGTGGTGGCCACAGATTGTTGCTCTCTCCTTATCCTTCCTGACTGATAATTCTATAGTTATGTGTTTTGCTAGTGTCCTTGTCACTACTAGTAGCATAAGGTGGTACCTGCAGCCCATTCAGGTTGCACAGGTAGTCCAGCTCCTCCAAGATGTCACAGGTTTGCTGTGTCTCCTAGTACAGTCTCAAGAGCATGGAGGAGATACCAGGAGATGGGCAAGAAGAGCTGGACAGGTCTGTAGAAGGGCATCAACCCAGCAGCAAGACCTTTGTGCGAGAAAGAACAGGAGCACTGCCAGAGTCCTAAAAAATGACCTCCAGCAGACTACTGGTGTGCATGTTTCTGGCATATCCTTGGAGGATCGCATAGAGGGTGTGCTTGCCAACGGTAACCTGACTGCTGTTAGGTACCGGAGAGATCAGTAACAAACTGATATTATTTAACTGCAGCTACGGTGCCCACTAGAAAAATGTATTAGACATGGACGCGCAATAGTCTAAAAAGTTTTGTTTAGGAGATCATTTCAATTTGATTAATTGCAGAAACATCTCAATCATTTTGAAAATGTATTGTTTAGCTTAGCCTGAAACACGCCTTTGGGGAATGTCAAAAGTGACTCAAGACATAATGAACAAGTTGAACACACTCAAACGTTCTATGTATGAGTACAATTCATGAACATTATTATTTAGTGAAAACCAGTGTCAAATTGAGTTTTTTTCATTTTGAATATACTTTACTTAATTTGTTTAGCAAAATAGTGTTTTATTTTACTGTGTCTAATAATTTCAGTGATGCCCCGTGGGTGACATCAGTCTTGATAATTGCAAGTTTCAATTAAGTTAGCTTACTATTTGATGGACAGAAAGGCTGGTTCATACACACACACACACAGTGTTGATTGATTAGACAGCTCAGGGACAGATTTAGAAGACCTGACTTAAAGTGGCTCTGCAAAAAGAAACAGCCAACCAGCAGACTATTTACCTGACCTTAATCTAATTAGGCTTCCTGATTAAGGGATACTTCAGGATTTTGGCAGTGCAGTCTTCTATTGTGGATACCATTTTTCTGTCCTTGGGTTTTGTTTTAAGGAGGCTGCTGGCCTTATTGCAGTTCTTAACTGGCGTTGGCACAATCCCTGGATGTTCATTGGAGCTACTGGCTAATGGTAGTTAGAATTGGCTTAATTGGTTACATCCCAAACGTCCCCTTAAATCTAAGGTTTGGTTCATTTATTTTCAACCAACAACAGATTTTCAGCAATTAGTGGAAGGACAAGGCAGTGCTCAAATGTCTTAAACCTTGGGGACACTAAACACACTAAATATCCACAAAAATATAGTAAAGCAAATGCAAGGGATAGAAAATGACATTCTGTTCCCTGATGTGGTTTATATGTCGATCAATCTCTTTTTAAACCTCTCCAAAAATACAGAACAGCTTATTTTTTTGTACTTTGTGGCTTGTCAATATTCATCCCGGCAGAGAACTTAGAGAACTGAGAGTCAAAACACATTGATTTTAATGATCAAGTACAAACTACATTTTATTTCCGCTTTCTACATTCAAAGTCAATCACTGGAATACTTCCCAGATGTTACATAACAATTCCACAGCCTGTTAGCTGTGGGTTCAATTGTGTTTTTCTTATTTCGGTAATCTCAACGATTACATAATGATAATATTGCACACACACACACACACACACACACACACAAAGCCTTGGTGAGTTGGTATTGAAGATCAAGTGTTTCTAATCATTATGAGGGGGTGGGGTCAAGAGATCTGAAGATGGGAAAGATCGATAGACCACACATAACTAGAGAACATGAGGTATCTTCCAAAGCCTAGTGAAATTAGTTGGGAGGTTTCACCAGTAGCATGTGTCATCGGGGGTGTGGTCAACAGATGACGAGAGAGAGAGAGAGAGAGAGAGAGAGAGAGAGAGAGAGAGAGAGAGAGAGAGAGAGAGAGAGAGAGAGAGAGAGAGAGAGAGAGAGAGAGAGAGAGAGAGAGAGAGAGAGAGAGAGAGAGAGAGAGAGAGAGAGAGAGAGAGAGAGAGAGAGAGAGAGAGAGAGAGAGAGAGAGAGAGAGAGAGAGAGAGAGAGAGAGAGAGAGAGAGAGAGAGAGAGAGAGAGAGAGAGAGAGAGAGAGAGAGAGAGAGAGAGAGAGAGAGAGAGAGAGAGAGAGAGAGAGAGAGAGAGAGAGAGAGAGAGAGAGAGAGAGAGAGAGAGAGAGAGAGAGAGAGAGAGAGAGAGAGAGAGAGAGAGAGAGAAGTAAGGAAGCAGCCAGTGTGAGAGAAAGGCAGACACAGTAGAAAGGAAAGCTATGTACTCCCTGCCAGAACAGGAAAGAGAGTGAGGGAGGGAGTGTGAGAGGGAGAGGTGAGTGAGTGAGAGAGAAAGAGAGGGCAGAAGCACCCAGCCAACATCACTGCATCCCAGCCGCCCCAAATACAGTACCGAGCAGAACGCTCTGGAAGGATATACTATAGAGATTACAGCCATGCATATTCTGCAGCCCTACTGCATCAACAGGTTGGAGTGTTTGTGTGACTGGCTGTCTGTCTGTGCGCGTGTCCTCGTCTGTGCATATCGGTAGGCAAAGCGGTTGACCACAGTGGATGTGAAATGTAGTCAAATGCTGTTGACATGTCATTGTCAGGTTGTTTCTTTTAGCTCTGCTGAGTGGAACGTAGAGAGGGTGAGAGTCGAACTAACAGATAGAAGAGGAGAGAGAGGGGATGGATCACGAGCGAAAGGGATGGAAAAGGACCAGAGGCTTGAAAGCAGTAAATGGGCAGGAAAGACAGAGTGAAGGGGTCTGAGAGGAGGTGAAGAAAGGGAGCTTGAGGACGAAGAGAAGGGACAGAGAGAGAGAGACAAAGGATGAACACAGAGGATGAGAGTGGATGGGGAGTGTGGAAGGGGAGAGTTAGAAAATGGGAGAAAGAGGGGACAGAGAGAGAGGGAGGAAGAGCGAAGAGACCGAGAGGGAGTCGGGACAAAGTCACGGGAGAGTGGACGGGGAGGACCGATATAGACGGGACAGACAGACAGACAGAGAGAAATAGGTTACGGAGAGCAGACTGAGAGAGGGTGAGAGAGAAGGGAATTACAGGACTGAGATTCAGTGGCATATCTTACATTGAAGGCAATGTGCGAAGCCAATCAATCAGATCATGGAGTACCTTGACATAACAAAGATAGCCCAGGGACTATCACAATTCGAGGGTCTACTTTACAGCTGTTGATCTGCGACCCTCGTTCATTTCTGAATGAATGTATCACTGGAATTTGGTTGCTTGTTACTCACATGTTTTCCTCAAGTGTGTACATGCCTGTGTGTATGGGCGGATATACGTGGGTAAGTGAATATCCTGACGTGCCCTCACACATTAATCCACATGCAAAAACCCCTTGAGGTTTGCAGAATAGTGTGCCCATGGAGTGATTCTTTATCATATTGACCTGGTGTGTGAACTATAAATCATGGTCCGTGCAGTAGTAGTAGTAGTAGCAGTAGTAGTAGCAGCAGCAGTAGGAGTAGTAGTGGCAGTAGTAGTTGGAGGAGTAGTAGCAGTAGGAGTAGTAGTGGCAGTAGTAGTTGGAGGAGTAGTAGTAGGAGTAAAAATGTGGCCTAACATTTTTATTTCTGGATTATTATTCAAACGTTACTTTACCAAACGTAATATATTTTCAGAATTCGGCTGTCAAAGGTTTATGTGAAATAGTCTGCGTAGTCCCGAGACCAGGTTGGATTTATATAGGCCAACTAATAAATTGGTCGGACTCTAGTACTTAGTGACTAAAATCAATGCTTAAGCGTTCTTTTCAAACATTCACAAGCGCATGCCATTTGCTATTTGACATCACTAGGTAAATTATAGTTAGCTAGCTATGATTTGATGACTCAAATGAATTTGAGCTACCAATTCATAATGAGCTGTCAGGTTGCCATAAAGAATACAAATACTGATACAAATGTTGACAGTAAACTTACTGAATACAGCTTACTGAATGAAAGCATTTGTTGGGAATTAGTGAACAGTGCAGTTTCAGGTTTACTTTGGTGCTTATGGTGCTTAAGCAGAAATATGTGATTTTTTTCAGATCGACTTCATAGACCAACACATCATAGAATTGCACCCAGAAAGGAACTACAGTAGGGAGAACAAGTATTGGATACACTTCCGATTTTGCAGGTTTTCCCACTTTTCCCACTTCCCACAAAGCATGTAGAAGTCTGTTATTTTTATCATAGGTACTCTTCAACTGTGATTTTTAAGTAATTAATTAGCATTTTATTGCATGACATAAGTATTTGATACATCAGAAAAGCTGAACTAAATATTTGGTACAGAAACCTTTGTTTGCAATTACAGAGATCATACGTTTCCTGTAGTTCTTGACCAGGTTTGCACACACTTCAGCAGGGATTTTGGCCCACTCCTCCATACAGACCTTCTCCAGATCCTTCAGGTTTCGGGGCTGTCGCTGGGCAATACAGGATTTACGGAATTTACAGAATCTCCCTCCAAAGATTTTCTATTGGGTTCAGGTCTGGAGACTGGCTAGGCCCATCTTCAATGCTCTTACTGAGGGAAGGAGCTTGTTGGCCAAGATCTCGCAATACATGGCCCCATCCATCCTCCCCTCAATACGGTGCAGTCGTCCTTTCCACTTTGCAGAAAAGCATCCCCAAAGAATGATGTTTCCACCTCCATGCTTCACGGTTGGGATGGTGTTCTTGGGGTTGTACTCATCCTTCTTCCTCCAAACACGGCGAGTGGAGTTTAGACCAAAAAGCTCTATTTTTGTCTCATCAGACCACATGACCTTCTCCCATTCCTCCTCTGGATCATCCAGATGGTCATTGGCAAACTTCAGACGGGCCTGGACATGCGCTGGCTTGAGCAGGGGGACCTTGCGTGCGTTGCAGGATTTTAATGCATGACGGCGTAGTGTGTTACTAATGGAGACTGTGGTCCCAGCTCTCTTCAGGTCATTGACCAGGTCCTGCCGTGTAGTTCTGGGCTGATCCCTCACCTTCCTCATAATCACTGATGCCCCATGAGGTGAGATCTTGCATGGAGCCCCAGACCGAGGGAGATTGACCATCATCTTGAACTTCTTCCATTTTCTAATAATTGCGCCAACGGAATTCTTACTGGTTGGTAGGTGATCAAATACTTGTCATGCAATAAAATGCTAATTAATTATTTAAAAATCATACAATGTGATTTTCTGGATTTTTGTTTTAGATTCTGTCACTCACAGTTGAAGAGTACCTATGATAAAATGACATACCTCTACATACTTTGTAAGTAGGAAAACCTGCAAATTGGCAGTGTATCAAATACTTGTTCACCGCTGTATGTGTTTTGAATTTATTTTCATATTTGTAGATGATATAGCTGCTTTTTGGCGGTTATCATATAAACAAAAAATTCAAGGTTTAATGTCCATTTTAATATTTAGTTAAGATGATAATTTCTTATAATCTGTCTGTAATTTGGAGGGGCCTTCTGGTCTGTTTTTCAATCTGCCATTACAGAAATAATACTATAGGCAGATCAGTTATCAGTGATGGCAGCCTACCAAAAACGTATCGGTATCAGATTAAAAAATTCAGTGTCAGACGTGCTCTAGTTTTTGGAAATTAACAGTTCATCTATCCAAATAAATAGCTTTTAACAATTTTCTTAGGTGGCCTAAAAGTTTTTGCCAGAATAAAGTTTTTACACTTCATCACAGTGAAGATATATTATAGGAATGTAATACATAATGTACCTGTTTTACAGTAATTTACAAGAAACTGTCTTTAATTAACCATAAATGTAATAAGAAATGTTTATGTAGTGTATTTTTTTCTGGTTGTTTATCAAATGATAGCTGGCTGTCTCAGTGATCCTACTTTGTGTCTTTCATATTGAAGAGTGTAAGAAACTGAAAAGATCTCCAGTGTTCCCTCCACTCTGAACGTCTCCTCCAATATATATTTTTTAGAAGGACACAAGAAGCAGACATCAGTATGTAGTTGAGGTCTTCTCAAAGACACTATGCATTGGGAAAGAAAGAGCTATTAGATTTTAATGAAAAAATTGCCTTGTGCAACCAGCCTGGTATGACGATATCTTCCAAGTTAAAGTGAAGCGTGAGCGTAACGGCCAGTCTGGCTAAATAAAAACACTGCCCTCCATGGCAAATGCACACGTCAATGATTATTTTTCATTGGTTTGTAAATGCATTGGTTGTCAACTGATGGATGAGCTTGTAGTCTGGCTTTAACACTGCGAAACCAAAATGTTATGACCAAGTGACCTTTTCTGGATTAAACCTCTTCTGTTTCTGTTGTTTGACTCCACCTCTCTCCATCTCCCTCCCCTCTCCCTCCCCCTCCCTCGCTGCCTAATCCCAGGCAGTGTTCCAGATTCTGTACTGTGTAAACTGGTCATGTCTTATGGATTACATACAGGGACTAGGTTACTGAGACTAGGGATAATGAATGCCGGGGGAGATGTTCAAACAATTTGCCTTTGTTTACACAGGCCACCAAATTCTTATGTTTTGTTCCACTAATGTACAAATCATATAAGGATTTTTCACACGTCTTTTTACAGCTGATATCATTTGTGAGTAAAAGGTAAGAATTGGGCTGCTTGTGTAAGCTCAGCCTTTGTTATAAGGGGCAAGGAGAGGTCATCTGTTAATAAAGAGATTTGTATTGTGGTCCTGCTTACTTATTCTGTTGTTTTTCTTGTGTTTTGGAGCACTTGGGGGAAGAATTGGTGAGAGTGGGGTTAGTGTTTTTTTATGTTTTTGTTATTGAAAGTAGCTATTCGGGGTGATTGAACGTCATCTCAAAGTGAACTATTTTTCTCCTCTCTCTACCTCGGTCTTGTTCTGCAGGTGGCCTGATGGCCCGAAAAGGAAGAGAAAAAACAGCACATGTTCGGTTAAGAGCATGTCCGGTAAGTTGATGTACTGTGCTGTTTCCCAACATCCCTCAGCCATTGCTCATTAACAAAATGTTAGCTTGGAAAAAAAGGCCTTGTTTCATTGATCGGTCAGTCCTCTTCATTCAATTTTTGTCATACTGTATAGCAGACACTGTTATCCAGAGCGCATTACAGTAATTGCATACTGTACGTTTTAGAAGACCTAGGTGAAACAACCACACAGTTTAGTACAGGGCTGGCCAACCCTGTTCCTGGAGAGCCACAGTCCTGTAGGTTTTCTCTTCAGCCTCATTTGTGACTAACCTGAGTCTGCTTTTCATCCAACTACTAATTAGAATCAGGTGTGCTGAATAAGAGTCGGAGAGAAAACCTACAGGACTGTGGCTCTCCAGGAACAGGGTTGGCCAGCCCTGGTTTAGTAGTACGTACATTCTACTCAATGAGTTAGGTATCTGCAAAGGTCAGTGCTGGAAAGACCATTGATATAAAAACTTCAAACATAAAAAGTTAACAAAAGACAACAGACCAAGGTGTTGGCAGTGGAACTATATTAAATATTTTATGAAAAGTTGAATTTTCTATGTTTTTGAGGATAGGTAGAGACTCTGCTGTCCTAGCCTCCAATTGCAACTGCTTCCACCATTGAGGTGCCAGGACAGGGAAGAATGTTGACTGCCTATTGACTGCCAGTTATTAAACACTAAGCAAATGTATGTACATTGGAGATTGCACACCGGTAAACACTTTTATTGGTTGCTAATAATCTCCTAACCTTGCTATCAATTAAGTCACTAGGAGACGTTGTGTGGGCCAACCTTTGTTATAAGTCCCGCCCACATGCTCACACTGCCCCTGCTTGAAAGTGCCCTAGCTGCAGCCAGATACTTCTCTTGATGTTAGCATAGAATGATTGTGTGTTGTCCAGGGTCACGCTGAGATTCTTTGCATTCTGGAAAGAGGACACTGTAGTTGTCAAACATGATTGTGATGTCCTGGAGTGGACCGGCCTTTCTGTGAAAGAAGAGCACCTCGGACTTGTCAAGGTCATGTTTGTGGTGGGCCAACGTCCAATGTCAACCAGGCTCACAGAGATGCATGTTGTCACCATGGTGTTGGAAGGAGGGAAGGAAAATTAAAGCTGACTGTCTGCTTCATATTAGTGATACAAAAGACAATGTGAGGATTTGATAGAGCCAAAGTCAGAGACGGTGTATAGAGAGAAGAGGAGAGGGCCAAGAACCAAGCCTTGGGGAACACCAATAGTAAGAGGCTGCCCAGCAGACATCAATCCCCTCCGGGTCACATGGAAGGAGCGGTCTGCCAGGTAGAAAGCCATTCAAGAGTGAGCAGAGTCTGAGACATCCAAATCAGAGAGGATGGAATGTAGGGGGCTATGGTTGACAGTGTCAGATAGATCAAGGGCAGGAGTGGAGGCTGGGCACTGGGTGGGGAGAGCACACTCAAGTTTCTTGGAAAGGAAAGACAGTTTTTGCCATCAGATGGGTTAGAGGACCCCTTACTTGCAAAATAAAGCCAACAAAGCATCCACATTCTGTAGATGGATTTTTGTAAAGGGGTTCAAGACATTCATTCAGATCGTTAAAACAAGAAACCAATCCTAGGTGCTTATGAAATTCCATTCAAGTGTTTCTTTCTTTCTCTACACTTTGCAGCCATATGGTTTATCGTAGTACAAAATGGAATATCTGCTCAAATGGTTGTGAAAGCAGATGTCAACTCATGTTCTTTTTAAAAGGCTGACTCATTTTAGGAAGATAAATTGCTGTCACCTCGGAGAGAAACCATTTATTTTAAGTAGGTAATTTGAAAAGAGGCTACTCAAAATTTGAGGTGACAGGAATTAATGTGTTTCAGCAGTGTAGACTATTAACTGCCATTTGGTAAATATGGTTCTCTACTCGGAAGACATGGGCGCTGAATGACATTGGGAATTCCTAACTGCGTCAGAAAATGTTTACTTGGGTGGAATGAGCACGCCCTTGTTCAGTGGTAACTCCTTTCCTACTTTGGCTTCTTTATCCTTTAATGTCCTCACTGTCTTATTCCTCTTCTCCCCCTCTCCTGTTTCTCCTCCAGCGCTGAGCATCTCCGTCCCAGGATACATCCCCAGCTACTTGGAGAAGGACGAGCCGTGTGTGGTGTGTGGAGACAAGGCCACGGGCTACCACTACCGCTGCATAACCTGTGAAGGCTGCAAGGTGAGAGACTGCAGGACCGGTCTGGAACATTTAGTTTGATGGCCCTAAAACACTACATAACCTTGAGTTGGATTCTAGCAGGTAGTGGAAAAATAATAGATGCCCTAGTCGAGTCAAGGGAGAGATACATTCAGTTATTTTCTGGAATTGCTGCATCAATGTCTTCCATACATCAACTCATCATCAGATGGTTGTTCTCACAGATATATACAAGATGGGTGTGTCTGCCTAGAACAATGCATTCATCCTGTATCCCAGAGACCGCTCGTCCACGACATCCCCCATACCCAATGATCGATAACCTAGAACAATGCATTCATCCTGTATCCCAGAGACCGCTCGTCCACGACATCCCCCATACCCAATGATCGATAACCTAGAACAATGCATTCATCCTGTATCCCAGAGACCGCTCGTCCACGACATCCCCCATACCCAATGATCGATAACCTAGAACAATGCATTCATCCTGTATCCCAGAGACCGCTCGTCCACGACATCCCCCATACCCAATGATCGATAACCTAGAACAATGCATTTATCCTGTATCCCAGAGACCGCTCGTCCACGACATCCCCCATACCCAATGATACGACGTAGTGGACATAACTACATTGACCAGACCACTGTCCACAGGGCTTTACGACTTAGTGGACATAACTACATTGATCAGACCACTGTCCACAGGGCTTTACGACGTAGTGGACATAACTACATTGATCAGACCACTGTCCACAGGGCTTTACGACGTAGTGGACATAACTTCATTGACCAGACCACTGTCCACAGGGCTTTACGACGTAGTGGACATAACTACATTGATCAGACCACTGTCCACAGGGCTTTACGACGTAGTGGACATAACTTCATTGACCAGACCACTGTCCACAGGGCTTTACGACGTAGTGGACATAACGACATTGATCAGACCACTGTCCACAGGGCTTTACGACGTAGTGGACATAACTTCATTGACCAGACCACTGTCCACAGGGCTTTACGACGTAGTGGACATAACGACATTGATCAGACCACTGTCCATAGGGCTTTACGACGTAGTGGACATAACTACATTGATCAGACCACTGTCCACAGGGCTTTTTCCGGCGCACCATCCAGAAGAACCTGCATCCTGCTTACTCTTGTAAGTACGATGGCTGTTGCATCATCGACAAGATCACAAGGAACCAGTGCCAGCTGTGTCGCTTCAGGAAGTGCATCGCAGTGGGCATGGCCATGGACTGTGAGTGATACACACACACACACACACATGCTCAACTGCAGTACAATCCCAAACAACTGACACAAGGTTGTCAACAGATGTCCTATATTCTGAAATATATTCTGGCATATTTTTAGCACAGTTATTCATAAGAAAACACTTTCCAATTGTTTCTATCCTCAGTGGTGCTTGATGATTCTAAGCGGGTGGCCAAGAGGCGTCTGATCGAGGAGAACAGGGAGAAGAGGAAGAAAGAGGAGTTTGTTAAGACCCTGCAGACCCGTCCAGAGCCCAGTAGCTCAGAGTGGGAGCTGATTCGTCATGTAACAGAGGCCCACCATCACACCAACGCACAGGGTTCCCACTGGAAACAGAAACGCAAGTTCCTGGTGAGAATCTAATGCTAAGCTAAAGTTGGCATGGCTAAGCTAAACTAGAGTTCACTAGGCTACAATAGAATAGGTAGGCAGGGTTTGCTCCATTCACAAACTGTTACCAATATATTCAATGAGTGAATCATACAAGTCATCCAGCCATTTGAGGACCTCAAGTCAGTGAGCCTGCCCTCATATGCGTTGATCACATCACTTCCTGGTTGGAAGAGCAGTATGGGGAAAAGGCAGAATGGTTTGGCTCTGACACTTCCCAGTGATCTTAAACTGTCCCGATTCTTCAACAGATGTTGCGATGAGACAGGGATGTAGGTAAAAATGGATATGAATAAATTAGGCAATGGAAAAAAAGCAGGTTAAAACGGGGTACGAAAGGAGGACAGAGAAAGGCAATTCAAGAACCTACCCTGGTTGCCTTAGCAACCGATCCCCATGGGAATTTGCTTTCATCAGACCGGTGTCTCCATAGCGATGGTTGCCTCAGCACTGAGGTCAAAGCAGGCCAAGGAGACACAGCAGGCAAAGTGAGTTGTAATATTCAAGGTAAAGTTGTCATGCGGATAAATCTTCCTTAATGGATGGATCCCAGTGCATCTGGTGTTTATTTGACCTCATTCAGGCAAAGATGTGTCCTCCAGATTGGAATTTGTAGAGCCACTTCTTATCCACATTGCTTGCTCTCAAGGAAGTCAGACAAACCAGTGTCTAACTAACACTAACAAAGTACCTCGCAGATGCCCGAATCACTGAGGGCAATAAACCGATGACTACCCTGACACCCTTAACTCGGACAGCCACTCCCTAACCCAGACTGTGCTGAGCTCACTGCACACCTCCTTATGGGAACTCCCCAACCCAGGGTGTAGCTGCTTCAATCTGCGTTCCTACCTAGCACCTTTCAGAGGTGTTGATAATCATAGGCCAATGGAGAGACTGATTATGCAATCCTCACACACAAACACACACATAAACACACACGCACTTACGAAAACATCTATTTCAGTGGACCCTGGACAACAAAGTGACTATAGATAATATTTAACAACCATTGTCAAATCCCCTGAAGACAAACTGACAAATGTCCTGGGAAGACTTCTAGCAGCCAAATAGATCATATAACATTACTACCCCATCTGACTCCAGTGCAGAATGTGGCTAAGTTGTATGCTAATCATCATCGGCCCACATTTGGTCCTTGTTTTAAAGGTTATCAGCCTACACTTTTGTCTCCCATGTACCCAGATCACACATCCCCAATATCAAGAAACCTCATTCAAGGTTTGATTGAGCTATTACCCTCAAGTTGAAATTAGTTGAAAATTACAAGCAGATTTGGATTTAAAATTATTTAGTAATTCTTTATATATATTTTTTTCAAGTAGTTGAATATTGAAAGACATACAATTATGGTCATGCGTACTTAAACATGGATTGTTTATTTTCAAGTACAGTCACTGTTGTCTTTTTTTTTTTTAAAGACCTTATGAAAATTGTGTTCCTTGCAGCTTGGTAAAAAGCCTTGTGGTGTTGTAAAACCAGGGCTGTGGGTTTGATTCTGATTGGGGCCAGAACAAAAAGGAAAAAACTCTATTTGTACATTTACTCTGGATTAAAGCATCTGCTAAATTACTTCAATGTAAAATGTAAAAATAAAGCCAGAAAATAACTATGGAATTACAAAATACTTAGAACCCAGGTCTAGTTACAACTCAAATACTTTTCAAACCAGAGGGGGATGTTAGCTGATCTGACTGTGTTCCCCAGCGGGACTTTTCATCAAACGCCATCTTTGTGTCCTCAGCCCGAAGACATCGGCCAGTCCCCTGTAGTGTCTGCGCCAGACGGAGACAAGGTGGACCTGGAGGCCTTCAGTGAGTTTACCAAGATCATCACCCCCGCCATCACGCGGGTCGTCGACTTTGCCAAAAAACTGCCCATGTTCTCCGAGGTGGGTTTGAGGGCGCAGTCGCATGTTTGTGGCACACAGAGAGAACATTCCTTTGTGAATCTTTCTCTGTTCTGTGTCCTCGTCTGTCCCAGACTCTCGCTAAAGGGGCTCATCACGCACTGAATTGTGATTACGCGCTCCTCCTCTTTCTCCTCTCATCAAGAGGAGTGTGTGACCGTCTGTCTGTGACTGTGTTTGTGTTTAATTGAACTATTTATTCTTCTCCACTGCCTCCTTCTTTATATGACTCATTAACAAGTTGTTTCACACACACACACACACATACACACACACACATACACACACACATACACACACAGGAGTCCGATTAGGGTGCACTGAACTCTCCTTCACCCACCGTTCCCAACAGACGTTGTTGTGATTCACTGGTTATGTAACGTGTAGCTGGACTATAATTACAACTAAACAACATCGCCTCTCGTCTCTCTCATGACTGGCCTGCAGAGGATTCGTGTAGCTAGCTAACTGGTGATCATGCGGTCGCTGCTCGAGTTATTGGGTATTTAAAAGCATGATTTGGTTCAGTGTGTTCGTGTGTGCATTTAATGGACATATACACTGTGTGTGTGACTCTGTTAACTTAGCTGAGGCTTTACTACCTGATAGTATTTATGTGGAGTAGAATCTACCAATCTATCTTTGTGTATGTTTTTCCCTCCTCCCTCCCGTTCCATCTCTCCTTCCTTCCATTCAGCTGCCTTGTGAGGACCAGATCATTCTATTGAAAGGCTGCTGTATGGAGATCATGTCGCTTCGTGCCGCTGTGCGCTATGACCCCGAGAGTGAGACGCTGACACTGAGTGGAGAGATGGCGGTGAAACGCGAGCAGCTAAAGAACGGCGGGCTGGGCGTGGTGTCGGACGCCATTTTCGATTTGGGCAAGAGCCTGGCACAGTTTAACCTGGATGACTCGGAGGTGGCCCTCCTACAAGCCGTGCTGCTCATGAGCTCAGGTGAGGAGGAGACAGAAGGTTATAACTGCTCTATGAACAGAAATGAATTCTCTTTGAACAGACATATTTATCTACAATTAGACACTTTAAATTATAAATAGGTGTGTTGTGCAATTCGTGAGCAATTATTTTTTTCTTCATTTTTGAAAATAAAATTGCAACATTTTTATTTACTGACTTGAGAGTCACAATTCCTTTTTTGTTACATCAGGATTCATCCAGCTCAGTAGATCGACAGCATGAAAATGACAGAGGCAGGGTTGGACAATTAATTCCATACATTGATTATTGAATGATCTGACACAGCTTTATAAAACCTACATAGAGTGCCCCTGTGTGAGTTAAAAAGATTTAACAAATTACCATTACAAATCCACTTTGATGTTCATCAGTAGGAGGGTCAAGCATGCTCTGGGCATTTTCTGACACAGATTTATGAACTCAGTCATTAAAATGAGTTGAACTTTTTACTAATAAATAAACAACTGCTCTATAATCAAGCATGACATTTGAACAGACAACGGCTCTGTAAACAGACATCAATGTTCTATGAGCAGACACAATGACAACAGATCTATGAACAAGTGCAACAGCGCTATGAATTGGCATAACTGCTCAATGAAAGTTCTTTCAACAGTAATCGTGATAATAAAAATAATAAATACGTAGTTGATATTATGTAGTGCTTTTCATAAAATCTCAAAGCAATATCATGACATTAAAGCAGTGCATAACATTGCTATGAACAGACATAACAGTGAAAGGTGAATGAACCAACACTAACTCTATAAACATACATAACATTAAATGAACAGACATAACAGCCTTATAAACAGACATAACCACTTCATAAACAGGCATACCAGTTGTGTGAACAAACTTTCAATATCAGTACCATATCTGTATAAGTCTAATATACAGATATGATAATATAAAGATATGGTCTAATATGCATTAATAGTGTGTATTTGTGAATTTTTCTCAGATCGCTCGGGACTGACATCGGTAGAGAAGATCGAGAAGTGCCAGGAGACGTACCTGCTTGCCTTTGAACACTACATCAACCACCGCAAGCACAACATTCCCCACTTCTGGCCCAAGCTGCTGATGAAGGTGACCGATCTGAGGATGATTGGCGCGTGCCACGCCAGCCGCTTCCTCCACATGAAGGTGGAGTGTCCCAATGAGCTCTTCCCTCCACTGTTTCTGGAGGTCTTCGAGGACCAGGAAGTATGAACTAAACCCTGACTCCTGACTCCTTTTGACCTAGCGAAGATAAAAAAGAGATGGGGAAGTATGTAGGGGAAAATGGTAAAAATTGGCCTCTTTCCTTGTGAAACACAACACCCACCACCAGCAGTCACAGAGAAAAAATAAGTCGTAGAGAAAAAAGCAAAAAGGCTTCTTTTTTTGGATCATTGTTCATGCCAATTTGTTTCTGTCCCCTCCTGGTCGTGCAGGCCCCCCACCCACCAGACACCCCCTCCTCCATGGTCTCTTGTGGCTGCCATGTGCCTCTCTGAGGCATTATTGCAAGCAGCCCTGAGTACTGCTCTACACCTGTGTTGTACAGCCAGTGTACATGTATGCAAACAACCATCCCGAGATCTGGTTGGAGTACTGGTGGAGCTCTGTGTTGGTCTAGGCCAATCACGCTCAGATGGTGACACACACATTCACAGACAGTCCCAGACCTTCACACACGCAGACAACCACTCACGCAGATAAACACACACTTCGACCGACATACACGCAATCATACATGGACTGTAGCTTTTCAGAGCCATTAATCACTCGAGGAGAGCAAATACGCTGCCGTCTCTTGTCCCACAATTGAGCTTTCATCATGGGCGCCCCCCTCCAGCCTGCTCCCCTTCTCACCAGCCTCCACTGAGACAGTTACCAAGTGTAACCCCCCCTTTCTTTCAACCCCCCCTCTGTCATCCCGCACCCACGCAGGATGTGCAGCCCAAAATCCCTCGTAGCCAAGGCGTGTAGTTATGAACCTACCTCCCTCCACACACACCTACCTTTAAAGACGTCTCGACCTACACGCAGTACTGTGCAAAGACACACACACACACCTATGCAGGAGTACGAACAAATATTTGTTGTGCGGCTAATACAGCGACATACACAGAAACGCGTGGGATTTACCCGCATGCACGTATCCAGGGCACGAGTTCTGCCCTCATACACGTTTACCTCCATACTTGCATGCATTATATACACACACACACACACTACCCGTCAAAAGTTTGGACACACCTACTCATTCCAGGGTATTTTTGCTATTGTCCACATTGCAGAATATTAGTGAAGACATTCATGAAATAACTCATGTGGAATTATGTAATAACCAAAAATATGTTAGTTTGTTATTTTTAAATCAAAATTGTTAGTTAATTCAAATAAGTCACCTGGAATGCTTTTCCAACAGTCTTAAAGGAGTTCCCACATATGTGTTATTTCATAGTTTAGATGTCTTCACTATTAGTCTACAGTGTGGAAAATACCCTTAAATGAGTATGTGTGTCTAAACTTAACTGGTACTGTATCTCGACGTGTAAATATACGCACACACTCGCTGGTTTACCTCCGTTCATCGTATATATCCTATATCCATTCATTTATATTTACGTACCTGTCTACCTGAATACCTCCATACCTCTTTAAACAGCATATACAGTGCACACTATGTAACCATCTGCCTGTGTATGTGTGGACCTCTCCTATACATACCTCTACACACACACACACACACACACTCAAATGTACATACAAACAGTTTGCTGTGCTTTTTCCTTGTGACAGTTGATCCTCACCTCACTTGTGATGTCCCTCCCATCCCAAACCTCTGCTAAATCTCCTGTTTGGGTTGCACTGCATTTCCATGTGGCAAAATGTGTGTCCTCTATGGTGCCCTGCCCCGCCCTGCCCATCAGACTGGACTCCCACCCCCTCTGATGTGGGATTGGTTGAGGGTGGACGGGGGGGTGTCACTTACCTCGCCGTGGGCTACACCACAGGCCCCATCTCCAACAGATTCTACCTCACCTCTCATGTCAGTGCAGCTGCCCCTCTGAGTGCTCTAACACCCCACATGATATGTAGACCCTTATACCTGTACCTACGGCCCTCTTATGCAGTTTACATATGAGTGTAATGGTACACACACACACACACACACACACACTTAAACATGCACAAACCAGTTGCCAATATTGACCTCTTAGGTCGCTTACTCCATCCACAGTGCAGTATAATACTAGCGCTGATACGGGAGAGGCCACGGGTAGAACTTCACAGCAGTCTTTTTATTTGACACTGTCCCTTTCATCACGCAGGACAAGGTGTCATACTGGACTCCCCAATCGGTTTTCATTACAGGACAAATATCAAACCCCCAAGTGGCAAAAGGATTCACTTGTTTTCAAACAAAAGATGGACAGACGGTATACCTTGGAAGCCCACTGAGCTCGATGGACGAGTCAGGCCAAAGCGTTGTTGTTGTGTTGTTTTGTTTTGTTGTTGTTGTTGTGGTAAACAAACACGAAGAACACTCATAAGCTCAAACTCAAGCTTGGCAGTATGTGGATGATACTGGGGTTGTAAACACGGCAGGTCCAGAGACAGGACAGTACTGAGAGGCCTAGCCTTTGCAAACTACCACATGTAATCTAGCATTGTACAGCGCCATTCAGAGAAGCAACCCCCCCCCCCCCCCCCCCCCTTTCTCTCAAAGTTTGTAAAGTGGATTTTTCAGAGAGCCACAAAGCCTTTGAGATGACTCTGACTGTCCTTCCCATCTGATCCTACACCCAGCCAGGTCTGAGCTTCTCTACATGTCCCTGTCTGTCTTCTCAGTTTTTTTGCACTAAAGCAATGTTTCACCCTTTATTTTTATCTAAACATGTCCCTCATTGCTATGCAAGCCACTGGACACACATAAGTCACACTTTCAAACCTAACCAATGCTGAAATGATATGAGGCCTAGCTTAAGCCCCGTTTCCACTGGCACTTAAAATGATGGCAGAAATAGGGCCAACATTGAGCTGTAAATTTCAATTTTGAACTGGGTCAAATCAGATAATCAGGCTGGTGACTTTTTGGTTACTATTCAACCACATGCTGATCACTGGTGGATGTTAATTCATTACCTTGTCTGATTATGCTACCAGCTGGCACATGTACCAGCAATACTGCAGTTTTCAGACACAGCCCAAATTATCAAAATAGCTGGTTTCTTACATTTTTTGCATTACACAATATTTTATTAAATTAATTGGCAATCATATGCTAGCCAGATATTTGTTGATGTGCACTAGCAGGGATTTTGGATAAAGTTAGCTGGATAATAATAAAAATTAGCTAGCTGGTTAATAACAACACTATTATAAGTAGGAATAAAGCTAGTTCTGCTGTGAGCAATGGCGCAAACAGTTTAGCTTGCTAGCAAACTAAGTACATGGTTCTCAGTCTGGTCGGGTATAATGGGTAACATTAGTGGTGGTCAGCATGATATTCCTCAACATCTTGCTAGTTATGTAGCTAGTTGTAACATTTGACAAAGGACTTTCTATATATTATAACTAGTTAAAAAAAATAAGCAAAGCCAGCTGCTCATTCAGCTACCAAGCAACATCAATAGCTAATTTCGGAAGGCAGTGGAAACCACAGTTTTAGCTAGCCCAATGAAGCCTGACTAACTTTTAAGTAATTTACTATTTTAGCACGTACCAGATCAACTTAGGAGTGAGTGTATACATTTTCATACTTTTTGTTTTATTTTTGTCGTATTAGCCTGCAATGGGAATCAAACCCACTAATCCGGGTTTAACGTCCATCTGCCAATGGAAACAAGGCTTTTGTAATAACACAAGTGGATGTAAAGGAACGTAGAAATCCTAATTGTATGGAAAATGAGTATTCATTCAAACACAGAAATGTTATCCAGCTCTATTGAAGAGATGCCGATCTAGGTGACCTTCCTGCTTGGAGAAAGGGTACATAGAAGATATGCAGCATAATGATAATCCTCCTACTCGATCATCACTGTGAACAAGCCAGGCTTTGTTAAGGTGTAGTTTGAGGTTGACTTTTGTTGTGAATGCCATGAAAGTGTACCCCCATATTTTTTACAGGTGTCATTTAAGAGCATGTGAAGAAAGGGAGCATATCGACAAAGCCAGATGTTTATAGACTACTGACAATCTTCTCAGACAGAATCAAACGCACCAGCAACGCAGAGCACACTGCCTTCAGACACAATCAATCACACCAGCACGGCTCTTGCTAGCGATCTTAACCAGGAAGTCATCTTGTCAGGAAGGTGTGGACACAATTAACTTAGAAAGGTTAGCAAAACTATGTCCTTCCACACACCTTCCTATTCTCTCTGGGACCACCTTAACTAACCACGCTACTAACCCAGGGATAACATCGATTTTCTAGAACTCAACATGTTTCTGCTTTCCTTTAGGGCTGGCTTCCTGGACTCAAATGAAAGTATTTAAATGAAGAATCTCTGTAAAACATACTTTTTATTCCAAGACTAGGATTAGTTGAGTGCGGGAAATCAGCCCTATAATGCCCCCATCTCCCTTTCCCAACAATGACAATCTCTTTCTTTTCCCTCACTCTCCCCATAAACCTTTTCTTACCTCAACATGTTTGAACCTCATTCCCCACTGAACATCACCAATCAAGCCCCAACCAAAAGAAGCACTTAAAGACTTAGTGATGAAAGGAAGTCCCAGATACACAAATAATGTGTTATGAGGAATGTAATTTTTGTAAGTGTAAGTTGTTTTCTTTTTTTTTTTTTTTAAGTCCCAGACTGAAAATGTTGTGCACTAATACATGTTGTTCTGCACAGTGGCTGGATGGATGTATTGATGGATGGTTGTTGGATCATGTCACACTTTGGGGTTTTAATGCTGTTTATCTAACAGAGTGATCTGAATAAAATGTATTATTATTGTTGTTATTATTTTTATAGAGACTGAAAGCTCGGAAACAGAACAAAACAAAAGAAGACTTGGAAGTTAGCTCACAACATGGATAATTCTTTTGAGCTTTACTTTTTTTTTTTATTCTTGTCTGTTATTTGTGTTGCATTTGATTTGATTGGTAAGTCAATGCCTGTGTTGTCAAACTTTACAGATTATATGATTCTTTACTGTGTAAATTGAACTGCAGTAGATTTCTGCATCCCAAAAAGCCTCCATATTTCTAATGCAGACTAGTTGACCTGATGCAGATTTTAGGTTTGAAACACCCCTGTCTCACTAAACTGGATTCATTTTATATTCTACCCAATCTTAACGTCATTCAATAAATGGTGTAAAACAGTGCTCAACTGGTTGCTCATCAAGACCCAAATTAAACTAAAGTGTGTAGATTATATTAGGTAAGGGAAATATTATACCTTTCTTTTAGATTCATTATCATACACTGCTCAAATGATTGATGAAGAACTTTTAACGCTACAAAATTAACCAAATCTGCTAAATAACACAAAAAATATTTGATATGTCTACACACCTTCTCCCGGTGATTAGTTGTTTGATATATGTAATTTGTTTTTGATCCTATCCCAAGTCCTATTAAAATCCTCCTGTGACCTACATTTGGGTTGCTGCCAGTGCTGTGGAATGTTACTTTTATCAGTAACATGTTACCTTAAACATACTTACTATGGAAAGTAACTTGTTACATTTCACGTGCATTACCAAAGACAGAAGCCGTCTGAAGATGCCTGCACATGTTGGTCATTCTTTTGCCCCTTAGCAAGTAAGGAAAGTAGATATCATGCCCTCCAGATTTATTGGCACCATAGGTAAATATGAAAAAAAAAAAATTATGTTTATCAGCTTGATCTTACTCTCAAAACCTTATAAACTTGTACTGAGAGAACATATTTCAAATAAAAAAAAATCATTGTGATCAAGAAAAACTTTTTTCAAAAATACGCATGCCATATTATTGGCACCCTTAGAAAATCTTGAGCAAAATTGAATTCACCCAACTTATTGTGGGAAGTTTGTGGAAGGCTACCCAAAAAATTTGGCCCCAGTTAAACAATTTAAAGGCATTGATACTAAATACCAAATTGAGTGTATGTAAACTTCTGACCTGGGAATGTGATGAAAGAAATAAAAGCCGAAATCAATAATTCTCTCTACTATTAATCTGACATTTCACATTCTTAAAATAAAGAGGTGATCCTAACTGACCAAAGACAAGGAATTTTTACTAGGATTAAATGTGAGGAATTGTGAAACCAAAAAAGGAACCAGGCAAGCCTAGTTCAGCTGGGCCGCAATTAGAAGTAATGAATGTTGTTGTCATTGGCTGGATTCGATCTACGGTTTTCTATGCGGCAGACTGTGTCTTTAATCATTACACTATTTAAACAGCAAAAATGCTTTTGCCTCAATCATTAAAGTTTTACCTCAATCATAAAATGTTTGCTGAAATAACGTGGACAACAGAACATTTATTAATGGAACTTTAAGTGTACTCTTGTACAAAGTTTACTGTAGATGGCTAGGTAATAACTATACAGCCTTCCTATAACGAAACAATGACTCCAGTCACCCCATGGCTGGTTCGAAATACAATTATTCTGTTAAGTATATGAGATTCATGGTATTCCTGAGTGGATACAGTGGGGAGAACAAGTATTTGATACACTGCCGATTTAGCAGGTTTTCCCACTATTATTGCATGACATAAGTATTTGATACATCAGAAAAGCAGAACTTAATATTTAATACAGAAACCTTTGTTTGCAATTACAGAAGATCATACATTTCCTGTAGTTCTTGACCAGGTTTGCAAACACCTCCATACAGACCTTCTACAGATCCTTCAGGTTTTGGGGCTGTCGCTGGGCAATACAGATTTTCAGCTCCCTCCAAAGATTCAGGTCTGGAGACTGGCTAGGCCCCTCCAGGACTACTTCTGGGCTGATCCCTCACCTTCCTCATGATCATTGATGCCCCATGAGGTGAGATCTTGCATGGAGCCCCAGACCGAGGGAGATTGACCGTCATCTTGAACTTCTTCCATTTTCTAATAATTGTGCCAACAGTTGTTGCCTTCGGATCAAGCTGTTTGCCTATTGTCCTGTAGTCCATCCCAGCCTTGTGCAGGTCTACAACTTTATCCCTGATGTCCTTACACAGCTCTCTGGTCTTGACCATTGTAGAGAGGTTAGAGTCTGTTTGATTGAGTGTGTGGACAGGTGTCTTTTATACAGGTATCGAGTTCAAACAGGTGCAGTTAATACAGGTAAAGAGTGGAGAACAGGAGGGCTTCTTAAAGAAAAACTCACAGGTCTGTGAGAGCCAGAATTCTTACTGGTTGGTAGGTGATCAAATACTTATGTCATGCAATAAAATGCAAATTAATTATTTAAAAATCATGGATTTTTGTTTTAGATTCCGTCTTTCACAGTTGAAGTGTACCTATGATACAAATTACAGACCTCTACATGCTTTGTAAGTAGGAAAACCTGCAAAATCGGCAGTGTATCAAATACTTGTTCTCCCCACTGTATGTTGTTGATTTTGTGAGAACTCTGCAGTTTCATATAGTGGTCAAATAAAATAGAACCCGTATCAAATCGAGGGAGAAGTTCGCTCACGTTTATTGGAAAATTACAGCACAGATGTCATTCGGTGAATGTTCCATTATCTTCTCACTGTAATGTTGGTTACAAGCTAGCCTATACATTAAGGGAGTTTCTAACTAGCAAAGACCATGTCTTTAGAAGTCAACCCCCATGCCATATGGCCATCGTAAACATTCCTATGGTCATTAGAGCACAACCTACAGAGAAATCTAAACAGAGATGTTTCTGTTGTTCTCATTATTAGGCACATGCACTTCCAGTGATACGTACATTTATATTGTAATTGTTAATGCTCAGATTCCACAATTTCTACAGCTCACCAGCATTGTGTGTAATTTTGAAACAAGACAAACACTGACTTTGAACATTGTGGATGGAAGTTGCTCATCCTCGGCAAGATAACATTGTCTTCTAGGAGACTTTTGTAACCGACATCATGATCTTGGGTTGATAGCTTTAGTGTTGGCTGTAGCAGAAAGACGTCACAGTAAATAACAGGCTTTTGACAAGACAGTCACGGCATTCACAGCTAATCAGTTGCATCTTTCAGACTCTTCTGTGATCACAATCTATATAAACAATCAAATCAAAAACATGAGTAGATCAAATAAATAAAATGGATACAGAAAAGTGACGGCATTCACTAATGGGAAAGAGTATGATATCTTTCAGCTAAGTGCAAAACATTTCCAGGTTGCACACAATAATCCAAAGGTGTATAAAACCTATACAGTATTAAACCATATTTTTCTCCTTTGTTAGTACAATTGAAACTAATAATGCATACTGAAGTTCTAAACGCATTAGAGTTGCTAAACAAAGGCCATACCAACACCTGCCAGCTAAGCATTTGATGGTCAGTCTGCCTTCAACAGCCAGCTAAATGTGTTGATTTATGAACTACATAAAACAAAAAAATGCATGTCTTAATTTTGAAAAGTAATACATACACACTTTTACAATAATCCCTTGACAGAACTGAATCATGTTTTTAATTATTTTAAAAGTTTAACACTTAGATTTACATTTAGATTTTTTAATGCCACTGTGATCTTATTTGTTTAATCAAATAATAAAAGAATGACAATATTTTGACTGCCAAGTGCCAACCCCTCTAATGGAATGGTACATTCTTCCTACAGAATGATTTATTTTTTGAACTTAGTGACTACGGAAAAGCATAACATGGGTGGATAGGATGCTTTACCATTTCATCCTGTTACATTTGACTGAGTAGAAAGACAGGCAATATTACATTAAATCTTGAATGACACCTGCGACGACTTCCATCCGCCAATGTTTAAAATCAGTGTCCGTCTTAATCATTTGAAAAATAAAGCCCCACAATGCTGTGAGCAGTACAAATCAACAATGCAAAAATCACTCACAAATTTAATATGACTCACAAATCTGTAAAATATAGGTGACAAATGCTGTAACATTCACAATTTATTTTTCAAACATAAAAAATGGTCTTATATTTATTATGCTAATCACCCTTTATTTTTGTTAACAATTCATCATTTGTTTCTGGATTTTGACATATGCTGGTGAAACTAAATGCATATATATCAGAACAGGTTGACCGAAAGAAAATATTTTCATTTGACAGTTGCATTATGTATTTGTTACTCACTACTTACAAGTTTACCACATTCTGATAGAAATCTCCATACAAATCATTGTTCTTTCCTGCTTCTTAGCTCTGCCTCTGTGTCTGTGTGGGCCTTCTCTCTGGAAGATGCAGATTACCTTGTGTGGCTGGGACTGCATTCAGATCAATCTAGTTTGTGTGTCTATATATTTTCTGTATTTTTCTAGTATTCTTTCCACACGGTTTTGTTGTCCAATTCCAGCTTTTGGCCTTGTCTTGTCGGCAGCTCCACAGTAGTTGCAGAATGATCGAGGTAGGGATATTGTCACACTAGTCCAATTGTTATCACACTCTTCACACAACCCAGAAGCCTTTAGAAAGCTACTCTAAAGCATACACTGTAACACACAAGAGCTGGAAACCTCTTGTCTTATTTAAAGCTTTAAATCTGTTTGTTATAATCTTGTACATGGGGAACTTTTGTGGTCCAAGATATTGTACTGCATTCTTTAACTTATTTAAGTATTTATTATTTTACAATATTTTCAGCATGTTTTCTGAGCAGTATGTAAGCTATATGAAGTTCTACAAGAAAATGCTCCTAACATCAAAAAAATCATTATTTAATAGCCATTCCTAATTTACTGGCTGCTTTGTCACTGGAAACATGATTTGTTTAGTTCTTTCACTGTGATTTTAAAAGCCTTAATCCATTGTCCTCTTTGATTTAAAATATATTGACAGAGAACACAGAGGTCAAGAAATCTGCATCATGGGTCAAGTTATTAGGAAGCAATTATATGGTCAGAGTTGCTAGATCACTGCAACCTAATACATGAATAAAACATTCTAGAAACATGTTTTAGAACACTAAAGATGAAGAGAAAAGAACAGGAAAAGAAGAAGAAAAGGGACTAAGGTTCTAGGAATATGCATACTCACCAGGGATCCCAGTTTAACCCCACTGGTTGTTCTAAGTACTTTAAATACTGCTGGAGCCATTGTATTTCCAGCTGTAGTATTTTGAAATCAGCCACATTTTATTATAAATTTGTTACTGAAATCTAGCATTCCACAATCAGCTGTTTGATATTACAAGGCAACACTTGCTATACCAAAGAGCAAAATGGCAAGTTCATTTCAAGTAACTAGTTGGTGTTGGATCACTTTCAGCACTCTTACTCTGTGGCTGTCACGTTACGCACAGAGGCACAAAAGGGGAAACACATTTACTGAATTTATCCTCTGAAAATAACTTTTCTAAAGATTTATTTTGTTCACACATTTAGTTTTGTTGATTGAGACAAATAGAAGTATAGACAGGACAGGTTTTGCTTTAAATCGATGGTGGCTATTTTGAAACCCATATTAGCAGTACAGGCTACCGGATCACCCCAGGCGACCTTTTAAAAGGTTCTGAAAGTGAATGCGACAACAGGATGTCAGGATATAGATTTGGTTAACAGGCTTTTGATTTATAAAAAAAAAAATGACCTGGTGATAAGGGGATGCAGAGGACGGAATAGGAGACAGTTGGAAAAGATCAGATGGGTAGCGTTGTTGTTGAGTGGAGGGAGATGGGTAGCGTTGTTGTTGAGTGGAGGGAGATGGGTAACGTTGTTGAGTGGAGGGAGATGGGTAACGTTGTTGTTGAGTGGAGGGAGATGGGTAACGTTGTTGTTGAGTGGAGGGAGATGGGTAACGTTGTTGTTGAGTGGAGGGAGATGGGTAGCGTTGTTGTTGAGTGGAGGGAGATGGGTAACGTTGTTGTTGAGTGGAGGGAGATGGGTAACGTTGTTGTTGAGTGGAGGGAGATGGGTAACGTTGTTGTTGAGTGGAGGGAGATGGGTAACGTTGTTGTTGAGTGGAGGGAGATGGGTAACGTTGTTGTTGAGTGGAGGGAGATGGGTAGCGTTGTTGTTGAGTTTAGGGAGCTCTGTCATGTTTTTGATATACAGTCATGGCCAAAACAATTGCCACCCATGCATTCTCTTTCCAAAAAAGTTGGAAAGGAAAGTTTTGAGTGAGGAACAGAAGCATTTAATTTGCAGTTGTCTCTTAATTTTAACCCTTCTGTTCCTCACTCAAAACCTTCCTTTTCCACATTTTTGGAAAGAAAAAGGTGCAGCAGTCTCTTAATTTTTTCTGGAGCTGCATTTTGACCTGGGACACCAGGTCTGTGCAATTCATGATGAGGTAGAACAGAAAACCAACAGGCTCCGGCCCTCGTAGGGTAAGATAAGAAAACACCTGCCCTAGACTCAGTGTTTGGTAGTACAACCTTAGACTCAGTGTTTGGTAGTACAACCTTAGTCTCAGTGTTTGGTAGTACAACCTTAGACTCAGTGTTTGGTAGTACAACCTTAGACTCAGTGTTTGGTAGTACAACCTTAGACTCAGTGTTTGGTAGTACAACCTCAGGCAAAAGGAAAATGCAACCAAGTGCTACGTATAGCCATGGATGTGCTTCCTTCCTCCTCTGCAGTGGCACTTAGGCCCATTCTCTCTCAAACTGCTTCAGTTCTCCCAGATTCCAAGCGTCCATCTGACACTGGGTTTGACACCGCTTCAAAATGCAATGGTATTCTCGTGATTGCTTGATACCACACATTCAAGACACCCAATGACTGAGGCAGCAAAGCAACCCCAAAAACCTCACTTAACATCTTGTTTCCCTGTGGAGAAGGTGTTCTTATCTTTGAAGACTTCTTGTGTCTGAGGTAATCTTGAATCTGTGTGGCAGTTGATCAAGGTGCTTTCTCCACCATTCGAACAATCCTTTGATGTGATTTTCCATTAAGTTCTCTTCCGGCCACATCCAGGGAGGTTCTCTACAGTGGCATAACATAACGTTACATACAGAGAAAACAGGAACATCAAAGTCTCTGGAAATGGACTTGAATAACTGATGTTCCCAGGTGAGTTCAATTCAAAAGTAAAGGAGAATCAGCTTGTTCTCTAAATATTTCTAGGTGCCAATAATATTGTCCTCACCATTTTAGGATTTATTTGTGGAGATTTAGTAAAACTAGTCAGATTTTTTGGTTCAAGTGTGCCAATACACTGACTACACAGGACAAGACAAGGGTTTGAACACATTTACCAATTCAAATGAAGGGGTAAGTGTGTCCCTGTATTGTATATACATTTTCAAGTTGGTGCACACGAGTGGTTCTCCTCATCTCATTTTTCAATCATCATTTTAATGGGTATTTGTTGATTCTTTTGTCTACGCCTGTTAACTTGTTATATAACTAACTATTAGACCAGAGGATGACTGTCACTGATACATTTTACGGTTGATGCCTTACATCAGCCATTTATCAACAAAATAAAATGTATGCCCTATGACTGAGGTAGGACATACAGCACCTGTCTTCCATTAAAACAAAGGTCAAACATAACATTTCCTTTTTGACTGGAATGCTGAATACAGCTTCTGATGTTTAAAGAGCAGTCATCCTTCAGTATTATAGATGTATAGCAAAATACACTGTATCTATTCCATTCTCAATCTATTTCGACCTCAGTCAGTCTGTCACTGACAATTGTCACTAAGTGTCCCATTCCTTACAGTGGATGACTTGTGTGAACAAGGTAGGTTAGAATGGAAGATTCCATGACCCTAGCAGGAAGCCCCAGGCTTTTGTTTTGCACATACCACCGCGGCACCCTGACTGGACATGTCTCAAGAAGACACATTTGAGCTAACCAAAACTCTCAGTGTCAGCTGGTGAGTGAGCTGAGGGTGGACTGATAACAGAGTCAATTAGGGCCCTGGAATCCTGGCTCTCTGAGATCATTGTTTTCCATAGGGCCAAGAAGATTGCAGAGGTATTTCCTAATCAGGCAAGACATTCCCCTCCCTTTAACATTGCTTAAAACGTTACTGTTGCTAACGTTTGTGGTTGTGTTCTTCCAAGTGCTCAATTTTTTTAATTTTTTTTTCATATGTGCAAATATATATACAGCTCCAGAAAAAATGAAGAGACCACTGCACCTTTTTTATTCCCCTTTCCAAAAAAGTCGAAAAGGAAGGTTAAGAGACCACCGCAAAGTGAATATTTCTGTTCCTCACTCAAAACTTTCTTTTTCTGTGAGATACTGTATACAGTATCTCACAGAAGTGAGTACACCCCTCACATTTTTGCAAATATTTGATTATATCTTTTCATGTGACAACACTGAAGAAATGACACTTTGCTACACTGTAAAGTAGTGAGTGTACAGCTTTATAACAGTGTAAATTTGCTGTCCCCTCAAAATAACTCAACAAACAGCCATCTATCTCCAAACCCCTGGCAACAAAAGTGAGTACACCCCTAAGTGAAAATGTCCAAATTGGGCCCAATTAGCCATTTTCCGTCCCTGGTGTCATGTGACTCGTTATTGTTAAAAGGTCTCAGATGTGAATGGGGACTCGCCAAGGATCTGAAAAAAAATTGTTGCTCTACAAAAAGATGGCCTAGGCTATAAGAAGATTGCCAAGACCCTGAAACTGAGCTGAACTGAGCCAAGAATATACAGCAGTTTAACAGGACAGGTTCCACTCAGAACAGGCCTTGCCATGGTCGACCATATGCTGCACACTGCATCATATTGGTCTGTATGGCAGTCGTCCCAGAAGGAAGCCTCTTCTAAAGATGATGCACAAGAAAGCCCACAAAGAGTTTGCTGAAGACAAGCAGACAAAGGACATGGATCACTGTAACCATGTCCTGTGGTTTGATGAGACCAAAATAAACATATTTGGTTCAGATGGTGTCAAGTGTGTGTGGCGGCAGCCAGTTGAGGAGTACAAAGACAAGTGTGTCTTGCCTACAGTCAAGCATGGTGCTGGGAGTGTCATGGTCTGGGGCTGCATGAGTGCTGCTGGCACTGGGGAGCTACAGTTCATTGAGGGAACCATGAATGCCAACATGTACTGTGACATATTGAAGCAGGGTAGGATCCCCTACCTACGGAGACTGGGCCGCAGGCCAGTATTCCAACATAGTATTCCAACAATGATCCCAAACACACCTCCAAGATGACCACTGCCTTGCTGAGGGTATTAGGTGATGGACTGGCCAAGCATGTCTCCAGGCCTAAATCTCATTGAGCATCTGTGGCATCTTCAAACAGAAGGTGGAGGAGTGCAAGGTCTCTAACATCCACCAGCTCCGTGATGTTGTCATGGAGTGGAAGAGGACTCCAGTGGCAACCTGTGAAGCCCTGGTGAACTCCACGCCCAAGAGGGTTAAGGCAGTGCCAGAAAATGATGGTGGCCACACAAAATATTGACACTTTGGGCTCAATTTGGACATTTTCATTTAGGGGTGTACTCAGTTTTGTTGCGAGTGGTTTAGATAATAATGGCTGTGTGTTGAGTTATTTTGAGGGGACAGCAAATTTACACTGTTATACAAGCTGTACACTCACTACTTTACATTTTAGCAAAGTGTCATTTCTTCAGTGTTGTCACATGAAAAGATGTAATCAAATATTTCCTCAAATGTGAGGGGTGTACTCACTTCAGTGAGATACTATATCTATCTATATATATATATATATATATATATATATATATACAGTGGGGAGAACAAGTATTTGATACAGGTTTGCACTCCTCCATACAGACCTTCTCCAGATCCTTCAGGTTTCGGGGCTGTCGCTGGGCAATATGGACTTTCAGCTCCCTCCAAAGATTTTCTATTGGGTTCAGGTTTGGAGACTGGCTAGGCCACTCCAGGACTTTGAGATGCTTCTTATGGAGCCGCTCCTTAGTTTCCCTGGCTGTGTGTTTCGGGTCGTTGTCATGATGGAAGGCCCAGCCACGACCCATCTTCAATGCTCTTACTGAGGGAAGGAGGTTGTTAGCCAAGATCTCGCAATACATGGCCCCATCCATCCTCCCCTCAATACGGTGCAGTCGTCCTGTCCCCTTTGCAGAAAAGCATCCCCAAAGAATGATGTTTCCACCTCCATGCTTCACGGTTGGGATGGTGTTCTTGGGGTTGTACTCATCCTTCTTCTTCCTCCAAACACGGTGAGTGGAGTTTAGATCAAAAAGCTCTATTTTTGTCTCATCAGACCACATGACCTTCTCCCATTACTCCTCTGGATCATCCAGATGGTCATTGGCAAACTTCAGATGGGCCTGGACATGCGCTGGCTTGAGCAGAGGGACCTTGCGTGCGCTGCAGGATTTTAATCCATGACAGCGTAGTGTGTTACTAATGGTTTTCTCTGAAACTGTGGTCCCAGCTCTCTTCAGGTCAATGACCAGGTCCTGCCGTGTAGTTCTGGGCTGATCCCTCACCTTCCTCATGATCATTGATGCCCCACGAGGTGAGATCTTGCATGGAGCCCCAGCCCGAGGGAGATTGACTGTCATCTTGAACTTCTTCCACTTTCTAATAATTGCACCAACAGTTGCCTTCGGACCAAGCTGCTTGTCTTGTAGGCAATCCCAGCTTTGTACAGGTCTACAATTTTATCCCTGATGTCCTTACACAGCTCTCTGGTCTTGGCCATTGTGGAGAGGTTGGAATCTGTTTGATTGAGTGTGTGGACAGGTGTCTTTTATACAGGTAACGAGTTCAAACAGGTGCAGTTAATACAGGTCATGAGTGGAGAACAGGAGGGCTTCTTAAAGAAAAACTAACAGGCCTGTAAGAGCCGGAATTCTTATTGGTTGGTAGGTGATCAAATACTTATGTCATGCAATAAAATGCCAATTAATTATTTAAAAATCATAAATTTTCTGAATTTTTGTTTTAGATTCCGTCTCTCACAGTTGAAAAAATCGCCAGTGCATCAAATTCTTGTTCTCCCCACTGTATACCCATATTTTAGGCTTACTATAACATAGATGCATAACTTGTTTACATGTCGGTAGAGCTTCTGGACAATAGATGATTTTGTCATGCATTAACATCATGCTAAGTTTAAATATATAGCTAGACACCATTTAAGCATTGTGTTAAATAGTTGCAATATAATCATAAACAGTTTTACTTTATGTTTACTATAACGTAGATACTGAAGGTTGTAGTCAGTGAAGTTTTTGTCTATCTTGAACAAATCCTCATGCAAATTAATTATTTTAAAATCATACAATGTGATTTTCTGGATTTTTGTTTTAGATTCTGTCACTCACAGTTGAAGAGTACCTATGATAAGAATTACAGAGCTCTACATGCTTGGTAAATGGGAAAACCTGCAAAATCGGCGGTGTATCAAATACTTGTTCTCCCCACTGTATGTGTATGTTATACAGTGCAAGTGGAAAGTTTGGAAACACTTTTGACTGGTATTGTATGGAATTAAGCTGTACAGGCAGAGTAAAATCATTTCACAAAGACATTAGACAACTATGCAATATGACTGGCTTTAGCAGTAGGTGACAAATTAGTGTTCTGTTCATGTTGGATATGGGATGATGAGGGATGGTGTTACATGTTGTATTATGTTTCCAAATGTGTTTCATTGTGGAGAATACAATCAAGAACATAAGTGTAAATTAGATTTTTGCTATCCTGTTTTTAATATACAGCTCAGGAAAAAATTAAGAAACCACTGCACCTCGAAAAGGAAGGTTTTTGAGTGAGGAACAGATGGGTTAAAAATAAGAGACCACTGCAAATTTAACGCTTCTGTTCCTCACTCAAAACTTTTCAACTTTTTAGAAAGGAAAGAAAAAGGTTCAGTGGTCTCTTAATTTTTTCCAGAACTGTATAAGAGCACGGCAGACGTGCCTAGAGCAGAAATGGTCTATTACAGGAGTGTTGTCCTATTGTGGTTTAGTGTAACATGAGTGGCATTCAATTAAACAAAATGGAATTATGAAAACAATATGAAAATACAAAAGAAAAACCCCAGTCCAGCTTCTTCCCTTTTGGAAAAGAAAGGGACACAAGTGATCCTGGTCCTCCTCCCATCCAAGCACCCCGCCTAACCTACCCGCCATCTTCCAGTGTGTTATTTTATATTATATCCGATATGGGTTATTCCTTTCTGTGTTTATGCAGCCACTGTGCTTGCATTCATAGTGTCAGTCCTCAAGATTTTGGTCTACTGGCAGAGAACAAAAGATTTGTTTTCACCGTAGTGATCATTGAAGCCATGGGGTTGGGGGTCAGGGAAACGATGTCATAGGACATGCTATTAGTGTAATTTATTTAGGCAGGGTGGAGTCCTATTGAAACCAAGGTGTCATTTCCAAGGGAGCTTCATTGAATACATTTGAATCAAAGCAGCGTAGGAGTATGTGAAATTCACAAAGACAATACAAAGAATACACAAAAAAATTTAATGAGGAAGAAATTCTACATTTGTCATTGATGTGAAGTGCTTCTATACCATAAAAAATCCATTATTATAAAGCATTGCATGAATTTATATTGTTTTAGGAGATCTTTTAGACTCCTATAATAAGATGACAAGCCCTAGAACTAGTTTAGTAATAGTAATCATTGCAGCTTAACATTGGTAATTCAATTCACAATTCACTATGTTGAATTCGCCAAAGGTCCTCATCCAACATGATGGGGCTTGAGCAATTTTGCAAAGAAACAGGGCAAAAATTGCTGTGTATAGATAAAGCTGGTAGAGACTTATCTAGAGTCATTGTTCTACCAAATATAGACTTAATGGGGTGAATACTTATGCAATAAATTGAATATTTTTGAATATTTTTGATGGTCACTGTAGGCTACCACTTTGTGTGCAACATGGTGAACTTTAACATTGTGCAGGGGTGAAGGTACTGTTCGAAGAAGACTCAGAGGGCAGAAATATAGAGGCCACACCAAAAGTTGCAAACCACTCATCAGCAGTAAGAATCGGAAGGCCAGATTGAAATTTGCAAAGAAGTACAGAGATGAGCCGCAAAAGTTCTGGAACACAATCTTACGGACTGATGAGACCAAGATTAATCTTTACCAAAGTGTGGAGAAAGAAAGGAACTGCTTATGATCCGAAGCATACAAGCTCATCTGTGAAGGATGGTGGAGGTAATGACTTGGGCGTGCATGGCTGCTTCTGGAACAGGCTCATTCATATTTATTGATGATGTAACTGATGATGGTAGCAGCAGAATGAATTCAGAAGTGTACAGTAACATTTTGTCTGCCAATTTACAAAGAAAAATGGAAAAAAGTTGAAGGTTTTAGACTGGCCAAAGTCAATCACCTGACCTTAACCCAATAGAGCATCCATTTCACCTCCTTAAGAGGAGGCTGAAGGGAGAAACACCCTGAAACAAACAAGAACTGAAAGAAGCTGTGGTAAAAGCCTGGAATAGCATCACAAATGAAGAATGGAACAGTTTGGTGATGTCAATGGGTCGCAGGCTTGAGGCAGTTATTGCAAGCAAGGGTTATGCCACCAAATATTAAATGTTATTTACTTTAAGATTATTTTTTCCAATACTTTTGCTCACCTAAATATTCTGTGGTCTAATACAAACTGTGAAATGTCCTAAGTTGTTTAACACATCTAGATTTGAGTACCCGTAAATAAAAGCTGAAATTCTGAACTCTTGTCTCATACTCATCTTTTGATCTTAAACCCAAATGTCTTCAGTGAACAAAAACAAAGGAATTTACCTTGCCGTTCCAATACTTTTGGAGGGGACTGTAGATATAGTCTGTTGTAAAGGAATTGGATAGATGCATCATTTGCAATCGCAATGAATTTAGGTCATTCTACGACACGTGCTCTTTCATTTAGATTTTTTTTTTATATATATTTTATTGAGCTTTCATTTGTTTTGTTGGACAGAGCACATCCTTACCTGTATTGAAAATGTTACCTCCCTCTGGGTGTCTTTTTTTAAATTGTTATTAGAGGTTATTGACACAATCATGTACCCAATGTCGACCCTGTTACCTTACTTAATTAAAGATTTTGAATTGGTCTAACATATGATTATGATCATTATAATGATTATGAGATGCTCTCTTGTGCATATAGCTATTCTGAAATTAAAAACACTAAAGAAAATATTTGTTTGCATTGACAAGGACTTTTAGTTCATACTATATGGCACTTTTTACGAAAGCACATACATTTAATAGAATAACAACATTTCAGAATAGATTATTGGCCTGTATCTTTTTATATTGTATTTTATATATATTTTTTAAGTTAAGTAATATTTGACAATTGTCCTAATTCTTTCCAGAAATGTTATCAATAACAGGGTTGACAGGACAGCAAATGTTATTGTTTGTGATTTTTAAACTACAATTTGTTTGTCAAATACTTAAAGGTTTTCATTAAGATTTTCCTATGACATACAGAGATAGTAGTTTTAAATAAGATCCAGACCCAAACAGACTAATCATGTTTAATACAGTTGATAAATGGATGACATATTTAGTTTAATTTGTTTTGTCAATTTCAAAACCAAAATAATATACATTTTAACAAACACAATTTTAGTTTAATTTTACCCTATGAAATTTTTTTAAGTAAATAACATCCAGACGGTTGACAAATTAAAGGAAAAACCATGATAAATTGTCTGAGTAAGGTGTTGGGGCACCACGACCCACAAGAACCGCTTTGATATGCCTTGGCATAAATTCAACAAGTGTTGGAATCCACTATCCACTGGAGTGATGGAACACCATACTTCCATAAGACTTGGAATAATTTGGTCTTTTGATGATGGCAGTGTAGAGCAATGTCTAACACGTCGGTCCAAAATCTCCCAAATGGATTGAGATCTGGTGACTGCCAGGGCAGTATTGTACATGCCAAGGTGTGTGTACATTGCGAGGCTCGGCATCTACCCAGTTTTTGCAAATTAGCAGTAATTTACTTGCTAGTTGTTAGTTTATTCATTCAGTACAGCCTTGCACACATTCTATACAGCCGACAAGACCTCCTGGACATTGGAGCACATTGCACAGAAAGACAACTGGGGATTGCAAATATGCCCCATGAGACACAATTTACATCGACGATTGGAAGTGCCCGGAGATGGCGTTGTGGTCATAAAACAAAGCGAAGGAAGTGGCCTGTGCATCTATTTAAACAAAGCATGGTGTAGACACTAACATAACTGGGAGTCATATCTCAACCAATCTAGAGTACCTGATGATTAGATGCAGGCCCTTTTAACTTGTCTTGGGCGCAGTCTACATATCCCCGGATGCTAATGCTAAGCTAGCAATGAACTGCATGCTGCCATTAGCAAACAGCAAACTGCACGTCCAGATGGTGCTTTTATTGTTGCAGGGGATTTCAACCACTCAAATCTGAAAACTGTTTCCACCTAAATGTCTCCTGCCCGACCAGAGGAGACAATATACTAGACTACATGTATACAAAACATTCCGGAGGCTTAGAAAGCCATTCCCTTCTGTTCTGGATTACATCAACATCTGCATCGACAATGTCACCACCCATAAACTAATAAAGCCCTTCCCCAACCAGAAGCTTTAGATAAATAACTTCTAGACAGGTCCGACAACTGCTAAAGGTATGCAACGCAGCTTTCAGATCCAGCGATGTGAAGGCCTACAGCTCATCCAGGGATGACCTGAAAAGGGGCATCAAGATAGCTAAACATGACCACAAACTGCAGATTTAGGAGCACTTCAACAACAACTTCAAACCCAAACTGGCATTTGCAAGGCTTTGGATATGTTTTTATATCCTTTTCCATCTTTATAAAGTTCCGTTACCTTGTTTCGCAGGTCTTTAGACAGTTATTTTCTGCTTCCCAAGGCTCAGTATCTTTTTTTAACATGATCAGTCATATTTCCAAAATCAGTGCCAAAATTTCACAATTTCTGCCAGGGTATGCAAACCTATGAGCACAACTATATGTATGTCAATCCACCACAGGTCGGCACTGATGACATGTTTTTAGTGGTTTTAATCAGTTATCTTGAAATATAACACTTAAATTGTTTACTATCTGAATTCAGGGTAACAATGTTGACATTTTAAACTCCCTTGGGGACTAAGCTATTGTTTTTCGGTTTTCACTACTTTACATATGGGCTTAAACAATATAGAATGTACACTCACCTAAAGGAGTATTAGGAACACCTGTTCAATTTCTCATTAATGCAATTATCAACCAATCACATGGCAGTTGCTTCAATGCATTTAGGGGTGTGGTCCTGGTCAAGACAATCTCCTGAACTCCAAACTGAATGTCAGAATGGCATGGTCGTTGGTGCCAGACGGGCCGGTCTGAGTATTTCACAATCTGCTCAGTTACTAGGATTTTCACGTGCAACCATTTCTAGGGTTTACAAAGAATGGTGTGAAAAGGGAAAAAAATCCAGCATGCGGCAGTCCTGTGGGCGAAAATGCCTTGTTGATGCTGGAGGTCAGAGGAGAATGGGCCGACTGATTCAAGCTGATAGAAGAGCAACTTTGACTGAAATAACCACTCGTTACAATCGAGGTATGCAGCAAAGCATTTGTGAAGCCACAACACGCACAACCTTGAGGCAGATGGGCTACAACAGCAGAAGACCCCACCGGGTACCACTCATCTCCACTACAAATAGGAAAAAGAGGCTACAATTTGCAAGAGCTCACCAAAATTGGACAGTTGAAGACTGGAAGAGTGTTGCCTGGTCTGATGAGTCTCGATTTCTGTTGAGACATACAGATGGTAGAGTCAGAATTTGGCGTAAACAGAATGAGAACATTGATCCATCATGCCCTGTTACCACTGTGCAGGCTGGTGGTGGTGGTGTAATGGTGTGGTGGTTGTTTTCTTGGCACACTTTAGGCCCCTTAGTGCCAATTGGGCATCGTTTAAATGCAACGGCCTACCTGAGCATTGTTTCTGACCATGTCCATCCCTTTATAACCACCATGTACCCATCCTCTGATGGCTACTTCCAGCAGGATAATGCACCATGTCACAAAGCTCGAATCATTTCAAATTGGTTTCTTGAACATGACAATGACCAGATCACCAGATCTCAACCCAATAGAGCATCTTTGGGATGTGGTGGAATGGGAGCTTCATGCCCTGGATGTGCATCCCACAAATCTCCATCAACTGCAAGATGCTATCCTATCAATATGGGCCAACATTTCTAAAGAATGCTTTCAGCACCTTGTTGAATCAATGCCACGTAGAATTAAGACAGTGTTGAAGGCGAAAGGGGGTCAAACACAGTATTAGTATGGTGTTCCTAAAAATCCTTTAGGTGAGTGTATATGGTTCATTATGTATTTGGTATCAAATGATTCTAAATAACCTCAGCTAATATAGCATGTATGTTAATGTACTTATAATGTACTATTTGAGTGAAAATGCACAATAAAGTAAATAATTTTAAAAGCGAAATCAGATTTTTTTCTATTTGTCATTGAATTCTGACCAAAACACAACCATGTGGAACAGTTCTCCCATTCCAAATATGCAAAGCAGACAATAATGATCACTTCTATTACATTATTTCATGATAAATAGGTTATTTGATTTTGCTTACCAGTCCTATAATGGACTCTGTTATCGTGCTCTGTTAAGCTTGTCCCCATCTGTCAAACATCAGAAAACAAAAATAAAAGAATAGGAATGACTTGCCCACAGGCTATGCTCTTCCAAAGAGGCAGTTAATATAGTTAATAATAGTTCCTGAAAGTCATGTGACAATGATCTGATAATATAATATGCCTATTTCTTCCAAATTAACAGAGTTAACGGAAAAGTAGAAACACGACTATATATAAAAAAAAAATTATAAATGATTCATATGCTACTTTTGAAATATACACTACTGTTCATATGTTTTGGGTCACTTAGAAAAGTTCTTATTTGAAAGAAAAGCTAAAAAAATTATCAGAAATACAGTGTAGACATTGTTAATGTTGTAAATGAAAACGGTAGCTGGAAACAATTTTCAATGGAATATCTACATGGCGGTACAGAGGCCCATTGTCGGCAACCATCACTTCTGTGTTCCCATGCTGATTTGCTAATCCAAGTTTGTATTTTTAAATGGCTAATTGATCATTAGAAAACCATTTTGCGATTACATTAACACAGCTGAAAACTGATTCAAGAAGCAATAAAACTAGCCTAGACTAGTTCAGTATCTTCAGCATCAGCATTTGTGGATTCGATTACAGGCTCAAAATGTCCAGAAACAAATAACTTTCTTCAAATAAGTCATCAATCTATACTTTTTCTGATAGATGAAGGCTATTCCATGTGAGAAATTGCCAAGAAGGTGAAGATTTTGTAAAACAGTGTGAACTACCACCTTCACAGAACAGTGCAAACTGTCTCTAACCAGAACTGAAAAAGCAGTGGGAAGCTTCGGTGCACAACTGAGCAAGAGGACAAATACATTAGAGTGTCTAGGTTGAGAAACAGACGTCTCACAGGTCCTCAACTGGCAGCTTAAATAGTACCCACTAAACACCAGTCTCAAGGACAACATGAAGAGGTGACTCCTCAAAATCGCTTTAGACACCTGCAGTATCCCCACCCTAAACTACCTTGGACTTGCTACTACTAGTCTGATCTCAATTGGTAAGGGAAGAATAGGAGACAAGTTGTGTTAATTTTTGTAAACATTTGATGCAGGATCTTACATAGTGCCCCTTTAACTTTTGCTTTATGAAAGTAACACAAACAACAGAGTATTCCAGAAATGCTTTGTCACAAACTGCTTAAGCTGTAAGGACTCAGGACAGAGAAGGAGGTAAGGGTTCAAGCGCAGAGCGCAGCAGGTTTTATTAGAGTAAACCAAAGGAGCAGGCTGAAGTCTTGGTTGGGTGGCAGGCAGGTAGAAATACACAGGAAACACAGATTGATCAGGCAAAGGCACCGGCAGGAATAAAGCTAGAAATGGAGTCCAGGTTAAACGAGCAGAAACTAGTCGATACACAAGGTTTTCATTATAAAAGAGATAATTCTACAGGCTTAGTATACTCATCAAGAAACAAACAATACCTCACAAAGGAAAACACAAACTGAACTATATAGAGGGTGCTAAAGGGCATACAGGTGAAAGCAAATTAAAGCAAACCAAGCCTAGAAATGCACTGTCCTAGAACGGAAACACAAAATCATATCAAGCATAGAAATATACCATCCTAGAATGGAAACAAAACCACACCAAAAAACAGAACCTCACATAAGGCAGTGTTCTGTTTGCATTGCATGATGATGATGTCCAAAATGTTTTGTCGGTTTGTTTTTGGGGCGAACCTGTCCAAACAAACAACTTGCGCAGTTATAAAAATGTGGTTTTGATAGTGTAATTAAAAATAAATATGTGGTAACACTTTATTTTGTCTGTAGGTTTTATAGAATATCAGCAATATTTATATAATATCCTATGCCTAAACGCTTAACCTGACCTTAACCTATACTTTATGAATAAGCTGCATGTTAGATGATAATGAAATGGGACCAAATACTCTGTCTTTCTGGTAGTTGTGCTATTTGTGATATCATCCATATAAACATGGGATTTCTTTGTAGGTGTTCTGTCCATTGTCAGTGTTTTCAGAAATTCTGTTTTTGAACAATAACCTGAAGAAGTACAATAGCCCAAGTGATCAAGGTGAATTAACCTGAGATTGTTGTGGAGGAGATGACATCATAAAGGCAGTCTTTCTCTCCACCAATCCCAGCATGTCTTCAGTCCTGTCTTCCTTCACTATGCCCGACTGACAGAGAGACAGTTTCCAAACAGTGCTACTCTCACTACTCCCTCCACGTCAGACAGACTGAAAACATCACTGAGTTCACACAGTAACACCCACACATACACAGGCTTACAGACTCACCCAGACATCCATTACAGATTTTTCCACTCAGGAGAGGAAATGGTGCTTGCAGCACTACAGAAAGGAATAAAAATAGCACACACACACACACACACACACAGAGAGAGAGAGAAAAAAAAACATGTTCACTGTCAAATACACACACTAATCAAAATGTATTAAGTTCACATATAAAAAGTACCCTACCCAGTGCTCAGACCCACATTTAGAAGATCTGGAGATAATGTACATAACTTTTGCTGAACAAAAACCTGTTATTTTGAGCAATGTAGCAATTTGCATCATGGCATCAATAGTTTCCTCAATATGCAAATCTAAGAGAACCTTTTAAAGAAATCATTGTTTTTGATATGGGGAGTGTTGAGTACTTTTTTCTTCTATTAGGCACAGGAGAGGGTAATGCATTTAATCTCTTTGCATGTCAAAGTTAGTTTACTTTCATTGATTATCATACTAAAGGTCTATAGCCAGGTTGGCCAACAACATTACAAAATATGTGCACACATCAATGAGGCTAACGGCTGTGTTGTTATAATTCTGAATGGTCATATAACTAGGGCAACAAGGGAAAGAAACTGCCATGAGGCGAATTGCAGATGGCATGTTTCAGCTCATTGTAATTTGTTATTGATACATTGTCTTGATTTTAAAATGTTTCATTCATGTCTTGTGTATGCTAATATGGCAACAATCAGTCTAACAATGCATCTGACAGAGAAAACAAATTGGTATTGGGCAAATATGGTTATATATTTTTATAAACCTTTTGAGATTTACTGTAGTTTAAATCTGGTTGAGAATATGAGCCAACCCCAGCATGTTGCAGCATAGGTTTTGCATGCATCAGTTTTGTTTCAAATAAACCACCCTTTTAAGTAACTAGTGTAATACTAATCAAAATATCCATCCTGCCCTCTATCCACAGTGACTATAGTGGAAGGTGGATCATTTCTGTAATAGGTTATCTGTAATAGGTTAATACAATTATTTAAATCTGCACCAATTATCCATGTAAATCCACAGGAACATAGAACAATAGCTGGTAGACAGCTGATAGGCCAGGTGCACTATTACCCAAGACAAAAAACACTTTTGATCTTGTTTAAGAACAATACAACTCTTCACACAAACTAGCCAACACAATGGTTAATTGCATTCCTGTTTTCAAGTGAACACTGTCCTCTATGCTCTAAAGTGTAAACTGCCGTGAAAATTTCATTTGAATATTTCATTCCATTTGGATAAGTTGGGGCTCTACTCTGGACAGACCATAATGTCTAAAAAGACACAGTAGCAGGTTGTCTGTTGTCAATCATCATTCTCACATTCTTTTTGCTACTTGTACTCCTTCGTCCACTCCATTAAAAGGCTATTATCTAATCCCTCTCTCCCCCAGTTAATTACAAATCTGTCCCCTACTGCTTGCCGTCACAGCTTCATACACAATCCTGCCCCAGCCCCCTGCATACACACAGACATGCCCCCACAGACTTATGCAAAACAGTGTAACATTAGCACATTACCCTCTTGCTCACTAGCCTCAGTTCAACTCTGAAGGTTAGGCCAGGACAGGGGGAGAGGGGAGAAAAAGAAAGTGAGGGGGAGGGTGTAGGGTGTAGGGGGAGGGTGTAGGGGGAGGGAGTAGGGTGTAGGGGGAGGGTGTAGGGGGAGGGAGTAGGGGGAGCTCTGTGTGTCCACGGCTGTACTCATGTTGTCAGTCAGAAACATCCCACACCAAAACAAGTTACAAAAGAAAAAAATATGAATATATTATCTAAAATACATTTATTTAGCAAACAAAACATTTACAAAATGAAATAATTTGACAATTATTGTATTTTCTGAACTATCCTTAAGTCACCCAAACAATTTAAATAAATGTTTTACTCAGCTTCATATAGGACACACACAAATGCACAGGTTTAAGCCTGGATGGGCATTTAATAATTTGTCATGAAGAAGTCAGGGGTTTGTAGAAAAGAGTAGCGAAGGACTATGGGTGAATGAAATCAATTGCTGAGCAAAGCACTGTGCATAACAGTCTACTAAATACTTAAAATGGAAACGATTTGTGCATTTTAGTTTATAGGCTAAGAAACTCCTGAATACAGATGCAACAGAAAGTTAGGCTGAATCATTGCTTGGGTCTTGTTATTGTTTGTCTATGGCAGTATTTTTTGGGACAAGACCATTTTGTTTGAGTGACCATAATCATCATGATACATTTCATCTGTGATATTGTTTTCTGGTCAAGCCTAAAGAGACGTGTCTATCTGGCATCAGTAAATAAGCCAGGTTTTCAAAAATATGAAAACTGATAATTGGCAAATTCAGAACTTCGTCAAAATCTGCCTAATTCGCAGGATATTTGACATATTGATTTCATCTAAATTAATGGTTAGGAAAACTGATGGTAATGTTTGTTTTTATACAGCATTTTAAATGTCTGCTGTATAGATTATTAATTTTAGATTGGTTCCGGGTATTTTCAACACTTGCTGCCAAATCAAAAAACATTAACACACCTGAAAAAAAACACATTAATACATAAATGTTATCCTTGTACATTACCCTTAAAAAAAGGGAAGTCGAGTTATCTGACTATGAAAGCCCTAGCAACAAACAATAATAGCAGCAGTGACCTATTTAAAAAGAGGTCATTGGGAATGCCAGTTTTCAGAAGTGGTCTGATGTTAGTTAAATATGGTCTAGGGAAACTAGAGCCCAGTTGAGAATGTAGGACATGACACTGGTAAACTTCCCAATAAGCATTTCCAGTTGGTTTTGATAGATAAAGGTTTCCGGTCATATGCTAATTTCTCTGTTTGTAGTCTGTTTACTGTTTGTAAACCATAAGAACAACTTGTAGCATATTCTAATGAAAGAATATATGAAAACACACGTGAAATTGAATTTCTCCACATGATTTCCTAATGTGTTCCAAATACATTTTCAAATCTTATGTCACTCATTAACATACATGCATTTAAAAATGCATAAAAATACACAATTTATGGTTTATTTTCTTCACATGGAAACACAGCCCTTCTGATCTAGAATACTATTAGTTCATCTTTTGAAGTCCTATCAACACAGGGGACCATAGCCGGTATTCAAACAGCATCACAGAGTAGCAATTGTAAAGAGCAGGATTTCTTATCAAGGATCAGTTCCCTCGTGTCAAGTAATTATATTATTTATATTTTTAATGGCAATACTGGTCCAAGATCAACACTTCTCTATACAACAACTCCCTCTTTTTTTGGCATTGAACATAGATCAGCTCTCTTACTCTGAGACTCTGTGAATACAGGTCCAGCAACCCTCTTTACAGGTTTCATTGCCAGACCCAGACCAGCTGATACCCACAATGTTGTCCAACCTGATAGCGAGCTACTAGCATAAAGGTTGTAGCACTTGCACTACCTGCTGGTCAATAGTAGAATTGTAGAAAACCTTTACATACAGTACAGATATTTAGCTGACACCTATCCAGAGTGACTGTAGTGGGTTCAACAATTACATACATTTTCATTCTGGCTCCGATTGAGAATTGTACCCACAACCCTGGTATCAAGTGCCTTGCACAACCACCTAAGACACACGTGACGCTCATGATCACATTTATAATTCCAGAAGTGCCTGGTTCACTATAGGAACAATATCTGTACTTTATAGGTACTATGTTGAAGCCATTATATCAGAACTTTTAAGACAAAAAAAGTTAATAACAGTGAATTCCCCACAATCTGAGACACGTGCAGTTGTTCTTTAACCCTTTAACTGCTGGCACCACAGCACCCTCACCAGGACAAACTGATGAATGTCCCAATCGTACTTTGATGGATGTCATTTTATAAAACATTGTCTGTTTTGTCTGCTGCATCTGCTGATGGGAAAGTAGTGATTCTAAGAACTGGTGACAACAGTATGGTGGAAGTTGGTTATTAATCTAGTGCAGAAGGGCCGTGAATAGACCAAAACACCATGGATCGTGTCATAAAGAGACACAAGCACAGACACTTTCAGGAGCCCCGATGAGGACGGACAGTGATGTGCAGGTATAATAGTAAAGACAATTTCCGTTTTTAATGACAGGTTGTTTCATGCTAATATTAACATCAACCATACATATTAATACAACAAAGACTAAATTGAAGAAAAATTCATGCAATAAAATGCAAATTAATTACTTAAAAATCATACAATGTGATTTTTTGGATTTTTGTTTTAGATTCCGTCACTCACAGTTGAAGAGTACCTATGATAACAAATTACAGACTTCTAGATGCTTTGTAAGTGGAAAACCAGCAAAATCGGCAGTGTATCAAATACTTGTTCTCCCAACTGTAGCAAACTACAAATACATAGTGAGAATTTAAGAAAAAAAATATATAAGCAAAAATATAGTCTGTAACCATAACTACAAATATACTGAACAAAATTATAAATGCAACACTTTGCCCCCATTTATTATGAGCTGAACTCAAAGATCTAAGACTTGTGTTAGTGAGCACTTCTCCTTTGCCAAAATAATCCATCCACCTCACAGGTGTGGCATATCAAGATGCTGATTAGACAGCATGATTATTGCACAGGTGTGCCTTAGGCTGGCCACAATAAAAGCCCACTTAACGCATGATGAATGGGGGCAAAAACAAAAGTGTTGCGTTTATAATTTTGTTCAGTGTATTATTACATTATTACGCACACCAGATCTTCATGCCCTTCAGAGCCTTCTCTTCAAGTAAAAACTTTTCAGTGTGTAATTCAATTCATTTGTAAATTTGATTATCAGCATAAAAGGATGATCAAAGGATGAATAATGAAATTGGATAAAATATAGAAAACTAATTTGTCGATTGCTTTGGATGATGTTAGCTACAAAAACCCATGCATTTATGCATCTCACTCAAACTTCAAACATCTACCCCACAGTCAGCACACAGCTTTGGTGACTTGACACTGTGTCGTCTTGCCGGGTGTGAGTTCCCGAGGCTTAGGAAGAGGAAGAGTGGGACGTGCTGCCTCCTTGGTGGCTTGCTTATAGCTGTCTTGGTGTTCATGTAGTTTTTACGAAGCTCAAATGCCAGATACATTATGAAATGTCTTCTGCTGATTGTCTTGTTGAGATATTGCTTGTACAGCATGTGTGTTGAATGCAGCCATGTCTAAAAGGTTGTAGAAAACCGCAACCGGCCAGCGACAAGTACCTCCTTTTACAGAGTACAGTCTTGCCATCTGGTCGAGGGTATCCACGCCCACCTATTGACAAAAAAAAATAAAGGTTAAGATTATATAGAAAAATATCATCAATAATAATGGAAATAATAAAATAAAAGGATATAATTTAGTGCAAGGTAGATATAGACTAAAGCTATTTGGCAGGCATATCTTTTAGTGATTATAGAGTGTCACTGTCTCTGTTTTTTTCTTGGCTCCACTGCTGCTGGTTACAGTTGGATACACGGTGCTGAGAGGGTTACAGTTGGATACACGGTGCTGAGAGGGTTACAGTTGGATACACAGTGCTGAGATGGTTACAGTTGGATACACAGTGCTGAGATGGTTACAGTTGGATACACAGTGCTGAGATGGTTACAGTTGGATACACGGTGCTGAGATGGTTACAGTTGGATACACGGTGCTGAGATGGTTACAGTTGGATACACGGTGCTGAGATGGTTACAGTTGGATACACGGTGCTGAGATGGTTACAGTTGGATACACAGTGCTGAGATGGTTACAGTTGGATACACGGTGCTGAGATGGTTACAGTTGGATACACAGTGCTGAGATGGTTACAGTTGGATACACGGTGCTGAGAGGGTTACAGTTGGATACATCTGTACACTGTTAGTGTAGCCAGTGGCGTTTTTATATGTAAACAATTTGTGGGGCACAAACCATTTCAAAATATAGGATATATACCAGTAAAGCTACCAAACTCCCTCTTGCTATTGGTGTTTATTTAACACATCAACAAACAGTGTGGCTCCACAAAATACTTAACGACAGCTTCTACCAGGTGTTGTAGCACACATACTGGAAAAAGAGAGAGACCTTCTTGTGTAATTGCTCTCCTTCTCTCTCACACACGTAAAATTACCACTGTCACATTTAAAAACTTAAATTAGTAATGCAACCAAGCTCAGAACCAATGTGCCTATAGGGCCATACGCGAACAGCAATGAGCTCAACACCACTGAAGGCAACAATGAAGTGGAAAGACAACTTTTTAGGGATACAAATCCATTCTATGACAACAACCTTAGTATATAAGCATGAACACACTGACACTTGTCACCATCTATATCAATGAAGCCAGCATAAAATATGACCAATGCACCGACCAGCACCACAAAGGCAGGATGATAAAATATGCTTTCACTCATCAAGGCTGAGGGCTCACTTGAAGAAAAAAGTGGCACGGCGGTTCTTCCTCTGGGCAAACTTTTCGATGACTTTGGGAATGAAGTCATGTAGCTGCTGAATCAGCTGGCTTTCGATGGACAACATGGCCAATGCGTTGAGTCACAGCTGTCCCATAGTATTGCGAGTGAAGGTTCTTACCCTCTTCAAGATGGAAAAGTTCCTCTCTGACTCGGATGTCTTCATAGGTGTTATTATAATAATTTACGGCACAACCACCATTTGTGATTTTGCAGGAGACATCAGTTGTCTAATCTGCCTGTATGGCAACAAATGATGTCTCATCTACTTGGTTGGCAATCTCCTCCCTGTACACTTCATACATACAATCTAACAGTTAATTTATACAGTGCTGGATGTCCCTTTGAAGATGGGCTGAGCGTCATAGTGCCTCTGAAGTCTCGAATCGCCCTCACACATAGTCTCGAAAATGCATCTGAATATTCCAGGATTCAGGGAATTTACAGATTAATCGTGCCCTTGCAGTGCGGTTTCACATTTTCCACACAGTTTAATACGTTATGATCCAACTGAGAACGTACCTGTTTTCCTCCACCTGTTTGTTATGCTGCTCAATGGAGCGCCTATATGCACTGTCAACTTGGGCTGCGACATTCACCCTTCCAATAAGCCCAATTTCACAGCATTTTCCAGATGACTCCCGCTGCTCTCATGTTTTGCAATCCTCTCAGAAAGACTCTCGACCAAGTACCATCTCCACCAAATAGCAGACATGGGAAACAGAAGAGTGCCTTCTTTTGTATGCTAACAGTTAGCCCCTTTTTCTTCAAAAAACATTCCAATGTTAAACCTGCGGTTACTTTTACTAGCAATTTGAGTTATGACAATATCCTGTGGCTGATGGGTACCAAGTTGCTTTAGTTCAAGTTTCTCCTCCAAATTAAGGATTTCAAACCGGTGCTTGAGTATGAAATCCACTTTATTAATTTTCTCAAGTTATCTGGCGTTTGTGAAGCTAACAGGCTAGCTAAGACAATCTACCCTCCCCGCTCTTCTTGCCAACTAATGTTGGCGCCAGACAGACAGACAGCCAATCATGTCTGAAATACGAAATAACGCTGTAGTGGGGCAACCGGCTGACAGCCCCACTTGGCATCAAATTTGTATGATTTACATTAATCACACTAACATTCTGAGCATGCGTATTAATATTTTCTAAGTACAATGTACATTGCATTGAGAGAGAGGGGCTAGCCTCACATTCACGCTTAGCCTATACCCTACAACTGCAAACTCAAATTGGCAGAACGCAGTCTGAAGCAGCAAGGCAGGGACCAATGAACATGAAATAAAATCCTAACATAATTTATAAGCAATTTAGGAAGATGCTATATTCATAGATATTAAATTATAGGAAGTAATCTTCGAGAAATAAAACATAATTTAGTTGCAGTTCTTTCTGTTGACAACAGGTGGGGCTGTGCCCCAACTGCCCCTAATGATCAGTCGCCCCTGTGTATTTGGGATTCAAGAGAGATTCAGGCTCCCTTCCACATTTAGGGACCGTGGTAAAAGAGTAAACCAAGTACTTTTTTCAGCAGCTGATTATAGTGTTATTAATCACTTTCTCATGAACACTAATCAGCATGCTAAATACTGTACCATATGTTATATGTTCAAAAAGCTCAATAAAGATTAAGTAATAATCAATAAAACACATTCACATTTTCAATATATTTTTCTGTAATGGACAAAGAAACGTAGAACAGAATCCATATTATTCTAAAAGTAGCTTGCCTATTTGTTCAACCTTTGATTTGGTAAAAAAATACTATTAAAAATGTATTAATAATAATTTAAACATATTTATATCCTCAATATCGTTTTCAATAATTGTCATAAAAGCTTCAAACCTGATGCATATCATTCTGGAAATAGCTGAACCATTTGTTCAACCTTTGTTTTGGTAAAGAAAATACGTATTCAGTATAGTTGAAGACGACAAATAAAAGTTTAAATCTGTATCGTCAATATATTTTTCGATAATGATCATAAAAACGTCAACCTTGATGCATATTATTCTAAAAATAGTTTTATTTATGTATTAATAATCTATAGCAACATGTTTAATTCTGTATATTTTTATATATATATTTAAGAGACTGTTGCTCCTATATCTTGTTTTCAGATGTATAAGTGAGATGTGGTGACGATGGAGCTCTTTCCAAGCCAGCCCTGCACTGCTTCTGCATACTGGTTCTGTAAAGATTTGTGGTCGTAGAGAAGGGTAATGTGTAAGCTGTCGAGATTAAAATAGAATTGGGAAGACATACCCTTCACTGGTGGTTGGTCCTTCACTGTTCGTCTCAGGGCATTGCGGTCTGCGAGTTGTAGCCAGTAGACTGTGTCGGAGACAGATGCTTGTACACACATTATCAATCGTTCAGTTAAGATCCCCCGGAAATGAACAGATTAACCCAATTGGAGAGCAATTAATAAAAGATCCCTACCCATCAAATTAACTGGAATGTTTGGGCAGTATAGGAATTCTTGCTCAATAGTTTGTCCTGCCATTTTGACATTCAAAGATCTTGTGACTCTGTTTATGGTAGCAGGCACACTGAAGCCTCTTGCTGTTTGTGTCTTGGATGATAAGGGAAATGTTGGTGTTTCCCAACTGACACAGGAAGAAGTGGCTCCTGTGTCTATCAGCAATGTTACTGGCTTTTCATCCATGATCAGCTCTATTTTGGGCTCGTGGTTGGGTTGTTGGGTGGTGACAGAGGCAGGTTGTGCTAAGGGCTTAGTTGAATAAATGTTTTCTGAGGGACCCAAACAATGTCACGTCACATAGGTGAATCATCCCAATGGTCCCATTGCTCTGTCATGAACTGTCCCTGTACTTGAGGTGCCCCTCCCCTTGTGTATTGTTCAACGGCGGTTGGGGGACCCATAGGGCAATGCCTGACCCAATGGCCAGGGTCACCGCACTGGTGGCACGGTCAGGTTGGCCCCGGTGTGGACATCGTGTAGGCTTGTCTTGGTGTAAGACCACTGCCCCTGTTGCTCCAGTTTCCTCTGCCTCTGTACTGGTAATCAGGATACTGTTGATTCTGTGTCCATTGACCTGTAAGAGGCCTGGGATTCTGGAAAACATTTTGTACTGCTGGCTGCTGGTAACTTACCATAGGCTAATAATCAATGCAAGAGTTCATAACCCAATTTCTTATTGCTTCTGGTACACCATCCAGTATTAACTGCCCAAACATTACCACATGTGCGTGTTTATCAGTGCCCAGTCCCTGATTTCCAGGCTTTTCTTTTCCTTGCTATGTAGTCGACCACGGTTTCATCAGGTTTTATAATACAGTTTCGTACCTTTTCCATGCTGTATTTCTGAGGAAAGAGGTCTCTCAGGGTTTTGCGTAGGATGTCTATTTGGTAGCTTGGTTCTCGGTCGTTGGTACGCATGGTCTCCAAATCGCTGTGTGCTTCCACTCTCTCCCAGTCAGCTCTGGCCAGGGGAACAATGTCATCAGAACTCAAAACCATACCATACATTTTCCCATTTCCCTCTGTTATCCATTGTTCGACGTCCTCGTGGACGGAAGGAAGGTCGGAAGCCATGGCTATATCTTTCAGGCCCCATGGTCGATGAACGGCTGTTGGTCTTCCTGTTGGAAAAGATACTAGAAGTGCAAACATTTGTTCATTACCTGATTCTTTGAAATCTCTGAACTCAATATGTTGCGAGGCCAAATTCAACTGGGATTTCGCAGGCCCCCCTGAGCACGCGCCCAGGGTACCCATAACAACTGTCTTGATTGTCAGTGTTTGATTCAGATGTGACTTATTTAAAGTAACCGTGGCCTCCTGATCCTTAAGATCCAGGATGTATTTTTGATATGTAATTCTTCTGATAAATGTCATTACTTTTGATAAACCTCTATATGCATTATTTTAATAAATTAATTGTTTGTTTATTGTCCCTGTAGGGACAAAAGGGAGAAATTGTTAAGGATCAATTTATTATCCTATTCTTATTCTATCCTTAATTCTGCAAATTAACTGTAATAAATGGACTGTTTTAGACTAGGCCAGAAATTGCTTTAGACTTTTCATGGTTGCCACATATAGAAGAAGACCTAGGTCAGCATGCCCTGTTCTTTGAAGTGATTAGGGCCACATCCAAGGGGCTAGGCCTCAACCCTATCTTATCAACGACCCTGTTCAGTTGGCGCCAATATATTCTTCCTTTTGTGTAGGACACTAGGGGTAGCTCAGATCAAGAGGTCTGGTTACTATAACAAAGAACTATGGTTGCTATGGCAGTATAGGGTTCAATCAATCAATCAATAAAATGTATTTATAAAGCGCTTTTTACAACAACAGTTGTCACAAAGTGCTTTTACAGAGACACCCAGCCTTGAACCCCAAGGATAGGGTTCTATCTTGTTTTCCTATTAGTATGACGACTTGTTTTGTATGTATCTTATAGCATTAGAGATAATATTCTGCCATCTGACAAGGGGGAGTATAAAGAGCTAGAAGACATAATATGTAATCAGAACGATTGTTAGAACACTACTCTGTTGGTCTCTGTACTCATACTCTGTTTTGTGAAAGCGATTATTCCCGTGGATCCACATATATATGTTTTTACTTGTATAAATCGCGAACATTTTCCACAGTATCATACTATTTTCATGAAAAAAGTTATGAAACCGTTACTGAGAGAGATGTTTGGAAGTTTTCTTCTTATTCAACTTATTGTTAGAGTCTGTCCACTTTTGATCCATGAACAAAATAATAAAACCATAAGTCAGGGGTGAACCTTTTTGTGTGGGCCCTATCAGTTACAGTCATAACGTCTTATCTATTGTCCATTGTTCAGCGCTGAGTTTCTCAGTCCCCCCTTCACTCATGTAAAAAAATAATCATTACATGTTCATAAAACTGGCAAATTAAAACCAACATGACATAATAATGAAAAACATAATTCATTCTCCCAATAATCCCTTTGAACAATCAGACAGACCCCTCTTGTCCATATCATGAGTCATGCATTAACATTATACAAATGATTCAACACATCCTGATTGTGACACAACACTCAACTCCAATGAATGTACTAGTGACAGTTTATACCTTTAATTAAAAGGGATAATGGAACTATTAGACATGTCAGAGTGGGTGTCAAAATTATGATTATAAAGCAACTTTACAGTTGCAACACAAAAAAAAGTATCAATGGCCAATGTTGGGATAGTGATAACATGGAGTCCTCTACCGGCCTTGACAAAATACCAGTCAACTTAGGAAAACTGTTGATAGTTAGGAATGAAGCTTGCTTCCAATCAGACATCCTGTTTTCCATTTCTTCCGTCTTCAGTATGAGTTCTAATAACAGTTATTGCAGTTCTTTGGTATGGACCTGACAAAATATCACATCTTAAAATTTTTTGGTGAGGGTGTGTATCTGAATAGTGAAAGGTTTCCTCTTTTACACTGTAGATTGACTTTGTTGTCTGTTTCCAGTCGGTGGTGAGATTTGTCAACAGAAAAGGGTTTGTGATATCCCATTCCTGTGAATGTATAATATAACATAATCAGGTAACGCCCTACAACAGTCCATAAGACTTTCACACACTGGGTATAGTTCCATCCAGAACTTGCTCAGTTGTCGTTTGATTGCATATGCTATTTTTATGTCCGATTGCACCTGGCAGCAGAATTAGATTAAGTTGTCTAATCAGACTTGACTTTGCTGAGCCAAATCATAGTGGTGAGATAAATTCTACTCCAATATTTAAAAATGTTAGATATAACAAACAATAAAAAAATAATAATAATTAAAAACAAATCTTGTTAATGGGAGATGTAAAACATAACAGATGCCAATGCTCTTTTATAACTATGCCACAGGGAAAACCCAATTTTTTATGTAACTTTTTTGATTCACTTGAGGCCTTTTCGCACTTGTATTCCTAAGCCTTGGTCAAACGGACAAATATATGACACAATACATTTTACATTCTATGATAAGCTGTTACTTTCTCTCTGGCATGCGAATAATGTTACAGTAGCCTAAATCTCTGACATGCGGTCAATGTTACGCTACCATGATTCAAATAATGACTTCATGACATCAGTTGATCAAGATGCCCAACCCTGTCAGTATTTGCTTTGACAACTTTGCTAAAACTACGCAAAGAAAGGGAAAAAAGTTAGTCAACCTTCATTCTTTCAACATATTTGCTAGATTTATGTGCAAAGCAAGCTGCAATAACAAATTTGCTAAGATTTAGCAAGTATTAATGAAACAACAAAAGTTTACAGAGTGAAAGGACTGAAAAAGAAATACGAAGTTGTTGGTAACCACACATGTATATAGCGTATGTAAATTAAGTGAAAGGGCAGGTTTTGTGATTGGACAAATGTTCTATGGGTTTGTTCTTGACCCCGTTTCACACTGGTTATTTTGTCACATGTTTCTGGGGCTAGCCCTGAAAAGTCGGTGCTAACCCTGCTCCAGAGTAGGGCCAGCTATCCCTAGGCCAGGGGTCGGCAACCCAAAATGTTGAAAGAGCCATATTGGACCAAAAAAATATATATAAATCTGTCTGGAGCCGCAAAAGATTAAACGCCTTATATAAGCCTTATAATGAAGGTAATGTAAGTGTCTATATTACCCCTTAGTATCAAAATGATAAGTAGGCTACAAATACATAGTGAGCATTCATGATTAAATGTTTATTTTCCCTGCAGGGCATCCTGGAGAGAATGAGGCACCACGTGACTACTCTGCTGTACCATGGAGCTTTAAGTTTAACTTCCATTATAAGTTTAATGTATTATATTTCGTTGCATTGATGAAATGAAAGAAATACAATAAAGAAATCAGATTTTTGATGTCATTTTTACTTTAGGATTCGAAAATACAACAAAATGTGCAACGTGCATAGGCCTCCTGTAATTTCAGACCTCCCCATGGAAATAAAATGCAGTCCTCTTCAATCCTCAATAATACGCTTTATTATCTCCCGGGTTGCAACAAAACTAGCAGCAGTAGTGGAGTTTGGAGATGCAATCCACTTCTTAAATTTATCTTTGCGCTCCTCTAATTTTTCCAGAAGTAATGCAATCGCACTTCTTCTCTCACTTCCAACTGGGTACTTGGCTGCAAATGTAGCATGCTTTCCCTGGAAATGTCTTTCCACATTATTCTTTTTGTTATTTGACAACATCTCATTAGAAAGCAAACATGCAGGCAATCCTTCCGCACTGGCAATGAAAGCAAACGATTCGGTCCAAGAACTGTTGAATCCTCTGTTCTCCTCAGCGATCTTTCTCTTTTTCCCCTTGGGATCCATGGCCCATGACACACCCCCCGGTTTGTTTGTTTGTTTTTCAGCATTACGCCGATCTGACAGAAACGCGTGTCGCAGTCTATGACGTAAATCTTTGTTGACAGAAATGTTGAAATTAAATATTTATTATACACATTTTTACAACGTTGAAAAACTTTAAGAATGTTTATTAATTTATATCATACAGAAATAATATTATAAATTATTATTATTTTTTTATATTTTTGAAAAAGCTCCAGGGAGCCACTAGGGTGGCGCTTAAGAGCCGCATGCGGGTTGCCGACCCCCTCCCTAGGCCAAGGTTGGTGCTATACCACTTCAAAATATGCAAGTGTGAACACTTGCTTAGCCCTGGGCTTAGGAGGCGAATATGGCCACAGGAGACGCCAGGTAACAAGGATGAATCTAATATCCATTCAATAATGTGTACATAACATATTCAACAAAATAAAAGTTTAAATAATAAAAACTAAGTCTACAAACATTCAAAGACACAAAGTTTGTTATTATGTGTTCAACAATTCTTTCCTTGGGGTCCTCCTGGTGCAGGACAATGCCTGGACAGAGTGTGCAGGCAGTTCCTGGTTAATTCCCCAAACCTGAATCCAACTGAGAACCTCTGGGACGTTATGTATCGGTGCATCCAACGCCACCAAGTAGCACCACAGACTGTCCAGGAGCTCACTGATGCCCTGATCCAGGTCTGGGAGGAGATCCCCCAGAACACCATCCACCGTCTCATCAGGAGCATGCCCAGACGTTGTTGGGAGTGCCCACAGGCACGTGGGGCCATACACACAACTCAGTCACATTATGAGTTGACGTCATGACATTCACACAAGTTTGACCAGCCTGTGATTTCAATTGTTTACCTTGATTTTGATTTGAATCAAGCCCTCAAACAGTTAATAGTTTAGGTTTCCATTGACCGTTTTTACATCCATTTCTTTCCCAACAAATTACACAAAGTTCAGTAAAGATATTGATCTTTATTTCATTTGAGACCCGATGTGTGATTTAAGGGTTCCCTTAATTTTTTTAAGCAGTGTATGTTAGCACAACTGAAAACGGGAAGCAATAAAACTGGACTTTACACTAGTTCAGTTTCTTCAGCAGCAGTTTGGGTTTCATTACAGGCTCAAAATGACCAGAAACAAATATTTCTTTCTTCTGAATCTGAAGACCTCATACAATGTTGTGTCCTACTCCACAGAATAGCACTAACTGGCTCTAAACAGAACAGAAAGAGTGGAATTTTCCAGTGCACAACTGAGCAAGAGCTCAATTACTAATTGTCCTCTTGACAATAATTAATTAGTGTCTAGTCTGGGAAACAGACACCACACAGGTCCTCAACTGGTAACCTGAATAAATAGTACCCACAAAACACCAGTGTCAATGACAAAAGTGAAGAAGCAACTCTGGGATGCTGGCATTCCAGGCAGACTGGCCAATAAAAGGAACATTTTAAGATGGGCAAAAGAACACAGACATTGGACAGAGGAAGAACTCTGCCTCAGCAATTGATACATACTTTGTATAATGACTCAGAAATAGAGGAAAGACAATTTATGTTTTTTTTTTATCATGTTTTATGCACAAATTAAAACAGCAAGAAAGCAGGCTAACCATACATCTTATACAACAAAGGGTTAATTGAATAAAAGATCATATTCTGTCAGTGTCATCATAATGAAGTCTTAAGGCTGCAGTCATGCCCCAGTTCTCATCGATGGTAGAGGTGGAGCATGTGACAAGCTTAAAATTCCTGTCCACATCTCCGAGGAACTCTCCTGGTCCCTCAACATCTCAGCCCAGGTCAAAAAGGCGCAGCAGCGCCTTTTGAGATTGCTAAAGAAAGCCCACCTGTCCCCCAAGATCCTTGTGAACTTTTACCGCTGCACAATCGAGAGTATTATGACAAACTCCAACATAGTGTGGTTTAGCAGCTGCTCCATAGCCCATAGGCCCTGCAACAGGTAATGAAAACCACCCAGCACATCACTAGTGCCCAGCTTCATGCCACCGCAGACCTCCAGTGCAAGCAGTATCTGCACAGGGCACGTGGGATCATCAGGGACCCTTCACATCCATGACACCAACTGTTGCCCTCCTACTATCAGGCAGGTCTCTCCGATCCCGCACCAACAGGCTCAGGAACAGTTTCTTCCCTTCTACTAAGTAACCCTGCTCTACTCTGTAACCCAGAGAACACTGTGACCCATCACTTACCATACCACCCCCCCCCTGCCTTTCAGAGACTTTGTTGCACAACTCCCTTGTACTACTCCGACACTGTCTTGCAAAGCCTGATAACAGACATTTTCAGTTGTTACAGGTACATGTGTCCCTCAGGAACCTCACCGCTGCTATTCCTGCATTTCAGTTGCACATGCAGAATTGCCATCGTGCTTGCATTTTTACAGTTGTTACATACGCATGTCTACCTCATGGATCTCATTGCTAACCTCTCTGCATTCCGGTTGCACATACTACTTTACTCCTTCAATTTGCCTCATCTGCATATCTAGAATGCCATTTAGAATTTGCAGTTTGTACCCGAACAACTATTACCACACTTGTAACATAGTCTATATTTAATACTTGTACATCTATTGCCCTCTATTTGCCTTAACTGCATATTTAGTATTGCCATTTGTACTGCATTTGCCTTCATTGCACATCTATACATTCCACTGGTAATATACACATGCGTAATACTTGTAAGTACTTATTTTCTGCCCTCCTCTATTTGCACTTCTGGTTAAAAGCTAATTGCATTTCATCGCACTGTACTTGTACTGTTCAATGACAATAAAGTTGAATCTAATCTCAGTACAGTGATTTGGATGCATATTAATATGGTAACTCGCAACCTGTGATCTCAAACACTGAATTAAGAAACAAATGACAGGTCAGGGGTCTTAGTTCAGTCGTCATGTGCTCTGTGTATGCATTTGTGCGAGTGTAAGAACATAGCACAATTATCGTAAAATATTTGGCCGCATGTAAACAGTAACAACATTTCCATGAAGTGTGTAACATTGTGCATCTGAATGTAAACTATTTATAAATGTACCCCTAAACACCAAGACAAAAAAGGAATTGTAGGAAACACAGAGGCAGAGCAGCACCTCCAGCCCCACCACCTCCCGTGGCTATGGAGGGATGTTAACAGCCTTATTCCTCACTGGGAGGATTCAACAGTGCGTTTCTGGATGGTGATCACAAGACAGGCCATAATTAAAGAAACAGTCTAGCCCACAAGACACAGTTATCAGTAAGAGGTTGCGTGTCTCTATGTGTGTGTCTGTGTACATGTACAGTAAATTAACTGGAAGATACTTTCCAGGTGTTCTGAATACCTGGGAACTTTTTCCCAGCCACTGTGCATTCATTTCTTGTTGTTGTTAGCTCTTTGGGGTTTTATGCTGGACATCTGTATAAGAACTTTAACTGCAGCAAAAAAAAATACTTTATACAATAAAATGGAACACTTAATTGACAGGACTTTTAGGTTTGTGGCTTTGAAAAGTACTAGAAGGTAAAGTACTAGAAGGTTCAAAGAACATTGTTTGTAATGCATTATGCTTCACAGGAGAAAAAGAAAAAGCTGCGGAAAGCATCACTTTCCTTTGGCAGCCAGCGTCTCGTTGAGGTGACACAGCTGGCGTAGAAAGCCATCGTTAGGACCGATCTCTCTCTTCTGTCGCACTGTGGCCAAGGCGGTGCGAACATCCATCCCACAGCTCAGCATCAGGTAGGCAATGACCAGCGTCGGGGAGCGGCTGTAACCCTCTCTGCAGTGGACGTACACTTTCCCTGAGATACGAAGATATAATGATCAAAGAGAATGGGCACAATATACCATTAATAGTTCAGCACGCCATTAAGTTACTCCCTGTGTTGCATATTTACAATGGGGAGAAATTGTAAGGCCTCCTTTCGGAGCCAAATCTAATCTTCTGTTGTTCAGTTCCACCCCCTCTAGAGGCCTGGAGGAGAATGTGCCAGGGGAAGGATACATTACCTGGCCAGGGGAAGGATACATTACCTGGCCAGGGGAAGGATACATTACCTGGCCAGGGGAAAGCCAAGTGTTGTGGATTGGAGGCTACAGCTTCTTACATCTGTTTTCATTTTGTTTGTTGTGTCATCATTTTGCTTTCACTTTTGTTTATTTTTGTATCATTATATAATAAACTGGAAACAACTTGAGATCACTAATTCCACCTCTGGACATTCCCTTTTGTTTTGTCAAACAGAGGCAGTAAAGAAGGTTACTCCCAGTCAAGCACCAGAGAGGCAAAAGGTCTCTACACCTCAGGATTGTATGAAAAAGATGTAACATGAAGAAGGCCTAAATTGCTTTGCAATTCTGCAGAGGACTCACCGTTCCTACAAGTTTGTATTTATGCTGAAACAGATTCAGACCCATTAGACCACGTGAACACGTTTGCCATCTTAAAGCGGTGAAGTAATGTACAGTTAGGCACTGTTATACACTGATGAGCGAAAACATTATGACCACTCACAGTTGAGGCCAGAAACGCTGATCATCTAACAATAGGACATCTCATGGTCTAGGTAGATCTACTGTGGCAAATATTTAATGATGGTTCAAGGAGGAATGTGTCACAACATACAGTGCATCACCCCCTGCTGTGTATGGGACGGCATAGCCTCAGACCGGTCAGAGTGCCCATGATGACCCCTGTCCACCGTCAAAAGTGCCTACAATGGGCATGCGAGTGTAGGAGTAGCAGAAGGTGGCCTGGTCCGATGAATCAGGTTTGCTGTTACATCACATGAATGGCTGTGTACGTGTGCACTATTTACCTGGCGAAATGATGGCACCAGGACGCACTGTGGAAAGACAAGCGAGGTTGTGTGATGCTTTGGCCAATGTTCTGCTGGGAAACCCTGTTTCTGGGCATTCATGTGGATGTTACTTTGACACATGCCACCTACCAGGTAGACCCCTTCATGGCAATGGTATTCCGTAATGGCAGTGGCCTCATTCAGCAGGATAATGCGCCCTGCCACAGCACACATTATTCGGGAATGCTTTGAGGAACATGATGAAGAGTTCAAGGTGTTGCCCTGGTTTTCAAAATTCCCCAGATCTCAATCCGATTAAGCATCTGTGGGATGTGCTGGACCAACTAGTCCGATCCACAGCGGCTCCACCTCCCAACTTACAGGACTTGAAGGATCTTCTGCTAATGTCGTGGTGCCAGATATCAAAGGACACCATCAGGGGTCTTGTAGAGTCCATGCCATGGTGGGTCGGCATTGTTTTGGTGGCACGCGGAGGACCAACAGCATTTTAGGCAGGTGGTCATAATGATTTGGCTCATCAGTGTACCTTGTTACCTTGAAAGAAAAAAAGGTGTCAAAACAGCATATTGCCACGTTTCCGTCCACCATCCTCACTAATTCAGGCATACATTTTCCCTTTTTGTCATACCTTTCCCATCGTTGTGTGCCAGGGCCTTCTCAATAAAATCAGACCCCTCCTCAAAGTAGATGCTGAGATTGAAGTGGTCCGTGTCGCTGGCGGGCATGCCGTGATATGTGATGCCCGTGCCGGCATAGAACTCGGCGTTGGTGTCGACATGCATTAAGGATTTCCCCTCTGCTGCGTTCAGGACATGGGTGATACCTAGTTTCTTTAAACGCATCTTGTTCATGGCAACAGACCTAAAGGATAAAGTAGAAGTCATAACTGGGACAAATCTGCAATTGTACTGTATAGCTGGGATGAATTAAAGTATCCCTTATACACAAACAGTGGGGGGGGGGGGGATATAATGTGGTTGGAATAACAATCCCTCACCAAAGCTAATGGGGACAAGCAAATTAACAACTATAATGACATAGAAATCATTATTTTTACAACACTTTTTCCTAAACAGTTGGGACGCTGTGTAAAATGTAAAGAAAAACAGAGTGCAGTGATGTGCAAATCATTTAAACCCTATATTCAAACTGAAAATAGTAAAAAGACAACATGCCAAATGTCAAAACTTAGAAATTCTATTGTTTCTTGGAAAACACATGCTCACTTTGACGCCAGCAGAAAAGTTGGGACAGGGGCATGTTTACCACAGTGTTGCATCACCTCTTCTTTCAACAACACTAAGTGTTTGAGAACTGAGGAGACCAATTGCTGTAGTTTTGAAACTGACATATTTACCCAGTCTTGCTTGATATAGGATTTCAGCTGCTCAACAGTTCGGGGTCTACATTGTCATGTTTTTCATTTCATAATATGCCAAATGTTATCAACGGGTGACAGGTCTGGACTGCAGGCAGGCCAATCTAGCACCCAGACTTTTTTACTACAGAGATGTTGTAATGTGTGCAGAATGTGGTTTGGCATTGTCTTGCTGAAATATGCAAAGCCTGGATGATGCGTTGTCCATGACTCCCAAAAACTATTTCACATTTTGATTCATCAGACCACATGACAGTTTTCCACTGCGCCTCAGTCCATCTTGAATGAGCTTGGGCCCAGAGAAGGCAGCAGCATTTCTGGATCTTGTTAATATATGGTTCCTTCTTTGCATGGTAGCGTTTAACTTGCATTTGTGGATGCAGTGACATACTGTGTTCACAGACAACGGTTTTTGGAAGTGTTTCTGAGGCCAAGGAGGGATTTTCACTACAGAATCATGTCTGTTTTAAATGCAGTGCCGCCTGAGGGCCCGAAGATCACAGCCATCCAATACTGTTTTTCAGCCTTGTCCCAGGCATAGAGATTCCTTAGGACTCCCTGAATCTTTTAATGATATCATGTACCCTTGATGATGACGACATCCCAAAATGTGCAATTTTACATTATCCTTACTTTGTGGCACTATAATTTCTCAATTCAAAAAGATGTAATTAAAACAATTCTCTAGTTTTAGTGTGTAAGACAAATTACCTAATCTCCAGATCATGGAAGGGATATTTTTCTCTGTTGACATGTAGAATACGTATATAAAATATATTTAATCTAATAGAGATAATGTTGAATACACATACCAAATTGGTAATCGTATGTAGAAGTAATGCAGTGAGCTTGGTCAGAGGTAATGTGGTTACATAGTGTGGTGCTGTATTTTCACAATTTCGCTGACTTTCGGTCAAGAAACATGCGTTGTGCGTTACTGAGATATCTGTTTAACCCAGCCACTACAGCACACTTACAATTGCCTGCCACCCGGTCTATATGTCACCTCGCTAGTTGTCTAAGTGAAAAATTGTGTTATGGTGATAAGATTCTGGCTTTTCTTTCTGACCTGGTGTTTCTGCCTACAAGAATCGCGCGGTGTCCTATTGAAACAATGTTTCTAAACACAGAAAATGGTCTCTTAAACTTACGCGTTTCCAACATATATTCGAGGGAACACCTCGTCGACATCGTGTGTTGGCATTTGGTAGCAACCTTCACTGTTCGCACACAAATCATTGAGCTGCTGTACCGACACTTCGTAACCAGACATGTTTGTTAAATCATAAATAAGCCCCTCCTTCCTCCGCCCTGCATTTTTTGCGTTCTTCGTGGCGTGATTACGTTTGGATGCGCTCGTGAAAAACGGGTCTGCAGTTAATTTCTTTAGATGTTAGTCAATGCATATTAGACACACATATTTACAATTGTATACATTTAGTATTTCCCAATGATAATTGGAGGGGGGTTTGGCTATATTTTTGCTTATACATTCTTCTTAAATCTCACTACGTAGTTGTCGGGTGCCATGACAAATAAACGTTGAAACTTGTAACATCGCTTGGAATTCGACCATGGGAGGAAGAGGAGGGCAGGAAAGATCCAAGTGGGGATTTGTAGTATAGCGAATTACACCACGTATATTATGAGGCTGTAGCAGACATTGTCAATCAATTAATTTAGAGTAGCGACCATTAATGTAAATAAACGAAGTCGCTTGTCAGATGTTCATAACAAGCGACCAAACCTTTTAAAACAAGCCCAAAAAAATGCAACCCGCGACTCGTGATTATTTCAACCGACTTGTGTCCATAATATATAGGCTAATAATATATAGGCTAACACCCACCTGATAAGCACAACTGCACCAACGTTCCTTCTGGTTTATGTCTGTGTAGGTCTGCAGAGTGCAAAGTTAAATTGTATAAAAACTGGAAATCCGACAACAATATATTTGTCCTCATTTTTCCTCTCATATATCGGTCAATGAATGCGGGTTTGATTGGTTGACAAGATGAATGCTGTTCATTGGTCGACATGGGCAGCGGTCGCTCAAAAGTTCGAGCAACTTACGGTGCACGTCGTCTGCAAACGCGCCGCCTTGCCCCAGATGGCTGCTTATAGACAGCTCAATTGTATTTCGTCTGAGACAGAGGGCGCGCTGGACCAGTGGACATCCACCGTTAGGTGCCTGCACACGGGCCACGGTGGAGGTGAAGGTCTCAGAGACTTTCTATTGGAGTTGGGCGATGGGCAGCAAACCGCAAGAAGTTTTGCGAGCGGCGTGGTGTGCGATATGCACGCTTGCTCGCGGGTAGAGGCGCACGAAGTTCTAATCTGCTTTTTTTTTGAGCGCATGCCGCCCATGTCGACCAATGAACAGCGTTCATCTTGTCAACTAATCAAACCCTCATTAATTAACAACGTCAATACATTATAGGAAAAAAATACAATACATATATTATAGTTGGATTTGCCATAGTTATACAATTTAACTTTGAACTCTGCATACCTACAGGGACATAAACAAAAAAATGCAGCGTGAAGGAAAGTTGGTGTAGTTGTGTGCTTTTCAGCCATCGTTGCTGTCGTGTGTATTTTTGTCTCATCAGACCACATGACCTTCTCCCATTCCTCCTCTGGATAATCCAGATGGTCTTTGGCAAACTTCAGACGGGCCTGGACACGTGCTGGCTTGAGCAGGGGGACGTTGTGTGCGCTGCAGGATTTTAATCCATGACAGCGTAGTGTGTTACTAATGGTTTTCTTTGATACTGTGGTCCCAGCTGTCTGCAGGTCATTGACCAGGTCCTGCCGTGTAGTTCTGGGCTGATCCCTTACCTTCCTCATGATCACTGATGCCCCACGAGGTGATATCTTGCAAGGAGTCCCAGACCGAGGGAGACTGACCATCATCTTGAACTTCTTCCATTTTCAAATAATTGCAACAACAGTTGTTGTCTTCTCACCCAGCTGCTTGCCTATTGTCCTGTAGTCCATCCCAGCCTTGTGCAGGTCTACAATTTTATCCCTGATGTCCTTACACAGCTCTCTGGTCTTAGCCATTGTGGAGAGGTTGGGGTCTGTTTGATTGAGTGTGTGGACAGGTGTCTTTTATACAGGTAACGAGTTCTAACAGGTGCAGTTAATGCAGGTAATGAGTGGAGAACAGGAGGGCTTCTTAAAGAAAAACTAACAGGTCTGTGAGAGCCGGAATTCTTACTGGTTGGTAGGTGATCATATACTTATGTCATGCAATAAAATGCAAATTAATTATTTAAAAATCATACAATGTGATTTTCTGGATTTTTGTTTTGGATTCCGTCTCTCACAGTTGAAGTGTACCTATGATAAAAAATTACAGACCTCTACATGCTTTGTAAGTAGGAAAACCTGCAAAATCGGCAGTGTATCAAATACTTGTTCTCCCCACTGTAGGTAGGATTTACTCTCCATGTGGAAGATAGTTGAATTGCAGCAAAAACCTACCTTTGAAACCAACTCTGATCGAAACTAATATCTCTAAAATTGATAAGCAAGTGTATTGGTAAACGTCAGACTGATGGTGAGGGTGGCTGGTAAGTGGTGGCATGACTAGAATCATACTGTGTTTAGAAAAAAAGCATACCATTACTATCCTTTGTAAGATGGATATATAGTTACAACACTGTACTGTCGACCGACTCCTGCAGACGGGTACTTCCTGGATGTACCCATGAGCCCAATGGGATCTGTTAAAGGTCAGGGAGGACTGGGCAGGAATACATCCAAGGGATGAAATGAAAACCAGGTGAGCTCCACATATTATGTTAAAAAGTATTCAACTAGTACCAGATCAACTGCTTCATGCAGGCAGATGATTAATACTTTTACACCATGCATTACTAAAAGACCACAGTGTCACCGGACCCCCCCGTCTCAGTTTCCATGGTGTTACGCTGCTATATTATTGTGCTGGGGGACATGAGGGATGTACTACTAACTTTTCTCAGTTTCCTCCAATTTTAAATTTTAGAAGGAGATGAGGTCCTGGTCCACACCTGCGGATTACCTGGTTTGGGGGGACCGTTGCTGTTCCTGTCCTTGTCCACCTGGTCATACTTCTGACCTAGTCTAAAATCAAATATACTCTGGATTTAGCCCAGAGAAATTTATTTATTATTCCAATTGGACTCTTAATATCTCACCCGGCACAGCCAGAAGAGGACTGGTCACCCCTCTGAGCCTGGGTCCTCTCTAGGTTTCTTCCTAAAATTCGACCTTCTTAGGGAGTTTTTCCTAGCCACTGAAATTCAACACTACTGTTGTTTGCTCCTTGGGGTTTAAGGCCGGGTGTCTCTGTAAAGCACTTTGTGACAACTGCTGTTGTAAAAAGCGCTTTATAAATACATTTTGATTGATTGATTGATCAGCTAAATTTGTCCAACAATGGACCTTGTTATTTTGGCAGAGGAGTACAGTGATGTATGTCAAAGTGAAATGAGGCCAAAAGAGATTCCATATGGCTCAGTCACATTTCCTGACACAACTCAGGCCAGTTCACTGTAAACCAAACTTCAGAAGTGGACATGCCTTCAAAATGACAGCTACACTGTAGTCTTTTATCATTTACTTAAATACATTACATCATGTTAAGCCTTTCTCTCCATTTAAAATGTGTGGGTATAAATTATCCCAGAGAAATGTGATTTGTCTAAAGCAAGGTGAACTGTTTCAATTGTCATGCATTTACCATGAAACACAGTATGTCCTTATTAAGGATGAAAGATTGTTTCACTTTTTTTAAACACAAACACTGAAAACTGAGTCAGAACAACTCTTTCCCACTAGGCCTGTCATGTGATTTTCAGCTTAAAGTGGGGCACATTCAGTTTAACAGATGTTTAACGGTTTCAGCCCGACTGTTGTCAAGAGCACTGGAGAAACATGAGCATCTTACTGTACTTTCCTTCTTATCAGTTTGATTACCATCCACATGCCACTTGAAATTTGGACACAGCAGAGAATAAACACACAGAAATATTGTTGTTCTCCCCCTAGACTGAACACCACCTGAACCAACTTTGATTGAATCTATTAAATGCTATCTCTGCACCACAATGTCTTTGGAGCGCAGTTGTCCACATGAGGATGTTCTGCTTTAATCTGATACTGCAGAATCCAATTCCTCATCACTCAATTGTACAAGCTTTCTTCTTTAGATCTTGTGCTCCCACATGAGTTTGGTCTGGAAATAACTTCTGTCAATGTGGTCTTTAATGACAGCTCATTTTACGTCGTCTTTAGAAATGTAGTTCTGGTGTCCATGGTTACCATCCTAGAAGAATAACACAATTGAGAGATTTTATCTAAAAGGTTAAATTAATTTAATACACAAAACAGCTTTGACTTTCGGACATGATTCACCATTATAGCAACAGCTGATTGCGCATTCAAAGTTTTTTGCAGATCTGGGTAACGATCGTTCCATTGCCCTGCATTATTTAAGAACTTGCTGATCTCAGTGATGTGGTCACTGAGCTCGATGAAATTCTGCTGGTACCTAAAGAGTGAAATATGACATACATAACGGAAACCCTGCTGATAGAAGACTTCAATTTCACGTTTGATCCACATTATGATCAAGACCCCCACCCCTTTTCAATACTATGCTAACTACTAACATGTCTTTAGGCATTAGCTAGCCAATGGTAGCTACAACTGAACATGATACTACTAGCTACAAATTAGACATCGCTACTGGTAGCTACGTTTTTAAATTATAATTTCAGAATTTACCCAGGGCAATGGTGTGGCGGTTGTTCCGTCGTTATGCCTGGTGTAGTTTGATCCTGAAGAGCTGGCCTAATGCCAGCGACAACCGCTCTTTCAATCACCTGGGCTAATTCGCCTGAACTTGCCGTTTTGAGAGAACAGCCTGATGTGGCTAATTACCGTGGTGGCAGTAGCCCAGCTAACAATTTTCCATTGTCACAATGTTGTTACAACGTTATCGGGCGACCGAAATTAGGTAGCAGCAACGTGGTCACTTACGTGTCGCAACAGGAAAAGTGAACGTTTTCTTGTTCGCTATAACATAACTAGTTGACGTTGTCAGTTGGTCGCTAGCATGTCGTGGCAACATATCTCTAAGGTTGTTGGTTGGTAATCGCGAATCCCTGCCATCCTATCAGTTCACCATTCATTGCCCTTTTTACTCTCAGCATTTTAAAATTCATACCTACAGCTAGAATATGTACAACTAACAGTCAATTTCTGTCCATCTTTTCTCCAACCTTGTGTTTACCAGCCCCAACTGCTCCACGAACTATTAAATGTGCACAACACATTTCAGCAGGGTTCTACGCTGACATTTAGTTTTACAGTGAGGTATTATGTATAAATATTATACATTTATTTTATCAACCTCTTCCCACATATATGGCATTGCTGTTAGATCATCAGTCCAGACATTTTCTCCTAGCGAAGTACATGACTAATTTAGAAAATAATTACATTGGAAATTTGCTAGATTAGAAAACGAAAGTATGATTATCATCAATGATTATAACATTTCTAAATAGCAATAACTACTAGGCTAACCACAGTAGCAGAAGAGTACTGGTGAAAACTCACAGAAATCAGAATATAAATCAGAATTATCTTTAACAAGAGTAAAATCGTGCTATAGCCACCGGTTATGTCTGCTGAGATACTGTAAACGTCTGACGACTATTCAGGAGTACAAACTATAACAAACAAGAAATGGCGGGAAGCTCGAGCTGTGGCACACCTGTGCGTGCACAGTTGACAATTTGTGTACGCATTCCATCTGTGTTGTGGGATATTATATAGAACTATTTGAATTGGTCTGAATTGCGGTGATTGGGGAATTCTTGTGACTCTAAAGATCTTCCGGTGAACTTTGAAATATTTGGAATATGTTGTTTCAGTAATGACATATGTGGTGGCAGTAATGACATAGTAAGCAAAGTATGTTGTAGCAACGAAAATATGAGTTAATATTTCCCTGTTATAGTTACGTAAGATCGTTACCAAACTGGTACGAAAGTTGTGCACATGTATACGTCCTGTAATTACGTTTCTGCTACATCCGGAGCATGCAAAGAAGATTACCAATTATGTGGTCATTAATTTCCTTCAGATAACGTTGGAGTTACGTAGGATCGATTCCAAACCGGTACTAAGTATTTACCTTGTCTGTAGGTCGTGTAATTACGCTCCTGTGATGTGCTGAGGAGGTAAGAAATTAACAATTATGTGGTCATGCAATTAACTTAGGATAACATAGCCACAACGTTTTGAGAAGGTAATGTCATGACATGATAATGCCATTACCAATCAATAACGTAATGGTCGTGGTTACGTAACGTGTTAACTGGGAGTATTCTGTTTTGAAGATTTAACATTTGACCATTTATATTTAACATTTACATTGATATTTAATGTTTACATTCATATTTAACATTTAGATTTGCTTTACTGCAGAACACTACTCTGGGAAAAGTTATTGCATGAATTTACATAAAATTCTCTCTAAAAGTGACTGTTAAAAATTGTAGTGCATTTAAAAAAAAATTGGCAATGCTAAATGTGCAAAAACTGAGCAGGATTGCAGAAATTACAGGATTACTTGCAACATTTTACAAACGGCACCCCATAGTTGTGTGCTTATCAGGTGGGTGTTAACTGGTTCAAGAAATATATATATGTATAACTGGTTAAACAAATATATATATATATATATATATATGGATGCAAAGGGAGGGGAGTGGTTTTATTATACCATAGTTAATACTAGTTTGACTGGCAAGCTTCATACTTGCACAACAATTGAACTTGTTAATTGATGTCAATGTGTAACTTTGTTTTTATATTTTAACAATATAGCCTAATAATTATAACAAGAATAATACTGCACACAGAGGAGAACTGCAAACAATCTGCTTACCCAGACAATTACATTACCTATTTAAAATGAACAAAGAAAAAAAATACAGTTTGCTTGGCTTTCTTTTTAATTTAATTTACAAAAACATACAACATCTGTAGGCGAACTTCTAGACAACATACCAAAACCTAACTTCGCCGGGGCATTGTTGTTACTATGGTAACCAACGCAAACTCAGTCACTGTAAAGTTTGTCACTTACCACAGCCCGTGCGCTGGCCCTTTTACCGTTGTTCTAGCAGCAGGATATTATGCTAGCAGCGCTAACTCAGATTATCTTTTACAAAATAAAACGTTGAACTTCAACCTAGATGTATTAACTGTTTTGCCAGTCTGTGTTAATTCAGGTTTGTAAGGTGTAAAACAGAGGTTTTCCAATTCTGACCCTACATATAGGGATGGGCTGATCGATACCAAAGTATCAATACTTTTGATTCTCACTTTTCTTTTAGAGAATTGATCTTCACATAAAAATATCAATACCAAGTGCTTTCTTTAACCAGTTATTATTATTATTTATTTTAGCAACTCAATGTGTTTTCGGTGCTGAAAAAAGTTGTTTATAGGGACTAGTTTTGCTGTCTCCTTCCGCTTCTAATATAACCTACACACAGGCACGCTGTGAAACACACTCAGTCACAGTTAAAGAAGTTGACTAGGTTACCTGTAAGATCAAGGCAGAACATAAAACGAAGCATTGTTTGGGGTTATTTCACTCCAATAATCAAACGTGAAGCAACATGTGATCTTCGTAAAAACCCTGTACGATATTTTGGCAATACTACAAACTTGTTAAAAAATTTTTTAGCTTGTAGAATTTTCTTCCAATAGATGACTTCCAAAGAGCAGCAGAGATTACAAGAAACCTGGGAGAGATGAATGTAAAGGACCTCCAAACAAACTCGATTGTTGATGACCGAGGTTTTAAGGCAGGTCAGGCCCGACCCTGTTCATGGAGATCTACTGTCCTATAGGTTTTCTCTTCAATGTCATTTTGTAACTAACCCGGTTAAGCGTTTTAACCAGCCAATTATTAGATTCAGGTGTGCTAAATTAGTTGAAGAGAAAACCTACAGGACAGTAGATCTCCAGGAACAGGCTTGGGCAGCCCTGTTTTAAGGTATTTGTAAAGTCCCTTGATTGGTACTATAAAATTTTAAGCCACAAAACACTTGGAGGGTAAAATTGCAGACCTGTATAAAGACTGTCAAGACATAGTAAGGGCAACAGAAATGTGGATTTCCAGGCATATTTGACTGTCCTTTCCTTTCATTACAATCGGCAAATACAAAAACAAGACTTAAAAGTATCGGTATTGGTATCAGGATACTATTCTTGGTATTACTTGATATTGAAGCAAAAAGAAAATCAGTGATATTGGCCATCTCTACTACGTGCACACATATGGAGCCAAATTCAGCTCAAATGTATTTAGTGTAAAAAAAAGAAAAACGTAACTAAACGTAAATATTTTTTGAAAATAAAAATAAAAGCAAGGATAATAAAAAAAGAAAAGAAAACTAAATAAAAAAAATTCAATAAATTTTATTTTTCAAACGTGGTACGTGTATGCTAAAATCATTAAATATACAATTTTTTCCTAACCATGTGTCTAACACTTCCCCGAGTTGGTTTGTTGGAAAGGAGAATAAAACACCAGGATTACCGTACCGTATATTCCGTTTCTTACAGAAGCTTCTGGAGACAGAGTGTCGCCGCACAATGTCTAAAGATCAGTCAGTCACATCAGCATTATTTATACTTCAAACACGCCTAAAAGTGGGGGGTTGAGGTAGCCAAGCATGTGTGCCATTGGTCCAGTTTATGTTCTATACCTTATATGTGTAAATGCAGTACAAGCGTCATCTTTGCACTTTGTGGTTTCTGTCTTGTCTATTCTTAATTCAGCCCTGTCCAGAATGTGTGTGCGTTATTAATCTGTTTCCTGTTCTTCTGAGACACACAAGCTAAATCGGCTCTCTGCCCAGCAACAGCCTAAATAAGATTTCCTGTTCAACTACCTGCAACTTTCAGTTTCAGCATATGCTACAGACATTCAATATTTTGCTTCAATGCTCACAACAGTTTGACAGCTTATACACTCAATGTATCCACACATGTTAATGTCAGAGTTGGCTATGTTTTGTTATGTTTACCGTTTTTCTTCTTTCTTCTACCAGGGTTTTTCTCTAGCTTCCGGACTTACCCTAGTAAACCGTATTTCAAGTCACAACGCTGTGAACTGTGGGAAATTCCCTCAGGCAAAGTCTACGGAAATGCGGACTTATGAAAAAGGGTGCATAAAGGGCTCAAAATGTCTGTGAGAGAACCTTCACACACTTGACGTTTTGACAGTGGGACAGCCCTAAGCCCTCACAGACTTAGCAAGAACATGCTTCGAAGTCTGTGAGTCTTTGAGAGTGGATAATGGGATTGGGCCATCTATTCTCAAAACCAAGTTTTGAGCCTCAATTGGTGTGGAGGCGGGGCTTTATCTGGGCTTTGAATTCTTGAAATTAGCCTTTCCATGCACTGTTTTCCCAATGCAATGTGTGGAGAGAAGTTTAAGAATTGACGGTAACCATGATATTTAAAAAATGAATGTCATGTTAATAATACACATATGATAATTTCGTATTCACTAGGCAAAACTTCCAAAAAACCCTCTCCGTTTTTCGATACCTTATTCATGTCACCTATAGACAAACAATGCATGTGTTTAAATAAGGAGAATGGACCTATGCACTGGGGTTGAAATCAACTCGTTACTAGCCCCAGGGGGAGATCCGCAAAGAAGCACAGTTTTTGTAGCCATGGAAAAAAGGCTGTATTTTTCCCAAAACTCCTCGGTTTTTCCATAGCTTATTCTTGGTCAAACGATGCATGTGCTTAAACTAGGAGTCTAGACCTATTCCTAGCCTATTCACTAGGCAAAAAGGTTTTGTATCTTTCCAAAAACTCCTCTCTCTGTTAGGCCTTGTGGATCTTTTGTTTATCAGTTCATATGATTGCCTTTTCACTACCCATTAAGTGTAATTGTTCTTTCTGTACGCTTTTATTTTTTTTATTTGTACAGTTATAGTTGCAGACTCACTCCACCACCATTTACTCGTATTTTGAGTGTAATTAATTTGCCAAAAAAGAGAGAAAAAAGACACATTAAACAAAGTTGAAGATTAATTTGATTTCATTTTATTTCTTCAAAGTTTCTATAGATACCGCAATAATATCGTTATTGTGAATTCTTTGGCCACGATAATCATGTAGTGAAAATCTGATATTGTGACAGCCCTATTTATGATTAGTACCTCATTTAACATTCTCTTCAGCGTCTAAGATAAATGTTTTCACCCACGCGAATATCTGTCAATAAGTTACAAACATCAAGATAAATAAAGACTGGTCTTTTGGTGCTATATGTGTAGTGTTTTACAAAGCGCTATTCCACAAAAGAATTAAATGGCCGAAATACAAAAGACCAAAATGTTCCAAAAGATTAATAATAATGAATAAATAACAAATAAACAACTATAGTAGGATATTGCCGGTGAATTGCTAAGACCCAGATTAAAAAATAATAATAATTAAGAAATGAAAGTCCAACTCCCCTCTGATTTCTGACCTCCCCATGTCCTGAGGACTGGCTCCTGGTTGGGGTAGTGGAGGATGTTGGAGCCAGAGGCGTTGCTAGGATCACAATACATTCTAGTTGCGTGGTCTCGCCGTTCCTCCAACCTTCCTACTTGTTACATGGGAAAACTGCAGTGCTTTAAAGCTTTATTGATGTTACTGCTTCCCTCTTGTTGTCAGCCATTCTGGTGTCCCTCATTTGATGTGTGTCCACTACTTTCTGTGCTGTACCCTCCTATGACCCCAATGTCCCTGAAGTCCCTCTTCCTATAAGTCAGTCCAGATGGTTACCTCTCCTTCATAGAGTTCAGCTCCTCTGGCTGTCATGCTGCTGGCAATGGCCCAGCCTTGGACTATCTGTTGTATATGGCATAGTCTGTAACCCACCTCTCTGGCTGTGGTAAATCTGGAACCATCAGTGTCCAGTACTCTTACTCTGAACCCAAGGCAGTCTCTCATAAGTCTCATGGGTCTGAGCTTGGTTTGGCCTTGGAATGATCGGCACCACAGGTGTCAGGTACACCTTCATTGGACAAGGTTTATCAGTGATGTAGGATTCAGGACTCCTACTTTGTAGGAAGCAAAGATGGAATCTCGCACAACACAAAGTTAGAATCTCAACTACAGCAGAGACTTATATAATAGCTAACTCCATTACTTGTATCAGTTGTTTCTCTCCCCCTTTTTTTTATTTTACTTTGCAAGGAAAACAAACAAAAAATCTAAAAAAAATATCTAATTCAAACTTAAGTATCCCTTTGTTCATTTAATTGTAGATGTGTAATGTGAAAAGTTCAGTATCAAGTATCAATGCAAAATAAGCTAACTCCATTAAAACAAATTAAAATCATGATTCAAATACGTAACTTCTAAAACAATTCAAAAACCTATCCAATTAAAACTTCTGAGTGAAGATACTGCTTGAAGAAAATGATTATGTTTTTCCTTCTAACAGAAGATTGTAGTGCTACTGTTCTCAACGAGACAGCAACTGAAAAATCTGGTTATTTGAATACCTGTGAAAACGGTAGGGAAGGTAGGGTTGACTGCCCTATCCAAAGATAGATTCCAGTGCAAAGAAAATACACTTGGTCATTTTATTTCTTTTGAATACCTCTGTTTTATATTGAAGAGTTCTCCCAAAATTTTGTTTTTAACCATTTACAGACCTCCACGATATTCTGTAAATTTTATTGATGATTTTGCTGAATTACTCTCTTTTATATCTGTTGAATATAACTTGTTTATTATAACAGGGGATTTTAACATTCACATAGATAATAATACGGACAATAATGCCAAATAACTTTTTGCACTACTTGACACTTGTGAAAGAGCGTAGACACACTCTAGGCCACATTCTAGATCTGGTTATCTCTAAAGGTCTCAATATTTCGTCTGTCATGGTTAAAGACTTGGCCCTGTCTGATCATTTCTCTGTCATTTTTGAATCAATGATCACCCCGGATGTTCAAGTAAACTCTGTTTCTGTTAAGGATAGGTACATTAATGAGAGTACCAATGCTCAATTTATGTAGGCCATAGTTTTCTCTCGTACAATAAGTGCAGAGTCAGTTGATGTACTCCTGGATAATTTTAACGCTAACATATTGAATGTCATGGATCGTGTTGCACCGGTAAAGGTAAAGAAAACTATAAGCAAACAGAAAACACCATGGAGAACCACCATGATGTAAGCGCCCTGAAAAGAGAAGGTAGGAAAGTGGAACGTAAGTGGAGGAAAACTAAACTTCAAATTCACTATGACATCTATAAACAAAGCCTTGGTAGCTGCAACTATGAGTTACGGAGTGCCAGACAGCAACATTTATCGGGAATGATCAACAAGAATATCAGCAATACCCGCACTCTATTTGCCATGGTCGACAAGTTAACAAACCCCCTAAAACAGATAGCACCAGAACTCACTGTCCACTGTGAAATGTAATGAATTTGCGTGTTTCTTTAGTGAAAAAATTATAAGGATTAGACGGAACATCAGAACTACAGTCTAACAAGGACTCTGTACCGTCACCACGACGACCAAGACATAACTTGGTTATTATGTCGCAATTTTTATACAATTTTATACAGTTTTAACTCTATAACAATGGACATACAGCAAATAAATAATGGCTCTCTGCAATCAGGCATTTTCCCAACGTCTCTAAAAACAGCTGCCATTAAGCCCCTATTAAAAAAGAGAACACTGGATGCATCTATAATGAACAACTATAGACCTGTATCAAATCTCCCTTTTATAGCCAAGATCATTGAGAAGGTTGTCTACAATCAACTCAGCAATTTTGTGAACTCAAGCGGTCTCTTAGACAAATGTCATTTAGGTTTCTGACCTCACCACAGTACTGAAACGGCCCTGATTAAAGTTTTAAATGATATACGGCTGAATACTGATTTGGATAAAATAACAGTTCTATTAGATCTCAGTGCTGCATTTGACACTGTAGATCATAGAACACTTCTAGACAGGCTGGAAAATTGGGTAGAACTCTCTGGGACAGTCCTTAATTGGTTCAGATCTTATCTAGATGGCTTTATCCCCATTGGCAATCATGAATCTGATAGGGTGGCTATGACATGCAGAGTTCCCCAGGGATCAGTTCTCGGACCGCTTCTGTTCAATCTCTATATGCTACCTCTTCTACAAAACAGTATGCTGCTCATAACTGGAATAAACAACCAGAAGATCTTAGACATGCCGTGAACGTATACATTTTTAAATCCAGGTTAAAAACACTTCTCTTTTCACACGCCTATGACTGAGCACTTAAACTTAACAATAATGTTTAGCCTTAAAGCTTTTATAGATTCCTCATGGAATATTTCTGTTTTTTTATTCAATGTTTTATTATTATGATGTATTTTTATATTTCTCTCTTTCGTTGATTCAATGTTTTACTATTTATTTGTTATTCTGTTTCCATTTTGCTATGTTTTACCAATCGTTTTTCTGCATTGCAGGTTCTGCTGCTATCAGAGGAATAACCTCTGTGTAAATGTAACAAACTCCAAAAACCTCTCTGTCACTGTATTGTCAGGCAACATGTATCGCAACACAACCACCATTTGTGATTTACAGGAGACATCAGTTGTCTCATCTGCCTGTATGGCAACAAATGATGTCTCGTCCACTTGCTTGGCTATCTCCTCCCTGTACACTTCTTATATACATTCTAACAGTTAATTTATACAGTGCTATATGTCCCTTTGAATATGGGCTGAGCGTCATAGTGTCTCTAAAGTCTCGAATTGCCCTCACACATTTTTATGACTGGTATAAAAGTAGCATTTGGAAACTATACAGAGGTGTACTGACTACCAGCAAGCCCTGTGTTCTTGTGAGAACATCCCAACCTTTAATATTTTGACTCCGGTTCAATTCCCCTCTCAGACATTGCCATTTTTGTCTCTCAGAAATATTTATCCAATCTGTACTTTTCAGCTGTCACACAAAGAATATATATCCACTCTGTAATACCATGAATCTCATATTTTTAAGAGAATAATTGTATTACGTGACCCTTTTACACTGTTATTGTTTTCTAAAGAAACAAACCAGCCATGGAGTGATTGGAATCATTGTTTTCGTTATAGGTAGGCTGTACAGCTATTAACTAGCCATCTGCAGCAATGTTTGTACAAGAGTACACTTTTGTTCCGTTAATAAACGTTCTGTTGCCCAAGTTATTTACGCAAAAATGTAATGGCTGGGGTAAAAGTTGCATTCCCGCTGTTTAAATAGCGTAATGATTAAAGACACAGTCTGCCACATAGACAAAAGATATAGCTGTTGATTACAACAATGAAGTTGACATACCTCACATTCTCCATTTCTCTCTCTAAAACATGCAAACATACAAGCGCTGCTAACTGGGCTGGCACGCCCCTGCTGCCCACACCAAATGAGTGGCCCTTTGTCAGTCACTTGACCTGACGTAATTACAAGTTTATATCGGAGAGCCAGCCTGGCAAGTGACTGATTACATAAGAGAAAGGAGAATAAAAAGAGAAATGGAGAATAGGAAAAGGCAAGCTTAAAAAAGAAAGGTGTAGTATCAAGACGTGACCAAATTTTATGTAATTTATCATTTAACTTTTTATCTGGGCTGTCAAAGTTAATGGGTTAACATGTGGAATTAATTCAAAATACTGAGCCTAATGACAAGAAATGCCAAGAACTGCCACCTTAACGTGGTGGAGGGGTTTGAGTACCCGAGTGACCCTAGGAGCTATGTTGTCTGGGGCTATATGCCCCTGGTAGGGTCTCCCAAGGCAAACAGGTCTTAGGCGACGGGTCAGACTAAGAGCGGTTCAAAACCCCCTTAATGATGAATCAAATTTTGAGTACCGTGACGTCGCCCGGTATGGCGGAGCCGGGGCCCCACCCTGGAGCTAGAAACTAGCTCTAGGGACGTGGAATGTCACCTCGCTGGCGGGGAAGGAGCCTGAGTTAGTGCATGAGGTTGAGAGGTTCCGATTAGAGGTAGTCGGGATCACCTCTACGCACGGCTTGGGCTCTGGAACCACACTCCTTGAGAGAGGATGGACTCTTCACCACTCTGGAGTTGCCCATGGTGAGAGGCGGCGGGCTGGTGTGGGTTTGCTTATAGCTCCCCAGCTCTGCCGCCATGTGTTGGAGTTTACCCCGGTGAATGAGAGGGTCGTTTCCCTGCGCCTATGGGTCGGGGATAGGTCTCTCACTGTTGTTTGTGCCTACGGGCCGAACGGCAGTGCAGAGTACCCGACCTTCTTGGAGTCTCTGGGAGGGGTGCTGGAAAGTGCTCCGACTGGGGACTCTATTGTTCTACTGGGGGACTTCAACGCCCACGTGGGCAACGACAGTGACACCTGGAGGGGCGTGATTGGGAGGAACGGCCCCCCTGATCTGAACCCGAGTGGTGTTCAGTTATTGGACTTCTGTGCTAGTCACAGTTTGTCCATAACGAACACCATGTTCAAGCATAAGGGTGTCCATCAGTGCACGTAGCACCAGGACACCCTAGGCCGCAGGTCGATGATAGACTTTGTTGTCGTCTCATCTGACCTGCGGCCGTATGTCTTAGACACTTGGGTGAAGAGAGGGGCGGAGCTGTCAACTGATCACCACCTGGTGGTGAGTTGGATCCGATGGCGGGGGAGGAAGCTGGACAGACTCGGCAGGCTCAAGCATACTGTAAGGGTCTGCTGGGAACGTCTGGCCGAGTCTCCTGTCAGAGAGATCTTTAACTCCCACCTCCGGCAGAGCTTCGACTGGATCCCGAGGGAGGCTGGAGATATTGAGTCCGAGTGGACCATGTTCTCCACCGCCATTGTCGAAGCGGCCGCTTGGAGCTGTGGCCGTAAGGTCTCCGGTGCCTGTCGAGGCGGCAATCCCCCAACCCGGTGGTGGACACCGGAAGTAAGGGATGCCGTCAAGCTGAAGAAGGAGTCCTATCAGGCCTGGTTGGCTTGTGGGACTCCTGACGCAGCTGACGGGTACCGACAGGCCAAGCGGGCTGCAGCCCGGGTGGTTGTGGAGGCAAAAACTCGGGCCTGGGAGGAGTTCGGTGAGGCCATGGAGAAGGACTATCGGCTGGCCTCAAAGAGATTCTGGCAAACCATCCGGCGCCTCAGGAGAGGGAAACAGTGCCCTACCAACGCTGTTTACAGTAGAGGTGGGCAGCTGTTGACCTCAACTGAGGATGTCGTCGGGCGGTGGAAGGAGTACTTCGAGGATCTCCTCAATCCCGCTGTCACTTCTTCCATTGAGGAAGCAGAGGATGAGGGCTCAGAGGTGGACTCGTCCATCACCCGGGCTGAAGTCACTGAGGTGGTCAAGAAACCGCCCTGAGTACCTCAAGTCTCTGGATGTTGTGGGGCTGTCTTGGTTGACACGCCTGTGCAACATCGCGTGGCGGTCGGGGACAGTGCCTCTGGGATGGCAGACCGAGGTGGTGGTCCCTCTTTTTAAGGAGGGTGTGTTCCAACTATAGGGGGATCACACTTCTCAGCCTCCCCGGGAAAGTCTATGCCAGGGTTCTGGAGAGGAGAATATGGCCGATAGTAGAACCTCGGATTCAGGAGGAACAGTGTGGTTTTCGTCCGGGAGGCTCGTCCGGGCCGTGGAACACTGGACCAGCTCTATACCCTCTACGGGGTGTTGGAGGGTTCATGGGAGTTTGCCCAACCAATCCACATGTGTTTTGTGGATTTGGAGAAGGGATTCGACTGTGTCCCTCGCGGCATCTTGTGGAGGGTGCTTGGGGAATATGGGGTCCTGGGTCCTTTGCTAAGGGCTGTCAGGTCCCTGTACAACCGAAGCAGGAGCTTGGTCCGCATTGCCGGCAGTAAGTCAGACTTGTTCCCAGTGCATGTTGGACTCTGGCAGGGCTGCCCTTTGTCACCGGTTCTGTTCGTAATTTTTATGGACAGAATTTCTAGGCGCAGCCAGGGGCCGGAGGGTGTCAGGTTTGGGGACCACACAATTTCGTCTCTGCTCTTTGCAGATGATGTTGTCGTGTTGGCCCCTTCTAACCAGGACCTTCAGCATGCACTGGGACGTCCCACCGGGAGGAGACCCTGGGGAAGACCTAGGACACGCTGGAGGGACTATGTCTCCTGGCTGGCCTGGGAATGCCTCGGTGTCCCCCCGGAAGAGCTAGAGGAAGTGTCTGGGGAGAGGGAAGTCTGGGCATCCCTGCTTAGACTGCTGCCCCCGCGACCCGGCCCCGGATAAGCGGAAGAAGATGGATGGATGGGCCTAATGCCACTATTTTGTTTATCGCCGTTAACACATTTTAAATTTTTGAGCCTCAGAGCCATCCATAGTTAATGCTTGAATTTTGTGTTTAACCCGGCTGATTAATGTAGTAAATCACCAATAATATACATTTTAGAATGTGTTCAAATGTTGTTCTTAATATACATTTTTATGTTTAACAATTGGTGCATTCTGTTAAAGGCATACTGTGTTTTGTTGTAAACAGTGCTAGACTCAGAATTAAATAAATGCAAGTCATCACAGCCCTTAAATGGCAGTCCATAACCTACCACAATAACTGGCAGCATCTATATGTGGCCCATGTACATCTAAATAGAAGGTCCCAACACTTGACCAAACACTGTATAACACCCTAAGCTTTTCAAGGTATTGTACTTTGATGTTAAGGCTGAAATGTGGTTAGAATGGAGTTCAGGTGGGGACCTGTAAACCATTCCTGGTGGATGGTTAGCTACAACCAAATACTTTTGTATTATTAAATGATTCCCAAATACAACTAAATGCATAAAATAGGCTACTTGAATAGGAAAAGGCATAAAGTAGTCAGGATTGCTAGGGTTGTTTATCTACAAACATAAATCAGGGGAGGCCTGTTATTCATGCAGAGCATGCAAGTTGTTTGTCAATTCCTCTATCAGGAATTCCTCTATTGGAATATGTATTGGTGGAAATGCAACAGGCAAAGACTATTGCTAATTCTTAGCATAGATAGGCAAAAACAATACTAAATATATAGTTGCATAGCAACAGTGGACTGGGTCCTATATGGTGAGTATAGGAAAATGTTCTTGTGGGGTACACTAACAGAATGAGTCTCTGTCAGATATACACTGAGTACAAGATGTTTTTGTGAAGCATTGTATTACTGATAACGTAGATGTCATTGTTCAACATATTCTTCCGGATCACATTATATGGGGAGATGTATGAGGCAATGAGCATAGAGGAAAGAAAATATTTACTAAACAATGAAATAATAAAAACAACAGGAAGTAGAACACCGTAGAAACTAAACAAAAGAGTATAAATATGTGTATTAAACAATGAAACAGAATAAAAACAACAGGAAGTAGAATACAGTAGAAACTAAACAAAAGAGTAAAAATTTGTATAAAACAATGAAACAGAATAAAAACAAGAGGAAGTAGAACACAGTAGAAACTGTATGAAAAAGACTAAACATTTATGGATTAAAAAAACTGAATAGAAATATACCACACACCATTTAGAAGTAGTTCAGAAAACAAAGAGGGAATAGTGTAGGAGCAAATTGGAATTGAGAAATCAGTGCAAAAACTGAGAAAGGGCAACAACAAAGAAACTGTATAAACTGTATAAAAAATAATAAAATCTATGGATGTAACAAAATAAAAACAATAATAAAAATATAGTACACACCACAGGGTAGTAGTTAAAAAACAACAGGGAATAGTGTAAGCAGTGAAATGGAGTAGAGAAGTCAGAGAACTAAGGGCAAAACCCCCGAAAGAATAAACAGGGCATCTGCAGAGTAACCCCCAAATGGTGAAGGGGTAAGTAATTAAGCAAAAGTACGATGTTGGTAAACAAATAATATAAAAAGGCAATATGAAACTAGCAGTACATTTCCTGAAGAAAATGTGTTGTGCTTGCCAGCTACCCTACTCCAATTTGAATTGATTGCAAATTCAGAATGCCATTGAGAATTTATCCCACTAGTCCATACTTTTACATTTCCTGTAAATCTGTAAAATTTCACACTGCACATTTAGAATTGCATTTGCATTAATTGCACATCCATACATTCCACTTGTAACATACATATACTTAATACTTTTTCTTCCCTCCTCTATTTGCACTTCTGGTTAGACGCAAACTGCATTTTGTTGTACTGTACTTGTACTGTACAATGACTATAAAGTTGAATCTAATCAAATAGCTCTTTAAAAAAGTATGATTCAGAATAACGTTTACCTATTGAAAGGTTTGGAGCCTGTATTTTAAAGGTTGAAGAGATACTGTTGGTGAGGCTAATTAGCTTACATTTTCATACATGACATAGTTAAACTGTATAAGTGTTACCGACGACAGGTATTGTGTCTGTAGCTCAAATGGTTCAAAATATACAGACTATTAGTTAATTAACGCTAATCAGCATATGTCAAATTGTCAAGGAACCCAGGTTCCGAACCCAAACGCAGACCCAGACAAGGTAGGTGGTGAGAAAGCAGGTATTTATTGAGCACAATCTTGTGATGAAGTAGGTAATGGCAGACATGCAGAATGGTGAGAACGTGAGGTTTGGAGCGGTAGCGTGTTCCACGGGGGGTAGACGGTTCCGGTAGTCCGCCAGGAGTGAAGTCCAGGGCGGAGATCCTGAAAGCAGAGGGAAACAGGGATCAGACGAGTACGCAGAGTGAGAAGATCCAAGCAAACAGACCAAGTATACGGTCAGAAGCACGAGTAAAACATACACCGGAGCAGTAAGCACCATACCTCTTCAGGCCATGTCAATGCTACCGCTATACGCTCACACAGCTTACGCAGCTCCAGTTCTTAATCAAGTCTACGTGTCTCCTGCTCTAGTCTACGTGTCTCCTGTTCGGCCTCGAGTTTACGCGTCTCCTGCTCTAGTCTACGTGTCTCCTGTTCGGCCTCGAGTTTACGAATCTCCTGCTCTAGTCTACGCGTCTCCTGCTCTAGTCTACGCGTCTCCTGCTCTAGCCTACGCGTCTCCTGCTCTAGCCTACGCGTCTCCTGCTCTAGCCTACGCGTCTCCTGCTCTAGTCTACGTGTCTCCTGCTCTAGTCTACGTGTCTCCTGCTCTAGTCTATATGTCTGCGCGTCTCCTGTTTGGCTTTGAGTTAACGCGTCTCCTGCACTAGCCTACGTGTCTCCTGTTCGGCCTCGAGTTTACGCATCTCCTGTTCTAGTCTGCGCGTCTCCTGCTCTAGTCTGCGCGTCTCCTGCTCTAGTCTGCGCGTCTCCTGCTCTAGTCTGCGCGTCTCCTGCTCTAGTCTATATGTCTGCGCGTCTCCTGTTTGGCTTCGAGTTAACACGTCTCCTGCTCTAGCCTACGTGTATCCTGTTCGGCCTCGAGTTTACGCATCTCCTGTTCTAGTCTGCGCGTCTCCTGCTCTAGTCTGCGCATCTCCTGCTCTAGTCTGTGCGTCTCCTGCTCTAGTCTGCGCGTCTCCTGCTCTAGTCTATATGTCTGCGCGTCTCCTGTTTGGCTTCGAGTTAACGCGTCTCATGCTCTAGCCTACGTGTCTCCTGTTCGGCCTCGAGTTTACGCATCTCCTGTTCTAGTCTGCGCGTCTCCTGCTCTAGTCTGCGCGTCTCCTGCTCTAGTCTGCGCGTCTCCTGCTCTAGTCTATATGTCTGCGCGTCTCCTGTTTGGCTTCGAGTTAACGCGTCTCCTGCTCTAGCCTACGTGTCTCCTGTTCGGCCTGGAGTTTACGCATCTCCTGTTCTAGTCTACGTGTCTCCTGCTCTAGTCTACGTGTCTCCTGCTCTAGTCTACGTGTCTCCTGCTCTAGTCTACGTGTCTGCGTGTCTCCTGTTTGGCTTCGAGTTAACGCGTCTCCTGCTCTAGCCTACGTGTCTCCTGTTCGGCCTGGAGTTTACGCATCTCCTGTTCTAGTCTACGTGTCTCCTGCTCTAGTCTACGTGTCTCCTGCTCTAGTCTACGTGTCTCCTGCTCTAGTCTACGTGTCTGCGTGTCTCCTGTTTGGCTTCGAGTTAACGCGTCTCCTGCTCTAGCCTACGTGTCTCCTGTTCGGCCTCGAGTTTACGCATCTCCTGTTCTAGTCTGCGCGTCTCCTGCTCTAGCCTCCTGCTCTAGTCTCTGCTCTAGCCTGCGCATCTCCTGTTCGGCCTCTAGCCTACGCGTCCCTTGCTCTATCCTACGCGTCCCTTGCTCTATCCTACGCGTCCCCTGCTCTAGACTACGCGTCCCTTGCTCTAGCCTACGCGTCCCTTGCTCTAGCCTACGCGTCCCTTGCTCTAGCCTACGCGTCTCCTGCTCTAGCCTACGCGTCTCCTGCTCTAGCCTACGCGTCTCCTGCTCTAGCCTACGCGTCTCCTGCTCTAGCCTACGCGTTCCCTGCTCTGCCTCAAGATTTGCACGACTCCTGTTCTGTCTGTGCTCTCTGTTCCGCCTCCACTTGGAGCCATGTCGAATGGACATCCCTTCTGGCATCACAGTCTGACAGTGGGGAGAGTGGGTCAAAACGGGGCAGTGTGGCTGGAGCCTTGGCCTCACACTCAGACATGGACGTGCTTAGAGGAGCAGCAGGCTCAGGCAGCGGCAACACAAGCACCTGCTCCTCCAACAAAACATGTAACAAGTTCTGACCTCCGCTTTAACTCAACTCTTAAGTATGGTTAAAGAAAAATGGTCAGCCAGAGCCTGTAGATCCACTCCACGGCATCTATCAAATTCCTCCCACGTGGGGTTAACCAAAAAGGCATCCAAATCAAAAGTAGCCACCGTAAGCCAGCAACACAAGCCTACAAATACTGATCACCACACCAGCCGATCACACAGTCACAGCTGCACAGTTCAACACCGACCTAGACACTTAAACCAAGGTGCATGAGTGGCATGGGTATCAATGAGATATCCCAGATGACCCCCACGTTGTTACGGAACCTGTGGCTCTAGCAGCCCAGGGTGGATGGTACAGAGACCCATAACATAAAACTCATGCAAATTAGTGTAGTGTAAAGACACAGTGAGAACAAACAACAGACAACCAAAGCTACTGTAAAACATAAAACATTTATTATGAACACACGGTAAAGGGGTTAGGGAAAAGGGGCTGAGCTGGACCCAAGAAATGAAATAAAATAGTCCAAACACCCCTAAACTGAACTTGCCTGCCTCAAGAACTGCTTAGCTGACTACTAACCAATACAAAAACACAGTGGGTGGTCTGCTCAGTTCTAACTAGTGTTTTTCCTATGGGTTGTGTATGCCCAAGGGCGACTTGATAAAACATATTTTTTTTAAATACACTTTTCCCAGGGACACAGGGACAAACAAACCACACAGGTTGAACAAGGACTAAACAGCTAACAATGGACTAGACAACACCAAACATAACACCACAGCAATAAATACTCACATGAAACATGACAAAGTGAGATGTATGTGCTAAACTAAGTGATGTATGAATGAACAAAATGTCTATCAAAAAGGGTATGTATCTCATGAGTGTCTATGTCCATGTGGGGTAAAACAAAAGAGTCTCTCTGGGAGAACCAACTGACTGGGTTTTTAAACCAGGGATGTGTGATCCGATTGGGTAATGGAAAAAGGAATAGGTGGTGCAATTAGAAGGGGTGTCCACTGATTGGTCCACCTCAGCAGTCAGGCGATGCACTCATGACTGCCAGATGGGAAACACCAACAAGCACAATCAGGAACATAAAGGACACCTGGGGAAACAGCAGGAAGGGAAAAACACAAACGCACATTCAGGGTACCTGCATGCGTAGCAGTGTTACTAACGATCTGGCAGGGACTGGATGTCAGGTCTCAGCTTAAGTAGGGTTGTAATGCCGATCAGGACCAGGTGTGGTGATTCCCAACCAGGAACAGGTGATCCTGGACCTCCCGCCTTGCAACCGGAACGGGCCACACTCTGGAACACACAAAACAGACACAGACAGACAGGAAAACCAGCTTACGGGGACGGGATCGCAACACAAATTTGCAGTGGGGACAGCTTAAACGTATGAAACATTTGGTTTTGTGTCTGTGGCACGAATGGTTCAAAAGATACATCCAAGTAGTTGATTAATGCTAATTAAGCAAATTAGCGTACTGAAAATCGATGAACGTTTCCTAATTTGTAATTTGTGACGTTAGAATAGTCAGCCGAATTCACCCCTGCATAAAGATGCCTGCACACGGGCCGCTGTGGCGGTGAAGGTCTCAGACTTTCAATTGGAGTAGGGCGATAGGCGGCAAACCAGTGGTCAAGTGTGTTGGACCAGTAAATGAGAGGTTGTTGGTTCAAATCCCATGCGAGGTGAAAACCGTACCATTCTCTCCCTGTGTGCATACCTTTAGAAATGCCTGTTTTAAAGTGCAGCCTGTGTCCTCTGTGGATTCTGTACTCATCCTTGTAGGGCAGCTTCCCGTTTACCAGGGTAAACCGCAGCACGCTGAGAGACCAGACGGTGGCCTTGCGCCCGTTGTACATCCCTTTGGTGAAACACTCCGGCGGGCAGTACTCAGCGGTGCTTGAGACAGAGAGAGAGGGGTGTGTTGTTTTGGGTGCTACTTCACCACAGTGACGGAACGTCAGTAGACCGCCGTCGTTCTAAAGCCCGGCTAACCAGAATGCTGGTGGTATGGCTCCTCCTTCAGCAGTTCGCCAAAGTCGATCAGCTTCACCTGGAGAGTGTCCATTTGCAGCCGCAGATTCTCCCCTTTGACGTCCCGGTGCAGGGCGCCGCGGTCTCGGCAGTGCCGGCACGCCATCACCGCCTGTCGCATGATGCCCCTCGCTGTGTCCTCGCTGAAGGCCCCGTCCACAACGGTGCACATGTAGTGGTACACGTCTGTGCCGGGCGCGGGATGCTCCATGACCAGGATGATGCAGTCGGGCTCGTTGAACCAATCCAAAAGAGCCACGACGTGGTCACAAGCCAAGGGCTGGGACACTAGCAAAGGCAGAGCTACCTCCAGGGGAAGTCTGTGACATTTCAGGCTAAAGCGGGGAGGTTGGTTAACACGAGTCATGATGTTCCAGGCTAAGGCGGGTTGGTCAACACACACGCAAAATGTTCTAGGCTAAAGAGATGTTGATTAGCACACTGCATCGGTCTGAATGTGCTTGCTTTTGCTAGGTAGACTAACACTCATAGCCAGATTTCAATCTATACGACAATAGGTTGACCAGCATTTACTGTGACTTTCTAATGTTAAGTATTCATCATCATGAGCCTTAGGGATGAACTTCAGGGCCACCTGGGAAAGAAGAACACTGCTGTGAATAATTAACGTAAGTGTGCTAATGTGTCATAGTGCAAAACAACAGACGACAACGGAGGAAAGACAGAGGAAAGGTACAAGAAAGGGAAGAGATAGGAATGCAAGGGGAACAAGGGAAGAGATAGGAAAGCAAGGGGAACAAGGGAAGAGAGAGGAAAGAAAGGGGAACAAGGGAAGAGATGGGAATGCAAGGGGAACAAGGGAAGAAAGAGGAATGCAAGGGGAACAAGGGAAGAGAGAGGAAAGAAAGGGGAACAAGGGAAGAGATGGGAATGCAAGAGGATCAAGGGAAGAAAGATGAATGCAAGGGGAACAAGGGAAGAGATAGGAAAGCAAGGGGAACAAGGGAAGAGAGAGGAAAGCAAGGGGAACAAGGGAAGAGAGGAAAGAAAGGGGAACAAGGGAAGAGATGGGAATGCAAGGGGAACAAGGGAAGAGATAGGAAAGTGTTGAGAGGGAAGAGGGACAGAGCAGAGAAGAATGGAAAAAATCAAGAGGAAAGAAAGCAAAGTGGTAGAGAGTAGACTGTGAAGAGTGGCTAAAGGAAAGAAAGACAGAATACAAGGAAGTGACAGTAAAGGTAGGGAATGATAAGGATAACATGTTTTCCATCCTGCTTATGTGTCCCTTCATAGACAGACCCAAAGTCTCCTTGTCCCAGCATCTTGCCTACATCATAGAGCGAGCAGAACCTGGCTGCAAAAGGAGATCAAGAATTCACAAATCATTTATGACTGTCCCAAGATATTTCAACAGGCCCAGTCCAACACTGTGTGGTGTCTGATCATTGAAACATACGGGAAGTAACGGAAAAAAAATTTTTGGGACGCGCTGAGATCCTCTGTGTCCGAGTCCAGGGAAGAGGTGTCCCTATTTCTCTTGGAACACTGGACAGACCGGCATGCCTGGTCATGTTGGGTCGGTGGGTTACATTGTCTTGCCTTCTGGCTGAAGCCCTGGTTTTTATCACCCATCTGTTACATGAGTCATGACCCTTCAGAAAGACTGCTCTGCGTTGACCAGGGACTACATACTCCCGGGGGCACCTGGGAAATCTTCTTGGCTTCAACCCCGTGCTTGCGCAAGTTATCAACAAAAGTTCAACACTGAAATTAGTAAAAGTTACACCGACTTGCCCTAATAAGTGTCAATACATTCTCAGTGGAACTGTGGAACCTGAAGGCATGCACTGCAGTCTACTGTTGAAAATGTAGGAAAGCAGGTGACCTTCTAAAGTGTACATCGCAGATTATGACCTTTACATTGTAATTAATAAACGGTTTAACTGAAGTTTTATTAATTTTCATATTTAATGTAGGCCTATAAATAGCCCAGTCCAGGCCAGTCCAGGTATGTTTTTATCCTAGTAATAAACACATTTAGCTGGTATCTTTTCAACACACTGAAATGAAAACGTTTCTTAATGTAGCCTTAGGACCTTGCCCACATTCCACTAATTCTACTGCTAAAGTTTGGCCTTTGCATAGATTTATTTGAGTTTTGTTTTCAGGTAATTGTTTTTATATCAACGGACTGTGTAATCCTATATTATGTGGGATGGATATATTTAATGTAATATGTTTTATTAAAACTGGACATTATTTTCTTATGATTGCCACAATCTAGACATTCTATTTCACCGCACCTTCAATACTCACATCAGCCATTTTTTTTCATCTATTTCTTTTGAATTAGTCAAAGTAACTGCGTTTGTCACGGTCCAAAAGCCCTTCGCTTGTGGTTGAAAATGCTGAAGAAACAGCTGTATGGTAGGAATACCTGCAATATATATCTGATTTGCGTTAATTGTCATTAATGTTGATTACTATACCATCTGCATATGCCAGGGAGCTCCTGAAACGTATTGCCTACCATCCCAAACGCACAGATCAATATTATTACATATCTTTTTTTGCCAATTTTCAATCAGTGTCTACTGTGCATGTCTTTATTTGTGTGCAAGTGTGTGGGTGTGCATGAGCGTACATGTGTGTGTATATGTGTGTATCAGCCCTGCAGCACAGTGATGTCCCAGATGATGTTGAGAGGTAAGTCCTTCATCCTCTCCTGGTGGAACCGTTCAAAACGTTCACTCTGGGCCACTGTCAATATGTTCTTCCAGTCTCCTATTGTCCCTGAGAGAGAGAGAGAGATAGAGGTAAAGAACAGAAAGGAGATAGAGAGATGGAGGGAGGGAGGAGCCAGCGACAGAGAAGTAGAGATAAAAACAAAAATGAATAGGAAGAGAGAGGGAGTTAGAGATACGTGTCATTAAGGAGCAGCTTCGGGATCTGACCACAGCATGAATGTAGTTTTAAACACCCTACAGGGAGACATCCATTAGGCACATATGCCCTGGCCTGATCGTTGTTGATTTGATGTGGATTTTTATAGGTTTCATGAAATGTTCACTGTAAAATAATATCCAAGAGGGCAGACATGATAGGTTCTTGATGCAATTTTGTACATCCTGAGGAATGTACACAAACAATCAGCATTCTAGATCAATCGGGGTGGAAACGGCATATTTGTGTGTAAAATGCATTAGGGCGTTGGCTGTAGCGCCCCTTGTGGAGGAATCGGGTCAGGTATCTGTGTGGATAACATACCTGGTCGGCAGAGGCGTTGCTAGGATCACGATACATTCAGGGCTTAGCAACCCCCCACCCCCCGGGACAGAAATTACAAGGTTTTGAATGTACATGAGGAAAAGTTTGATGTACATGCTAGCGACATACACGTCTACACTGTCATAATGTGTAATCTGTATATTATTATATTTTTTGGTCAATTTGTGATCTGGGGCTGTTCATAAACGATCCAGGGCTATAGCCCCGGACACCCAGGCCTAACAACAACACTGCTGGTCTGTATTTTCATTGTGCCATAATGTAATGCACACATGAAGTGTATGAATCCATAAGTATTACACAGGTCAGCCATTTTGTCCTCCATCTTGTAATATACACTCACCTAAAGGATTATTAGGAACACCTGTTCAATTTCTCATTAATGCAATTATCTAATCAACCAATCACATGGCAGTTGCTTCAAGGGTTTACAAAGAATGATGTGAAAAGGGAAAAACATCCAGTATGCGGCAATCCTGTGGGCGAAAATGCCTTATTGATGCTAGAGGTCAGAGGAGAATGGGCCGACTGATTCAAGCTGATAGAAGAGCAACTTTGACTGAAATAACCACTTGTTACAACCGAGGTATGCAGCAAAGCATTTGTGAAGCCACAACATGCACAACCTTGAGGCGGATGGGCTACAACAGCAGAAGACCCCACCAGGTACCACTCATCTCCACTACAAATAGGAAAAAGAGGCTACAATTTACACAAGCTCACTATATTGGACAGTTGAAGACTGGAAGAATGTTGCCTGGTCTCATGAGTCTCAATTTCTGTTGAGACATTCAGATGGTAGAGTCAGAATTTGGCATAAACAGAATGAGAACATGGATCCATCATGCCTTGTTACCACTGTGCATGCTGCTGCTGGTGGTGTAATGGTGTGGGGGATGTTTTCTTGGCACACATTAGGCCCCTTAGTGCCAATTGGGCATCGTTAAAATGCCACGGCCTACCTGAGCATTGTTTCTGACTATGTCCATCCCTTTATGACCACCATGTACCCATCCTCTGATGGCTACTTCCAGCAGGATAATGCACCACGTCAAAAGCTTGAATCATTTTAAATTGTTTTCTTGAACATGACAATGAGTTCACTGTACTGAAATGGCCCCCACAGTCACCAAATCTCAACCCAATAGAGTATCTTTGGGATGTGGTGGAACGGGAGCTTCGTGCCCTGGATGTGCATCCCACAAATCTCCATCAACTGCAAGATGCTATCCTATCAATATGGGCCAACATTTCTAAAGAATGCTTTCAGCACCTTGTTTAATCAATGCCACGTAGAATTAAGGCAGTTCTGAAGGCGAAAGGGGGCAAACAGTATTAGTATGGTGTTCCTAATAATTCTTTAGGTGAGTGTATCTCTTAGCCCTTACCACCCTATTGGGAGATATGTATAAGTCATAGGTATGCCGGTATGCAGATTACTGGTTGATTTTAAGGACATTTATATACATTACAGTTAGAAGAAAGGGCTAACTTTGTGAAGTCATTGTTCAGTTGACTTGTGACAGCACATTTTTACATTAACTAGTTTCATTATCAACCCTGTTCAGAAGTATTGCCTACAGCAGCACTTCTCAAAGTCCGGACTCCGGTCCAGATCCGGACCCGGAGGGAATTCAATCCGGACCCGCCTCCATTTCGTATTTCTACCATAGACTGTAAAATATGGACAGTGTCCGTGACGTGGAGATGGTCCGAAATTAAAGCGAAGGCGATATATTTAAAGTTTTCCTCCTTGATTCAGTTGCCATGACATCCAGTAAGTGTATACTTTTGACGTAATTGGGCGCAAGCCGCGCGACACTTCCCTGCAGTAAGCGTTTGAATGGGTGTGGAGGATGTCATTGTCCAGGAAAAGAAAAGTTGATGGAGAAAATAGAGTTTTTAAAGATGATTGGACAGAGAGGTATCCGTGTATTTTGCCCCAATCCAGCACGAAGCCATTCTGTTTGATTTGTAACTATACAGTTGGGAGTTGTGAAGAGTGGAAATGTCAAACGGCATTATGACGCAGATCTGTTCCAAAATCGCTGTTTAATTCCATGACGTTGCTGTAGTTTTGTAATAGGTTTTGATGAAAGTGCTAATGAAATGAACTATTATTCCACCGTGATAATCTATTTACCAAAATAATCTATTTACCAAATGGGGGTTAGGAAAACCACACGATAAATTCTTATGCACATAGCACATTACATCAGTTTTTGCACTGTAAACTTTTTTTATTTATGCACAGTATATGCAACAGCAGTTTTTGCACTGTAAACCTTTTTTATAAATAAATGTGGGTGAACTTAAACTGTATGGCTATGCTGTGGTTCCTGTAGGCTTTGGGTGCGTGTGGGGGGGCCTCCATGTCCATTTTGCTTGGGGCCCCCAAATTCCTTCAAACGGCCCTGCTTGGAAAATAATATTCAGACGTCATGGAAACTATTATGAAGCTTGTGAACTACCTGAGAGCATCCTCTGCCCTTCAGCACCGTCTTCTGCAGGCATTCCTGACTGAGGTGAGAATTTATTTGACTTTTTACTTCTACTGTGTTTTGTGTGGGTCAATAGGGGTTTATTAAGTGTTGATCACACATACACACACACACACACACACACACAGAGCGAGAGAGCATTTACATATTTAACAAATGTAATCAATGTGTAACTAAGGCATAATTAATGCAGGAAATACTGAAAATCTCCTCACTGACTGATGATAAGTCAATCCTTATTTCGCAAATATTTTTTTATTTAATAATTTTTCATTGTGAAAAAAATATTATTATATGCATTTGGAACTATTAAAGGTTGTCATCAAAATCTACTTCCAACAGACTTTAACCATTTACATTTACAAAAGTGTTTGTGTTCACTTTATGAATATTTATGCAACACAAAAAAGTTATGTATTTATTAATTTGTATTTTTCTTTTCTTTCTCTTATCAGGTAAATGCTGCTTATGACGACTTACTCCTCCATAACAATGTTAGGTGGCTGAGTAAGGGAAGAGTCTTGGAAAGGTTTTGGGCCATCAGGAAAGATTTGGAGATGTTTTTGTCCCAGCAGAAGAATGTCAAAGCCAGACATTACTTGGATTTTCTGAAGGATAATGACACCATGGAGGTTGTGGCCTTTTTAGTGGACATAACATCTCATTTAAATGAACTAAATTTGAAACTCCAGGGCCAAGGCAAAACAGTGTATGATCTGATGGCAGCAGTACGCTCCTTTGAAAGGCCGCTGGAGATTTTTAAGAGTGACATCACAGGGCCACATATCCACTTTCCAACTCTTCTCCAGCAGACTAATGGCAATCACCATCGTCACCATCTTTCCTTTTTGGAGAAGCTAGCTGAAAATTTCAGGATGCGCTTTGAAGGCTTCAATGTAGGCAGACAAGTACTGCTCTGCATTCCATCTCCATTCCTGGTCAAGAATGTTGAGGAGTTTTCAAAAGAAATTAAGAGCATCTTCCCGTGGGCAAGCATGGCATTTCTGCAAACTGAACTCATTGACTTGCAGGAAAATGTGGCTTTGCAGGAAGTGGACTGTGACACTGTTACCTTTTGGACTAAAATGGTCACAGCTGAAAATGTCCCCAATCTACAGAAAGTAGCCATCTGTGTTCTTACCTTGTTTGGCTCAACCTATCAGTGTGAGTCTGCATTCTCAGCAATGAATGCTGTGAAGAACTCACACCGCAGCACCTTGACTAATGAACATTTAGGCCAGTGTCTCCATCTAGCCACCACACCTTTTGTGCCACGGTTTCGGCAGCTGATGGGAGACAGACGGTGCCATTTCTCACATTAGACTGCTCTGTATTTTGCACCATGCATGTTACTTTTCTGGTGTTTTGTTAAGAAAAATCCAGACACTTAAATGAATTGTTTTGCCACTTTTGCACTTGTTATCCATGTATTTTGAATGCAAAAGGTACCTTATTTTTTCATAAAATGAATGTTAATTTGTTATACATGTTTATTAAAAACAAATTTTGTAATTACCAATAGTTCCGGACCTTTGTCATTGATGAAAACTCAGATTTGGACCTTTGAATGTAGACTTTGAGAACCCCTGACCTAGAATCTGAAATTTTACTGGCAAGTAACTCCGATTTTAATGATTCTGGAGAAGAGTTGTAAATGCATTTATTAGCATGACCAGCTTCATTGACAACACATTGCAGAGGATGTTAAATGGCATTTAGAATTGCCATTTGTTCTGCATTTGCCTTCATTGCACATCTGTATGTCACATCTGTAACATACATTATACTTAATACAAGTAAATGTTCTGCCGTCCTCTATTTGCACTTCTTGTTAGATGCTAACTGCATTTATTGTACTGTACTTGTATAGTGACAAAGTTGAATACTGTTCTAATTAAGCTAGCAGAGCCATTCGGCTCCTTTGACCATACATTGCTGAGGGTGTTTAGTGGCGTACGACGAGAGATGAGCGCTCCCCTTGTTAAATAAAACAAGCAGTCAGGGAAACTTCAGCGACTGGCAAACCGTTTTCAATTCACTCAGGAGGATTATCCTGATTTACGATTATCCCGGCTATGGAATTTCTCCACGATTTCATAATCGTGATAAGTACTAAACTCGTCTATCGTCCCAACACTACTGCAAACACACATCCTCGTTTTTAGTACACAAGTAAGCTACTAGAATACAACAGTTATGAAATGCAGGTTTAAAAAAATATAGTAGTTTTTAAATAATTTAAGTAAATATTTGATCGGGTATTATAATATAAACCTTACAATAGTGGCCTAGCTAAAGGATAGGGTGGGTTGAGCATCGCTAACCTAAATAGATGTTAGCTGGGTACCACGCTTCAGAACACATCTGTGTTGAATTTAGAAAGAGGCAGTACACCTGAAAACATGTTTCGGTACCACCAATTATTTAGCTACAGTCTATATATCTTACAATATATACATATCTACACTACGCTTAGCAGCTACAGACCATACCTCCTATAGCTAGCGCGTCTTCACGCTCTGTCTTCCGGCTGAACAGAGTGGCTACTCTTGGTTGCGGGTCTGGTTGCCACTTGAGAGGTAAGAAATGGTAGTCTTCTTTACTGTAAAATTAATTTGTACTACCTGGGGGCTATGTAATATGATCCCCTTTGCATTTCTTTTTTGCTGGTTCGTTTGAATACATTTTTAACTACCTGTTATCAATCTGTCAGTCTCGTATCTAGTAATGCCTGCTAGCTGTCAGGGAGAAGTAACCATGCTCGTTACCTCATTCACGTGATGATTCCAAGATGGCCGCGCCCTATATTGAAATAGTAAAGTTTAAAACGTTTTTATTTACAAATGCACAATTTTGCTATTTTAGTTGTCAGCTAAAATTTTGTCATCGTACAACAACAATCATAGGGGCCATACTTCATAAATCGGTTCAGTTCCACTTGAATGGTACACATTCAGTATATTTCACGGAATGAGTTCAGGAGTGAATGGATTTTGTAGTACTTCACAATCCATTTGTACTTTAAAAATACTACTTTTTCAGGAATTACTGGTTAATCCATGCACATAACACCTGTGTTTCATTGATTAAGGTGTATATTAAGGGGTGTCGGTACTGTAAAAAACTAATATTACACCTTCATTTACAAATCAAGAGTACTTCACAGTAAGATTAAGGGATATCTGATGGATTTTAGCGCTTAATTTCACGCACATAATCCATTAAAAATTATTAATTTACACCTTAAATGCAATTAATACCCATTAATTACCCACTTGAAATTGCATTAAATACCACCTTAAGTATGACTGTTAAGTGGTAAACAAAGTATACTTTAAGGAACAATTAAGGGGTAATTTTAATGAATTTTAGCTCACTTTAAGGCAGGGGTGTCAAACCGGTTCCACAGAGGGCCGAGTGTCTGCAGGTTTTTGGTTGTTCCTATGAATTGGTTCCCAGTTCAGACCTACACAACCAGGTGAGGGTAGAAACTAACCAATTAGTGACCTAATTAATCAATCAAGTACAAGGAGAGAGCAAAAACCTGCAGACACTCGGCCCTCCATGGAACCGGTTTGACACCTCTGCTTTAAGGGATTTTACCCTTTAATTTTCCCTTAAACCATGCACAAAATCCATTAAAAACCATTAATTTACACCTTAATTACAATTAATATCCCTTAATTAACCTCTTGAAAATCCATTAAACACCACCTTAATTATATTAATAGTAATGAGTGAATTAAGTACATTTTAAAGTGAAAAATAAGGGATTTGGTTTCATAGTGTAAGTGGCAGCAATTTTAAAAACCTAGGCGAAGCAACCTATCTTCACATAGCGTGTTGAGGTTAACACTAGAAGCACCAAGCCATTCACTGAACCATTCAAGGAGCCATCCACAAGAAGCTCTGTCAGGGGTCATTTTGACCCATGCCTGCTTTGAATGGGATAGTGTTGCTGACACAATGTTTGGTAGATGGCGCATCTTGCGCGTATGTCCAAAGCCAATGACACTACTAGCGCCAGAAGAAGGACTTTCGATCAAGAGGCACTTAAACATTGTGTGTGCACATTTGTAGTCAGATTAGGGACCAAACCACTGTTGAAAATCTGGAAGTGAATAATAGCCTTGCAAATACATATAGATGTGAATATAGGTCAGAATGAAAGTATCCAAAAATAAGGTCTTTAAAGTTTACTGAAATATCTTGCTGGATATTATCTTTAATGAATATTTCTCCATAGTTTTTCAGTATTGGAACATGACCAAAATAGATGAGAAACAGTTTCTGTATGAACTTGGCAAAATGAGCATCTTGAATCATTGCAGTTTTTAAAGAGGATACAGATTCCTGTTGGTATAGCCCCCATAACTACGGCAAACTCTTTAGGTGTAACTGGCATATTGTATTTAGAAAGAAATTCGAAAGTCATTAAAAAACTTTGGTTGTTAAATAGCTGATGTACCAAGAGTAAGCCATTATCAAACCATTTATCAAAAAATAAAGATATATTTTTGTATAAAATAGTTTAATTATTCCAAATAAAGAATTTATGGGGGGTGAAATTGTGTTTGTATATTAAAGCCCTTGCCAAAAGTACCTGTTGGTGAAAATTTGATAGTTTGATGGGAACTTTTGAAATGTTGTAATTGCACATCAATAAAAAGCTTATACCCTCAATATGTGAAAAGGCTTGTTCTGGGAAGAAATTCCAGATGGAGTCTTGATTTTTCAAATATCAATGAAGCCAATTTATTTTAAAAGTATCATTTAAAGAACTAAAATCAATCAAATGTAAACCACCTTTGTTATAGTTGTATAGAATAACCGATTTCTTCATATAGTGGTTTTTATTTTTCCAGACAAAATCTGTCAGATCTCTATCAATCAATTTACATATAGACTTATCAACATAAAGAGATTGGGCCGCATAAGAGAGACGAGAAAGTCCCTCGGCCTTGGTGAGCAAAACTCTTCCTTTAATAGATAGATCCCTTTGAAGACAACAATTAAGTTTTTTCTTTGTTTTAGCAATAATCGGATAAAAATTTGTTGGGCATCTATTTTTATCTTTAGTTATTTCAATACCAAGATATTTTACAGTGCTTTTAACAGCTATACCACAAATTGAAAAAACATTGCAATTTTTAATGGGCAATTATTCCCATTTATCATTATTCAGACTTAGACCAGAAGCTCTAGAGAATGATTGAAGGATATTTAAGGCTACTGGGACTTGAAAGGAGTCCTCTAAAAACAACGATGTGTCATCAGCTAATTGACTTATGATTAATTGTGTAGTTCCTAAAGTGATGCCTTTTAGGTTACTCCTTGTAATATGCAATTTAAGAAATTGTACCGCAATTAAAAATAAATAAGGAGACACTGGACATCCCTGTCTAACACCACGATTAAGGAAAAATCTGGGAGAGGTTTTTTAGTTTAATGGAACTATTTCCATTTCAATATAACATTTTAACCATCTTACAGAATAACTCACCAAATCAACATTTTTTAAGAGCTTGAAATACATTTTTTTTTTCTAAAGTATCAAAAGCTTTGTAATAATCTAAGAAGAAAATGAAGCTGTCATTATTAATTATATCAGAATAATCTAAAATATCTAATATTAATCTTATATTGTTAGATATGTGTCTGTTTAGCATAAAGCCAGACTGTACTTCATCAATAATAGAATGTAATACTCCTTTGAATCTTTTAGCTAATAATGAAGCAATTATTTTATTATCATTATTTAGTAACATTATTGGACGCCATTTATCTATTAAAGTAATGTTTTTATTTGGTTTGGGAATTAAAGTGATCAGCCCTTGGCATAAAGTAGGAGGGAGAGGTGATTTTTTTATGCTTACCTTAAAAAAGGAGCTATGTTTTCTCTGAATATGTGATAAAACTCTGATGTTAGACCATCTGTACCAGGGGACTGTTTTTAAAGAATTAATTGCTTCATCAATTTCTTTTAAAGTAATGGGAGAATTGCAGAGGGCTTGATTGGCATTACCTAATTGATTAATGAATCAAAATGAATGTAACGAGGACGCGCATGGAGGACGCGCGCCACCCCTCCCGACGTGGTGTTCGGTGCGCGTCATCGCCGGCCTTCTAGCCACGCCGCTCCTCCTCCCACGGCACTGTCCTGTCTTGTTATTGCACACACCTGGTGTCCATTCCCTCATTAGGTTGCCTATATTAGTTCCCTTGTTTCTGGGCGTCTTTGTGTGGTATTGTTCTATGTTTGGTGTTGTATTGCAAGACTATTGCACGCTTTTTGCTCTCTTGCTCTCTTGTTGTTACGCGTGCCATTTTTTCGTTTAAGAAAGAAAGAAGATTAACTACCTCCCTGCGTTTGGCTCCTTTATTCACACACCCTGACACACCGTTGACAGAATACCACACCTCCAGAATGGAGCCAGCGGGGAGCGACCTCATCCACCAGCATGGGAGCATGATCGCGTCCCTGGGGGAGGCCGTGACAGAGATGGTCCAGGCTATGCGGTGGTTGGAGGCGAGGTTGCCATCTGAGCAGCAAACCCCGACACTCAACCCGGGTGGAGTGCCCCTGCCATCGTCTCCACCGTCGCAGAGGAGGACCATTCAACTGAGCCTTCCTCAGGGATTCGGCGGAGACGCTGCCCAGTGCTCTGGGTTCCTGCTCCAGCTGGAGCTCTACTTTGCCTCCCTCAGCCCTCACCCGGGGGATAGGGAGAAGGTCTCGGCCCTTGTCTCCTGCCTGAGGGGCAAGGCGTTGGACTGGGCCAACTCCGTTTGGTCCACCAACGGGCCGGAGTTGGCCCATTACGGGGCGTTCGTCGGCCTCTTCCGGGCCGTGTTCGATCACCCGCCTGACGGCAGGGAGGTCGGCGAGCGTCTCGTGCACCTGAGGCAGGGGACAAGGAGCGTGCAGGCCTTCGCCCTGGAGTTCAGGACCCTGGCGGCGGGGTCGGGCTGGAACGACAGGGCACTTATAGATCATTTCCGGTGCCACTTACGGTCTGACGTCCGTAGGGAGCTGGCATGCCGGGACGCCATGTTGACGTTCGACCAGCTCGTCGACATGGCGATCCGGCTGGACAATCTGCTAGCCACCCGCGGACGCACCGGGAATGATCAGCCCCCCCGGTACACCCCGTCGCCGGACCTGAACCCATGGAAGTGGGAGGCGCCGCACGTAGGGAGACGGTGCGGTCTAGGGAGTGTTCCTTTTGTGGGAGGAAGGGACACTCTGCCTCCTACTGTTTCCAGCGAGAAAGGGTCGAGCGGAGGAAGCCTGACACCCCTACACCGAGTCAGGTGAGTAGACCACACACACTGTCAGGGCTCTCTGCGAAGCACATGACACTTTTGGTGGCCTTCCCTGATTTTCCTGCTAACTCTCAGTGTAAGGCGCTCGTAGACTCAGGCGCAGCTGGGAATTTTATGGACAGCGGTTACACACAGAAACTGCGCATTCCGCTGGTTCCATTGTCTCAACCTAGGTCCATTACGGGCTTAGACAGCAAACCACTAGGCACTGGTCTCGTTGAGCACGTCACAGTCCCTATCACAATGACCGTACAGCACGCCCACACTGAACTCATCGAATTCCATGTTATCCACTCACCTGCTTTCCCTGTGGTGCTGGGTCTTCCATGGTTGTCAGGACGCAACCCAACTATTTCCTGGTCGCAGAGAGTGTTGACAGGGTGGTCTCAGGGGTGTCAGGAGAGGTGTCTAGGTGTTTCCGTTGGTGCGACCTCGGTGGAAAGTCCAGACAGTGTCTCCGCAGTGCGCATTCCTCCGGAATATGCCGATTTAGCGCTGGTCTTTTCGAAGACCATGGCTAGTCGTTTGCCACCACATCGGTCCGGGGATTGTGCTATAAACCTAAAGGGAGATGCTGTGCCGCCTTATTGTCATGTGTATCCCCTGTCGCAGGCAGAAACCGCAGCGATGGAGACCTATGTGGCCGAATCCCTGCGGCAGGGGCAGATCCGCCGTTCCACCTCGCCCGCCTCCTCGAGTTTCTTTTTTGTGAGGAAGAAGGATGGGGGTTTGCGTCCGTGCATTGACTACAGGGCGTTAAATAAACTGACGATCCGGTACTCATATCCTATCCCCCTGATTTCCCAATATATTGAGTCAATGCATGGGGCGCGCTTCTTCACAAAACTGGACCTCCGGAGTGCGTACAATTTGGTGAGAATCCGAGAGGGAGACGAGTGGAAAACCGCCTTCAGCACCACCACGGGTCACTACGAATACCTGGTGATGCCGTATGGGTTGATGAATGCCCCGGCAGTGTTTCAGTCCTTTGTGAACGACGTGTTTAGGGACATGCTGGGGCGCGGAGTTGTGGTTTACATTGACGACATCCTCGTGTATTCTACTACGCGTGCTGAGCATTTGTCTCTCGTTCGCAGGGTGCTGAAGCGACTGTTGGAGCATGGCCTGTACGCTAAAGCAGAGAAGTGCGCGTTCTTCCAGCGAGCCGTCTCTTTCCTCAGGTTTCGGATTTCCGCCGGTGGGGTGGAAATGGAGGTCGATCGCGTGTCAGTCGTGCGTAATTGGCCCGTTCCCACCACGGTTAAGGCGGTGCAGCGATTTATTGGGTTTGCCAATTTCTACCGTAGGTTTATACGGGGCTTCGGCAAGGTGGCAGCTCCTATTACTTCCTTGTTGAAGGGTGGGCCGAGCCGGATCACCTGGACGACCGAGGCAGACGTCGCATTTCGCACCCTTAAGAGAATGTACACCTCTGCCCCGGTTCTGGCTCACCCCGATCCGTCACTGCCGTTCATAGTGGAGGTGGATGCCTCGGAGGTGGGGATAGGTGCTGTATTGTCCCAACTGTCGGGTACCCCTCCTAAGCGTCGCCCCTGTGCTTTTTACTCGCGAAAGCTCAGTGAGGCAGAGCGCAACTATGGCGTCGGTGATAGGGAGCTGTTGGCTGTGTTTAACGCCTTGACTGTTTGGAGACATTGGCTCGAGGGAGCGAGACACCCGTTTGTAGTCTGGACCGACCACCGTAACCTGGAGTACATCCGGGCGGCGAGGAGACTGAACCCTCGCCAGGCCAGGTGGGCGTTGTTTTTTGCCCGGTTCGATTTCACGCTTTCATACGTTCCGGGTACAAAAAACGCCAAGGCAGACGCGCTGTCTCGGTTGTGCGACGCGGGTGAAAGGCGGGTAGATGATACACCGATTCTGCCCGCCTCATGCATTGTGGCGCCGGTTGTGTGGGACGTGGACGCGGACATTCAGCGAGCGTTGCACAGCGATCCTGGGCCTCCTGGGTGTCCTGCGGGTCGTCAGTACGTCCCGCTGGATGTCCGTGACCGTCTCATTTACTGGGCCCACACGTCCCCTTCCACGGGTCACCCGGGCATAGACCGTACTGTGCGCTGCCTTACCGATAAGTACTGGTGGCCTGGTCTGGCTAAGGATGTGAGGGCGTACGTGTCCTCCTGTTCGGTGTGCGCTCAGTGTAAGGCACCTAGACACCTTCCGGCGGGTAAGTTACTCCCTTTGCCCGTTCCACAACGACCATGGTCTCACTTGTCCATTGATTTTCTGACCGATCTTCCCCCCTCACTAGGCAATACCACGGTCCTGGTTGTTGTGGATCGGTTTTCAAAGGCCTGCCGGTTCCTTCCCCTCCCTGGTCTCCCGACGGCCCTGCAGACCGCGGAGGCTCTATTCACCCATGTCTTCCGGCACTACGGGGTGCCGGAGGACATTGTTTCTGACCGGGGCCCTCAGTTCACGTCTCGAGTTTGGAAGGCCTTTATGGGCCGGTTGGGGGTCTCGGTCAGCCTCACCTCCGGGTTCCACCCCGAAGCCAATGGGCAGGTGGAGCGTGTGAACCACGACCTGGGGAGGTTCCTGCGGTCCTATTGCCAGGACCGGCCGGGGGAGTGGGCGGAGTTCCTGCCCTGGGCAGAGTATGCTCAGAATTCACTCCGTCACTCCTCCACGTCCTTGACTCCTTTTCAGTGTGTCCTGGGGTACCAGCCGGTCTTGGTACCCTGGCAGAGCCTGCCCGAGTCTGGGGTTCCGGCGGTGGACGACTGGTTCCGGCGCGCCGAGGACACCTGGTCCGTGGCCCATCGACACATCCGGCGCGCCGGGGTTCGCCAGAAGTCCGCTGCTGACCGCCGGCGCAATGACACCCCGGTCTACGCTGTGGGCGACCGGGTCTGGCTCTCGACCCGGAACCTCCCTCTCCGCCTGCCCTGCCGGAAGCTGGGCCCGCGGTTTGTAGGGCCGTTTAAAGTCCTGGGGAGAGTGAACGAGGTAACCTATAAATTGCAACTTCCCCCTGATTACAGGATTAATGCCTCGTTCCATGTGTCTCTCCTCAGGCCGGTGGTGGCTGGTCCCCTCCAGCAGTCTGAGGTGCGGGAGGTCCCTCCGCCCCCTCTGGACATTGAGGGGGGCCCGGCGTACTCTGTCCGTTCCATCCTCGACTCGAGGCGCCGGGGGAGGGGCCTGCAGTACCTGGTGGAGTGGGAGGGGTACGGCCCGTAGGAGCGTTGCTGGGTGCCGGCGGTGGATGTTCTTGTTCCGGAGCTCCTCGCCGACTTCCATCGTCGGCGCCCTGATCGTCCTGCGCGGCGCCCTCCGGGTCGGCCCCGGGGCCGGCGGGGGCGCGCTGCCGGAGCCGCGCGTCGAGGGGGGGTACTGTAACGAGGACGCGTGCCACCCCTCCCGACGTGGTGTTCGGTGCGCGTCATCGCCGGCCTTCTAGCCACGCCGCTCCTCCTCCCACGGCACTGTCCTGTCTTGTTATTGCACACACCTGGTGTCCATTCCCTCATTAGGTTGCCTATATTAGTTCCCTTGTTTCTGGGCGTCTTTGTGTGGTATTGTTCTATGTTTGGTGTTGTATTGCAAGACTATTGCATGCTTTTTGCGCTCTTGCGCTCTTGTTGTTACACGTGCCATTTTTTCGTTAAAGAAAGAAAGAAGATTAACTACCTCCCTGCGTTTGGCTCCTTTATTCACACACCCTGACACACCGTTGACAATGAATAAAAAAAATTATGAGCATGTTGCTTGCTAAATTTAGATGTGTAAAAATCATGATAGAATGTGGCACAAAAATTAGCAATTACTTTTTGGTCTTCACAGACAATTCCATCAATCATAAGCTTTCTTTCTGATCTGATTTCTTTCCATTTCCTCTCTTTCCAATCTGAAGAAATAAGAAGAATTTTGCTCACCTTCCTCAATCAATATTTTCCGTGATCTAACAAACGCCCCCTCAGCTTTTTGTTTATAAACCTCATCAAACGCATTTTGATGTTGAGCAAGCTCAACCTTTTCAACATCAGATAGAACCATTTTAGATATAATATTTGAAATTTTACATATTATAACACTTCATCACTGTTTTTCTTTTTAGCCAATTTGCTACCAAAAGTACGGATGTATTTAACAATTTCATATTTCACTAATTCCCAATTATTGCAAAAATTGTTTTCCTTATTTGCTCTTTCCCAATAACTAGTGATTATACTTTTAATTTGATCTTTTACTTTCTTATATTTAAGCAATGAATTGTTCAGTTTCCAAAAGGAGGTAAATCTTTTTAAGTTAGCAGTATCTGAAAGAGAGATAAATATAGATATGCATTTATGATCAGTGAGAGGCGATGGAGTAATATCAGAGGATACATTATTTAGATCACTAGAAATAAGCCACATATCGATACGAGACTGGTTTGAAAGAGAATTGTTGCTCCACGTAAATTTCCTTTGAGAAGGATGAGTTTCTCTCCAACTGTTGAGTAAAGAAAGTCTCTGCATAAACCTCTTCAAGTACAAACTCGAGTTATCAGGTGACTTTGGAGGCCATCTATCTATGTTGTTCTCCAACGCCACGTTAAAATCCCCACCAAAAACGAAAAAATAATTTGGGTATTTAGTTAGCAATTTCAATGTTCTTCTACTTGATCAATACGTTTTTCGTTGTCTTTTTGATTATTAAAACCATATATATTGACAATAATACCTGTTACATTTGAAATATTCAGTACAAGGCAGATATATCGCCCATCTGGAACACAGTTAACAGTTTTTAAGGATACAAACACCAGTTACTTGTCCCATGAGCCATCCACAAATCAGATCCCCATTGAGATCTCCAAAAAACATTATCATCTTTAGTTTAATGGCTTTCTTGCAAAAAACAAAAGTCATTTTTCAATTGTTTAAGAAACAGAAAAATTTGGGGACCACATGATTTCATCTCTGCTCTTTGCGGATGATTTTGTCATGTTGGCCCCTTCAAACCACGACCTTCAGCATGCACTGGGACGGTTTGCAGCTGAGTGTGAAGCGGTGGGGATGAAAATCAGTACCTCCAAATCCGAGGCCATGGTCCTCAGTCGGAAAAGGGTGGCTTGCCCACTTCAGGTTGGTGGAGAGTGCCTGCCTCAAGTGGAGGAGTTTAAGTATCTAGGGGTCTTGTTCACGAGTGAGGGAAGGATGGAACGGGAGATTGACAGACAGATCGGTGCCTCTTCTGCAGTAATGCGGTCGATGTATCGGTCTGTCGTGGTGAAGAAAGAGCTGAATCGCAAGGCGAAGCTCTCGATTTACCGGTCAATCTACGTTCCTACTCTCACCTTTGGTCATGAGCTTTGGGTCATGACCGAAAGGACAAGATCCCGGATACAGGCGGCTGAAATGAGCTTTCTCCGCAGGGTGGCTGGGCGATCCCTTAGAGATAGGGTGAAAAGCTCAGTCACCTGGGAGGAGCTCAGAGTAGAGCTGCTGCTCCTCCACATCGAGAGGGGTCAGCTGAGGTGGCTTGGGCATTTGTTCCGGATGCCTCCTGAACACCTTCAAGATTGAAAATACATTTCTGAGATTAGGGTGCCTTCTGAAAAAAAAAATAAAATACCATTAGCATTACATTCACATAACTGTATAAGTTATAACTTAGGAGGATATTAGTATATTCATTCAAAATATCAAATAACCTAAATTATATTTGTCTTCTTTCCCTTTTCCCACCTTAAAAATAAAATAAATATACAAACCTAAGGCAGCTAACAATCTCGAGGTTAAACAAACTCTCGTTAGTCCACTGTTTCAGTGAAAGTTACAAACAGGCTTCATGTGCGTTAACGTTATATCAGCCACATAAAGTATCAGGCTGGAGGGAATATTTCGACTCCATCTACAAACGCCCGACCTCCAATAAAGTAAGCACGTTTGTTGTTTTGTCTTGCTTTTTCCACTATACCGGCCACAGTTTGTTCCTCCTCTCTTTATCTGCTGGAGACAAGTCCTCTGATATCTTCAAACCATTTTCCCTGAGAAACGAAGATTATTTTGCTGCACGCCACACAGCATCGCGATAGAAACAGGAGGTAAATTGAAAAATAATACCTCTGGATTTATTTGGTTGCTTGCGACCCAGCCGGTGTACAGTATCAATGGCAATCAGAAGTTTGTCCTTGTCCTCTTGCAAGAGATTCTGACACACCTGGATGACCTGATGTCGAACATCTTCTCTCTCCTTCTCTGGGACTCTGTAGATTCTTAAGTTCCACCGTCGCGAGTAACTTTCCAGATGTGCTAGTCTTCTCTCTTGCTCAATGGTAGTCTGAACCACCTTGCCCACGTTGGACTCCACTGCGCCATGATTTTCGAACTGTTAACTTCCTCGCTCATGAATTCAATGGCTTCCTTGACACTCCTGATTTGCTTGGGTGTTTTCGTTTATTAACTCCCTCATGTTGGTAATCGCGCGTGTATTTTTTCCAGGGAATCAGATTGAGTGTTTATGAATTGCGAGAGTGCTCCAAGTTGTGAGAGAACGTTAGCCATGAAAGAACTCTCAGTCTTCCGTTGTTTGGCGGCTGGAGATTTGCTCGGCGTGTTTAAAAGGGCAGGAAATTCCTCCTCGCCCAACATGAAATCGTCAGAAATTGAATCCTGGTCTGTCTTGATGTAATCATGTAGATTTACTGGAAGAGGAACGCTGGAAGCCTGCAGCGTTTCCCTTTGGGAATGGTAACGTTAACAGGATTAGCATTCACCTGCGAAGCCCTCTTGTTTTTCCTTTTTTCGGTCTTTCCCATTGTGTCACTCTCTAGAAGAGGACACTCATCAACTGATAGATGTTATAAGTTGAAAGAAATTAATAAAGTATTTTTCTGACTACACTAAAGGCCAATTACACGGTTTGAGTTTGCAGAGTACATCAACTTACATGTTGCTATAGCGCCATCTTGAACCACCCTTCTCTTTGTCCATTTTTGGTCATCCAGGAGTTAGACCGAGTGACGTGCTGCCAAGATGGCGACGGCTATCTCCGCCAAAAATGAGCTTCAAAAATGGTATTCAGATGCATATGGGTGATGTCACGGTTACTACATCCATAGTTTTATACAGTCTATGGGTAAGCCTAATTGCAAGCGCCAAAAGTCGCGATGCCAACGTAAGCTATCCAGGCATTATTTTTATTTTGATTTTTTTCTGGTATCCAATTATTACATTACATAAGAATATGGCGATGGGTCAAATATGGTACCAATAATTTGAATAGAATTAATTGAATTGACAATTTAATTAATCCACTGAAAGTATACTAAAAGCATGTAATGAATGCTGTTATGAAAATTGTGTTCATGTGTGTACAGAGATTTGCATTGTGTGTCTATAGGGTGTTTACCTATGCTAATTAGGAACAACTGGCATACAATTTCAATTTATGAGGACAATGGGATACATCATTGTAGGAACACAGGTGCCAACAATTCTGGTGTCTATGAACACATCATGAATCTGACGTAGACTTTTCTTAGGACCTTTCTCAAGAACAAATAAAAAAAAAAAAAAACACTTAGGAAGATATTGGTGATTGAGGCCCAATATCCCATAATGATATCCCAAGTGAAAACAAGTAATTAGAAATATGGGCCAGTATTGCAAACTGCGATATCTGAGGTATTCAGACCCTTTTTGACACTGAATATTAAGCTCACATGCATCTTGTGTTGTTTGATGATCCTTAAGATGTCTCGCAAAAAAATTTTTTCCTTTTCATTTATGGGGTATTGTGTAAAAAAAAAAAAGTCTTTGACACAATTAAATGTATAGAAATTGAAGGTGTCTGAATTATTTCCCAAGGCACTGTATATAATACCATGTGGAGGAGTTTCAGATCTACCATCCAGAGACCAGTTGCCCCAACATACTGTAGGTTAAGATGCAAAGCCAGCTGTTGAATGGAGCCCCTCAGCAGGTCACTCCCTTAAAACAGACCCGTGTTTTCAGGGGAGCCCAGGTGCGGCAAATTCTTCAGATGGTTTTGTCAATTCATTCATATAATTGAACTAATGGAACTGCACTATTTCACTCTATGTACACAAGAGAAAAATGTCTGCATGTTGAAGTTTTTCTGCAATACCGCTTTCTATTACTTTATATGAAATATATTTTTGCCAAATTGATTAAATAGTCTCCACAACATGAGATTCTGTGTTTTTCTATGGTTTACTTTTTGGGGATGACTCACACACGTCTGTTTTTTCATGTTCCCTATATCCTAAGTGTAAATGTTCCCTAAACCTAACAACCTAATCTAACTTTAACTTCCGTATGCTAACATTCGTGCTTCAACTTTACCTAGCCCAAAAGCCTTACCCTAATCCTGACCCATTATGTCAAAACCTAACTCAAATTGTAACATTTGCCCATAACCTGAATCTTATGCCAAAATAACTTCCCTTTTCAAAGCAAGGGCAAAATGTCCCTATTAGTCCCTGCTCTCTGTTTTAACCACAGTTTGGGGGGACACAGCATAAGTACCTGGAGAAGTTTGAAATAGCTGTGGTTGGACTGCAATTAAAACAAGTATCCATGTTTTATTATGCAATATATATATGTTTTATTGGTATTCAGTGATACAATAGAATGTGTACCATACAAAGAAAGTTATATAAGTTACTTGAAATAGTCATCTAAAGTGCAAGTGTTTTCATCATGGTCAGTGATCAAATATCAACATAGCCTTCTGTATTTTCTAAGAATGAGTTGGAGTGACTCTGCCATCTTTGCAAATAATTGAAGATTATCAAGTAAGTATAACTACCATTTTAGGTTGAATATTGCTGATGTAATTATTTGTAATACATAAGTCATCCCAAACTCTGTGCATCCGATAATGTGGTTCAGATGACAGATCTTGTATATGAAAAGTGAATCGAAAATGTAGACCGTAATGATGCCATTTCTCAAATTAACAGTAACATCATAGCATTCCAAACCAAACTGTACAAAACTATCCCCTAAATTTCCTTCAAAATTAGACTTCTGTCCATTTTGGTTTGAAAATAGACCAAGCCATAACCAAACTGCTTTCTGTATCCCCTTAACACATTTCTGGACGCATTTTAGCAGCACGACATCGGAGGACCTTGAGAAAATTATCGATTTTGTGGGAGTCCCTGCGGAAGCAGGACATGAGGAAGTGGAAGTTGATGAGGCGGGAGGTCTTGTCTTGGCCGAGTTCTGCACCTCTGAAGGGCATTAGAGAAATGTTCTGGGAGGATGGGCCCATCTAAGAGAAATGAAAACCCCACAAGATGCTGTCAGGCCCTGAGATGTTCCACTGGCCACTGTACCATTAGTACACATACAATTAGGCATTCTGCCTCAGTCACCCACCTTGTTGACCAGTACGTCGAGACCCTCTCCCAAGCTCTTTGAGTAGTCTTGCAGTTCCTGGATCTTACTGCTGATGATGCTTTTGGAGGGGTGGGGCAGGGTTGTAGCCTCAGAGGAGAGGAGCGACAGGGGATCATTCCAGGCCAAGAGGAGGGAACGAGCCAGCGAGATCAGATCGTTCTCCTTTGGAGCACAGTCATGAATGTTGCAAAGGTTAAATAGATCCCAAGATTGCTTGGTTTCAAAGCCAAGGTGTTAAACAGACCTCAAGAGATGAATGAAAAGATGAGTGAAGAGAGCACAGAGCTTAACCCACCGATACACTAAGCGCTTCCTCCTTGTCCATTGGTGTCTGGAGTGACGAGGTATGGCACATATTGGGGCGGGGCATCATCGCTCGTCCCATGGGTGGGAAGTGGGAGTCCTGAGAGGGTAACAGAGAGAGAATGGGGACATCAGATTTGTAGATGGATTAGGTTAAATTAAGATGGACATACACATAACACATGTCATATACATTTAATACAAGAGATATAACACTGAGAATTTTTTTTTTTTTACACATACAGACATACTAACAAAACTATACACATACCTATTTAAAATGTATTTTTTTATTAGTAATTTAGCAGACGCTGCTATCCAGAGTGAAATACAGGGTTACATGCCTTCACCCTAACAGAAACCCACTCATGGTTGTTACTGACCAGGTCGTTGGTGAGGGAACTGCTGAGTGAGTGAAGCTTGTCTGATCGCTGGGAGGCTCTCTCCATTAGCTCATTAAGGCCAATGGCATGACAGGAAACAGCCAGACAAAGGACTGGAGAAGACAGCAAGAGCGGGGGATGAAGGGGGGATGAAGAGAGGCAGACATGGAGAGAGTGAGAGAGACATTGATGGAAGCCAATGAAAAGGTGAAGAGAGAGCTGTTTGGCTTTAGTAAACCTGGTTCCATCAAAGACTCTTTTATACAGACCCGACAAACACAAACATGCTTTATCTCACCTGCTAAATAGAGTTTGGAAAGCTGGGATTGGTGAGCCATCTTTAGTCTCTTTCAAACTTTCTTTTAGTTTGTTCTTTCTTGGTTGTTGTTTGTTGTTTTCTATTTCTTATATTTTTCTCCTTCTCCTTGTCCTACTGCAATTTGACTATCTCTTCTCGTCGTCCCTCTTATATAGTACCCGTGTCTTTTTAATGTGTAAATTCATCAGTCTTGTGACTGTGTTTGTTGTTCGGAAATTATTGCCTACTAATGAAAAACATTGTTTGTGGGTCTGCCCTTTAGGTAAGGAGGTGTGCCCATCAATACCCATGGTCTTTTTTAAGCTGAGATAGTGAGGTGGAAAGACAGAGATATCCAAGATAAGAAGCTGTCGGAAAACGGAGGGGAGGGGTGGAAAGTAATAAGATTCATGAATTAAATAATTGATTCATCCGACTTGGGATCTACTGTCAGGTTTGCACTCAAACAGTGCCCAAGCATCAGCCCTTTTGACAAATGTGAACATTTTATTTGTAGCCCATTCTCAGTGTTTTTTGAATGTAAATGTATTATGTTACATGCACATCAATTTGGATGTTGTTCTTGGATCTCTGGAATGTGCCCCCTTCCCCACTTTCTGGTCTCATGTTGTCTGACTTCTGCATACTGTGGCCATCGGCTATGGACACCAAAGACAAAGTCTGAATACTAAGGTCAAGTTGGATCTGTCATGTGTAGAGGCTGGAGGCAGTGAAAGGGGACAAGTGGACAATTTTGGAAGAGGATGATATCAGCATGAGAAGTTCAAACTGAAATAATTTCCAACTTAGTCTGGATTCCTGTCTCTACAGTTCTCCTCCTGGAGCTCACTGTCATATGCCAAAGAAAAGTTAACACTTCTTGCAATAGAGAAGGGACAATCCTTTATTCTATTTAAGCACCCTACGCCAAAGTTCAGTGTTCAACTCTGTCTGCTTTCTTCGTTCAGGTGAAGATAAGCTGTGGAAGTTTAATGATTAGAAGTCAAATGTTCCATAAGACTGATTTTACCCCAAAAGTTACTCTTAGACTTGAGGTCCCGTCAGTCCCCCAACATGTTTGTTAGGATTTCTGTATTCAGCTATAGAACACCTTGAATTCACCTGGCCATTTTATCTCACAAACACACACAGACACACAGTCACTTGGCCCACAAGTTAGTCAGATTATAAACTTCAGTAACAGCTGCACATCCACTTGGGAGTACCACATGTTGTGATGGAGAGGCATATGCAAAGACATCTGCACCAGAATTAATGAAGCTGACTATATGTCTAATTATGTCATAATTGAATGACCCCTGTCCAATGTTGGACAATATACAGCTCCGGAAAAATAAATAAAACCACTGCACCTTTTTCTTTCCTTTACAAAAAAGTTGAAAAGGAAAGTTTTGAGTGAGGAACAGAAGAGTTCAATTTGCAGTTATATCGTAATTTTAACCTTTCTGTTCCTCACTCAAAACCTTTCTTTTTGAATTTTTTGGAAAGAAAAAGGTGCAGTGGTCTCTTAATTTTTTCCGGAGCTGTATGTGCTTTTATCTCTGCTACAGTTGATTACCCGAGAATTCCGTTAGCTCCTGACAACAACAAAAACAGCACCAACAAGAACAGCAACCAGACAAATTAAAGGGCAAGGTGACTGGATGTGCTATCATTTAAACAGGCAGTTTTTTGTAAAAAAAACTTTTTTTATACCAGACTGTTAGTAAATCTTGGTCTTGACCTGGAAGCTTATGGGGAAAAAAAAGTCCTGTCAATCACTGATTTATTCATATATGCCCACAGTGATGTTAATAAACTCCTCTCAACTTTCCTGGGATATCTGGTGGTCTGGACACATGTACTGTAGGCACTTACTTGGTACTCCTGCCCCTCCCTTCCCACTTGGTACCCCCTATTGTCTCTAATTTGTCTGATCCTAAAACATTCCACAGATGAAAACATTCCTACTGATTAGTAATTAAGGGATAAGGTTTTTTTATTTAATTTCATGAAATGGCACAGTATGCTAACACTGGTCCATCTTTGTCCAATTTGGTCTGTCAAGCCTTTTTGGGGTTGTGAAAAATCATGAATATCAGGCTTATAATGGGAGATTCAAGGAATACAATGGGCTACAGATATGGGGGCCTGCACTACAAAAATGTGGATGTGTGTCAGAGATGCCAACTGATTCCTGGTCCCAGTCCTCCTCTGGCAATTTACATTGGACCATCCAGCGTTCACTATTTCGATATAGGATTTCCTATTCATTTGTCATGTTGCTGGATCAGCCCCAGATCTGTTGATGGTTTTGCCGGCTCCTATAACAGCAAACAGTGGCCATGGTAGTTGGCAGACTGCGTGGTTAGATCTGGAACCAGAGCTGAAATCTGCTGCATTTCTGCATGTTTTTCAGAACATTACATATAATACCTTACTGCAGAGTGTCTACTGGCAGATCCTCTCTCCAGCAACAACTTGTAATGAAAAATGGGATTTTAAAAAGGAAGAGAAAAAAAGATTGAGACATTGAGTAGATGTAAGCTTGTTTACGCTATGCAATAAAATTGGTTTTGAGATCTGATCAATATGAAACAAATTCTGCTCAGGGCTTGTTGTGTCTCTTACAATTATTACAATTGATAAAATGTACAATAATAATGCAACAGATATTATACCCACAATGCCACAGGTAAGGGCTGTTTATAGGCACAAAATAAGTATCTGAAACCTCACGCCAAAATCCTCAACTATACCTTTAAAAGGTGGAAATGTTTTTAGTAGTGTGTCTCTCCTTTAATCATGTTCACACTTTCTATTATACAATTTAAGCTATTATACATTTTTGTAAAATGTGCTCCATTGGGGCTAATTAATTAATGTGAATTAAAACCTACCGTACCTATAGACAGTTCCTGCCTTGTCTTCATCTTATCAATCTTTCTCTATGTTTTTCCTCGGCTTTTCATAAACTTGCTTGCAGGAACTGAAACCAGCCTTGCTTGAGTCCTGAATATTTTGTCGGCTCCCGGAGAAAAATACTTGAGCTCAACTGGTTAGCACAGTCTTCTGGCTCACAGATGACAGAGTGCGAACCCAGGTGCTCATACAGGCATCCTAGAAGTCCCTATATATGTTGGGGGGAAAAACGTTAGCCCTGTACATTATTTCTACAGTTCAGACCCAAAGAGTCAGTGTGAAATTCCAGCCCTGTGCAACTGTGTAGTGCATCCTGTCAGCCTAAATGATGCCAATGTGTCAATCAATGAGTAACGTTACCTGTGCCGTTCACAGCGCAGCTGAAACCATGCACCTCCGCCACCATCCATGTGGATCAGTGCTCAGGACAACACCCGGTTGGATCCAAACCGTCTGACTAGAACGTTCAGCTTAATCACCAATTTATATTAATAAATATACTGTTTGACCTGGGGGGGTTCAGACTGTTAAGGCCGCTGCCTTCAGCAAACATTAATTCTTTCAAGGTGAATACAAATGTGGCCTTCTGGCAGAAATGATATCTCACTAGCTCTGTTTGTATCCTTGACTTGGTATTGTCCTGACTCCTGAAATGTTCCATTCTGCTTATAACATGGGCACAGTCAGAATGTGGATAAGATCAAAGACACGTTATCACCAGCTATGGCTATGATCATGGCTATGATCTCAGGTGCATATAAATAAGAAATATGTCAAAAAGACATATTTCTTGAACTGTTACACCTCGTTGAGCCTGCAGAGGGCTGTACTCTCCGTACAGTTACAGAGACCAGGATTCCTAAACATTCCATTGTTTTTTATTAGTCACATACATAAAATAGTTTTTTGGGGTATAAAGAAATGCCAGAGTCTGTAACTAACTAAAACAATACTTTTAAATAAAGAAAAACAATTTAAAACAAGAAAAATTAAGCCCACACAAGTAAAATTTGAAAATATAGAAATTCTATTAAAAATAATAGTTTTCACAAAGTACGTGGCACAGCAGCATGGACTGAATTTTTGTGTCAGAGTAAGTGTGAGAGTGTGTGTGAGAAACAGTGAGTGAAGAGGTGCAGATCAGAGTTAGTTCAACAGTCTGACAGCCTGGGTGTACAGGCTTTATTCAGTCTCTGTTTCCTTGCAATAATGCTCCTGCTAGAAGAGAAGAGCTGACAGTCCACAACTTGGATGGCTGAAGTCCATGATGACACTTGTGTCATTTTGAAAATGGGCTGTGGTCTCCTTGTGGTAATTACAGAATCCTCTTTATTGTGGAGTTTAAGAGAACTCAGGGAAAGGCCAACAAGCCTGAGCCTTGCGTGTGTGTGTCAGTTTAGCTTTAGGATTACATTTATGGTTTACAGAAAATATTACTTTTAATGGGAATACATTTTGGTCCCAAAAAGGTTCTACAGTTCAAACAAGATTGTGCGCACATTTATGGGCATCTATTTGCGTTTGGTGAGTTACACATTTCAGTGTGTGTTGCTCTCCCAGCCCATTATGGGAGACCAGTCTCCATGTAGACACAGTAGAAGACAAAGAGAACATGTGTGGAATAAGCAGCCACCCTATAGATTACCCACAGGCCTCTGCTGCTGGCTGACCTCCTACTTATTCACTGTGGCTGACTTCAAATGAAACTTCCTTCTACTCAAATGTGCCTCTGATGCAATTGCCACTAACTCTTTCTTTCTCCCCAAGACTTTCATTTCCAGCCAATCTGACTACAGAACTGCTTCCAAATGTCTTTCTTACTTTTCAACCTTCTCTTTTCTGTAATATAAATTCACATTCTACACAAACTGCTCTCTCTGTCTCTGCTCCTTTTTTCTCTCCAAATGTTCTGCTCCTGTCCACTTTGGGTTTGATATGTGGTTACAGAAACTGTAATGGAGTTGTTGAAGCTGTATTTCTGCTGTGTCGGCTTGACGTGACATGCAAAAGAGGAATGGGGATGTGGATTCAGGACAGGGGTGTGGAGGATTCACTCAGGTAGAGGTGATCTGTTGGAGCCTGAGGGTGAATTTAACTACCTGATCTTAAGCAAACTAGAGTTTAAACAGCAAATATGAAGATGCCAGTGGGAGAAAATGCAAGAAAGACCTGAAAAATCATCTGAAAATGGTTAGTAGTGTAGTGTGATCTCCTCCACCCCATTTCGACACACGTGCACACACACGTGCACACACATGTTGAACACTCCTTCCCTGTCCCCTGCCATGACAAAACAGTTATTTGTCAATTTCAGCTTATGGGGGTATTAACAACAGGCTTCTATAACCCTCTCTCTCTCATTTTTTGTCTCACCCTCAGAAAACTGAGATTTCTTTTCTCCTTGATTATTCTTTTGTTTCTCCTAAAATGGTTGGCGAGGGTTGGCCTCATTCTGGTTTCAGTCAAAGGGGTTGGTGCTGCTAAGTTTTAGTGGGGAGGAAATTACACTACCTACCCCAGGGCTCCGCTGGCACCTGATCCCCTTCTTCGGTGCACGGACATTAACCTAGAGAAACAGCGCAGTCTGCTGCTGTGAAGCCCAAAGTCCAACAATGCATTGCTGAATTCATCATTTTTTCTTTAATAGTTTCTACATTGTGACGGTCTTGTCGTGATTGGATTTGCAATAAAATATGCATTGCATGTTTCCAAATAGAGTTTCTTTGTCATTAAGTGCTTACCTTCCTTTGTATAAATATTATATTTCCATTTAAAATTAACATGTAATGTGAGCACATGGGTTATTTCCACTCTATAAAAAAGTAATTATTGATGTTCTGATGTTCACTCAACATATAGTCTACCTACCTATTGAAATTCTTGAAGAGGCCTATTGATTTTGTTGTGACATTATCAGAGATGGAGTCAAGACCATAACCCTGGAGACTCAGACCAAGACCAAGACCCAAACCTTGGAGGCCAAGACCCAGCGGGTCAAGACCATTACAAGATCAAGACCACTTTGAACATAAAAAGAACAAGACCAAAACCGTGACCTTAAACTGTCAAATGTTTCCAAAACATAAAACAATGAGAAAATAACAGGATACAGCATAGCATTGTTTTATAGAAGTAAACATACATTACAAGATGAAATTACTTTACTGATTATAAACGAAATGATTAGGTTGAAATTAGTTTACAAAGACTGAAATAAGAAAAAAAAGCTATGAAATTGACACATCCATACATTTATAGCTTATTTTTCACTGCTGTGTTTACCTAGCTAGCGAATATGTTAGCTAACTGGCTAGGTAGTTAACTAGATGGCTAACATTAACTTTGCTCGGTCAGGTTTGTTCTGGATACCCATAATATTGATATCAATGGATGTGGGTACTTGTCAAAACTGGAAATTACATTTTCATGTAAAGTTTCTGGCCACAATGAAAAGTTTTTTGTCCAACACATCACAATGTTAATGTTGGCCAAATTACCTAGTGTAGCAACCAAGCCTAGCTAACCAAGACTTTAGCTTGGTAATATATATGAATATAATATTACAGAAGTCTGTACCGTAATTAGTTTTATATTGTTTATTATATTGTTCAAGAAGCAACGGCTATTTATCATACATTTCCATATTACAAAAATGTAACAAGTGCAGATTATTAAGGCTAAAACATGATTCCAATTGGATTGACCTTTATTTGATAACATATGTCATTGATTGTTAAATTTCAACTAAAAACGAAGTGTCTCCTTTATGGTTCAAATGGTCTTGTTTTAGTGAAGACAATTCTATTGCTCCAAAATGAATTTAGCATTGGCGTTTCTGTTTTCACATCTGCAATCTATGCATGCTGCTCTGTGCTTGAAGCTTAATGGTAATCTAGAAAGAAAATAAACACAGCCAATTAATTGAATAAAAACAGTGCTAGATATCTTTTTGTTAAAGGTAAACATTATAGGCACCATAGCTAGTTGGCATACATGGTCAGGGCATGGACAAAAGTACAGTCTTTTGTTTTGTGGCAAGCACATACCATGTCTTAAAGTAATGAAATATCAACACAACCTGGACAGACTGGCTAATTCAGGGATAGTTGTCATACAGCACATCACGTTTGAAAGGAAAAGTTATATAAATGCATACATAGCTGGCTACAGACTAGTTCAAAAAGTTAGTAGCTACAGCAGCATTCTGTAGCCATGTTTTTGATGTCAAGCTGGTATGGACGTAAAGCACCAGTGGAAATCCAACATATATACTGATGAGCCAAAACATTGGGACCCCCTGCCTAAAAACCTTTGGTCCTCTGTGTGCTGCCAAAACAGTGCCATCCAGCTGCATGGATGGTTTGTACAAGACCCCGATAGTGTTGTGAGACATTAGCTGCAGATCCTTCAAGTCCTGTAAGTTGCAAGGTGAAATGCTGTGGCTCGGACCAGTTGGTCCAGCACATCCCACGGATGCTCAATCGGTTTGAGGTCTGGGCAATTTGGAGGCCAGTGTAACACCTTGAACTCTTCTTCATGCTCCACAAACCATTCACGACCAATGTGTGCAGTGTGGCAGGGTACATTATCCTGCTGAAAGAAGCCACTGACCTCAGGAATACCATTGACATGAAGGGGTGTATCTGGTCTGCAACAATGTTTAAATAGGTGGCACATGACAAATTAACATCCACATGAATGTCCAGACCCAGGGTTTCCCAGCAGAACATCACCCAGAGCATCACACTGCCTCCACCGTCTTGTCGTCTTCCCACAGTGCATCCTGGTGCCATCACTTGCCCAGGTAAATGGTGCACGTGTACACGGTTGTCCATGTGATGTAAAAGAAACGTGACTCGTCGGACCAGGCCACCTTCTTCCACTGCTCAAAAGTCCCGTTCCGACACTTGCATGCCCATTGTAGGTGCTTTTGACGGTGGACAGGTGTCATCATGGGCTGCAGCTACACAGCCCGGTACACAGCAGGGTGTGATGCATTGTGGGTTGTGACACATCCAGCAATATTTAACATTTTCTGTGATTCGTGCCACAGTACACTTTCTGTCGGTTTGGACCAAATGGAATAGCCTTTTGTTGCCTTTGTGCATCGATGAGCTACCCAACATCCTGTCACTGGTTTATAGTTTGTCCCTCCACGGACCACTGTCAGTAGGTACTCACCACCGCTGATCAGGAGCACCCCACAAGACTTGTTGTTTCAGAGATTACCTATCCCAGTTGTCTGGCCATAACAATTTGGCCCTTGTCAACGTTGCTCAGGTTTTGCTTTACTCTTGCCCATGTCTCCGGCATACAACATGTTGACTGTGAGAACTGATCGCTGTTCGCTTACCATCTAATCTACCCAGACCTTGACATGTGCCCTTGTTAGGAGATTATCATTATTTTTTATCATCATTATTTGGTGAGTGGTCATAATGTTTTGGCTCATTGGTGTAAGTCCCCTGAAAAAATCAGTCAGTGTGTGAACAGCAAGAGACGTGCCAATTGAAGAAGAAAAACATGCTAAATGAGTGAACGGTGACAAAGTAACAATATTTGGACCACCTTTACAAAATCTATTTAACTACTGTCAAGCGCAAAATTGGAAATAGCCATCTGTCATCCAGAGCAGGATAAACGGCTAATCTCCACCGACATTTGAGGTCCAGTCACCTACCTGTGAGACCTGGAGGTGAGAAGTGGGGATGACACAGCAGATACTAATGATCCTTGGCCTACTTCAGCTGCAGCCCCCACCAAAGTCTCCCTCACATCCACAACACCAAAAATTACCTTAGTTAAAGCTTCAACACCAGTTACAACAACCACAACTACAGCATCATTTAATTCTGTAACAGTTGGTGTTTCAGTGATATAAACCAAAGTGCCTCAGGCTCTGCAGGAAGCAAGCATGAATCCTTATGAAGTGATAGCACTTGTTTTTAATAGCAGCCTAGCTGAGCCTATTCCATAACTTAAAAGAACACACACATGCACAGTGAATTAGATACATTTGTATTACTGATGCTGTTTGTAGCCTACTGCCTTTGCTTGTGATATTATTTATTGTAGACTGAATACTTTTTTGGTTATTGTTAAAAATAATTAAAAAGGTCAGTAGTTAACATTACTATTTTAATGGGTTCTATGCTGAAAACATTAAACGGACTGCTTTTAGAGTAAACAATAAGGTCGATTCCTGCAACAGAGATTCAATAAACACTTTTGACATAAAACATTCATTCAATGAATGAGTGATTCAAAAGGCCCGGTTCGTTTCAAAAGCCTGTACTGTGTTCATCCGTTCACTGTAGTTATTCGGAATGCCCATCACTGATGCGCTCTCACGCATATACACGCACGCGGACTAAAATGCTACACGCCCCCTCCGTCCATAGGATCACATTTTCTGGGATCTCATGGACGCATGAACTTTAGGCAAAGCAAGCCCGATTTTGGAAAACATTAGCTCGCGGTGACACAACACAAGATCACACATTTGTACTGATAGGTAGGAATCTTTTTTTTCCATTAACATTAAAGCTGTTCTGGGGTCTGTTTTAACACGATGGACACTTAAATGTGCTGCGCTGCTTTGATTATTGTAGCATGGTGTTTTTTTTTTAAGTTTGGGTTACGAAATGGGTTACCTCACGTTGAATATTTGACTGTTCAGGCAACTACTTTTTGTACATTTGTGTTCCTGCTTAGGTATGCATTAAAGTTCCAGTTAATTCCGGTATAATCCAGGCCCATTGCTGGACAAAGTAATTAGGTGGTGTTTCATGGTAATTTAATTAGAACAGGAGTTAAGCCTCGAGGTACAATTCCATTAATATGAATGTACGTTAGGTATGGTTATTCCGAGGCAAGAGAGTTGGGTGAAGGGGGCGTCAGCAATAATGGTATAAAGATAAGTGTGCAGAACACGTACATTAGTAAGGACATCGTGCACCCGGGCCCGGCGTCACCACGCTACGCCTGTGGTGTGGTCCAGGTTTATACGGTAGTCTGTTTACGCTAGTTCCCACGCTCAGATGTCGCATGCATTAAGTAATGCATTGACTGTGCACTCGACAGACAGTTTCATAAAATGTTTTGATGTACCGTTAAAGGTAAGTCTTCACGTATTGGTTAACTACTTAATGTCATCGTAAACTCTGCCATGCATCAACAACGCATGGGCAGAACAACGTGAAGAAAAACTACTTTTCCCAGCATCCAGTCATATGTGTTGTAATTGGTTGCAGGTGTGTTGGAGGAATGTCAGGATCGCTGTCAGGTAGTCTATAATTATAAAGGAAAGCCGATAGCGCTGGTTGATATCGATTTTTACCAGGATCAGGTAAGGGGATAATTGATTATGAAATATTTGGTTTTTACTCAAATGTGCCCTCGCATGACCGATCAGGGTTTAGTTGATACTTTAGTGCGTAATATTTTCCGTTTGACTGTATTCGGTAAAGAAAAATGAGTTTTTATAACGACTATGCGTTTACGATTACTCGTGTGGATTTTGTATCCAACAAAAGATTAATTGATTTTACGTGTATGAAAAAGGTTTATTGCTGGAGAGTCGCATTACGATTCGGATGGTCATTGAACCTTGTTTATCAAACTTTGGGGCCGCCTTCTAATTGTAGACTTTCGTGGTAAGACGTTGTTGTCCTTGACCTTGAATTGTTTTTCAATTCTTTTATGAAAAGTGGGTGACCCTGACGTCTTTGACTACTAAATATAGCATATTCCTTGGCCTAAATGGTTTTTTTTTTGGTTTTTTTTACTTAAGTATGTATCTTGAACTTATGTATGTATGAATAAAAATACTAATTGCTTTAAAAAAAAATTTTTTTTGGAAAGACTCGTGTTGCTTTTCTACTTTTCTACTACTGGTATTTGTTATCCATATTTATTTTGGATGACCTTTAACGCAGGGCTGTTTTCGGGACGTACGGTATTTGTTAAACGGGCCACTAGGTGGCAGGAGTCCGTATGTCGTGTGATTTCTTATGATGCGCTCAGCTCAATACTCTGCACTGTAAGGTTATCCACTTGGCATTTGATGGTATTTGGGGTGTCATTTTTAATCTACTGACCACTTCTCTGCCCCCAACATCTTTTTCCACATGAATAATTTTCCCCTTTGAACTCGGTCTGGGTCACTGCCCTTCCCCTTACGCCCCCCGCCTCATGCCAATGCTTATGTACACATGTTCTGTCATGTCACATTCCCCCCCCTCCCTTTCCTTCTACCCTCGTGTGTTCTCTTGTCCCTCCCACTAACGCGCTTTGCTCTTTCCTCGCGCTCTCTCCCTCTCTATCTCTGGCACACGCAACCCACAGCCGTGCAGAGGAGACGCTCACAGACACAGCAACTCTACAGACATGTCGGACTCAGAGACCACCGCTCCCGCCGAGGCCCCTGTCCCTGCTGCATGTGTAACCATCAAGGCAGACCTGGACAAATGGTGAGTGTCTGTGTGGATGGATGTGGGCTTTTGCTTGTGCCCGCCATTGCCACTGTGACCTGTGTCTTCAGGACGCCCGTCTGTGGCTTCAAACTCATTGGCTGGATGGGCCACGTCCGCTGTGTTCTTACTCCCTTCCTCTGTATGTGGTAGAGGCACATAGAAGTTCCCAGTGTCTCCCAAGTGGATTTTGGTGTTGTAGTGCTTTAAGTGGGGCTCTTTACCAACATCCCCTCCCGTGTGGAATGAGTTGATGTCGGGTGGCATCCCTGTATTGTGCCTTGATAAAATGGCGGTGCATTTCAAGTGGCAACGGAAGGATCCAAAATCTTGTTTAGTTTAAATTTAAACTGACCTGACATGTTTCTTTTTTTGGGAGGGGGGGGGGGGTTCCAATTGAAATTGGGTACTGGTCTGAGGATGGCCGTGTCTCGCCCACGCCTGACTGAAGGCAGGGAATTTGTCTACGTCACAATCTCTCCCTGGCTTGCTATAAGCCCCCCCACCACACCAGCATGCAGCAATGTCTGTCTCCGCTCAATGTCTGTCCCCGCTTTCCTGGCCTCTGAAGTTAGCTAAGTCGTTAACTCAATATTAATTATCCTGACCCCCCCACCCCAGAGGATTAATGCTGAGCGCCACGACGGTGGGTTTTACCTCTGACTGTGTGAGGCAGTAAACATGGACGACAGAGTGGTGTGTGGGCTCAATGACAAGCCCAATGTCAAAGGCCTGGCAGATGAGTGACATGACTCGTCTGACCTGGTCTTCAGCGGTTTATCAAACGTGTGAATGTTTATGTTGCAACTAAACAAAGTAGCTTTTTTTTTTTGGGCCAACTGTTTCATTTTGAGATGTGTTTGCAGGGTTTGGGTGCTAAGCTAAGTCTAGACCATGGGCTGGTGCAGGCTGTACAGGCCAGATAAGTCCTGACACTGTGAGGTGTGAGATTAGGAGGGTGGGTGTAGATGGCACGGCAGAGAAATAACAAGCAATCTGCTGGTTTTAAACTGTAAGGCTATTTGTTTCAGTGGGACTGCAGTCTTGAGCCATGGTGAATTGAACTATTGGATGGTGTTAAGTGTTGATGCTCATTGTATGTTTATGGGCTGTACATGAAGTGCCTTCTAGCTCACAATTTGAGCAGAATTTTTGGTCATTGTTGCATTAATGACGCCGAATGAATGTTATAAGGAAATGTTATTAGGAAACTTGATCTCTTTAGAGCATCAACTTCTGCTAAGGCAGCGTAGCTAGCTGTACTACAGGGCTGACTCTGGGTAATCTATTCCAGGGTGATTTTATTTATAGCTGCACTCGCAAATCCTAAATATTCATGCATGGTTTGGGCTGAGTCAATGTCCAGGATAGTGTTCTATCCCATGGCAAGGGGTCGTAAGAATTTTGCTTTGGATCTACAAAATGTCTTTAAAACGTTTTGAGTTCCTCGTGGTGTACAGCTGGTGGTGGCCATGTTGGGCTACCTTGAAGCAGACCCGGCGCCACGAGGGCGTAAGAGAGGGCTCTGTTCTATGTTCTGTCCTCCCCGTTTGTTTTAAAAACCCTACAGTATCAAAAAAATAGCCAAAAAACAGATTAGCTCCTCATCATTTTTAACAGTTACTTTTAACAGTTTCTTTCTGGTGCCGGGCCTGCCTTGAAGGCCCACCTATTTCTAATTTTGGATTTTTTTTGTAAACCCATCAGTACTAAGTCTTACCTGTTGTAGCATATCACCTACACACAACTTGTAGATAAGTCCATCTTACCCGCAAACAATATCATTTGTTAGATGAAAAAGAAACAATCAATATGTATTTTTATATTTAATACTTTATATTTGGGTTTACTATTTTCCAGAGAATCTACCAATTTTGTTTCCTGGTATTCACTTGACCTTGAAATGATTGCCGTTAGTACCAGAAGTACTGTTGAAAAGTGTTAGGCTACATGCAGTCTATTTAAAATTGCATTTGTTTTAGTCTACCTTTGAATGAAAGGTTCAGCTTTGTCCTTGTTTCTTAGGTAGGGTTGCATATTTCTGTGAATATTCAGAGGTGGAAACTTTGTGGAAATTAATGAGAATATGTGAATAAACGGAAATGTATGCAAATTAATACTATTTAAATGTTTTACATTTTTTTGCATTGGATGTATTTAAGATATCATATGCAGACAGAAACCTGTTGTCTTGTCTTAAGTAGACATAATTGCTAATGATAATCCTTTCAATAGAAATACAAACTATTTAATTACGAGTTGAACTTCATTAAATGATTTCGCATGGACTGATTTCACTGAACCGCAAAAGGGAATATTGAATGATGTGTTCCCAAAGCTCCATCGCATCCCCAAAAAGGTTTTTCAGCAATCATCTGTAATATGATACTCTAAAGACTAATGTTTTAGTTGTCTTCCTCTCCGGCCTCCAAGTGTTTTCCCTGGACCTCCTCAATGTCCACCTCTTAAACCTCTGACTCTGAGGCCTCATCTTAACTGTCACTTTCCAACCTTGTTTAGGATGGCTCGATGTCAGGCTCAAAAACCTTCCAATTTGCTGAATGGCCAATACATTTTCATCCCTTGTATTGGTCTGCCTGTTCTGTGCCTTGGTGTCTGTTCCCAACCAGGGAGCAGTGTCGCGCTGTGGCGGCTGATGGTGGTAGAATATGGAGGATAATAGAGGCACCAGGGGAAAGGGCCTAAGTCCCATCCACCAGGTTGCTGATGCAATGTTGCCTCCTTTCCAGTGCCCTTGCTCGGAGGTGTCCCTTGCCAGACTGTTTAGAGCAGACTTAGGGTATGCTGTCAAATAAGGTAACTCTGAAGAAATTAAGCCAAATTCCTGGGCTTAACCAGTTTCTGACCATTTGCAGTCCTACTCTTAAGGACTGGCTGTCCTAACTTTATGATAACCCACAGATGTTGATTTTAGGACAGGGAAGTATCTGAGTGTCCTCCAACACATCTAGCAGAGATTCAAATTAATAAATAGCATTGCATATTATCAATAGCACCTAGATCTGAACCTGTGTCATTCAGTAAGCTTTTATTTTTTTATATTCTTTGCTTTTGTTAACTTTTGTTAGTCTAAAAATGTATAACTAATTTCAGTCAATGATTATCCTTGTAAAAATGTGTTCATTGTTACAGCATATAGTAAACTAAACTTGAGTCTTGTAGTTACATAAACCTGTACCATTAGGCTTAAAATGTGTAATGTCTTGTCTTGCTTTATTTGGGCTGTAGGATTGCTGAATGAGAGCGCAATCAATTTGTGGAACCAGCTGTATATTTAATGTTTTGCTTGCCTGATTTGCATTATGCTTATGTGGAATTCATTTTAGAGAAGCTTTGACCAAATATGTTATGGAATTGTAATCAACTAGGTATACTAGGAACTCCAAAGTTGGATCCAGTTTTATTTACAGTGTTTGTGCTTTTTATTAATTCACTGTGTAGGTTCTGTACAACTAATGCGTGTGCTTTGATTTTATGTTCACTTGGTGTATGACATGATTGATTAGCAAATGTGTAGGTAGAAGGACAGATGGTGATAAAGAAGTCACAATGTTTTTAGTTTCTGTACTAGGAAAAGTGAGTGTGTTTAGGAAATCCTGGTTCCCCCAAGTTAGTTCCTGATTTAAATGTCCTGTGTACTGAGATGTTAACTTTGGTAGTCTTCTGTAGTAACTTCTAAGCCTCCCCCTAAACTTGCACAAGGACCTGTGGCCCTGGGCCATGTATGTAGGCGTGTGTGTGCTTGCATTAAGTGTGAAGCCCCATAGCTGTGGCAGCCGTACAACTAGTTGTTCAACTTGAAAACAACCAAAGTTATTCTCTTGAATTTTGTATAAGTTTGTGCTCTTTAGCCATCTGTTGTTCCACAGGTAATGCCCATCCCCATAGTTGTTACATACTTTGTGCTCCTTTTGACCATGTTGATGGGGCTTGCTGTTCAAAACTTTACATGTGGTGCACAACCCCCAATTACCACAACATTCCTTTAAGCTTTTATTAGTTGTTCTGTGAATTATCCTTTGTCGTGCACATGTTTCATGCAAACGTGCATTAACGAACTCTTCAATGTGATACGTTTGAGATCATTGTTAGTTTTCCACATTAAGGCAAAGAGACCAGAAGATATGTGTTTCAGAGCCTGCTCATAAGACTGATTCAACGCAGGCTGTAATGTGCATTTCTGGGTGGTGCCTCGACTCATCTTTGTATTGTTGGAAATCAGCCGTTTTGTATTGTGTTTGAAAAAATGATCGCATATCCGGTTGTAAAGGGAGAGCGTAATTCAATTATTTGTTGCAGCATTAAATAGTATTTTTCATGAGGTTACGGACCTGACCTTCCTTACACAACCTCAATATCATTTCAGTCAATCTCTTCTCACTGTAGTGTCGGTTACAAGCTGATATATACATTGAAGGCCGTGTTTACCTAGCAAAGATCAGGTTTTCAAGACCGTAACCCCCATACCAAATGGTCAATGTAAACATTCCTGTGGTTATCAGAGCGCAACCTACAGAGAGAGAATCTAAACAGAGATGTTTCTGTTGTTCTCATTATCTAGGCACATTCACTTCCAATGAAACGTACATTCATATTGTAATTGTTAATGCTCAGATTCCACATGATAGAAAATCAAGACTCTCAAATTCTATTTCCATCTTTTACTTTAGCTCTTTTGGAGTACTGATCTGACTGGTTAATTGGCGAAAACTTTCACCAACTGGGCTTCCAGTAAAACATATTTTTTTTTGCTTGAATCAGCTTTGAACTGGAGTCACTAATTGGCATGTGTCACTCATTTCCCGGATTGCTGATTGTCAGCATTTTCTCACTGTGATTTGGATACTCAATACGTAACTGAGCATAACATACCAGAGTAGAATGAGTTGAAGTCTTTTCCTGTTCCCACTAGCATGGGTCCACCGATGCCTTATTTCCTAGATGTTTAACATAGACCTTTCGTCTGAATGAGAACCCTGCCCTTGACCTTTTGTCTGAATGAGAACCCTGCCCTTGACCTTTTGTCTGAATGAGAACCCTGCCCTTGACCTTGGGGAACTGGATCTCATGCCTCTCCTCAGGGACCTGCTCAACTGATTTTAACTCGCCACTAAAGCCTTGATGAGATGAGTGAGGGGAGGACATGGTGACAGGTCTGGGAGTGTCCTGGAGGAGGGCTTCTAGATCCACTGCCATAGGACTCTGTGATGGTTCTCTAATGTGGAGGGCTGTTGGCACTGTTCTGTGATGCATTATGTATGGCTGTACCGGCCTGCTTTCTTAAATAATGAATGTCATCAAATCCTTATTGTTGAATTCGGTGGCCAGGTCTGAAATCGGTCTAACCTACTACTTACAAAAACTGCGTAAACTGTACTAGTCCTACTAAGAATGCAACATTAGCAGCAAGCCAATATATATAGTGTTGTAGTTATGTTGGTTAGGCTCTGAACTCCAGCATTGGATTCTTAATGAAAAAATGACTACTATGAAAAAAATGTGACTGTCAACTTGTATTTGAATTGCGGCCATTTTACCCCTCAAAGTAATGGGACAATTAACAATCTTAAAGTTGACATTAGGTCCTGTGTTGCATTTGTGGTTAATTTTTGGTTGGTGGAAATAAGGGGAACGAGTGGGAAGTATGGTCATAATGCTACTCGTGGTTGAGTAGCATACACAATAGTATGGTCATAATGCTACTCGTGGTTGAGTAGCGTACACAATAGTATGGTCATAATGCTACTCGTGGTTGAGTAGCGTACACAATAGTATGGTCATAATGCTACTCGTGGTTGAGTAGCGTACACAATAGTATGGTCATAATGCTACTCGTGGTTGAGTAGCGTACACAATAGTATGGTCATAATGCTACTCGTGGTTGAGTAGCGTACACAATAGTATGGTCATAATGCTACTCGTGGTTGAGTAGCGTACACAATAGTATGGTCATAATGCTACTCGTGGTTGAGTAGCGTACACAATAGTATGGTCATAATGCTACTCGTGGTTGAGTAGCGTACACAATAGTATGGTCATAATGCTACTCGTGGTTGAGTAGCGTACACAATAGTATGGTCATAATGCTACTCGTGGTTGAGTAGCGTACACAATAGTATGGTCATAATGCTACTCGTGGTTGAGTAGCGTACACAATAGCCATGTGAATTGATATCAAGCTAGAGAACTGTCACTTAAGGTGTGACATGGGCTCAATGGCCGTTGGTGAGAAAAGGGTGAGCGTGAATATGGGGGAGTCGTGTGGTGGACACGCACAACGGTTACAGAACTAGTACACAATATTTATCAGCACATTATATTGAGTTTATTGGATGGTGGAGTCTAGAGCTAGCTGGCAGTAGGCTATGCTGTGTATATTGTCATTCTGACTGACTGGACCCCACCACACAAGTAATCACATACTAAATTAATTTTGGGTATTTGATTCTGTGCCCATCCCTAGTAGACACAGCACATTGGGTTGGATGATTTGACTTTTAAAGTAATCATATTGTTTTTGTTGTGAACCTTCATTTTACTTGCATGCACACATACAATAGAGACACGGGTATTTTTCCAATGCTGGAGTTCAGAGCCTAACCAACATAACTATCCACTTTGAGGACAGAATGTTCACTTGCTGCCTAATATATCCCACCCACTGACCGGTGCCATGATAACGAGATTATCAGTGTTATTCACTTCACCTGTCAGTGGTCATAATGTTATGGCTGATCGGTGTATATTGTGAGTTGTGAAAGTTGTGCTTTTGGGTCGTTATTAATAGGCAACGGCTATGTAAATCAATCTATTAAAATTGCTGGAGCAGCTCAAACAGCTCTGAGATGTTTTGCACAACCATCAACGATGCCTTGTCGCTATCCATCCGAGGTGGCGGCAGGCGAGCTGGAGTAGCGGATGTGCAGCGGCTGTTAGCAACACTAAACGCTCAATGGCTGTAGTTTTTGGCAAACTAACCTGGTTTCTATTTTAGATGCTTACCAGTGGTTTTTCAGTGGTGTCTCTGCTTTGGTTTATGCTTTTTCAGCCTTATGATAACATGCTTAATTGGCATTGACACTGCCTTGTGCCTCATGTTGAGTGACAACAGCAACAGACTCCAAAAGCAAATGGATCTCTTAAATCCCCTTTTGTTAGCACTCCGGTGAGTGAACTAACAGTGCGAAGACACGTGACTAACAACATAGACAATTTATTTTGCTGGCTATGAATGAAAAGGACTAATTCCCACACAGTTCAAGTTTATTGATGTCCATACCCTCATTAAAGCTATCAGTCTGCACTTTAATATCTTATCAAGGGTTTCATTTATAATCCATTGAGTTGGAATACTGAGGAAAGTGTTGCTATCCAAGTACATATGGACTGCAGTTCATGTACTGCCCTTATGTGTATTGAATGTCCTCTTGTAAAATGGCATGCTTTCTCGCATTTCATTTATGTAGGTTATAATCTGTCAACTGCTGAACCGGATTGAGCTAATGATGACCACTTCCTCAGTGATCTACACTGAATTGTACTGGATTTAAAATGCCTAGGACATCTTGGCACTTGATGCATGGTCTTTTGAAAAGTCACGCTACTAAATGTTGTCTTTGGGTTCTCAATGTTTGTTTTAAATTGTTCGTACCTGGTCAATGTTGAACATCGACTGGACACTGGAACTGTTCCACCCTCCACTGCCTGACGATGTGCCCTAAAGCGGGCGTTTAATCTGTCAAAGTGGCCTGGTGCTGTAACGCAACTGAGCTCCCCACTGATGGGTCTGTCATCAGATCACAGCCTCTGAATTTGAATCCCAGGTGGTCCTGTTGATGACCTCCATGCATTATTGGCAATCCAGATAGGTTATCAACTTTATTCCAAATGGTTGCATGAGCAGTGTATTCTGATGCTGAAAGTGTTTCCCTTCGGTTAACTCAAAGGCTTCCCCCACTGCCAATGCATTGTGTTGTGGAACTGGTCATCTACGTGGGGCTGAAGATGGACAGACAGGATCTGTTGTGTTCAGGCAGCAAAGCATAACAAAGCCTAATTTGTTGGGTTAGTTGACAAGGCCCCAGGATACACTGGTGGCCCTCCCAGACCAATGTACTTGTTAGGCCCCACAGTGACGGAATTAATTAATCTCTTACTGTCCCTCTTTTTTCCCTCCATTCCAGTTCAATGTCACTTGATTATTAAAATGGATGCCTGTTTTGGGTACACCCCTAGCTCCTCCCATGCTTTAGTCAATATGCATCCAAGCTTAAGCACTATGGGCTGTTTCACTTTCTCTCTCTCTCTCTCTCTCTCTCTGTGGTAAAGGGGGAAGGTTGTTTATGCTGGATGGATTATCGGGTCACATAGCCTCAGGGTTGGGTCCTGTGGCCTGCTGTTGTACCATCGCTGCTACAAAATTGACATGCCACACTCGTATTCAGCTGGGTCTTTAGCAACCAGCTTTATAAACCTTATAATCTGCCAACCAGCTGGACGTTACGTAATGGACAGTCCAACGGCATGGGGGGGGGGGGCGTTAGTTAGGGGGGCATGGGGGGGTGGTTAGTGTAGTCTCTGTCGTACGTCAGTTCCGCTGCCTCCCGTCCGGCGTATTTTTCATCTTGTTTTGCGTTGTCACACAATCGTTGGCTCTCCCTGACATCTGCCTGCATGCCCTCCCTCTTAAATTGGTTTATCCCCATCCTTCTCTCCTCCCCCTCCTCCCTCCCTCCCTTCCTTTCGCCCTGTCACCCTAATGCGTTGTGTCTGCCTGCTGTTTAGTGCAGAGTTCCTGAAATAATACACACTCCCTCCCCTGTTCTCTGTTCGCCAGTCTGCTAACACACTACCTATACAGTTGACTCATGTAACACTTTTGGTATGTGTGATTAGTTTTACTTTGCTCTGTCTAGGGAATGGTAACGTGGTTAAGGTTGTCATGTTCTGAAACTTCTCAAATATGACGTTTCAGCATGTTCTAGAACCACAATTGTAATTTTTACTTTCGCGAACCGTGTCCCCATGTGCCCGAACTGAAGAGGGAGTTGTAACAGAATTGTTCAAGTTCAGTAAACCTAGGTGCTGTTAACGTTAAAAGCTTTTCATTCATTCAACGAAGGTCCCTCGGTCTGACCTTTTCCTCCGATGTGATGCAATGAGGACAGAGTTGTAACATGCCCTGACCGAGGGCACCATGGGTCAGGTTGGTACCTTAACCCTGTGGTTGTTCTCTCCGCAGTGTGAAGGAGGGCGGTGACTGTAAGGACCTGATGGAGGCGTTTGCAGCCTGTGTGAAAAGTGCAGCGGAGGCGTCGTGAGGATTGGAGGAAGTCAACTTAAAGGAAATGTACGGTTGCTCCCAGTGGCATGGTTTTCTGGTACCTCCTACTAAAGCTAACTTTTAATTCTCCCAGTAACTTAGAAATGCATGTATTTCATGGAAAATTCTTACTTGTCAGGGAATGTCTAATCACCTCCTCCTGGTCATTATCTGTGTCTACTAGAGCTTGAAGCACTAAGTGCTTCTTTACAATGCATTTTCTAAAACATATAGACGATTTAAGATGCTAGATTGTTCAAAATCTCAAGATGGCACATGTGCCATCTGTTAGTGTGCACCATTTTTTGGTTAGAGCCCCTTTTATTTTTCTCCAGTGTCTTACAGGGCAAATGTAAGTGCCTTGCTGAAGGGCACAATAACAATATATATTTTTTTTCACCTTGTTGTCTCGCATTTGAACCAGTCACCAGGCAGTTTCTGGCCCAACACTCTAACCACTAGGCTGCTGACTGGCTTGTCTTTTGGTAGGCACAGTCATGGAATGTGAGTTGAAAAGCCTGCAGGGCCTGGAGTAAAAACCCAATGGTCTGCCAGCCAGTCTGTTCTCACAATGGTCAACCAGTCCATTGTGTTTCTTTGTCAGCCCATAGCCAATCAGCCAGGTGTGTGAACACTGTCTTAAAATGTATATCTGTGTCCTTTTCCCCCTCACACTCCAGGTCCACTGCACTGAGTCCTCCACGTTTTCCAGCATTCCCTTCTGCACAACAAGCACTGGACTGAGTGACACTAGTGTGGTTCGGTGCCTGGCAGAATCTATCAATGTATCTCCATCCCACTAACCCTAACCCCTACAACCCCCCCCTGTGAAGCATAGAATGCGTCTTCCGATTTGTACCCTCTGTTCCCTCCATGGCTGATAACATCCATTTGCAGACACATCCGGAGAGCCTATGGGTTTTATGTCAATTTATGTCCACTAGAGATGCATATACATTTAAATGGAGTAATAAAGTCAAATGTTGGTATAACACCTGGCCTACTTTACTTTTGTCAACATTTGTAAAATCAACTTGGAGGGGTGTTGCTCTAAAATACGTTTACCCTTTTAGATCATAATGGTTTAGGGCGAAAGATCCTGGATCAGGACTAGCCAGGGATGGTTAATAAATACAGGTTTAGACTGTATTAATGAAGTGGATGTGTCTGATTTAAAGATGTCATGAACCTCACTTCACAAGCTTACCTGTTAAGATGCAACTCATTCCTTAATCCAAAAGTTGAAACTGGGATTATTCTCACTAATGCTTTAGAAGCTCCAGGAGAAGGGCGATTGTGATTAGCTCTTTAATCTAGTTACCCCGTAATGTAATCCAAATTGGATACGCTTTTATTCTTTAAATCCATGGTCACGCTGGCCTGAACACCAGAGACTCAATTCAGATGACCAAATGAGAGCTTGTCCCCTATACTTGTTCATTTTGATGTATAGACTATGTGACTGCAGTACGCCATTGAAAACATTTGTTCAAAACCAAGTTTCCGGCTTATTCTAGTTGCCTACCTCTCACTTGCATTTCCATGTTTAAAATCCTTATGTAATAAAGGACAGTCTTGAAGGATTGGGACTAGCCCAGAAAGGCATTACAAAAGATCAAGTGTGTACATTTTTGTCCTGCAGGCCAATCAAGGGGGCTTCTGGCATGACACCTTCATTTTGTGGTATCTGTGAAAAGAATGCAATGCTAATCAGGAGCTGTATTGAACTGCCAAAACATACCTCCTGGGGCTCAGGAATCAGACCGCTGACACCAGAGAAACAGATGGGACTATGTGTACAGTGTGTGTTTCACATCTGTGGGCATGTAGGCACCTGGAGTCCGCCCAGATGGTAAACCTTAAAGGGTTGGTCTCCATGTTTTTTGGCCAGTCCCCATGAGGGAACATTCAATTTCTGCCATAGATTTAAGTGCAAATGTACAATTGGGGTTTCTTTTAGGATTAGCAGTTACCGGTTAGGCATGAAAGGTTATTGATGTTAAGAGCAGTGGGACCTAGGAGCATCATGTAAGCAGATCACTGCCTCTGGAGGCTTAACTTACCTTGCAGTTTATGAAATAGGTCACAGGTTATTAAAATCCCAAGTGTGTGAGATGCAGTGATGTATTAGCTATGCATTCAGATTATCCTGCATGTGTAAATAGTCTACTGGGAAAGAAGATTTCAATCCTGGTGGTGACGCAGTACTTGAATGTGTGGATCGTGTGCAACAACTGTCCTCCTGCCCTTTGTTTCCATTAATGCAACATGTATCACCATGTGAAGGAACAGATATTGTCTTCCTGTACAAACACACGCACAGGACAAATATAAGCACCCCTTTTGACACCCAAATTTAACCAGGACAGCACTCGATCCAGACGTTCCGTAACCTCAGGACCCTGGGTCTTCAGTGGGACGCCTATGCAGCTGCCTGAGTGGAATTCTGCTGAAGAGGGAGTATATATTTTGGTTCATCCACAGACTTGTCAGGGACGATGAAGGGGTGTTACCGGAGGCGTATGGAAAGTGGATGGTGATAAGTGAGGGTGTAGACAGAGTATGAAGGAGTGGCTGGGGTACATACCGTTTTACAACGCCTGCTGGTGTACTTTCATAGAAGTAATTTTAGCATGTGGCTTGTTTAAACCATGGTAGTACACATGCTAGTGAAGTACCTTAAGTCTTTTTTGTTTAGAATTTGGGGGATAGTCAAAAAAAAGGTTGTGTTTCTACTTTTATTTTATTGAATGCAAAAACATAGGGATTTAACCACATTTATTGGATGTATTCCTTTTATTTGTCTTTACAAGTGAAATAATAACCAAAGTGAACCTCACCACCCAAACAATCTCCCACCTCCTTCAACATGTTCTCCCTTTATCAATCCTTTTCACCCTGTACTGCTCAGATTAAGGGGACAACAAACAAAGCTGCAAATTACAAGAATATTCCTCCAAGAATTTGTGATTGTAAAATCTTATCAAATGTTGATTGTCACTCCACATATGTAGAATTCTTTAACTCCCCAGTATGTTTGCCAATTCCCTGAGCCATTGTTTAGTGGGTGGGACAATTGTTTACTTGAAATTAATAAAATTATTCTATAAGAAAGATTGTCAGGGCTTAGGTAGTCTTTTGAAGGCTTTGCATGTCCTAGAGCAGAGGTGTCAAAGTGGTTCCAAGGAGGGCCGAGTATCTGCAGGTTTTTGGTGTGTTCTCAGTTCAGACCTGAACAACCAGGTGAAGGTAGAAACTAACCAATTAGTGACCTAATTAATCAATCAAGTACAAGGTGAGAGAGAATCTGCAGACACTGGGCCCTCCGTGGAACTGAGTTGACACCTCTGTCCTAGAGGATATCAATGACTACAGACCAATTACTTTGTTGGTTAGAACACAGGGCAAATCAGTGGACCAGTGTGCCCTCTGCAGTTTGACACTTGTAAGGTAAAGGAGATCCTATGTGATTTGGTTTTGGTATAGTGCAGACTGCATGAAACAATTTCTGTAGTTGAATCCCCAGGTGTTTCCATTGCACAAAAGTACTATCAAGGTAAGAGGGGGTATAGACAGGGTTAGCAGAAGTGATATTTTGATTTGCTTCCTGATACAAGTGTGCTTTATATAATGGGATTTTGATTATAAAGTGATTTATCAGGGCTCTCACTCCTTCCCAGCTGGATGAAGCATGAGCTTCAATCCAAAACAAAGTACTACATCCCCATTTCCAAAAATGTTGGGGTGCTGCGTAAAATGCAAATAAAAACAGAATCCAATGATGTGCAAATCCTTTATCCATATATTTAATTGAAAATAGCAACATGTCAAAATGTTGAAACTGAGAAATGTTATTATTTGGAAAAATACATGCCCGTTTTGAATTTGATGCCGGCAACATGTTTCAAAAAAGTTGGGACAGGGGCATGTTTAGCTGCTGTAGTTTTGAAAGTGAAATTATTTCCCATTCTTGCTTTATATAGGATTTCAGCTGCTCAGTTTGGGATCTTCTTTGTTCTATTTTTTGTTTTTCATAATGTGCCAAATATTTTCAATGTGTGGACTGCAGGCAGGCCAGTTTAGCATCTGGATTATTTTACTATGGAGCCATGCTGTGGTAATACGTGCAGAATGTGGTTTGGCATTGTCTTGCTAAAATAAGCAAGGACTTTCCTGAGAAAGACATAATCTGGATGGCAACATATGTTGCTCAAAAACGTATATATTATTCAGCATTAATGGTGCCTTCACAAATGTGCACATTACCCATGCCATGTGCAATAATGCATCCCCATACCATCACGGATTCTTGGCTTTTGCACTGTGTGCTGACAACAAGCTGGATGGTCCCTCTCCTCTTTAGTCCGGAAGACATCGTGATTCCCAAGAAGAATTTCACATTTTGATTCGTCAGACAGTTTTCCATTTCACCTCAATCCATCTTAAATTAGCTTGGGCCCAGAGAAGGCGGCAACATTTCTGGATCTTGTTTATATAGTATCTCACAAAAGTGAGTACACCCCTCACATGTAAATACTTGAGTATATCTTCTCATGTGACAACACTGAAGAAATGACACTTTGCTACAATCTAAAGTAGTGAATGTACAGCTTGTATAACAGTGTAAATTTGTTGCCCCCTCAAAATAACAAACCCCCATTAATGTCTAAACCGCTGACAACAAAAGTGAGTACACCCCTAGGTGAAAATGTCAAAATTGGGCCCAAAGTGTCAATATTTTGTGTGGCCAGCATCTTTTTCCAGCACTGCCTTAACCCTCTTGGGCATGGAGTTCACCAGAGCTTCACAGGTTGCCACTGGAGTCCTCTTCCACTCCTCCATGACGACATCACAGAGCTGGTGGATGTTAGAGACCTTGCGCTCCTCCACTTTCCGTTTGAGGATGCTCAATAGGGTTTAGGTCTGGTGACATGCTTGGCCAGTCCATCACCTCTACCCTCAGCATCTTTAGCAAGGCAGTGGTCGTCCTGGAGTTGAGTTTGGGGTCGTTATCATGTTGGAATACTGCCCTGCGGCCCATTCTCTGCTTAAATATGTCACAGTACATGTTGGTATTCATGGTTCCCTCAATGAACTGTAGCTCCCAAGTGCCGGCAGCACTCATGCAGCCCCAGACCATGACACTCCCACCAACATGCTTGACTGTAGGCAAGACACACTTGTCTTTGTACTCCTCACCTGGTTGCTGCCTCACATGCTTGACACCATCTGAACCAAACAAGTTTATCTTATCAGACCACAGGACCTGGTTCCAGTAATCCATGTCCTTAGTCTGCTTGTCTTCAGCAAACTGTTTGGGGACTTTCTTTTGCATCATCTGACCCTCCATCCCTTCAAACTCTGCAGCAATGCTGGCAGCACTCATACGTCTATTTCCCAAAGACAACCTCTGGATATGACACTGAGCAAGGACCATCAGCTTCTTTGGTGGACTGTTCTGAGTGGAACCTGTCCTGTTAAACCACTGTATGGTCTTTGCCACAGTGCTCAGTTTCAGGGACTTCACAATCTTCTTATTGCCTAGGCCATCTTTATGTAGAGCAACAAATCTTTTTTTCAGATCCTCAGAGAGTTCTTTGCCATGAGGTGCCATGTTGAACTTCCAGTGACCAGTATGAGGGAGTTATGAGAGTGATGACACCAAATTTAACACACCTGCTCCCCATTCACACCTGAGACCTTGTAACACTAACAAGTCACATGACACCGGAGAGGGAAAATGGCTAATTGGGCTGAATTTTGACATTTTCACTTAGGTGTGTACTCACTTTTGTTGCCAGCGGTTTAGACATAAATGGCTGTGTGTTGAGTTATTTTGAGGGGACAGCAGATTTACACTGTTATACAAGCTGTACATTCACTACTTTACATTGTAGCAAAGTGTCATTTCTTCAGTGTTGTTACTTGAAAATATATACTCAAATATTTACAAGAATGTGAGGGATGTACTCACTTTTGTGCGATACTGTATGTGGTTTGTTCTTTGCATGGTAGAGATTTAACTTGAATTTGGGAATACAGCGACATACTGTGTTCATAGACAGTGGTTTTCAGAAGTGTTTCTGAGCCCATGCTAGCATTCCCACTACAGAATCATATTGTTTTCAATGCTGTGCCGCCTGAAGATCATGGCCATCCATTATTGGTTTTTGAATATGTGCCTTGTGTACAGAGATTTCTCTGGATCTTTTAATGATACTATTTACCATAGATGATGAAATCCCCAAACTCTTTGCAATGTTATGTTGAGAAATGTTATTCTTACTGTACATTGTTGCACTATTTGCCTGCGCAGTCTTTCACAGAGTGGTGAACTACTAACCCATCATCTGAAAAACTCATCCTTTCTGGGATGCTCTTTTTATACCCAATCATGTTACTGACTAGTTGTCAATTAACATAATTAGATGTGAGATGTTCCATCAGGTTTTGTATTTTTAGCATTACACAACTTTTCCAGTCTTTTGTTGCCGGTCACAGATTTAGGAAACGTGTTGCTGGCATCAAATACAAAGTGGCATATATTTTTCAAGAAACAAAACCATTTCTCAGTATAACAATTGTTATGTTGTCTTGGTACTATTTTCTATTGAAAATAGGTTTTAAATTATTTGCACATTATTGCATTATGTTTCTTTTTACATTTAACAAAGCTTCCCATCTTTTTTGGGAACATGGTTGTTATTTATAAAATCTGTGAAAACTTTTTTCCATTCCTCTTGGATTTGAGATGTTTCTTACCTGTCCTGTGTCTTTTCTAATTTCAGATAAATGGTTTAATGATTGAGTCCCATTGTTTTTAGGCACGATTTAGGCATATTTATAGGGATATTTTGGAAAAGTAATGATACATTTTAGCAGGATTATATTTTTTTTATGCTAGACTTTTGGTTACTCAGTGCTGCTTCCAGCATATCCTGCTAACATTAATTCTTCTCATCTCAAGATCACAGTCTCATTGTGGTTACTAAATCTTACATTTTTCCTCAAATTAAGATTATAAAATGACTTGTAGCATAGCATGATTAGCTATTGTCTACACATGCTTGACCTGACTGGCATAAAGAGCAAAAACCCTTCTGAATCTAATATTGCAGAGGATTATTTGTAGACTATACAAATTAACAGGATTTACTTGATACTGTCTGTAAATATACTGTCTGCAATGTATTGTACACAGTCTCCTCATATTTAACCACTGTAAATTATACTGTTTGAATTCTTGTGTCACTCATACACTATACTCTGGGCACCTGAATAATTCATAGCTTCGTCAAATAATAACTGGCCCAGTAAGTCAATCAAATATCATCGAATTAAATTATGCAAGGAAATTCATATTGTGCTACGGCTTTGGGTGCTGAAATAGTTACGTCCTGTCAAGTGAGTTTACCATTATGGACAAGTACTGTCGCCCTGTGTACAAATGTGGAACTGCGTTCGGTGTGGAAATATACCGAACATACTAGGCTTTTAATATGAAAACAGCTTAGGACTGTGGAAGCTTGCATCTAATGTAAAAATTATATTATTTCAAAGACAAAATAGACAGACCATATAAGCGAAAAAATATAGGATTAATCAATCTGACAGGAGATGCAGATTTATAGAACAAAATAAAACTTGTAATCCCTACTAATACAGTAGAACACGCATGAAACAAAATAACTGGAATGCAAATTTTGGACCATGAATTGTATTGACGTGAAGCGAATAAATCGGTTTGTTGGTGTTTTGTATTGTATTGATTCAATTCCATTCTACATTAACATTTAAAAATGCGTATATTTTTTTCTTTTCAAATTGATTTTCTGGAGTCTGAATTTGTTATCGTTTAGTTTATATGGCCTATATATAGTTCGATTGTTTTTATGGACAATTAGGGTAATTCTTCTACATACGTTCCAGAATTTATGTTTTTTTGCCTCTCATAAAACATATTTGAAACAACATTTTGAATACAGATGTCAGTGAGCAGAAGAGAGACAACGGAGAAGCAGACTAGAAAAAGGATGGGTTAGAGAAGAGAGGAGAGAGGGAGGGGTTGGCTAACGGAACCCGGATGCTGATGCTGCCGTATGGGATGAGAAAGACGGGAGAGAGAAAAAACAAAACGGGGTTTGCGGCCAGATGGGAGACTATCCCGTGACGGATTGTGAATGCAGAGACATTCGACCAACAATAACATATTTTCGAATCACTTCTGAAGCTACGTCTTTCTGCACAAGGAGTCCGATGAAGGATGAATCTTCAAACAGAGGCGGTAGAAGCGCAAGAACGGATGTTGTAATTTAGACGGCGAGGGAGGAGAGTGCTAGGGAGACTGAGGGAGGAGTAGCCTACAACGCTAAAGATGCTTGTTTTTTTTCTAGAACCACAATGTATTGTACCCATTCAGTCGAGCATTTTACATAATAGAGAAAACGAGCTTTTCTCAAAAGAAAAAAACACCTGCTTTGCCTGAACAGAGACGCAAGGTGAAATTATTGACAGACGTTGACTGGGGAATTCAGATTGGGAGAAGGCTAGTCGGGTGCGGATATAGGGTGGCTGTTTTGACGCGCTGTTCCCCTCTAGTTCCTGATTCCAGGCCCTGGGATAATCCGAAGAGTGCACCGGATATTGGGAAAACCACCCCTTTGAGGGTGTAAAAACGGAATATTATAATATAGGCTTGAGGAGAAGGCATACATAGTCTACAGACCAGAATAGCGCTGGAGGGAGAAGTAGGCTATCATTTCTAACGTATGTTACATTATACGATTCTTGACAACGATCCATTAAGATGTTAAGGATCACTGATGACAGTAGGCTATAGCGAATCTAGGCAATGAGACGCAGAATTGTGTTAAATCTTGCCGTTATATGGAGCCTTTCTGATGAAACAGTTTGTGATAGGTTATTCAAGCTGCTTACAGCAGTCTATAAAATAATATTTACATTAGCTTACATTTATTGTATTGTTGTTGCTGTAGGGTAATTACTATAATACTTGACATGCATAAAAACTATCTGGACTTCTCCAATATGCACCGGTGAATATCGCCCTACGGATTTCCCTCTTCCACTTTGTAACATCTCCTTTTTTTTTATTCCTGCTTAATCAATGCTAATTTTTTCGATTTACCATAAGCTATTTGGGAAGCGCATTCACGTTCGTTGATAATAATCAAGCTGAGGTTGAATTTCTATAACTGAAAATATATGCAATAGCCGCATTGAGAACAAGGCAAGTGCATGGGAGTAGCCAAGTCGAGACTAGGCCCCGAAATTGCCATCACGATTTCAACCGCTCTCTATCCCTCCCGGTGACAACATCGTTAAGCGTCTGTAATGTCTTTACGGCGGTGTCGTTCTGCCCCGAGGACCGATAGATATCAATTCCTCTTGAAAAAACATTGAGTTGATCTCCTTATCGCATAATTTTGCATTCAGCGCACGGACAACATGACTAGCAAGGAGCTGTCCGTAGGTCAGCCTGCCCAATACGTCGGGCCTTACCGGCTGGAGAAAACGCTTGGGAAGGGGCAGACAGGTAAGCATACATGCACCGCTCCCTTTAAAGTCACCATCACGCGCAATAGATGCTTATCAATGCACTGTAGATGAATAGATCACACTTAACCATTGATATGTAGTAGGCTGACAAAAACAATTGGTCTGAGAGTCCGCTGTATGTGCACCTCTGTACAATATGTCCTCAGTAGGGTAGGCCTATTGATATTTGTCTGTTGTCAGTCCTTGTAGCAACTCAAATGAATGTTTCGTCATGTCAAATATTGTTGAGATATTAAAGCATTATTATTACTTGAAACATGCTGGTTCAGGTTTTACATGTGCATTGCATTTAATATTATTGTTAGAGTAATTGTCTTCATCTGTCTGCCTCTGTGTGTGCGTGTGTGAATGTGTGCTTGCAGCCTTTGTGAATTAATAAATGGAATGGACCATGTTCTGAGGTTTGGATCTCATTGATGATGCAGTACAGACAAGTCCTCTTGTTACTCCAACATAAAGGGCTGTTTCCCGGTCACAGGTTAAGCCTATTCCGGCGGAACTGTATGGAACGTCCGTTCTCCATTGAAAGTGTTTTTAAATCCAGGATTATGGTTTAATCTGTGTCCAGGAAACCAGACCTTTACCGCGGAGTTACATGCCTCTCCACCATAGTGGCATTCTGGATGGGTGGAGACTGGATTTGACTGGCAGATTGAACCAAACCAAGATTAAACCTATAACCTATTTTCTGGAACACACCATCACAAAACCACTTTTTCCTGAGCATACTTCCTCCCCCACTCTTATGTATATTTTTGATATCCCGTTGTATTCAAGACCTTGTCTTATATCACAGCAACTTCCAACAGACCTTGGAGAGTTGAACATGGTGACATGCTTGCACTAAGGCATTCTGCTTCTTTACACCTGCTGTGGTTTATCACTGATGTTTTGTGGTATCAGATGTCTGCACTGGACACAGACGAGTGTTGCCTCGTCTAGTGGATTGAACTGGTTGAACTGTAAGATTGATGCTGGATGTGCAGACTGCAGTTGGTGAATTAGGCCATTATGTTCTGCATAGTCACGTCAATAATGGTATGAGTGAGTTCATGTTCCACCAGTCTCCTGTATGGTCCGGTTCTTTTTTACTTGTTGAAAATCAAGGTAACTCTCAACTGCAACAAATTTGTAATGAACGAGAACAAAACAGTGTTCAAAAGAAGTAATTATAACTGTTAACTGTCACTAATTCATAAGATGTGAGCTGTGTTGAAAGTGAAGGGAACCTGCAACAAGCAGGGCAACTCAAAGTTTTTTCTGTCATATTTTCTATTTGGCCTCTCTCTGTCTCCATCTTTCTATCTCTGTCTCTTTTCATTCACTCTCTTTTTCTCCATCCTCTCTCTGTCTCTGTCTTCATCCTTGTCTGTCTGGTTCTCCATCTCTGTCTCTTCTTTCTCTCTCTGTCTCTGTCTTCGTCTCTTTCTATCTCTCTCTTTCTCCACCTCGGTCTGACTGTGCCTCTCTGCCCTCCCTCTCACGCCTCTCCCAGGTTTGGTAAAGCTGGGGGTCCATTGTATTACGGGACAGAAGGTGGCCATAAAGATTGTGAACCGAGAGAAGCTGTCTGAGTCGGTCCTTATGAAGGTATGAACCCAGAGCAGTTGCCTGCGTCCCAAATAAAGCACTTATTCCCTACATCATGCAGCGTTTCTGACCAGAGCACGGGCCCTTGTCAAAAGTGGTGCACTACCCAGGGAACTGGGCCCTATTATGGACTCAGACGCTCTCGGAGTCTGTCCTTCTGAAGGCAACTTACTGGGAAAGTAATGAGCCACGAGACGCTATCAGCCCAGCATGGAGTCGTTAACAATGAATGTATTGCTCTACAAACATACCATCAGCTTTTTTCTAGCTCTTTGCTTCTTTGTATTCTAACTGCTGGAGTAGTGGCGGCGTGTATCGACAACGCACTGTTGCTAAACAAGCTACTTTCTTTCCCATTCGCTCACTGACACTCTCTCACTCTCTCTTTGTCTTCCCCTCTTTACCTGCTTTCTTTCTGTTGGTCCTGTCTGTCCTCAGGTGGAGAGGGAGATAGCTATTCTAAAACTAATAGAGCACCCTCATGTATTGAAGCTGCATGACGTTTATGAAAATAACAAATACCTGTGAGTATACTGTCCTCTTTTGTCACTCTCCTTTCTCCTGACACATCTTTCTGGCAGTCTCTTTTACCGGAGGGCAACTTTTGCTTTCAAAAATTGTCAAACAAACAGACGATGACTGTAAAAAAAAAAGTTTGAAGAACTGCACCAACTCTAAGCGCAACGGCCGCATTTAACATTCTGAAAATGTAACCAAAGCACATTTACCCAAAGGAGAGTGCAGGCATAACGTTTTGATAACAGACTTGACAGTTTGTGTTGCTTGTGCCGTCATTCTGTTACCAAACATTGGAACTGCGCTATCCCTCAAGCAAAGTTGTTTTTGTGAAATAGTCAATTGAAGTAGAAAAGTTGAAAAAACCGCGGTCCTGGTTTGCTTTTTGTTTGCCATTATTGTTTTTTTCCTAACATACATTTTAAAGTGAACAATCAGTCTCAGCATCACCCCATGGAATTGCCCTGCGCTAACACTTAATAATATACTAATACACTTGTATGTGTGAATGTATGTGTACGCATGTGGGAATTGGTACTGCTTTGAACGTGTGAGTATATGAACAGGCCTATACGTGTTTAAGCTGTTAGACATCAGAACGTGTGAGAGTGTATGTCTATGTTTAAAGGACTTTTATTTTTGCATCACCCAGACAGTTTTTTTTACCTGAGCTTATGGCTGGCAAAGTTACTGGCATGAGCCATTCTAGTGGTAGTAGATGGATTCACTAAAAACTCAGAAAACAATGTGCTTCAAAATGTTCCCCAAGAAACTCTTCAAAGAAACAAATCTCTGTGTGGGTTATACATCAGTGTGAGCATCCAAACACTTAACCTCCATTATGAACATAAAAGGGATATTTTAAACTATTTAACTCAAACATCCCAAAACAGCAAATACACTGTTCTACATGTCGTTCATGTTATTATTGTAATAGTGAACATAATCTAGAGTGTAGATACTGATATACTTGTATTGCCAAAAAAGGCTGTATAGTCTTATTTTCTAGCACAAAAGCTCAGGAATTTCCCTTAGACACAAAAACTGTCTGGGTGATGTTACAGCAGTGAACAATGAGAAAACTAAAATATCAATCTAAGCATGTACAAATGTGAGTGAATAAGTTTGATATTGTTGTATGATTAAACTCATTTGTATCCCTCCCTCCCTCCACCTCCCTCCCTCCACCTCCCTCCCTCCACCTCCCTCCCTCCCTCCCCCTCCACCTCCCTCCCTCCCTCCCTCCACCTCCCTCCCTCCACCTCCCTCCTAGGTATCTGGTGTTGGAGCATGTCTCCGGTGGAGAGTTATTCGACTACCTGGTGAAGAAGGGCAGACTGACGCCTAAAGAGGCCAGGAAGTTCTTCAGACAGATTATCTCAGCCCTGGATTTCTGCCACAGCCACTCTATATGGTGAGGACAATACAGAAATACTACATGCATACATATTGTATTCACAGCCACTCTATATGGTGAGGACAATACAGAAATACTACAGGCATAAATATTGTATTCACAGCCACTCTATATGGTGAGGACGACACAGAAATACTACATGCATACATATTGTATTCACAGCCACTCTATATGGTGAGGACAATACAGAAATACTACAGGCATACATATTGTATTCACAGCCACTCTATATGGTGAGGACAATACAGAAATACTACAGGCATACATATTGTATTCACAGCCACTCTATATGGTGAGGACGACACAGAAATACTACATGCATACATATTGTATTCACAGCCACTCTATATGGTGAGGACAATACAGAACTACTACATGCATACATATTGTATTCACAGCCACTCTATATGGTGAGGACGATACAGAAATACTACATGCATACATATTGTATTCACAGCCACTCTATATGGTGAGGACGATACAGAAATACTACAGGCATACATATTGTATTCACAGCCACTCTATATGGTGAGGACGATACAGAAATACTACAGGCATACATATTGTATTCACAGCCACTCTATATGGTGAGGACGATACAGAAATACTACATGCATACATATTGTATTCACAGCCACTCTATATGGTGAGGACGATACAGAAATACTACAGGCATACATATTGTATTCACAGCCACTCTATATGGTGAGGACGATACAGAAATACTACATGCATACATATTGTATTCACAGCCACTCTATATGGTGAGGACGATACAGAAATACTACATGCATACATATTGTATTCACAGCCACTCTATATGGTGAGGACAATACAGAAATACTACATGCATACATATTGTATTCACAGCCACTCTATATGGTGAGGACGATACAGAAATACTACAGGCATACATATTGTATTCACAGCCACTCTATATGGTGAGGACGATACAGAAATACTACAGGCATACATATTGTATTCACAGCCACTCTATATGGTGAGGACAATACAGAAATACTACATGCATACATATTGTATTCACAGCCACTCTATATGGTGAGGACAATACAGAAATACTACAGGCATACATATTGTATTCACAGCCACTCTATATGGTGAGGACAATACAGAAATACTACAGGCATACATATTGTATTCACAGCCACTCTATATGGTGAGGACAATACAGAAATACTACATGCATACATATTGTACTCAAATCCACTCTATGTGGTCAAGACACTACATACAGTGTCTCTCAAAAGTATTCACACCCTTGGACATTTCCAGATTTTATTGTGTTACAGCATTAAATCAAAATAGATTTAACTAGGAGTTGAATGCAAAATCTAGCTTTTTGGTAAAAAAAAAACCCTGAAATGAATCATGGTAGTGGCTGCATCATGCCATAGAGATGCTTCTCTGCGTCAGGGCCTGGAAAGCTTGTAAAGACAGAATGTAAAATGGATGCAATAAAGTACAGAGAAATCCTGGAAGAAAACCTTCTGAAGTATGAAAGAAAACATGGGTAGGGATTCATCTACCAGCAGGACAGTGACCCCAATCATAGAGCCAACGCCACACTGGAGTGGCTTAAAAACAAAAAGGACCGTGTCCTGGAGTGGCCCAGCCAAAGACCTCAATCCAATTGACAATATGTTTAAAGAGTTAAAAATAATGGAGCTTGAGCAATTTTGCTAATAAAAAATTGCTATAATTGCTGTGTCCAGATGCGCAATGCTGGTCGAAACTTCATCCCAATACAGTGCCCTTCATAAGTATTGGAACAGTGAAGTCAAAATTGCTGTTTTTGCTCTGCACTCAAATTAATATATGATTAAAAGATTGATGTGAGGCACAAGTACAAAATGTAACCTCTTATTTCTGGATGTTTCAACATATGTCACAGTATGTTACAATGACATGTTTGGTCGCAAAAATCTCAAATTTGGAATCATCAGACCAAAGGGCAGATTTCAACTGGTCTAATGTCCCAAGCAAGTCTCTTCTTAATATTGGTGTTCTTCAGTAGGAGTTTGTTTACAGCAATTCACTGATTCATGTAGTCTCCTCTGAACAGTTGATGTTGAGATGTGTCTGTTACTTGAACGCAATCTGAGGTGCAGTAAATACAATTTAGGCCTAACTCTAGAAAACGTATCCTCTGCAGCAGAGGTTACTCTGGGTCTTCCTTTTCTGTGCGGTACTCATGACAGCCAGTTTCATCATAGTGCATGATGATTTTTGTGACTGGCTTGAAGAACCTTTCAAAGTTCTTGATGTTTTCCAGATTGACTCAACTTCATGCCTTCAAGTAATGATGGACTGTCATTTCTCTTTGCTTTTTTCAGCTGTTCTTGCCATAATACAGAACAGACATAATGATGGTTTTCTGTATAACAACCCTACCTTGTAACAACACAACTAATTAGCTGAAACATTTTAAGAGGGAAATCAATTCTTAAAAATGACTTTTAACAAGGCACACCTGTTAATTGAAATGCTTTCCAGATGACTACCTATCAAAGCTGGTTGAGAGAATACAAAGAGAATGCAAAGCTGTCATCTAGGCAAAGGGTGGCTGCTTTGAAGGATCTACAATACGAAATACATTTAGATCTGTTTAATATTTTTTGGTTTGCTATATGTTTCCACATGTGTTATTTCATAGATGTGTTCGCTATAAATGCAAGAACTATAAAAGTTAGTATTTACTCGTAAATCTCTTGCATGCAGTAACAGTAGGGACCTGCCACCCATTGATATCAACAAACTCTTGGTATCACCCTTTAAGATGCTTTGCCATGCCTGTACTGCAGGTATTTTAAGCTGTTGGTCATTTTGGGGAGTTTCTGATTTCAGTTTTTCAGCCATTGAAATGCATGTTCATTCAGATTTAAATCTGGTGATTAACTTGGCCAGTCTTTTCCTGATTTGAACTCATTCATTGCGTCAACAGTGTGTTTTGGGCCTTTGTCCTGTTGCATTGTGAAGCGTCACCCAGTCTGATGGCATTTTCATGTTCATTGGTAGCCAAAATTCTGAATTCTTTCTGCTTCCATCATTCTTTACGTCATCAATGAAGATGAATGTGCCTGACATTCCTAGCTATTCCCCACCGCCCCGCCCGGAACAGAAAGTACAGGGTTTTGAATGTACATGCGGACATTTTCAATGCACACGCTAGTGGCCTACACGTCTACATTGTCTAATGCACAATCTAAATTATAGATGAATGGATCAGGAGCAATTTCTTTATTATTATAATTTTTTGGGTCAATTTGAGATCCGGGGCTGTTCATAAAAGAACCAGGGCTATAGCCCCAGACACCCAGGCCTAACGACACCACTGCTTATGCTAACATTATTGGAGGGATGAAACTTTGACAGTGCTGTTATTCTTAGTTGGTTAAACATGTAAGTGTTGAAACTGACAGAAATACAATCTGTAGTGTTGCCTCATATTAATCTTAATTGAGTGCACAGCAAAAATACATATTTTGACTTTACTTTCCAAATATTTATGGGGGGCACTATAAACTCAAGTCTGTAATTAATGTCAAAGGTGCCTCTGGCAAATACTGACTAAAGGCAGTGAAGACTTGCAATCACTTATTTACTGTTTTGTATTTGTCATTTGTTAAATTTTTTGGTAGATTTCAGTTTTCACTTTGACATTGATGGATTTATTTTTAGTTGATCATTGGCAAAAAGTTCTAATTAAATCCATTTGTATCTCATGTTGTAACAATAGTCCAAGAGGTGTGAACACATCCGAGTACTGCTGTAAATACTACTTACAGAAACATATTGTATTCACAGCTACTATATATTGTCAGAACACTACATAAATACTACTTACAGAAACATATTGTATTCACAGCCAATATATATTGTCAGAACACTACATAAATACTACTTACAGAAACATATTGTATTCACAGCCAATATATATTGTCAGAACACTACATAAATACTACTTACAGAAACATATTGTATTCACAGCCAATATATATTGTCAGAACACTACATAAATACTACTTACAGAAACATATTGTATTCACAGCCAATATATATTGTCAGAACACTACATAAATACTACTTACAGAAACATATTGTATTCACAGCCAATATATATTGTCAGAACACTACATAAATACTACTTACAGAAACATATTGTATTCACAGCCACTTCATACATTACAGCAATACATTCTTTAATATACTTTATTAAACAGCCAATACAAAGAATATTAACAGTATTTAATAACTATGTCACAGTTGCAATAACAGCCCATTTAAAACTGGTTTACCATTTTGGAGAGGTTAACAAAACAAAAATAATCAATGTACGGAATCAACCGTACGTTTCTGTAACCTGTTTGTTTGGTCTGCCTGTCTTTGTGTTTAGTCATAGAGACCTGAAGCCTGAGAACCTGCTCCTGGATGAGAAGAACAACATCCGCATTGCTGACTTCGGCATGGCCTCCCTGCAGGTGGGGGACAGCCTGCTAGAGACTAGCTGTGGGTGAGTAGAGGGGGTGTGCACGTGTGTGTGATTACATGTACATGTATGCAACAAGATCTTACAGTTTGACTTCCTTTTTTGGATGTTTGGCCGTAGTTGTAGAGTTTTGACGGTTTAGTTTGGGCCTTCATTGGTGAGCTGAGGGTTAAGGTTCGGGATAGGTTTGAAAAAAAGACAGCTTGATGTAGGGCTGGGCAACTGAAAAAGATCAGCAATATATATATATAAACAATATATATAACGGTATATTCATTTGTTCCTTTATCGCAATAAAAATGTGTAAGGAGTACACGACTCTAGGATGGTAACTTCTTATTTGTAGAACTTAATTCTTGTTTTTCTACCAATACAATTAACAGGTAGAAATCTTCAGTTGAAAGCTTACAAAATAGTATTTTCATGAATTCAATTAACTGCTACAGCACAGAACAATGCAATTCACAATATGTTGTTTTCTTTACCTTGTCCAAACTAATGAAGCCAATTTTTTTCTCATGAATTCTTAATCGATTTCATTTTTGTCCTGCTATCCTGCTTGGCATGTGCTGCCCTTTGTATTTATCCACTCACATTTGCTTACAGAAAGCATGTATGAGGGCTTTCTGGATGTTGCACTTTACACACTTCTCAATGGTCTTGCTAATGACCCTTGTGGTCAGTTTTGAAAGGAATATCCAGCCCTGAGAATCTAGACAAATATTGAATATTGCGACCTGTCTTGGTGGGATCTGTCTGGTGTGTGTGTGAGCGTCCGTGTGTACACACACGCTTGTTTGTGGTGAGGCGGCGGTCCTCGTGTGTGTTAATGTAGGTCATAACAATCAGTTGTTTCTTCTGAATGATTCCAGATCTCCACACTATGCATGTCCTGAAGTGATACGGGTACGTTCCTTCCTTTTATTTGCACTTGTCTCAACTGTCTCTTTCTGTAAAAGTAACAATAGTTGTTTCTGTACAAGTGACATGGCACACGTTTCGTTCATTTATTCAGGGTCCCATATTTCGTTTCTAATCTTTAATTGATCTAGTAGTCTAAGGCTGTCCTCTTGTGTAACAGGGGGAGAAGTATGATGGCCGCAGGGCTGATGTCTGGAGCTGTGGTGTCATCCTCTTTGCACTGTTGGTGGTAAGAACCTCGTCCTCTCACTCTTTCCTCCACGTCTCTTTTCTCTTCATCTTTTGCTTTCATAATTTTCTCTCCCGTCTCTTTAGCCATATTTCTTCATCCAAAGCATTCTTCCCAACATCCTTATGACAGCATATTATTTTTACAAGATAAAGGTTAGAATAAAAAACTATGGACAACATTAGACAACATATGGAGGTTGGAAAGCAAACCTTCAGACATCATTACACAACTTACTGTAGGTTAAAAAGAAAATCTTTAGATAACATTAGGCAACATAGGTTAGAAAGAAAATCTTTAGACAGCATTAGACAACATACAGTAGGTTGGAAAGAAAACCTGTGTACGACATTTGAAAACATACAATAGGTTTGGAGGTGAACCTTGAGACGTTGTTAGACAAAGCATCATCCCTATTGTTCTTGTCTCACTGTAATGCCGCCTTTTTCCTCTCCTACCCCGGGTGTGTGTGCGCACGTGTGTGTGCATGTGTGTGTAGGGAGCGCTGCCCTTTGACCATGATAACCTCCGTCAGCTCCTTGAGAAGGTGAAGAGCGGAGTGTTCCATATGCCTCACTTCATCCCCCCAGACTGCCAGGCCCTGCTCAAAGGCATGATCGAGGTTGACCCCGAGAAGAGACTTACGGTACGCATGGGGGAGAATGAGAGATGAGAGGGATTAGGATTAAGGATTACATTACTGCAGTCAATTGCACACAAGGTCCAACTGAAATGGAACGTCCCCTTTTAACCCAACCCCTCCACAAGAGGCACAATTGGGAGTAACTATATTAATCAAGGGCAGAAGTACAATTTTTCTTTTTATCTGGCCGACTCAGGGATCGATCTGGCAACCTTTTGGTTCCTTGTCTAATGAATCTAACCACTTGGCTACCTGGCACCCTAAGAGAGGGTTAGGATGGAGGGCGGGCGGGCGGGCATGGAGGAGCGACCGGGGAGGGAGGATGATGGGACAAAGGAGCGCCAGCCCTTGAGGTCAACTTTGAAAAGAGACTCCCAGAGAGAGACGGACAGAGAGAGAGAGGGAGGAGAGAGAGAGAGAGGGAGGAGAGAGAGAGAGAAGGAGGAGAGAGTGAGAGAGAGGGAGGAGAGAGAGGGAGGAGAGAGAGAGAGGGAGGGAGGAGAGAGAGGGGGAGGAGAGAGAGGGGGAGGAGAGAGAGAGGGAGGAGAGAGAGAGAGAGGGAGGAGAGAGAGAGAGAGGGAGGAGAGAGGGGGAGGAGAGAGAGAGGGAGGAGAGAGAGAGGGAGACAGGGAGGAGAGAGAGGGAGGAGAGCGAGAGGGAGGAGAGAGAGGGGGAGGAGAGAGAGGGGGAGGAGAGAGAGGGGGAGGAGAGAGAGACGGAGACAGGGAGGAGAGAGAGAGGGGGAGGAGAGAGAGACGGAGACAGGGAGGAGAGAGAGAGGGAGGAGGGAGAGACGGAGACAGAGAGGAGAGAGAGAGAGGGAGGAGAGAGAGACAGAGACAGGGAGGAGAGAGAGAGGGAGGGAGGAGAGAGAGGGGGAGGAGAGAGGGAGAAGAGAGAGAGGGAAGAGAGAGAGACAGAGACAGGGAGGACAGAGACAGGGAGGAGAGAGAGACGGAGGAAAGAGGGAGGAGAGAGAGAGGGAGGGAGGACAGAGACCGGGAGGAGAGAGAGGGAGGGAGGACAGAGACAGGGAGGAGAGAGAGGGAGGGAGGGAGGACAGAGACCGGGAGGAGAGAGAGAGGGAGGACAGAGAGAGGGAGGACAGAGACAGGGAGATGGATAGAGGGGTGAGGGAGATTCTTGCAGTTTGAGGGGCCTGTATTGAAAGCACTTGACGTTGCCTCTAGTGATTAGAAGTAGGACTACATAGAGGTCATACCTTATTTGAACCAGTTTTACACAGCAGGAAGAGAAATCCTGCAGCGACGGGAGATGTCAATTGTTATGTGGATTATTATTCATTTGGGCAGATCAAGTCTGACATTTCTAAGTGGAAATTAGGGATTTTAGTAACTGGGGTTGATCCATTTTTATTCAGTGCAAATCAAGACTGACATTCATAAGTGAAAATGATAGACTTTACAAGCCTTTATAGGCCTTGAACGCACTGCATGTTTGCATTTCTGTTTACAAGAAGTTCATTCAATGACATGTGGATGAAATTAATATTCCACATCTGTCCCTGTGTATTTCCCTTCTAAGTAACTGTCTGTCTTCATTCACAGCTAGAAGCAATACAAAAACACTCCTGGTATCTGTAAGTCTTACTGCATTTTATATCCTCTTAAAAAGTCCCTCTTGTTCTTTCTGCCTAGAGGAAGAGATAATCAGTGACTTTTATGTTTCCTGTGTATTTCCGTGTATTCCTCCATAGTGGCGGTCGTAACGAGCCTTGCCCGGAGCAGCCCCCTCCCAGGCGTGTGTGTGTGAAGAGGATTGTGTCGCTGACTGAGCTGGACCCCGATGTACTGGACAGCATGCATTCTCTGGGCTGCTTCAGAGACCGGGGCAAACTGACCCAGGACCTGCAGTGTGAAGAGTGAGTGTCCCAGCGTCTCCTTGACGAGGCAACCAGGAGTGGGCTGGCCGGGGCAGCGAGGAGTGTCACTGGTTGCTGCGGAAACTAACTCCTGATCTCTCTCGTGGTGTGGCTGGCCCCTGGTTATTTGAATTAGCAATAGGACCATCCCCTCTCTCTCTGTCTTTCTCTCTTTGACTATATCCACTTCTTTCTCTTGCTTTCTGACAAATCAATTCCTTTCAAAATTGTCTTTATCCTTCTCTAGTCCGGCCTCTCTCTTTCTCTCTTGCTCCCCTTTTCTTCTAGCATTTTATCTGTCTCTCAGGAGAAAGAAGCATGCATTGTGTAGTTAGCTATTCAAACCTAGGACTTAGGAAAGGAAGCCACTGCAGATTCTTTGGACCGGGCCCCCTCTTGCCTCTTGTCTCCTCTGCCTGGCGTCTGTGTGTCTCTCGTTCTCTCGCACTCCCTCTCGTTTGCTCTCTCAACACATTACATCACTCTGGCGAAGCAGAAACAGGAACACAGATATAAACAATACCTCTTTCTACTCTTTTCACGATTGGCCCTCCGACTCTCATGTTCGCTTTCTGCTCTATTGACTACACTGTTCGGAGTGTACAGTTTCTATACTTTTAATACTCTGCAGTTGTTTAGAAAACAGTTTGGTCAGATATTAACCCAGTTGTTGTTTAGAAAACAGTTGTATTTTGGTCAGATATTAACCCAGTTGTGGCCAGTCACTTTCCCCTCCCTCTCTTTGTTTTTCTCTCACCGTCTCTCTTTTCATCTAACATCCTCATTTTCTCCTTCTTTCTTTTACTCTCTGTCTTTCTCAGAGACAACCAGGAGAAGATGATCTACTACCTCCTCTTGGACAGGAAGGAGCGTTACCCTAGCTGTGAGGACGAAGATCTGCCACCCAGGAACGACATAGGTTAGAAAGAAAACCTTTGAACAACATTAGACATAGCTTAGAAATAGCTTTTTATTATAATATATTATAAACAACTTTGGATTGGTTTCTGTTACACATGCACGTACGTGAGATGTGGTATCCCAGACAGCAATTACCCTATTTAGACAAGATGTGGATGTGTTTTGCCATAGAGATGCAACATTTACAGAATCGTAATATTTTAAACAAGTCTGCCATGATAGATTCCATAACCATTTTGCTTTTGCTGAATAACTCCTACTCTTCTGGGACCAAATGAACCACTTGCATGTAACCTAGACGGCGGTGCATGTGCATCGCGCGGCTCAGCGTCTACCTGTTTTTTGCAAATTGATTTCCTTAATAGTTCTTAGCTTATTCACTCAGTACAGCCTAGCATACACTCAATATAGCCAACAAGAACCCCTAGACATCAGAGCACAATAAACAGGAAGAGTTTTTACTTCCACCTCCCACCGGAGATCGTAAGGATGCCCAGGGAGACGCATTGCCAGCTTGTGGTGCCGGAGGCGGAATCGTGGGAAGCGTGGAGGCACCTGGGGCAGACTAATGCTAGTCCCCCATCGGCCTTCACTACCTAGCCTTTTCCTCGCTAACGTACGGTCACAGGGGAACAAAATGGACAAAATACGTCTGAGAATCATCTCACAAAAATGGATTATGCATTGCAGTGTCATGATTTTCACAGAAACGTGGCTTAACAACAACATAACTGAGCTGGATGGTCGCGATGTCTTCAGAGCAGATCAGATTGAAGTGGACTGCGGTAAGACCAGAGGTGGTGGACTGTGCATTTATGTAAACAAAACATGGTACAAACACTAACTTAACCGGGAGTCATTGCTCAACCAATCTGTAATACCTGATGATTAGCTGCAGGCCTTTTTACTTCCCTCTGGAGTTTACATCTATTGTTGTTATGACAGTCTACATTCCCCTGGATGCTAGTACTAATCTAGCAATGGAAGAACTGCAACAATGTCCCCACCCATATGCTAATAAAGACCTTCTCCAAACAGAAGCCGTGGATGAACAGAGAGATCCGACAACTGCTAAAGACACACAACGCTGCTTTCAGATCCGGCGATGCGGAGGCCTACAGCTCATCCAGGGCCAACCTGAAAAGGGGCATCAAGATGGCAAAAAATTACACCACGGTGGTGGGCCTGATCAGGGACAACAAAGAGCCAGCCATTAATGCTGAACTGCACCATGGAAAAGGCTAGGTGGGCCTGATCAGGGACAACAAAGAGCCAGCCATTAACGCTGAACTGCACCATGGTGGTGGGCCTGATCAGGGACAACAAAGAGCCAGCCATTAACGCTGAACTGCACCATGGTGGTGGGCCTGATCAGGGACAACAAAGAGCCAGCCATTAACGCTGAACTGCACCATGGTGGTGGGCCTGATCAGGGACAACAAAGAGCCAGCCATCCATCCATCCATCCATCTTCTTCCGCTTATCCGGGGCCGGGTCGCGGGGGCAGCAGTCTAAGCAGGGATGCCCAGACTTCCCTCTCCCCAGACACTTCCTCTAGCTCTTCCGAGGCGTTCCCAGGCCAGCCGGGAGACATAGTCCCTCCAGCGTGTCCTAGGTCTTCCCCGGGGTCTCTTCCCGGTGGGACGGGACCGGAACACCTTCCCAGGAAGGCGTTCCGGAGGCATCCGAAAAAGATGCCCAAGCCACCTCAGCTGACCCCTCTCGATGTGGAGGAGCAGCGGCTCTACTCTGAGCTCCTCCCGGGTGACCGAGCTTCTCACCCTATCTCTAAGGGATCGCCCCGGCCACCCTGCGGAGAAAGCTCATTTCGGCCGCCTGTATCCGGGATCTTGTCCTTTCGGTCATGACCCAAAGCTCATGACCATAGGTGAGAGTAGGAACGTAGATTGACTGGTAAATCGAGAGCTTCGCCTTGCGGCTCAGCTCTTTCTTCACCACGACAGACCGATACATCGACTGCATTACTGCAGAAGCTGCACCGATCCGTCTGTCAATCTCCCGTTCCATCCTTCCCTCACTCGTGAACAAGACCCCTAGATACTTAAACTCCTCCACTTGAGGCAGGCACTCTCCACCAACCTGAAGTGGGCAAGCCACCCTTTTCCGACTGAGGACCATGGCCTCGGATTTGGAGGTACTGATTTTCATCCCCACCGCTTCACACTCGGCTGCAAACCGTCCCAGTGCATGCTGAAGGTCCTGGTTAGAAGGGGCCAACACGACAACATCATCTGCAAAGAGCAGAGACGAAATTGTGTGGTCCCCAAACCTGACACCCTCCGGCCCCTGGCTGCGCCTAGAAATTCTGTCCATAAAAATTACGAACAGAACCGGTGACAAAGGGCAGCCCTGCCGGAGTCCAACATGCACTGGGAACAAGTCTGACTTACTGCCGGCAATGCGGACCAAGCTCCTGCTTCGGTTGTACAGGGACCTGACAGCCCTTAGCAAAGGACCCAGGACCCCATATTCCCCAAGCTCCTGCTTCGGTTGTACAGGGACCTGACAGCCCTTAGCAAAGGACCCAGGACCCCATATTCCCTCCACAAGATGCCGCGAGGGACACAGTCGAATGCTTTCTCCAAATCCACAAAACACATGTGGATTGGTTGGGCAAACTCCCATGAACCCTCCAACACCCCGTAGAGGGTATAGAGCTGGTCCAGTGTTCCACGGCCCGGACGAAAACCACACTGTTCCTCCTGAATCCGAGGTTCTACTATCGGCCGTATTCTCCTCTCCAGAACCCTGGCATAGACTTTCCCGGGGAAGCTGAGAAGTGTGATCCCCCTATAGTTGGAACACACCCTCCGGTCCCCCTTCTTAAAAAGAGGGACCACCACCCCGGTCTGCCATCCCAGAGGCACTGTCCCCGACCGCCACGCGATGTTGCACAGGCGTGTCAACTAAGACAGCCCCACAACATCCAGAGACTTGAGGTACTCAGGGCGGATCTCATCCACCCCCGGTGCCTTGCCACCGAGGAGTTTCTTGACCACCTCTGTGACTTCAGCCCGGGTGATGGACGAGTCCACCTCTGAGCCCTCATCCTCTGCTTCCTCAATGGAAGACGTGTCAGCGGGATTGAGGAGATAGCACAGAAGTCCAATAATTGAACACCACTCGGGTTCAGATCCGGGGGGCCGTTTTTCCCAATCACGCCCCTCCAGGTGTCACTGTCGTTGCCCACGTGGGCGTTGAAGTCCCCCAGTAGAACAATAGAGTACCCAGTCGGAGCACTTTCCAGCACCCCTCCCAGAGACTCCAAGAAGGTCGGGTACTCTGCACTGCCGTTCGGCCCGTAGGCACAAACAACAGTGAGAGACCTATCCCCGACCCGTAGGCGCAGGGAAACGACCCTCTCGTTCACCGGGGTAAACTCCAACACATGGCGGCAGAGCTGGGGAGCTATGAGCAAACCCACACCAGCCCGCCGCCTCTCACCATGGGCAACTCCAGAGTGGTGAAGAGTCCATCCTCTCTCAAGGAGTGTGGTTCCAGAGCCCAAGCCGTGTGTAGAGGTGATCCCGATTACCTCTAATCGGAACCTCTCAACCTCATCCTTCCCCGCCAGCGAGGTGACATTCCACGTCCCTAGAGCCAGTTTCCGTGTCCAGAGATCGGGTTGTCTAGGCCCCTGCCTTCGACTGCCGCCCGATCCTCTTCGCACCGGCCCCTTATGGTCCCTCCTGTGGGTGGTGAGCCCACAGGAGGGCGGCCCCACGTCGCCCGTTCGGGCTGAGCCCGGCCGGGCCCCATGGGGGAAGGCCCGGCCACCAGGCGCTCGCATACGAGCCCCAACCCCGGGCCTGGCTCCAGGGTGGGGCCCCGGCTGCGCCATACCGGGCGACGTCACGGTACTCAAAATGTTTTTCTTCATTAAGGGGGTTTTGAACCGCTGTTAGTCTGACCCGTCGCCTAAGACCTGTTTGCCTTGGGAGACCCTACCAGGGGCATATAGCCCCAGACAACATAGCTCCTAGGGTCACTCGGGTACTCAAACCCCTCCACCACGTTAAGGTGGCAGTTCTTAACGCTGAACTGCACCATGGTGGTGGGCCTGATCAGGGACAACAAAGAGCCAGCCATTAACGCTGAACTGCACCATGGTGGTGGGCCTGATCAGGGACAACAAAGAGCCAGCCATTAACGCTGAACTGCACCATGGTGGTGGGCCTGATCAGGGACAACAAAGAGCCAGCCATTAACGCTGAACTGCACCATGGTGGTGGGCCTGATCAGGGAAAATGATGAGTCAGCCTACAGGGAGGAGGGCACGTGCCTGGTGGCAATGTGGGCTGACAACAACCTGGCAACTGTCTGGCCCTAAACGCAAAGAAAACCAAGGAGCTCATTGTGGATTACAGGAAGTCTAAAAGCTGCAGCCATGCCCATTTTGGATGGTACTAAGGTGGAGAGTGTGTCCAGCTTCAAATTCCTGGTTGTTCACATCTCTGAGGAACTCTCCTGGACCCTCAACATCTCAGTTCTGGTCAAAAAGGTGCAACAGTGCCTTTACCTTTTGAGGAGGCTGATGAAGGCCTGTCTGTCTTCCAAGATCCTTGTGAACTTTTACCGCTGCATCGAGAGCATTCTGATTAACTGCAACATAGTGTGGTTTAGCAGATGCTCCATAGCCGACCAGAAGTCCCTGCAACGAGTGGTGAAAACCACACCGGTGCCCAGCTTCCTGCCATCACAGACCGCGGAAGCCGTGTCTGCACAGGGCCCACGGGATCATCAGGGACCCTTCACATCCATGACACCAACGATTTGCCCACCTACCATCAACCAGCACAATGCTCTCAGTCAATCCAAAATATAATTGAACCTCAAACCTGAATGTTTAACAAAGGAAAAGGGAATTTTGATCTTTCTCAGGGGAACACATAAGTGCAGAATTATCAGCCAACAATTGGTGTTCAGAATAAATAGGGAACTAATTAAAAAAATATTTCTCCCAACTCACGTGTTTATTCTACATTTTTAAAGTAATTGTAACAAACAAGTAACACAAAATGATAATTAATTAAAATGTTTGTCCTTTCAAAAATATTCAGTGACTAATATAGCCACCCTTCTTTTCAATAACTGCCATGAGCCTTCCATCCAGGGAGTCAGTTTTTTGGTCTGTTCACGATCAACTTTAGGTGAAGCAGCAACCACAGCCTCACAAATTCTGTTCAAAGATGTGTATTGTCTTCCCTGACTGTAAATATCATGTTTGAGAAGTGTCCACAAGTTCTCAATAGGATTTAAGTCAGGTAAGGAAGGGGGCCAGGTCATTATTCGGGCATCTTTGAGACCCTTGCTTGCTAGCCAAGCCAGTGGAGTATTTGGATGCATGTGATGGAGCATTGTCCTGCATAAAGATCATGGCTTCTTGAATGCTGAGGACTTCTACCTGTACCACTGTTTGAAGAAAGTATCTTCCAGAAACTGGCAGTAGGTTTGGGAGTTGAGTTTCAGTCCATCTTCAACCCGGAAAAGGTCCAACTACCTCATCCTTAATGATAGCAGCCCATACCAGTACCCCTCCTCCACCTTGCTGGCGCCTGAGTGAAGTGGTGCCGTGTGTCCATTAGTGATCCAGCCACGGGCCCATTCATCTGGTCCATCAAGAGTGATCCAGCCACGGGCCCAATCTATACAGTACATTTCAGATCTTATTCAGTGGTGGTCGTGTTTCAGTCTTCTTGACCTTGGCCTCTTGTCTCTGAACACTTGACACCTTGTACTTCTGGACACTCCAGGTAGGTTGTATTTCTGGAATATGGTGGCACTGGAGGATAATGGGTTCCTGGTAGCTTCACCTTTAATTATTCTCAAGTCTTTTGCAGTTCCTTTGCGTCTTTTTTTCTTCATGCGTTTTTTGCACCCCAGTTGACTATAAGCAACAAAACGTTTGATTGTCCAGTGGTCACGCGTCAATAGTTTAACTATTTCAAAAGTGTTGCATTTTAAAACTTTTCAGTGTCAGACCTCTTTTTTGGCCCATTTTACCTGAGGTCATGAAGCTGCCTAGTAATTATGCAGACCTTGATATAAGGTGTTATTCACTGTGGCCACACCCTCCCTCATTACACAAATACATGTCACCTGAAAATGATTCAATCAAATGAGCATTCAGGTTTATATGGTCTGGAGTTGGAAAATGTACATAGAAATAATAATACAATCAGAATACTCACTTGCCCTCCTCTATTTGCCTTAATTGCACATTTAGTATTGTCATTTGTACTGCATTTGCCTTCATTGCACATCTACACATTCCACTTGTAATATACATATACTTAATTACTTGTAATAAAATATACTTTTTCTACCCTCTTCTATTTGCACTTCTGGTTAGATGCTAACTGCATTTCGTTGTACTGTATGTGTACTATTCCATGACAATAAAGTTGAATCTAATCTAAAACGTGATATGCAACATATATGGACAAAGATCACTCAATGCAATATTTTTCAGATTTGTACTTGGATCAAAATTGCTTCTATTGACTAATGTGTGCACATGGGCACAGTATGAAACTGTCCAGGGCCCCTGGGGTGTATTGTTACAAAATCTGATGTTGTAGAGACAGCATATGGAAGAAGATTAATATTTACATGTTAATATTAATATTTATAATGGCATCACATTATAGACTACAGTATTTTTATAACATAACATTCTCCAAAATAATTAGATTTCGAGCTTGGATCCAGTTATTTGCATCTGTGAAACCAACTACAATAAAGCAGCAACCTGCCATTCCGATCAAAACAAAGGTCCTGGAACCAAACCCTACCGAGGTCATCTAACAGCGAACTCAAACTGGTCTGCCGTTTTGGAAAGTGGGAATGATATGTAGGAGCTACTAAACACTTCCGGTACCCACCTGGGTTCTGGATTCTAACCTTTCCAAGGTCTCCCAGCAGATCCGCCGAGGAAGCGGGTGGACTCCCCCATGTTGACCCGTCATGGCCGCTGCCGGCCGGAGAGAAAGAGTCTGGAGGTGCTGAGTGTGACAGAGCAGGGCTCCCCCACGCCCCCGCGCAGGGCGCTGGACACCTCTGCACACAGTCAGAGGTTAGACGTGGATAGACACACACGCCTCTACACACGGGTCGCGCACAAACACACACCTACAAATGTACTTTGAATACACATACTGATGGTGGTGTTTTGTCCTCTAGGTCTCGATCGGTCAGCGGAGCGTCTACAGGGCTTTCTTCCAGCCCCCTCAGTAGTCCCAGGGTATGTGAAGCTAACCCTAACCACTAATGGACACACCTGAATATTGATGTGGATGTGTAGAATGAATTGGATACCATGCTGGTTAGAGCATTATGTTGTTTGCACTTTAACATGAACTAAATATTTGATATGCTGAACTCAAGTTCAGATGAGACTGCCTTGGCTGCTACTCAGCTAGCCTATGGTGATTTCAGTGTACGTGACTTTTAACTGGATTGAATCTGTTGTTCTGAGGCTGTCACTTGTCTAGACTGTCCACCTCCTTCATACTGTCCCATTCTGAGCCATTACCCATACCATATAGATCATCACTGACACACACAAACACATATACAACCCAATAGCTAGGGCCTCTAGGCACACAAGAGAAACACACAGATAATACCACATAGCCCTAAAATAAATACTTTTATTAAAAATGGACTCCATTCAGTCTACATAATAATTGACTGAAGTAAAAAAGGAGCCTGTTGAAGATCTGATACCTCTCTACAATTAAGCTGTAACTGTAAGTACCACCAGATATTCATCAATCATAACTCATGACCATTGCTCTCTTCATCTTTCCATCCTTCCTTCCCTTCTTTCCTCCACTCCCTTCCTCTGTCCTTTCTCTTCCCACCAATCAGAGCCCAGTATTCACATTCAGCCGATCCGACGTCACCTCCGCCTCCAACACCCAACCCAAAGACCCTAAACCAGGAAGTGCCACCACCCACCGGCCGTCCGAACGGTCGACCGTGCCCGACCCCAAAACCCAGACCCTGCCCTCCAAAGGGCCGTGCGATCGCCCCCCACTCCAGTCCATGAAGTCACTCCCTCTCCAAACTCCGCCTTCTCCGTCCCCCTCTCCCATTCTCTCCCCCATCCCTCGCTTCTTCTTCCCCACCCCGTCCGTCCTCAAGTCGGTCACTAAGAGCATCTATCCTAACTCTACCCCTGTGCCGCAGGTCACCCCTCAGGGGTCTCCGCTCCCCACCCCCCTGGGCACCCCCGTCCACCACCCCCAGCACCCCCCGCCCACCCCCCCCTCTTCCTCTTCCTCATCCTCCTCCTCACGGGCGGAGGGAGGCGGTGGGGGTGTAGGCGGGGGCGGATCTCTCTCCCTAACCCCACCCTCCAGCCCCGGGGGCAGCGGGGGGATGGCCGCCAGTAGCTCCGCCCACTGGAGGACACGCCTCAACTCCTTCAAGAACAACCTGCTGGGATCGCCACGTTTCCACCGACGCAAACTCCAGGGTGAGGAAGGGGGATTGGGGGAGTTGTGCTAGTGGCTCAGTCTGAAACTCCAGGGTGAGGAGGGGGGATTGGGGGAGTTGTGCTAGTGGCTCAGTCTGAAACTCCAGGGTGAGGAGGGGGGATTGGGGGAGTTGTGCTAGTGGCTCAGTCTGAAACTCCAGGGTGAGGAGGGGGGATTGGGGGAGTTGTGCTAGTGGCTCAGTCTGAAACTCCAGGGTGAGGAGGGGGGATTGGGGGAGTTGTGCTAGTGGCTCAGTCTGAAACTCCAGGGTGAGGGAGATCTATTTAAATTCAGAAATGTGTCAATTCAGTGTATTTCATTTGGTTTGATGGAGTCAAAAAAGAACTTTACCAAACCTAATTGTTTGGATTTCTAAACTAGTTACTATGCTATAAAGAATTATATGAATTAAATGTTCTGTGGTGAATATATTTTTCTCAAAATCATTCAAAACCTTCTACTGTTGCATAAGGACGGTATTTTATAATGAATGCGACAGATTGGTAATTGAATCAGTGAAACTGAACCACGTCAAGTGGTGTTATGAAGGTTTACTTCCCTCTGTTCTCTCCAATCTCTTATTCTGTCCCTCTCTGCCTCCCTACTCTCTTTCTCTCTATATACCCATATATACTCTCCCCTCTCTTATCTTATTCTCCTTGATGTCCCTCCTGTTTCCTTTGGTTCTCCTCTAGTTCCAACATCAGAGGACATGTCCAGTCTAACTCCAGAGTCGAGCCCAGAGTAAGTAGACAATCATATCCCATTATTCTATCAAAATACCGGTAAATTTGTCCTGTAAAATACCTGTCCTGTGAAGTAGAAATGCTTATACAGTATGAAACGGTCCAGAGCCCCTGGGGTGTATTGTTAGAAAATCTGATGTTGTAGAGACAACAAGAAGAAGAACATTACTATTTACATGTTAATATTAATATTTATAATGGCATCACATTATAGACTACAGTATGTTTATAACATAACATTCTCCAAAATAATTAGATTTCGAGCTTGGATCCAGTTATTTGCGTCTGTGAAACCAGCTGTCTTGTGAAATACCTGTTTTGTACCTGTTTTGCTCCGTTTGCTAGCCTGTAACATGTTGCAATGCTGTACATAAAAGTTCCTATAAAAGTTTTGAATGCTTATAAATCACAGGCTGGCCAAGAAGTCGTGGTTTGGGAACTTCATCAGTCTGGAAAAGGAGGAACAGATATTTGTTGTCATTAGAGACAAACCACTGAGCTCCATCAAAGCTGATATAGTCCATGCCTTCTTGTCTGTGAGTATCTCGGTTTATTATCTCCCACTCTTTCTCTAGCTACCATCACTTCACTCTTATCTGTTGCTGTTAGAAGTCTGTACCGTCATCAGAACTTACTGTTCGCTGTATTTAAGTTTTTCAAAATAGTGTGTTGCCGAATCAACTAGTGATAACTAGTGATTTATTTTAAAACACTCCTAATGTTATTCTATTTTTATCAAATATTTTAACACTTACTCTGAAATGTACAGTACGGTCCATAAGTTTCCTTAAGTCCATTTGAGGGTAATTACGTGAACCGTGTAAGAATTATAGCCTATTTTATACATCGTCCCCCCATTTTAGGGGACGTAAAGTGATTGATAAATTAACATAATCTTAAAATCATCATCTTTAGTACTCAGTTTCACATCTTTGCATTCCCTGGTGTACCTCTGCCTGGCCTGTACTGCAGCCACCTTCTGTTCTTGTGTTCTGGGGGCTTTTTGCCTTCATCTTTGTCTTTAGCCAGTGAGACACATGTTAAATTCAGGTTAGGGGTATTGACTTGGCCAGTTAAGAACATTTTTGACTTTAGCCAGTCAATAACTTTTTTGTCCCTGAAAAATTCTGTATGTTTGGTCCAATGAGTTTTGAGTCATTTGGTTGGATCTGAACATACAAAATATTTTTCTTTACACTTCTGAATTCATCCTACTGCTGCCATCAGCAGTTACAACATCAATGAAGACAAGTGAGCCAGTTCCAGTGGCTGCTATGCATGCCCAAAACAAAGAACCCCGTCATCTTATTCCACAGAGATGATACTATGATAGTTCCTTTCGCTCCCCACTTTCCTCTTGCCATCACTCTGGTACATTAATAACCATTCTGGTTGATATTTGTCTCATCTGTCCACAATACCTGTTTTCCAGAAATCTGCAGGCCATTTCTGGTATTTTTTTTTAGGTTCAATCCTGTTTTTGAGGCTAACTAATGTTTTTCACCTTGTAGTCCAGCACCTATAGATTGGCTGGTGAAGTCTTATGCGGATTGTAGTGGCTGACACATCCACACCTACCTCTTGGACTGGGTTCTTGATCTGTTGGCTAGTTCTGTGTTGTTTTTTCTTCATTATGGTGAAAATTATTTTGGTCATCCACTGTAGTGGTCTGCCATGGTCTACCAGGTCATTTGCCATTAATGCCCTAACCAGCTCTGATGGATTTACCCTGCTATCTACATCATGGTAGCCAACTTGACTTGACTTTACCAAGTCTTTGGTCCTTGTGGTGCCAAACACCGGCAACTTACTCCAAATGCAAAGCCTAGAATCAATAGCATCAAAACTTGTGAATGCATTAATGGTGCAAATAAAGTCACCTAACTAATTAGAGGCATCTGTGAACTTTTTTAATACTTTTGATAACCTTAAGTGGCGGGACTATGAACAAATTGGGTTGTTATTTACAATTGGTTATTTTGATATTGATGAAAATACACTAAAATGAATACTGACAGCCTGTACTTAAACTCTGTCGTCATTGTTTCATTTAAAATCTAATGTTCTGGAGTACAGAGCCAAAACCACAAAACCTCTGTCACTGTCCCAATACTTATGGACTGCCCTGTATGTGATAGAAAATAAAACTGAAATACTATTTTATCCCAAGTCACAATCCAAAGAAAAAACAAACCACATTTATAAAATATAAAACAACTAAGCGTAGATTTTATCATTGTCTGACATCTGCTTATGTAAAAGGGCTTTATAAAATAAATTTGATTGATTGAATTTGAAAAGTGAAACGTCTGTAACCTATGTAAAGCTGTTTGAACCACTGTGTCTGATGCTTTTTCATTTCAGTATGAAATAATATCTACATCATCATCTACATCATCATAATATTGAAAAACAAAAATGTGTTCTTTGTCCAGATTCCATCCCTGAGTCACAGCGTTATTTCCCAGACCAGCTTCAGAGCAGAGTACAAGTCTTCTGGTGGCCCCTCCGTCTTCCAGAAGCCTGTGAAGTTCCAGGTGGACATCGCCTTCTCTGAGGGGGAGAGGGAGAGGGAGAGGGAACGGGCCGAGAGAGAAGGAAAGAGGGAGAATGGCATCTACAGCGTGACGTTCAGTCTCATATCAGGTAGTGTTCTCAAGTCCCTGGCAATACATAGGGGCCTTTAGGTGGATACAGCCTATAAAAGCATGGGCAATGTCATTGAGGGGTTGATGCCATTTTAAACCAGTCAGCTGGATAGGGTTGGCTATGGTTTTGGAAGAACCCAAATGCAAGTACCTACTATTGTAATTCCCTTTGGAAAAGAGCATCTGATAAATGCCTTAAATGGAAATTGATAATGTTTGTTAAGCAGATAGTACCCGTTTTAGCCTCGGACTGGCTCAATTTTATTAATGACGGCCTTGCACTTCAGCTTCATTATTGTGTCTTAGCTTCCTTGTGTAGTTCCACTCTAGCGACTCCTTGTGGTCGATCAGACACCTACAAGTTTGATTGTGGTTGTTAGCCTGGTAATATGTTCACCTATTGGTTGAGCGAGCAGTGTGATTAAAAGCAGAGCAGCTTGGCGATATGTGCATCGGAGTTGCAAACTTTGACTCTTCCATACATGCTGTGGAAATGTCCTGATGAGGCAAGGTGGTAACAGTGAATGGAACATTACAAAGCTGGAAAGGGAGAAAATGTTGTTAAAAGAAGAATTTTAGTGTAAAGTGGGCCATTGCTGTGAAACACCACAATTTTACAGTGGTCAACTGGGTAAGGAATCCTATGGGTGGGAAAGATCAGCTGTATTGTTTCATTTTTTAAATTGGGTTGGCAATGTAGAGTAAATGGTTTGGCAACTTCCATCTACTGGCCAGAAAAAAGGACAACATTTGGTTCAGGAGATCAAGCACTTGAGACGGGTTGAATCAGCCAGTCGACTGTTCCCTTAGTCATGCCTTGATGTCAGTTGAAGTGGGAGGTTAAATGCTCATGTTTATTGATTAACATTTGTAATCAGTGTTTGGAAACCAATGTTTGGCACAATTCTAACCTGAATTTGTGCTATAATATCTCCCATCATATCACACAGTTAACATAAATACAGACAGCACTGTCAGTCTAGTCAAATATACTGTATTGGTACAACTGAACGTTACAATTATGTTCAGTGATGCACGGTTCCCTTTTCATTACTATATTTAGCCGGAGGCCCCTGCGACCTATTTTATCCATTTACCTGAATCCATCCATCCATCATCTTCCGCTTATCCGGGGCCGGGTCGCGGGGGCAGCAGTCTAAGCAGAGATGCCCAGACTTCCCTCTCCCCAGACACTTCCTCCAGCTCTTTCGGGGGGACACTGAGGCATTCCCAGGCCAGCCGGGAGACATAGTCCCTCCAGCGTGTCCTAAGTCTTCCCCGGGGTCTCCTCCCGGTGGGACGAGACCGGAACACCTTCCCAGGAAGGCGTTCCGGAGGCATCCGAAACAGATGCCCAAGCCACCTCAGCTGACCCCTCTCCATGTGGAGGAGCACCGGCTCTACTCTGAGCTCCTCCCGGGTGACCAAGCTTCTCACCCTATCTCTAAGGGATCGCCCAGCCACCCTGCGGAGAAAGCTCATTTCGGCCGCCTGTATCCGGGATCTTGTCCTTTCGGTCATGACCCAAAGCTCATGACCATAGGTGAGAGTAGGAACGTAGATTGACCGGTAAATCGAGAGCTTCACCTTGCGTCTCAGCTCTTTCTTCACCACGACAGACCGATACATCGACCGCATTACTGCAGAAGCTGCACCGAATCCCTTATCTCCAAACAATTCTGAATTTTAATTTGTCTGAAATTAACTTCTATCTGAAAAGTCTCACTTTGCGAACCGATCATCGGTTTAGAAGGCAAACTAAGAGAGACCACTGATTCTAGCTCACTGAAACACAGTCCCAAAACTACCTGCTGCTACCTGAACCTCATTTTGACTGTGATTGGGATGGTAAAATGTCTGACACTGGGTGAGGTCACTTCTGACAAAGTGAGAGACAATGTGTTTTTAAAGTAGCTTGGCAAAGTGAATGGGGACTTGATTGTGACTGGAGTGCCTCTTCACATACTTTCATTTATGGAAAAGCTTTAGTTTTAGTTTTGCAAGTGAAATAAAATCATATTTTCCGTGGTTTGTTGCTGTTGTAAATGAAACAAATCAATATTTGATTTACTTTTTTTTTTCTTTGGAAGGTGACGAGTGCAAAGTTGCCAATTGATTTGACTGCGTCTGTAAAGACCTCCCCAAATTGATGGGGGACTGTAGCCATTGCCTGAGTTTCTCTGTTCCCTCAGGTCCAAGTCGCCGGTTCAAGAGAGTGGTGGAGACGATTCAAGCCCAGCTACTCAGTACTCACGATCAGCCCTCTGTGCAGGCACTGGCTGGTGGGTCAAACACACGCACACAAACAGACACAACCACACTTACGCATGCACGATATATACCTTAATACCCATCATGTCTTTCATTTTGTCAGATGAGAAGAACGGGCAGCTTACCGCGCGTCCACCCAGCACCCCGACCCGGCAAAACTCCCGACGTTCGGAAGGAGGCGGGGACCGTGGTGAGCGAGCTGAAGTAGCGATAGGAGGCAGCGGGAGCGTGCTACAGAGAAAGGGCTCGGGCAAAGACAAGACCAGACTCCTGTCCTCCAACGGCACACAGTCACAGCCCTGAGGGAACATTCTGGAAACAGGATAGGGCATAGAGAAATCCCATAGGACAACACAGGCAACCCCGTCAAACACCCAAACACCCAAACAAAAAGACAGACCCCCACCGACAACCATTACCACCATCACCGCTATCATGTCACAACTATGAACCACCATCGCCATCGCAAACAAACAACCCATTCAACCTGAAACACGCCTAGCATCGTTAGCGGGAAAAAAACTTTCTCACCTGTCTACTGAGAAGCCCGGAGAGGACGAGGGCAAACTTCATTGTAGATTTTAGAAGAGATGCTCAGAAGAATGTCTACATGTATATTCGAAGGTCAGCCCATCATGCAACTGTCATCACCATGTAGCCCGTTAACAAGTAACACCATTATGTAGCCAGTAAACAAGTAAACTTCCCTTGGATATGGACAAAGGCTAAACAGATGTTTTTGGTTAAGTAATGCGGCCTACAGTTAATATGAATTCAGCACAGAGTAAATAACTCTTTATGGAAATATTTAGAAATAATTTTGTTGAGGCGAATTAACTTTTAAGTAAAAATGAAATACCGTTCAAGTCAATTTAGTTTATGTCAAGGAAACATTGGGCTTTATCACTGAATTCTCATAGAAAGATTGTAGATTTAACAATTTAAAGATAATGATAGAGAAGGAACACATTAAAATCCATGAAGTAAATCAGAATGACACTTCCAAATGCATCTTTGTTTCTAAGTAGCTCCAAAGATGTCCATACAGCTATCTGAAGAAAATAAAGACCAGTATCTCTTTCCAACAATAACTAGGCAACACACTTGCAGGATTCCTAAAATACAAATAAAGCAAACTCATGAAAACCATCTTGCCTTGAAATGAGGATAAGCAACAAATATCTCAACAGATATCACCCAACTCGAACAGCAAAAGCAGACAGGAAGTTGAACAAAGATACTCCAGATACTGAGCAGGTAGTACAACATAGCATTAGAATCATTACAATCGTTTCAATTCTATGAATGGAATGATGAGTTCACTTCAACTCAATGGAAGATCAAGGTGGCATAGTATACAGGAAGCTTCCTTCATCAGTGGTGTTCATTCTAAGAGGACTAGACCAAGGCCTCCACATCATCATTGTCTACGACACCAACCAACCCCTTCCTCCTGTACCTTCCCAATATGGCCGACATGGGGCACAGAATGATGAAAAGGCCCTATACACCTAAACTGACTGGTTCTAACAGGAGGGAGGTGAGGAGGTGGCAAAGCTCATTTCATGATAACAAACAAAAAGACTTTGACTAAAGTGAGACCGATAAAAACATTACAACCGCTGCACACTCATTCCCAGAAGTGGAAACAGACAGACCACACACAAAAAAGAATGAAATACATAAAGTTTTTTTTTTCTTTGGTTTTTGTGATTTGAGCACAAACGAGTTTGATGTTTGCCGGCAACAAAATGGAGGATAGCGCTAACAAAGTGAATGTCAAAAACAAACAAAAACTACTGTAAAAGTATGTATTTATTTTATGTCATAGATTTATTTAATATATATTTATTTATTAATGTATTTATTTGTTGGTTTATTAATTTCGAAGCGGTAGAAGGGAAGACAAGGGTGACAAGGGAAGATTCTGAGAACAACAGAATGGAAGGTTCTGTTGGAATATTAGAACAGCATGGAAACTGATTGCTTCAGTGTAATCCAGAGTTTACCCTCTTCCAGAGCAAAACAGAAGATTACTTCTTGTTCATTCATTCCAAAATGTTTTTTCGAAAACAATGCTGCAAAAATCCTTCCAGCTCCTTTTGATGTTCCGTCTTTTTTGTTCATTTGTCTTTGTTTGGTATAATGAAGATGATTTCACATTTAAAGAAACTAAATGAAAAGAACAAAAAAAGGATATATATGGATAGATTTCTGGGAATTTCTAAGAGGCAGAAAAATAAGGAAATCCTCCATGAAATAAATAATGAGCTCATAGACACTTGAAAAAGCAGACGAGAGGAGCAAAGGATGGGGGTTTTCATCTCCAGTTCCCTTCCTCTTGTATTCTGCTAGAATGTTCCTAAAGTGTACAAACATCTGGGCACATAAATACCCTGAATTAGTGTGTGTGGGGTACCACCCCACTTGCAGAACACGAGCAGTATTAACACCAACGCACAGACACACACAGGCCCTCCCAAAAACAGAATCCCACAGTCAGTAACATACAACAGAATCATGTCTAGAAAAAACAAACTATTAAAACTGGAATGCACTGTCCTAAAAGGGAGCTGTAAACAAAACAAATCAACTAGTTTCCTCCTACCCATGCGTCCCTGGTTACTGCCATGCCGTCCTAGCCCTCACCCTGTCCTTGGCACGGCCCCCGTACTGACCAACCCTGTACCTCCTGCACAGAGTGTTAAAAGCAAAAGCAGGTTTTGTTCTAGTCGCTCTCCAGACCCTCATTTATGACGTCTTGTTGTTTCATGCCACTGCCATTTAGCACATATAGTCAGTGTCACCCCACTTCACCCTGCCGTGACCACAGCAAATAAGACTCAGAGCAGCACCATACATCCCTGCCAGCCATCATCCCACTTCATACCAAAGTCAACACCTGTTACCGTGACCCAAATCTGCCCGAGTGGCAAACAGAGTCATTCTGTATCTAGGAGACCTCTAGTGCAATATCTTTGTCATTGTTTGTCTGACTACTTTGCATACTCTGTCTCTGTCCATAATGGCTGTACTGTTCATATGGAATAAGAGAGGGACGGAATCCTCTCTGCTTCTATGCTTGGGACAAAGCAACATGACTATAGTTAATTGGTGGCTGTAGCTAAACTCTCACTCTAGCTTGGAACCTATTGCAGGAGCAATCCTGTTCCCCTTTTCACACTGCGGGAGCGACCCAAAACCACCACTCTGTGCTGGTTTGGATGTTTTTCTTTTCCAACATGGTTCCAGGAACTTTGACAGTTGTGTCACCAGGCTGGTCAAGTTCTGCTTGGCTATGTAGTATAAATAGTGCAATGCAGTTTTGCTTTGGATCTGGTGGACAGACTCCAAAAGCTCATGGTCTGTGAAGTTCTGCATGACACAGCTGGGAAGTAACATGGACCCAGAGGGAAGGATGACAGTGAACAGCATGACTATAGGTTGCATCTGTGTTTCACAGATCAGTAGTGGGAAGAGACAACTCAAGAACAAGCTAGGACACAAGATAATGCATCAGGAGGGTGGTACATGCCTGTTATGTTTGCTCGTCCTGTCTGTGTGTGTGTGTGTGTGTGTGTGTCCCATGTCTGTGTTGAGTTTACATGTCCACGACTAAGAGTACTCATCCTTGCCCGGCCACATTTAAATGCTAGGTCAGGGGTCATTTGAATTGGAGTGAGATATGACAGAACAGTTTGGCATAAGACCCCACTGTCTCTTCAATGTTTCTCACTAAAAATAGCCAAAAGATCAACATTTGATATATATCTTAAAGAGTTCTGAAAACAAAACAAATGCTAAGATGCTTGCACAGCAATGTACTAGAATTTTGGACAGTTGGCTTTCATACTTTTTCAAATACAAATGAATAAAAGACTTGTAAAGGCGACATATCGGTTGGAGAATGTTGGGATGTGCGTGCGGCTGTGTGGCCCTTATGTATGGTTTCCAAGCCGTGTACTGTAGCTATTTCACAAACGCAATATTCCGCGTCTCTGCGTCTGTGGACGATGATTTAGGCTCTAGGCATAACGTTAGCAGTGTGCTAAGTTTTAGATTCAGTTGGCACTGATTGAGGCCAGAGGACTGGGATGTTTCTGTTAGTATGTGGCTAGATGCCCCACCTTGCCCTACCCGGAAAGAAAACAAAGAGGGAAATTCTGTCAGGAGACACTAGAACGAAACCCCTTTAAGACCTCAAAGGAATTGGTTGAGGTAAACAATGGGAGGGGATGGGGGAGGGGGTGTTTTGTCACCATTGTGGGTGAGTCTTAAAACGAAAATACCAACTTACTCCCCTCCTATCCCCACCATAATTCTCTCTTTACATCTCTTCTCATCCAGGTATACCTCAACCCCTCTGCCCATTCCCCATACCAACCCCATATAATCATCACCCTCCCCATGTTTCTGTCCAGTGTATACATTTTAAACCATATCTTGATTCTTTATCCACTCTGTACTCACAATATGATTATTGTTGTCATCGTTATCAACCATTCCAGTTATGATTGTAAAACTATAACTCCCCCTCCCCTTCACACACAGTAGATCAAAACATTTCTTAAAAATTGAAATCAGAAATGTAGGGGAAAAACAAAATGATGACGATGATTAAATAAAAAATGTCTGTATTATAAATGAAAATAATAAAGTGCACTATTACGATTATTATTGCCTGTGATAAATAAAGAACAATAAAGTACATCAGAAATGAACAGAATTTGTCAATATTACTGTTGTTCTGAATACTGACGCTTAGTACCATTTGTTATGGTTGTACAGCAAGCAGAAGGGGTGAAATGGTTTATGTATACATGGGCTGTATGGTGTGTAGCTAGCTACACTGCCTTTATGGTCCGGACTGGTTTTTGAGCGTGTAAATTGATTAATCAGACTCGGTAAGGTAAGGGCGTTCATCGTGTGTCACGTGGCAGAAAAAAGGCGGGGTCGGACAAGTTATGTCACCGTTGTGTGGGGTTCCATAGGCTGTGGGTGATTTCGAGAAATTGCGGATGCACTTATTCATACCTGATGTTACTTATGGTGAGCGGGAAGGCTGGATGAAAAAAAGAAGTTGTTCGAATAACTTCTTCCGCGTGTTTTTCCAACGGATATTGGAAACCTAAAACAGGTAGGTTATTTATATCTTCTGTCTACTTATTCCGAAGTTTTGCCTTGGCTTAATTTTTGAATGCTCCATAGTAGAGGATACATGTTCCATACCTTTAATTACTCCCCCCTATGCGTGTGTATTTGTTGTGTGATTGATGGTTGTGCGATATGAGAGAATGAACCAAATAACCTACAGTACATGTCCTTCCGAGGGCTACTTGCATACATTAAATCCGAACTAAATAAAATACTGTATTTAGAACCACTTATTTGTCGCTGGTTTAGGTATTACTTTCTTTAGGATGTGGGAGCAATTGACAGATCGATATTGGGTATTACATTTGTCCGCAAAGTAACGTAAGTTCGTTTTGCTGGTAAAACATTACTTTTAAATAATCTGTTTGCCTATTATTTCTTTGTTTACTAGTATAATATATGCATTACATTAGCATCTGCTTAAATTTTTTTTAGATAACCTTGCGATAATGCATGGCGAGGCAGCAAAAAATTTAATCCAAAACAACTCCAAACATTGGCGAATTCCATAATTTCTAGGAATAGTGTCGCCTACAACTAGACTTTACTACAAATATGTAGGAATAATAATAGTTATAACATAAGTGAATCGTGTTTTAGGACTTCACAGAAAGTGGGTGAGTAGCCTATGGCAAGCAGTTGTAAATGGGCACTGTAAAATCCTGCCTCTAAATAATAACACAACTTGTTCCCTCCTCGCCTTTTCATACCGAACTAGACCGGTATAGCTTGTCCAGGATGGTTTTGGAAGGATATCACTACAAGTGTCTAAAGCGAGTATAAGGAGATGGCAAGTCAATGCAAACTCACAGACCGACAGGCGAGAAAGTTTAAATGTTGAATTTGTCAGTCTCTTTGAAAAATAATATGTGAAACATTTCCTTAAAGCAAAAATCGTACATATTGCGCCTTTAACTTGTAATTCCTGAAACATTGTTATAAATGGGCGGTAAACTTAATTGTGCAATCCTCTTAAAATCTTTACAATAATTGCCACAAAATGGTTATGCATGACTGTTTTCATAAATGTTTCTTACTCCAAGGTACCCTTTTAAATTTCTAGTCGGGTTTCAAAACCTTGAATTCTTCCAAATGGAAATTATCTCTAGTTTCATAATGCACAAATTCAGTTTACATCTCTTCCTGTGGTTTTCATGTTTAGCATAGTAATAGACCCAGGTGCATACATAACATTTTATACGTAAATATGTAACACCCGATTTTGTGTGGTATGATAGGTTACATTACAGTGCGCCACCAAAGCATATATGTTACGTATCATATGTTACGAACACAACTAAAACGTAAGAATTTCTATAATGTGTAACAAATTAAATGAAAGGGGTTAGAGTTATGGTTAGGCAAAAAGCATCCTTTTCTGTCCTGAAAATGTTGCACATCTCAGGTAGCCATTGCATTAGAATTTTTTCCCTAGTTCTTTTAACTGTAGAATTTCTACATTTGAAAGCTGGGGCACACATAGGTGCTTGGTTGGTGCTCAGATGTATGAGCAATTAGCATCTCGTCCAGATCAGTGATTGTCACATTCGCTACCTGCTTCTCAGCAGAAACTTTGTATAGATATTCTGTTTGCACACATGCAATAAATCCCCTCTTCTTGCTTTTCTCATTTTCTGATTTGCTCAGAGCTTTTGTCTTATGACTAGCGACTCAATAAGACTAACTGCTAAGCTAAACGAAAAGCTAATGCTAGACTCTAGTCATGGGTGGTCAAGAAAACACTGCCTGATATCAGTTAGCAATTGGAGGTAATACTAGCGCTAAGTGGTCGCAAGGTCTGCATTTGCTGCAATCGCCATGTGCCACAGCCTTAACAACCTTTATTTTATCTAGGATCGGTCTGTACTTTGCTACGTCCATCTTTTGCATAAACCCGAGCCTCCCAGTCCCTGCCGCTGAAAAACATCCCCAACGCATAATGCTGCCACCACCATGTTTCACCATTGGGATGGTATTGGCCAAGTGATGAGCAGTGACTGGTTTACTCTAGATGTTATCCTGGGTATGTGATGCCAGTTGGTTCAATCTTTGTTTCATTAATTCTCCCCTCAGTGCTTCGCTGTTTACAGGAGCTGCTTACAAAGAAGCGCAGCGTGACGGGCATAGCAACAGTAATAATATAGACTAGGCTTTTGAGAAAGGTCAATTATGACTCATACATACATTAATATTAAATATCTGTCATAGGGCACTACCAAAATGTATTTGTTTAAGAATAAAATATGTCACGCCAATTGTATCATATTTGTTACATGAGTTTCTGAGACCTCAACGTACGTTGTCAAGCAGTCATCAATTAAGGTTTGCCGGTGGAAACGGTTTTAAAAATGTAAACTCATGTATTAGCCACTGTGGCTAATACAACTCATGTAACACATGTAATGTAAACTCATGTATTAGCCACTGTGGCTAATACAACTCATGTAACACATGTAATGTAAACTCATGTATTAGCCACTGTGGCTAATACAACTCATGTAACACATGTAATGTAAACTCATGTATTAGCCACTGTGGCTAATACAACTCATGTAACACATGTAATGTAAACTCATGTATTAGCCACTGTGGCTAATACAACTCATGTAACACATGTAATGTAAACTCATGTATTAGCCACTGTGGCTAATACAACTCATGTAACACATGTAATATTAACTCATGTATTAACTGCTGTGGTTGAAAAAAATTCATAATCCACATATAAACGTGAAATTACGGTAGTTTCCCAACTTAATTCTCGTAAAATCACCAGTGAAGTTTCAGCAACTGTCTTGGCCTCTCCACTTTCATTACGTTTTCAATTTGAATATGTTAAATAAGATTTTGCCCCTTCTTTTGGTCACCTGCTGAATATATAACATGTTATACATATCACAAGTTGTTGTTAGTACTAGTAATTATTGGCATGGATACCTTTAATGCAATGTCAAGTTGCCATATGGCAAGTTGATCTATATATTCTCTGGAACTGACTAATAATAAACTATTTAGTAGTATTCAGTAGTTACTAAGAACAATAATATTGAAATGTACCAATAAAATGTGACTTTAAAATGTATCCATCTATTGTTTATGAATACAACTAAATGCCTCATGAGCTTAGTTTATCTGTTGTACCCAAGCTAAACCTAACATATCAGGTAGTTTAATCCAGCCTCAACATCATATTATGTATTTTACATGCATACATGGTTCTGTGGGATTTCATGACGCTTCCAGCACCATCCCTCACCCTGGGGAATGCCAAACACTGTTAGTGTTTCAAGTAAGGGATGCCGCTTTGAATTTTTCTTCCGTTCTCTTTAATCTCATGCGCAATTAATGCAATTGAGAGACTGATGTAGAAATGAGGCCTGTCATGCAACGATGTATACTAGACAATTTAACAGGTTCCTTTTAGGTTCTCACCGCTTCTTTCTTTCTGTCAGCAACTAACAGGCATGCTCCCTCTGTGTGTTCATTCTTTACCTTACATCAGGCCAAACCTGCTTTACTACATAGTGTTTCATCTCCAAGACGCCCGTTTGCAGTTTACTGCGTGCAAAGGCTATGGGCCAGAAGGGCTGTTAACTGCCATGCTTTGTATAGTTGGCTGCTTTATATTAGTAATGATTCTCAAGTTTCATTTCAGGGCCGTTTACAATGCTTTCATCACCCTGCTTAGAGCAATGAGATGAGCTGTTAGTTTACAAGCTTATTAATCCAGTGTTTCCAAAAAATGATTTCCAATGACTGACAGGCCTTAACTCATCTGGTCCCATTACGCACTCTAATGCAGTGATTGAGCCCTTTTGGCTTTATGGATTCAGGGAAAATGTGCGTTCTTTCACTTTGCCGAAATGAGAGTTTAGGAGAGGAAGTCATGGCAACAGTATGCCCCGGACCGTGGAGGATTCCTAAAAAACAATTGCCTTATTCATTCTTGTAACACTTAAGTGTGTGTTATTATCACATACACATTCTTCTGTGTGCGCACACCTCCACATTTCATGTGTGTGCTCGCAGAATTTGTATGAGGGTGGGTGTGTGTGTGTGTGTGTGTGTGTGTAAATGTTTGTGTGTGTGTGTTTCAATGCATTCTTTCTGACTATAAATGAAGTTGCCTATTTTAAACAGCCAATGGCCTTTTGCATCTGCATTCCTTAATCTCCCTCTCACCCTCTCTCTCTCTCTCTCTCTCTCTCTCTCTCTCTCTCTCAATTCAGTTCAATCAAATACAGCTCACTGACATGAAAAATTTGGTTACTTGCCATTGCTAAAATATATTTTTATCTCTTACTGTGTACATGGACTATGGGAGAGGCAGGTGGAGAAGACAAAGAGAAATGCAAACCCTTTAGAAATGAAGGGAGAAATATGCAACAATCAGGAGGAGAGGCTGTGATGACAACATTGTGTTGACATAGCTAACTGTTACATCATTGTTTGATTGAATACATGTGAACACTTGCTGTTTTCTCATGTGTTAAGATATATAGGACAATCATCAAATGCTTTGTGTGTGTACATGTACACATAACAGAGGTCTCATGTAATGTAATAGTTGCAGCAGAATTTGTTCTGTTCTGTTGTTTTGATGTTAACAGTCACACAATGGCAGTAAGCTATGCCAGTGAACTTTACCCCTGTTTTTGTGCGTGTGCATGTGTGTGTGTGTCACCTTTACAGTCAATGGAATGTATGACACCTTTGTTAGCTTTGAGAAGCTTAATTACTGTACAGGTAGAAGCATGGTGTGGATGTACACAGACAGGAAGTCTGAACATGATGTCTAGGCATTCCATCTATATCAGGGGAGGGCAACGCTTTCAGCTCAGGAACCACATCAGGCCTAAACACTACCCAGACACTTGACCTTCATCCACCCAAACACTTGTCCTACATCCACCTACTGAAGACACTTGACCTACATCCACCTACTGAAGACACTTGACCTACATCCACCTACTGAAGACACTTGTCCTACATCCACCTACTGAAGACACTTGTCCTACATCCACCTACTGAAGACACTTGACCTACATCCACCTACTGAAGACACTTGACCTACATCCACCTACTGAAGACACTTGACCTACATCCACCTACTGAAGACACTTGACCTACATCCACCTACTGAAGACACTTGACCTACATCCCCCTAGACATTTAACATACATCCACCTAGACACTTCATGTAGATCTGTAAGTATCAGGTTTTTTCATTGTAGTTGGGATGCGCTGGTCACCTTATCATCAATCATTTGGTGTTACTAGGGATTTTCATAGTTTTTCATAGTAAGACTATGTCTAACTACAACTCAAGAACAACCAATTATTGAATCTTACCATGGTCTGGTGTCCACAGTGATGGTTTCCACAGTGATGGTTTCCACAGTGATGGTTTCCACAGTGATGGTTTCCACAGTGATGGTGTCCACAGTGATGGTGTCCACAGTGATGGTGTCCACAGTGATGGTGTCCACAGTGATGGTTTCCACAGTGATGGTTTCCACAGTGATGGTGTCCACAGTGATGGTGTCCACAGTGATGGTGTCCACAGTGATAGTTACAGCTGTAGTTTCTGTACGGTAGATCATTTTATAGGACTCTGCAGTCATACTTCCATAGAGTTGGCGCAAGCACACCATGTGACAGCATGTGACTAATCTGTGTCTCCAGACTACAAGTGTAACGGCCCTGTGAATGGGACTTTATTAAATTGGGAAAGATTGTAGTGTCTGACCGCTGTTGTGTTTCCATAGCTATGGCAGAGGCCCACCAGGCAGTTGCGTTCCAGTTCACCATCACTCCTGAGGGGATCGACTTGCGCCTCTCATACCAAGCCCTCTCCCAGATCTACCTCTCTGGCCTACGCTCCTGGAAGAAGAGGATCAGCCGCATGAAGGTGTGTTCCTGAGTGTTCACGTGCACGTTTGTTTGATGAGGGAATGTTTGTGTTTGCTCATGTTCTGTTATTTTCAATGGCTGTCACAGATTATGATTCAGCTGCATGTTAATGTGTAATACACTAATACTCACGAAACAGCTGTGCATGGGCATGTTGATTCATGAACTTGTCTGCCATGTGAATTGTTTTTCCCGACAGTGTCACTTCCCTATGTTCCCTGCTGTTGTAGCTGTAGTACTCAACTAGTTGAGTTTCAGAATCCTAGATGTCTTTGATGGATGGATAAAACCTTATTTTAATTCCCAATAGTAGCAGAGAATATGTACAACCAGAGAAGGCAAAAAAAGCCTATATGTACGTTAAGGTGTTTTTGCCAACTTGTGTTTTAGCCAACAGTTAAGCCAAATTATAGCTATGGTGTCTTTGTCAGGGTTGTGATCAAAGTAGTCAGTTCAGAATGCACACTCAAATCAAAACCTTTAAATAGGGAGTATAGCAGCCATGACCTAGACATATGTTCGTCATTTGCAAGTTTACCTCTGAAATGGATTTTGAAAAGTCTTGGTTATGCTGTTGTATCAAAAATTTGACAGGCTGAGATTTTTGTTTTCTGTTTGCCACATGCATTTACCACATCTCTACAAAGCAAGATTTTACAAACAGGTGTGGCTTTGCGTCACCATCACATGCCTTAAGGGATGTTTTACTTGCACACACTAACTTAACCTGTGCCCCAGCTGGCCAATGGCCCAAAAAACCAACAGTAAGAAAACATATTTAAGACTGCATTGATCTTATGATAGCTTATCTTTGATATGATATCTTATTTGTTTTGTTTGCACTTACTGCAGTAACGACATACACAAACCACTAAAGAATGTTTAGTAGTATAGGTATATTACAGTATAGCAGATGTATTTTTAAAGGTAGATGTATGAAAGGGTCAGAGGGTGGGGTAGAGGGGGCAGGTTGTCTGATGACTGGACAGTAGTTGCAGAGATTCATCTGGAGAGCGGGAAAAGCATTTAATACATACACAAATTTGGTGTGAGAAACCATAAAACAATAGGCTGACTGAATGAGATGCAGATGTAAACAACCTGCATTTCAGGGAGATTCACAAAGTAGTCTGCAGAGAGGAAAGATTGTGTATGTGATGTGTGTCTGTGTGTGTGGGGAGAGTTTTTTGGGGTTAGACAAAGACATTTGAAGCCTTATAAATTGCCTTTAGCTGCAGATAGATGTAGGGAAAGGTTGCAAAGAGGGACTGAAAAGCCCTGTACTGTGAACTCACCGTGGGTCTTTTGGGCATGGATGAGAGGGATGAACTGGCTGGGTGGAAAAGGGACAGTGAGAGTCTATGGCAGAACACCGATAAAGAGAGAGTTTCCTTTGGTAATCCATGTCTCTGTCAAGGCCAAAAGACCAAAAGCCCATAGAGTAGCATAGTCAGGCCGACAGTTCCAAATGTGGCCAGAGACCAGAGGTATTCCACATGGGTTGTGCTGCAGGGAACACAAGATTAGAAGATTAAAGGGTTGTGGCTGTGGGGCGGGTCTGTAGAAGGACTACACGGACAGTAGTGAACAGGGACAGAGAACGCACACATTGTTGAAAAAGATACAAACGGTTCAAATGATGTCAGATTTTCTTTTTGTAATAATAGTTAGCCACAGGAAGATACTCAGGTGCCGAAGTGGTTTGAAGCCTTTTCTCTTTCCTTTCTGGAATAACATGTCAGAACTGTTTCGGGGACAGTCTACTGAACCAAATGGAGAGGCTTTAGTACTTTCACAAATTAATAACAGCCTAGCAAAAGTGAACCACTCCCTTTCAAACTTGGCACAGATTTTCTTAAACAATGACAAATTGTCCCTTAAACCTGGTTGAACTGTTAACAGTCTGCGAGTAACAAGTTAAGTTCACAGTTGAGACATGATTTTGGTATGATACAAAGTACTTGGAAAGTAGATGACCCTAAACACCAGGATACGTAACTAGTTGAAGCCGAGCATATATTTTTTACTCCTTAGTAGAGCAAAAGCCGTCAAGCTGTAGATCTAGCACATGTACATATACTATAAATGTGAATAATCAACATGTACTCAAATGTTTGCCAGAGAAAGTGTGGAGAACAATAAGTTTGTCTCGGCACACCCCCTCAGTTGTATAATAAGGTGAAAGGGCTGATATAGTTTATGCTTGTGGGGCCGCCACTGGAATTGCTGATGACAGCAGCAGAATGAATTCCAAATTGCATAGAAACATACAGTATGAACAAATTCCTCCTAATTCATTGGACGGCGCTTCATCAAACAGCACCCCAAACATACTGTAATAGCAACTAGGTAGTATTTCAGTGCCAAAAAGTGGAAAGGTGTTGATTGGTTATGTTAGTTTAACGTGCTGAAGATAAGATGTAAGGCATAAATGCTTCAAAACAAACTACTGAAGATGGCTGTATTACAGGCCTGGAAGAGCTTCACCTGAGAAAATACCTAGCATTTGGGGGGGTACATTTTTTGCAGACTTCAGTTATTGGATGCAAAGGATGTGCTACAACATAATGAACATAGTGCTTATTTTGTGCATCATATGAATCTGTTCCAGTACTGTTGCTGCCCTGAAACAAAGGGATTGTTTGTATTTTCTAAACATTTAAACCAATGTATGCACCAATACCCTGAAATAGAAGCTGAGAATCTGAACATCACAAAATGCATTTCATTTAAAATCCAAACATTAGGAGTAAAGAAAAAACTGCTCTGTAACACTTTCCCAATACTTATGGAGAGCATTGGTATATCACTGCCATCTAGTGGCCACAATAAATAAGTGAAACGAGTTGATTCAGGACATCAAGCGCTGCGTGTGATGTTGAGTCAGCATGTTGACTGTTCCCTTAGTGATGCAGTGATGTCATTGTAAGGGCAACTTTTAAGAACGTATTTGACTTAATTTTAGGATAGGATATTCTCTACCAGTTGGGTTAGGGTTATCTATATTTATTCTATGTCCTACCAGTTGATATCCTATTTAGTGGATGTATTCTGACCAATACCATAGTGTCGTAACAGTTAATATCTGTTTTCATTCTTTTTTCATTCATTCTTCTTCTGTGGTGACAGAACAGGGTGATCAAAGGGGTGTACCCTGCCAGCCCCTCCTCCTGGCTGTTTGTGTTCATAGCCACACTGGCCGCCATGTACACACGCTCCGACCTCTCCATGGGTCTCATCGCCAAGATCCGGGAGCACTTACCTGTCAGGTAACTCGCTACATCTCTCACGACCTGCCTGCCATCACACAGTAAGGGAGAGCGGGAGGGAGACTGATTGACTCACTGACTGAGGAATGGACAGATGGGGAGGGGTAGAGTGAGGGACTGAGGCATGGGGATAGTTACTTGGTTTAGGTGGTCCAATGTCTGGTCTATTTAAGTTGCCCTTTTTGGTCTTTGTCTTGGATCATTGTTTGTGCGTTATGCCTCAGTTCACGGTTTGCCTGTCCTTTAGTTAGGGGGCCAAGCAACGAAGTTGCTGGAACCCTTTTATGTACATTTTATTATTATTATTATTATTCTCCAGGGCCATATTCAGAGGTCCATAGCTCGGTCCCCTCAGGTTCAAAACGCTCCAAACTTTGCCTGATTGTAGACGGTACCCATACTCCTCATGGTGGCGCTGTAGCAGTCAGTCGAAAATGGAAAAAGTGAAGCTCAGATCTCATGAACCGAATGTCGTAGAGACACACAACCAAGTTCCAGATATACCCCTTCTCATGCTGACCAAAAAAGTATCTGGGGTCTTTCAAATTCGCCCCTTGGATTTTCCTTCATTTTGAATTTGGTGAAAAACACGTTAATGACATCTCCTCCGAGACCGCTGAACGGATTTGCATGCCGTTTGGTGTGAAGGACCTTTGAACCATTATCTTTAAAAGTTATATAAGGAAAGTTGATATCTCAAATAGTATGGCCGAAATCAGCGAATGAAATTGAGCTGGGCGGGTCTATGAATTTACACGTCCATTAATCCCAAATGGAACATCAAACAGCTACGAAACGAATCATACTCGTTAATGTGTCTGCTAGGAATGGACAGGAAAACTCCCATTCAGAAATACCGCTTGGTGGCGCTATAAACATAACCGATGTTTCTCATGATTTTGCCGTTGACAAAAACACACTTAAACGACATTTCCTCCGAAACAGCTGAATGGATTTGGATGGAAATTTGTGTAAAGGACGACTGGACCATTGTCTTTAAAAGTTAGATTATTGTAAATGTTTCTGGTGGATTTTCAAAATATGCATCTGTGTGTGCTATTTCGGGTATTACAGATCACAACCCGATGAGACTATTCAGTCTGCCAGCCGCCCCTGTGGTGTAGTGGGAACATCCCGGTCCTTCAGTTTTGTGACCCCCAGTTTGACATTCCAAATTCTATATCTCATAAATGCTTTTCCACTCCTTTCCACAATACATATCTGAAATACCATGATTTTCATTTATTCGCGAGAATAATTGTATTACGTGACCCTTTTATGCTGTTATTGTTTTCCAAAGAAAGGAACCAGCCATGGAGTGATTGGAGTCATTGATTTCATTATAAGTGGGATGTATAGTTATTAGCTATATAGTCTTTGTGCAAGACTACTCTTTAGTTCCGTTAATAAATGTTATTTTGTCCACGTTATTTCAGCAAAAATTTAATGGCTGAGGTAACAGTTACATTCTGCTGTTTGAATAGTGTAATGATTAAAGACAGTCTGCCACATAGAAAACCAGGGATTGAAACCTGCCAGCGACAATATTCATCCCTCCTAATCGGCTGAACTAGGATTGTCTGGTTCCTTTTCTGGTTTCAAGGTCTTTTTGTTTTATTTTGATTTCCTCTCCTCTGATTGGACATCCTGACTACTAGCGGCATTGCAAAACATTTCTCTAGTGAGAGCATGCAGTGAGATGCTTCCTGTGCCATGCTTGGCCCCCTGAAATGCTGCTCGCAGCTTTAATTGTTTTTGTTTATGTGAAGAAGCAATTAGAAGGAGGTTTCCTTCCTCTGGCTCCACACTTGGTGTCCTGCCTCTCCCTGAGTGTGACAGAAGGATTCACCACAACAGGACCAAGCGGAGCTGGACCGTGGGGAAACTCCTCAGCGGTAGGGTTAGGGTCAGCGAGAAGGAGTACCTCCGTGGTTTAGCTCTGGATCGCGTCTTTGCAGCGACGGTGGACATCACAACATATTTGTTTTGGGGTGGGCTGTTGGTCCTGTGTGAGTAAACAACTGAAATCACAGGCTGTTCCAACTGAATTTCATCAAAGCAACACATAGTGTGACTGATGTGCCCCCACGTGCCTGGATGCACTCCCGACAACGTCTGGGCTTGCTCCTGATGAGATAGTGGATGGTGTCCTGGGGGGTCTCCTCCCAGACCTGGATCAGGGCTCCTGGACAGTCTGTGGCACTACTTGGTGGCGTCAGATGCACTGATACATAACGTCCCAGAGGTTCTCAATTGGATTCAGGTCTGGGGAACATGAGGGCCAATCAATGGCATCAATATCTTCGTCATCCAGGACATGCCATCACACTCTGGCCACATGAGGCCAGGCATTGTCCTGCACCAGGAGGAACCCAGGACCCAGTGCACCAGCGTAAGGTCTGATGATGGGTCTGAGGATTTCATCCCAGTACCTAACAGCAGTCAGGGTACCGTTGGCTAGCATGTGGAGGTCTGTGCGACCCTCTAAGCATACGCCTCCCCAGACCATGATTTAATATATATTTTTGATCTCAATACTGTTTAGTTTATGTTTTGCTTTCAATATTTATAATTTTTTTTGCAATACTAATACTTTTGTTTGTTCTTATTGAAACAAAGGTAACTCCATAAGTGTGAACCTGCACTCATCTGTGAAGAGAACGGGGCACCAGTGGCAGACCTGCCAATTCTGGTGTTCTCTGGCGAATGCCAATCAAGCTGCACGGTGCTGGGCTATGAGCACAGGTCCCAGTAGAGGACGTTGGGCCTTTATACCACCCTCATTCTGACAGTTTGGTCAGAAACAAGCACACCCGTAGGCAGCTGGAGAACTTTTTGTAGGGCTTTGACAGTGCTCCTCCTGTTCCTCCTTGCACAAAGGAGCAGATACCAGTCCTGCTGCTGGGTTGAAGCCCTTCTGCGAACCTGTCCAGCTCTTCTTGTGTAATGGCCCATCTCCTGGTATGTCCATGCACTTGAGACTGTACTAGGAGACACAGCAAACCTTCTTGTGATGGCACATATGGAAGTGCCATCCTGGAGGAGCTGGACTACCTGTGCAACCTGAATGGAGTGAAGGTTCCGCCTCATACCACCAGTAGTGACAAGGACACTAGCAAAATGCAAAACTAGAGAAGAATCAGTCAAGAAGGATAAGGAGAGAGCAATTGTCTGTGGCCACCACCTGCGTAACCATTCACTTTCTGGGGGTTGTCTTGCTGTTTAAAAAAAACGGTGACATTGATTGACAATCACTTATACTTCCTAACTGGACAGATTGATGTCCTTGAAGTTTAATTGACTTGGTGTTATACTGTGATGATTACATGTTCCCTTAATTATTTTGAGCAGTGTAGTTTAGTTCAATTAATCAAAAATATTTTGCCCACAATTTTTAGAGGAATAAACAGTTAAGACGAAAGAGAATCACAGAATTTTGGATGACACCGACAGGTTCAGTTTTCTAGTGGTAGCATTGACATATTTGAATTCAATTGAATAATTGTATGATGTGACTATTTCACAACATCCAGCTATGTGAAGAACCCTCCAGGAGGTAGGCATATCATTATCCAAGTCTACCATAAAGAGCAAATACAGAGGGTTCACCACAAGTTGCAAACAATTTATAAGCCTCAAGAATACCAAAGCCAGATTTGAGTTTGCCAAAAACATCTAAAATAGCCAGCCCAGTTCTGGAAAAGCATATTTTGAACAAATTCAATTAAGATGAACCTGGGCCAAAAGAATGGGAGGCCGTGTGATGGCACAGGCATACATGGCATCCAATGGCACTGGGTCATGTGATGGTAATTCCATGTATCGACACTCGGAGTAAGGGACACAGAGACAAAGTTCTCTTTGTACATCATAACCGTTTTATTAATTATTATGCACAGAGACTATTATGAGAGACGCGTCAACCGCTTACGCAAACATAATCGTCTGAGGAGCCTCTAACTAATATAGCTCATTCAACCGTATATATCACATAGGAAAAAGGGGTGTGGTAAGATGCTGCCATCTGTTTCATGTCAATCAAACACCTTTCCTTTGTTCTATCAAATGCTATCTTCCCCCAACTTATCCTTCCTGCCCTAATGTAGTGTTTACCCAAAGGGGCCAACTGACCTTACTGCCCCCTGTTGTATCTTCTCCTATCCTGTCCTAAAACCCATTGATCTCCATCTGGACAGACAATAGATGTCCCCTATGCAAATACCAGATCCCACACATTCCTGTACCTATCTTAACAGTGGGACTCCATCCTTTATACAATCAGAATACATTGTATAAGAAATTTCCACAACAGTCACTAGTGTTTATTGATGATGTGACCAAACAGAAGCAGCCAGATGAATTCTGAAATGTATAGCGATGTTTTGTCCACTCAGATTTAGCCAAATTCAATTAAATTAATTGGATGGCGCTTAACTTTACAAATGGACAATGACCTAAAACATACTGCGAAATGCATGCTTGATCTCAACCCGATGGAGTATGCATTTCATTTGCTGAAGACAAAACTTAAGGCATCAAGACCCACAACAGAAGACCGCTGCAGTAAATGTCTGGCAAAGCATCACAAAGGAGGAGACCCAGTGTTTGGTGATGTCCATGTGTCCATACTTCAAGCAGTCATTTCCTGCAAGGGATTCTTAGCAAAGTTTAAAAAATGTACATTGTATTTCTGATTGTGTTACTTTGTCCAATTACATTTGTGTCCCTGAAATAAACTGTGTATTGAAATGTTTGCAATTCCTAAATCATATGATATTTTTGTTCAAACCTTTGAATTAATGCTGAATTTCAAATCTATTGTAGTGGTGTACAGGACCAAAATTATGAAAATGTATTCAGGGTCAATATTTTCAGACCTAACTGTACAAGTAATTGTTGTTTTTAACAATTTTTTTTTAACATTATGTGATGTTTTTGCACATATGAAAGTGAGAAGTTCAGCATATCAAACACAACCAAACATGCTGCCAAATTATCATGCTTTTAAACAATTTGTGGCAGAAGGATTGAATGTTGCAATGGCATTTTAGGCAAACAATCTCAAACTCTCCATAGCGCTTGGAAGTGTTAAGTATGTCATCAGGTTCACACTTCTTCAATTGCAACATTCAGTGTCTAAATATAAGGTGTGTGTTTGTGTACTTGTTTACCTACTCTCCAAAATGTCCTGGCATGAAAACATTGAAAGTGTAAAATCTGGAATTTTCTTAATGATTTTGCAGGCTTACGGGTTATGGTTGAGTTAAGATTTGTTAGGTAGTTAGATTATTGAGTTTAGGGTAGGATTAAGATCTGATTCATAGTTAGATTTTTTAATACTGCATGAAACACGTTTGCGTTTAATCTAGTACTCCATTTGACCAGTAGAGGTCACCAAATTACTGGTATAAGAAACGCCTCTGTTGCACACCAAATCACATTGTGTTTTGTCTTTTGTATGTTTCTGTCTCCCTTCATTCCCCTCAGCAGTCTGAGTGTGCAGGGCCAGACCGTGGTGTCCGTGCTGGTGTTCAGCACCCTGTTGTGGCTGTCTCTCATCCTGACTTTGAGGTTCTGTCTTAAGCTGCTGCTCTCCTACCACCGCTGGATGTTTGAGCAGCACGGGCACATCTCTGCCACCACTAAACTCTGGGTGGTAGGTACAACGGGGGGACCGGTTCGTATGCCTCACCCCAAACATGAAGGTTTCTCTTACAAAACTGATATGTGGACGAGTGAGTTGTTGATGGATGAGTGGTTGATGGATGTGTGGGTTATGGGTGGGTGAAATGTAATAAAAGGTATAAGCCCGCTTCCAAACAAGAAAAAGAACCAGGCAAGCCTAGATCTGTCTGCTATGTGAGTGGCTGTGTCTTTAACGACTACCCCACATAGCTGTGCATACCCTGAGTGTCGGTATAGCGTCTCGGCATTAGATCATTTTGACATGTGAGACATTCCACACCTGGGGGAATGTCTCATAGATGTTTTGTCTGCCATCCAGACAACCTCTTTTTCAGAGAAGGCCTTGTTTATTTCAGCAAGACAATGCCAATTTCACTTTCAAAATGACAGCAATTGGTCTCATCAGTTCCCAGTTGCTTTCATAGTATTGTAAGAGGTGACACAGGTATTACCATAGCATGGCTGCGTAGTAAAGAGCTATTGTGAAGAGGTTTTTCTTTACCATGGAGAGGATCCTACGATCGTCCAGCACTGTGGTCTTCTGTGGATGTCCAGGCCTTTTTGTATTGCAGAACTCACCAGTGCATAATTTTTTTCTCAGAATATACCAAACGTTTCATTTGGCCACTCCTAATGTTCCTGCTATATCTTCTTTTTTTGTAGCCTAAGGATGGCCTGTTTCACTTGCATTGAGAGCTCCTTTGACCGCATGTTGTGGGTTCACAGAAACAGCTTCCAAATGCGAATGCCACACCTGGAATCAACTCCAGACCTTTTAACGGCTTAATTGATAATGAAATGACAATAGAATAGCCCACACCTGTCCATGAAACAGCTTTTGAGTCAATTGTCCAATTACTTTTGGTCCCTTGAAAAAGACCATGCTGCATATTAAAGAGCTGTGATTCCTAAACCCTTCCTCCAATTTGGATGCAAATACCCTCCAATTAAAGCTGAGAGACTGCACTTTAAGCCCAACTTTTATATTTAACTGTAACTTGAATATATTTTGGTAAACAAAAAACAAAAACAAAAAAAACATTTTCATTCTACGCAGCGTCCCAACTTTTTAGGAAAGGGGGTTGTAAAATAGTTGCAACCAGGACGTCCAGTGGTGAAATGAGTACCAGAAGTAATAGCACACTGCTCTCCTCCCTGTCTCCTGTCCATCCTCCCTGTCTCCCGTCCATCCTCCCTGTCTCCCGTCCATCCTCCCTGTCTCCTGTCCATCCTCCCTGTCTCCCGTCCATCCTCCCTGTCTCCCGTCCTTCCTCCCTGTCTCCCGTCCATCCTCCCTGTCTCCCGTCCATCCTCCCTGTCTCCCGTCCATCCTCCCTGTCTCCCGTCCATCCTCCCTGTCTCCCGTCCATCCTCCCCGTCTCCCGTCCATGCTCCCTCCCTCACCTCTCTCAGACCCTGGTGCGCCTGATGTCTGGCAGGAAGCCTCTCCTATACAGCTATCAGACGTCTTTACCTTGCCTGCCCGTCCCGCCGATTAAGGACACTCTGGAGAGGGTGAGTGCCCAGATCTAGGATCACCTTTCCCCAGGGGCTTAACTCATTTGTGACGGATGTCATGAATGAATGGTTGCGTGAGCTCTCTGTTGATAAATGAATGTCAGGCTTGTTTGTACTGAAGCACATACATTCTAGCATTTATTTTCAGTTTGCTGCAGGTGTTGTAATGGTTCCTGATCATTCAGAATAACTGGTGCACATTTTAGCTGACAGAGTGTAGGGCTTTGGTGCAAATTTCAATGCGCACTTGTTGCTTCCTACAGTACCTGGAGTCGGTGCGTCCACTGCTGAGCGACCCGGAGTTCCAGAGGATGACTGCCCTGGCTGCTCAGTTTGAGGAAACACTGGGAAACAGACTGCAGCGCTATCTCAAGCTCAAAGCCCTGTGGGCTACCAACTATGTGAGTAAGCCACTGTGGACACATGCTCTCTAGTACGCACTCTTAAAAACTAATTCACACAAACACACTCTCTTTTGTTTGTTCGCTCCCGTTTTCAGGATCCCATATACACAAACACACACGCTCGCAAATTTCGTACTGATTTTCTAATGATTTAACGTCTACCATCAATGAATTGTTCTCTGTGCGTTGTCTATCACAGCCTCTTTTTGTCTGTTAGTCTGACTCTCCCTTTCTCTCACTTTCTCTCCCTTTCTCTCCCTTTCTCTCTCTCTCTCTCCCTTTCTCTCCCTCTCTCTCTCTCCCTTTCTCTCTCTCTCTCTCTCTGTCTCTCTCTCTCTCTTTCTCTCTCTCCCTTTCTCTCTCTCCCTTTCTCTCTCTCTCTGTCTCTCTCTGTCTCTCCCTTTCTCTCCCTATGTGTATTTTTTTCTCTCCGTCACAGGTCAGCGATTGGTGGGAGGAGTACATCTACCTCAGAGGTCGTGGACCAATCATGGTCAACAGCAACTACTATGGCATGGTACCGTTCTACTGTACATAGATACACACTCTACTGTACATAGATACACACTCTACTGTACATAGATACACACATCTCCTATATTTCCTTCACCCGGGCCACATAGTGAAAAACCGTCACCAGCATGAGCGGGTGGATTTAGGCTGTATTTGGATGTTTATTTCACCAGGCAGGCCTGCATGTTCTTTACAGTGTCACACCTCATTAGCTCCTTTAACACCGCAATTTCCTCCTGTATCCTATCCTCATTTTTTTTAGCTCTTAAGATGGGATGGGGTTGGAGATGTTGTTGGCTAAGAAAAGGGAAGCTTTTTACTCTCTCATCCTGCATTGCTACATGTTTTCACTAGCACACTTGAAAGATTTGCTTGGGATAAAAGCCTTGCGTGCAGGGATTTGCAGTTGATTCCATTGAGAATTCTGCTGGGTGCTTTCCAATGAAAGAACAAGTTAGCAACTTTATTTTGGAACAATGGAAAGATTTTGTACGTGCACTAGATTTTGTGCTATTGACCTTTTTCTTTAACTCTCTGTCTCCGCTAGGATTTCCTTTATGTCACTCCCACACCCGTCCAAGCGGCAAGGGCAGGAAACACCATCACAGCCCTGCTGCTCTACCGACGCAAAGTCAACAGCGAGCAGCTCAAACCAGTGAGTACCACCAACATAACAACACTAGTAGGCCTAACCATACACCACATTGCTCAAACCAGGCGTCCATCTTGGTCTTGTCCAGGGGAGGGCAAACATTTTGTCTCAGGAGCCAACTCAGGATTTAGAAATTCCACACATTTGTTTTGTAATTAGTTAACCACAAATGAATTTCAGGCCAGAAAAGGGCAATAATTAAAACATATATTCAGTAGGTCCGTTATAATGTATAAGAATGGGCTGGTGAGTTGTGTTTTACTTCCCCTTAGTTACCTACCGTAGTCTAGCCAGGCACAGGTCACAGAGACTTACGCAATCCTCCCCAGACAGCTCTGCCATCCCACTCTGTGTTCCTTCCATTACTGCTCTAACCGGACTGTGTCTCACCGTCTGAATGAGTAATGTGTGTGTGTGTGGACGGGGGACGTCGTGTTGCTGAACTGCATGGGGAAACGATCAGTACTGCACACCATGTTCTGTGTAGATGCATGGGCCTGCTAACCCTGTCCAGGCTACTCAGGTGGCTGATATATTGGCCAGTTGTCTTTGGAGGGAAGCTATAATGCTCATGCAGATTTTTCTTTGCAGTTTGTTTTTGGGTCAACTCAAACGTGCCCCTCTCTTTCTCACTGTTTCTTCCTTTCCTTCTTTAACTCTGTGAGTACCTCCGCAGTTATTTAGTTCAGGCATGAATTAAATAATTGGCCTGTGAGATTAAACAATGTGAAGTTGCTGTAATTCCCCAACCTAAAAAGGAATGTTGTTCTCTTTTTTTCTCCATCCACCCATCCATTGGTCTCTTTCAATCTCATAGAGTCGTGTGCCTGGTACAGTCGTCCCTCTGTGTGCGGCTCAGTGTGAGCGGATGTTCAACACTACGCGCACGCCCGGAGAAGAGACTGGTAATGAACACACACATCTTCAATGGAACAGACTGAGCTGCCAGGCAACTTGGTTCATCTTCATTTTCTGCTTATTTCTCTCTCCATCTCTCCCTCCAGATGTGCTGCAGCACTGGCAGGACAGTGAGTTTGTGGCGGTCTTCCACCGGGGACGCTTCTTCCGTCTGTGGGTGTACAACGCCGGCCGCCTGCTCTCCCCCAGGGAGATTGAGTACCAGATCCAAAGGATCCTAGACGACCCCTCAATGCCCAGGCCTGGAGAGAGTAGGCTGGGAGCGCTGACCGCCGGAGATAGGTGTGTAGTGCAGGGGGGAGGAGGGTCAGGATGTTTGTGTGCTTGTGTGTTTGTGTGCTTGTGTGTTTGTGTGCTTGTGTGTTTGTGTGCTTGTGTGTTTGTGTGTTTGTGTAATACAAAACACTATTGTAAGCATTTTCCATCATTCACATGGAACACTTGAGACATTCTATTTGTTTCATTCTCTTTCATCAACCCCCATTCCAGATATGTTGCTGGCCTCCTGTCAGTAGCTTTAATGTACTGGGTATTTCCATGGACTTGAGTTGGAATCAATTTGAACTGGTATGTTTGATGGTCCCACAGATTTGCAGATTTAAGTAGTTACTGTATTGTGATGTGTGGACTTTGACTTAAGAGGGCAGACACACATTTCAGATGATTTGAAGGTCCACTCTGGAGGGCTAGGAAGGCATGGTTTGCTGTTTAAGGATTACCGTATTAGCCCATTAAGCCAACAATGCCTAATCAAGTAAACAAGCCACTGTTATATTCTGTCCTCTTTTTATCCATGAACGGAGTCATTGATTAAACTGAAGTCAGGGGAGAAACTTTATTTAGCATCCAAGAGTCCAAGATGTTGAACTTCCATAGTTCCTGCATGTTGTCCAATGATTACAAAGTTAACACAGTCATATGCCAGGACACACAGGAGGTGGTCAGTGGTCATAACCAACCATTATGCAGTCCATTATCCTCCAATAAGAAAGGATGTGTGGGGCCCATCAGTAAAGGGGTATCACATTTCCTAAATAGTGTCCTTCATACAGAGATAATTATTATTCTCATACATTGTGTCAAGTTTAATTCAATTACTTTTCATGCCCATTATCTCTCACCACCAAGACAAAATAAGTTGTTATAACTTTTTGATGAGATGGATGAAGGAAATGGAAGGGCTTAGAATGAAGTGGTTGTCAAGTCCCTGGAAAGAGTATCAATAAAACAAATAAAAACATGATGTATTAGATCTCCAAAACAAACAATGACCTGTTGTGAGCTGGAAATTAATAGTTTAATCACCCTAGAGGAGAAATGAAATAAAAAAGAGTACGAAGACAACATTTGAAATGTTGAAATAGAGACTTTTTATTGTTTTTGAAGTCTCAATGTAAATGTACACTAATATCTAGCTAGTTAACTATTCTAGTTAGGTTTGTGTACAGTAACTTGGATACTAGCCAGGGTCCTAATCACTTTAATATTAGAAATGAAACAACAAGACAATGATTTCAATGATGCCAATTGCATTCAAAGTGTACAGATGATCTCTATAAAAAACATTGGAAACTATCCAAAGGGCATGGCCTCAGTGTCGTCAATGGTGGAACACCCACGCAATTCAGTAAATTCCTTATTTGCCTACACTAGCACACCCTAATGCCTTGGTTCTTGTTTGACCAGTATACCTAGTATGTCTCGCTCTAACACTAATATATAGCGCAGTATGTAAGATTTCACGTTGTTGTGCCATGAAATAAAATAGCTTTGGCAGTGGAAAGTTCTCCTTGAGTCTCACTAGCATGTGCTCATTTCATATGACTATTCCAAGTAGTAAGTCAGTAGTATTAATGGCTTGTAAGCTTTTAAAACTGCCAGTGGCAAAGGGCATATAGTTCATGCTATTTGTGGTGGATGTAGACTTATGAAACATTGGTCAGTTTAACACAATGTTTAATGGTGTCTAGGTAAATATTGAAATTTTTCATCTTGTTAATGTGCGAAAAATGTATCTAATGTTGAGAGCCAATATTACGATGAAGTAGTATAAAACTGTAGAATTGAAGAAAAAACAAGAACTAATAACTGGGTACAAACATGTCACTGCCCAAATGTACACTTGAGTGTGCATATGTTCTTACCTAAGAAGAAATCTCAAGAAAACCTTAGTGAATGTCAGAGTCTTCATGAAAAGTGTGTAAGTAGGTTTTAAAAAGGAATTTCTTCTTAAGAATGGTTGATGAAGGATGCCCAGTGACTAAGAGGTTAATTTGTTGACGGTCAATTTTGTTAGAGGGGCTAGATCTGTTAGTTTGTAGCAAAACAGCCATAATCAGCCATAATCCACAGCCATAATCCATAATGACAGCGACAGGAAGTGAAGGAGGACATGAAAGGAGACTGAAAGGAAGAGATTACCATATAAAGGAAAACAGTGTTTAAGGAGGTATGTGTGTGTGTGCAGGGCAATAGCCAGTGGCCTCTCTGCAAGGATGGAGCTCAAGGCCCCTCCTCAAACCCCTCAAAATGTAACTCTCATTTATACCACTGTCAATAGACTGATATTTAACTATACATATTCAGTAATGAAAAAGTTTAAACTACAGCACTTTATACCCTATTGATCATTGTTCAGCACCAAAGACAGCACTATATACAGTGGGGAGAACAAGTATTTGCAGGTTTCCCCCTCTTACAAAGCATGAAGAAGTCTTCAACTATGAGTGACAGAATCTAAAACAAAAATCCAGAAAATCACATTATATGATTTTTAAGTAATTAATTAGCATTTTATTGCATGACATAAGTATTTGATACATCAGAAAAGCTTTGGTACAGAAACCTTTGTTTGCAATTACAGAGATCATACATTTCCTGTAGTTCTTGACCAGGTTTGCACACACTGCAGCAGGGATTTTGGCCCACTCCTCCATACAGACCATCTCCAGATCCTTCAGGTTTCAGGGCTGTCGCTGGGCAATATGGACTTTCAGCTCCCTCCAAATATTTTCTTTTGGGTTCAGGTCTGGAGACTGGCTAGGCCACTCCAGGACCTTGAGATGCTTCTTACAGAGCCACTCCTTAGTTGCCCTGGCTGTGTGTTTCGGGTCGTTGTCATGCTGGAAGACCCAGCCACGACCCATCTTCAATGCTCTTACTGAGGGAAGGAGGTTGTTGGCCAAGATCTCACAATACATGGCCCCATCCATCCTCCCCTCAATACGGTGTAGTCGTCCTGTCCCCTTTGCAGAAAAGCATCCCCAAAGAATGATGTTTCCACTTCCATGCTTCACGGTTGGGATGGTGTTCTTGGGGTTGTACTCATCCTTCTTCTTCCTCCAAACATGGCGAGTGGTGTTTAGTCCAAAAAGATCTATTTTTGTCTCATCAGACCACATGACCTTCTCCCATTCCTCCTCTGGATCATCCAGATGGTCTTTGGCAAACTTCAGACGGGCCTGGACATGCGCTGGCTTGAGCAGGGGGACCTTGCGTGCGCTGCAGTGATTCACTCATTCTCGCAGAGGGCCAAAATAAGATCTGAAGAACTTGCCTTGGCCTGGCTACGACTAGGGCTCTCAAGAAGGGCAAATGTCTTTTTAAAAGTGCAGACATGTTTACTTTTTCTTTGGGATGTAAACTGTTGGCCACTCCCACAGGAACAAACCTGTTCTGAGTCTTAAATGTTCTGCTGTAGAACCTTTAAGGTCTACCAGTAAATAGGAATATGTATATTTTGTTGTGTCTCCATGAAGAATCCTTGTGTCCCCGGATACATTTGCTGAGCCCAAGTGTTAATCTGTTGTTTGTCTCTAGGATTTTTAAACAAAACCATGTAATTGGAGTTCAAGCTAACGTTGCAGCTATTTTTACCCTGGTGAAACACATTTTGTACCAAATAGAGCACAGATAAGTTTCGATGATGAGTATATTGAGTAAAAGCTCTGGCAATTTCAGGATGTTCACTACCTGCAAACAGCATATCATCCAAAACTAAAATATTATTCCTGTTAGGAGGAAAACGTTGATCATCATTCAATGATTCAGGGATTCCTTCAACAAAGTTTATTTTATTGTCTTCAACATTTCATCATACATCGGTTGATAGCAACTGTAACAAGACACTATATTGTCAAAGTTCACGTATTTACACTACACGTATTTACACTACTGGATGGTCCTACGATCAGAGCTGAGAAAGGTAAATGCAATCTTGAATCAAAACATTCTACAAACTCCATCTTATCTAATCAGAAGCCAAATGGTAATGTGGTACCGTCTGCTAAAAGTACTCTCTTGTCATACACTACCCTGAACGTTTTGATGAGTGATGCATTGCGCAGATGGAAACCTTTTTTATCCCTGACAATTATTTTGTAGCAGGTAAACATTTCCTCACTAGTTTTGTCTTTAATGAAACCCTCGACCAAACGTGAGTGATTCCAGGTTTACCTTTGGGGCGTTTTCATAGCTTTGACATGATTGTTTTTAGTCCTAAACCATAGACTGTATATATAATGGACGACGCCCTTTCGCTCTTTTCCATTGGTGAAAAATGAAGCCACCAGTGTCCTGATACGGCGCTGACATCTTGGACTTGCGCCTGTGCAGATAGCGATCTTGGGACCAGTTCTGCGCAGTAGTTATGCGCAGTAGCGAGAAGGAAGTAAAGCCGTAAAGCCACGAAATCAACGGCGCCTCCCCTGTGCCCCGCCCTCACTCTCCCTCGCAGAATGCGCATACCGTAATCAATCGCAAGTCCAAGTACAGTACAACCTTTGCTTGTTAAACCTAGACGATATGTTATAGCCTAACTTACATCATGTTTAACCTTAATTTAGAATAGGCCTAATACAAAAATAATTGGTAACTTCTAGCTAACGATCACCTGCTAGCTATTAACATGGCTATTAACGAGGCTTGTTGTCTTTTAGCTAACGTTAGCTAGCCCATTACATTTATTTACTAATTAAATAGCGAAAAAAATTCAAAGATCGATTGGAAATGCCAGATCGGTTAGCACAATGTACTGCAGAACAACCCATTATGTCCGTGTGAAATTATATCAATTATAGAAATTTAGAGATTAAATGTAAAGTTCCAATCTCCTCAGTCCTCCGAAGATTCAGTGGCTCCTCGGCTCAGATAGCTGTCAATCACAGCTGTGAATCACAACGTCACACCACCGTTTTTAGAGCATTAAATAACTAACTAAAAACAAACTTATTTTAAAAACAAACTACAGTAAATGACAGAAACCAGCTTCGGAAAAAATATATTTGAAGGGTAATTTAATTGTTTAGTTGGTCTCGCGTCCCATTGAATAACATGGGGAGGGCGGGGTTTATGACCTATACTGGGACCACTCACCAGGGGGCGATCGAGACGTTTTGGCTTCACTTTTCAGGGCTTGTGCGGCACGCTTGTCCTAAACCCATAACTCTTGGGATCACACAATGGTGTGATATGATCACCATCTTCAAGTTCATTTGTTAAACCTCCAAAATAATTGCTCAGAGGGGGCTTCCAGTCACCCCGCTTGCTCACATAAACCACAGAATCTGTGTTGTGATATAGAACTAGCTTTTCCATAAGACTGTACAATTCAAGACGGCCATTAGCTGTTGTGAAAGCTGCAATGATTACATTGACATTTCCGCGAAATCTAGGGTAATTATTTTAATGCTGCCACTGTACCAGAGCAACCTCCTGATTAAAAAATGAACAAACAGAATGATCACAGGGATGTTGCTGATTATTGATGTCACTGCATGTGCGACAAAGAGAAAATAAAAGCTTCCCATTAGGACCATGGGTTGGTAACACTAGAAGAAACAAACCCCAAGGAGGGTAAACAGTTGCCTTAATCAGACCGAAATAGTTTTAGGGCAAGTCAAAGTCACTATGAATGATTTCAGGATGGCCCAGAGGAAAGTGGTATTTGCTCATGACATGAGGATAAAGGGATGTAGAGTCACTGTACTCTATTGTTTCATCCTCTTGGGCTAAATGCCTTAAAGTCAAAGCATTGGTGCGACCACCAAATAATGCATTTGTCAACACCGTCGATGACTGCATAACCATCTACATGATAAGGGCCAAACTTTTTACACCCCCCTTCAAGGCATGCTGAATACAGATCAGCCAGGTACTCCAACCATTGGATGGAACCACTAGAATGTGTTTGTACTGCCTTCTATAGTTATCAGGTGAGAGATTGGCTATAGATTCCTCTGTCATAAAATGAGTACGATAGGGTTTCATACAAGTTGATGCAATAGTTATACAACTCAAGGGATCAACGCCTGCGTCATTGATTAATTCCTCTCTGAACTTGAGACAACCTTCATGCAGGATAACCACATCGTTGTCACAATACAGTTCCATCTCTTTATGAAAATCAAAGGTCTCATGATGGACTATCTCATACCATGTCATAAACATCTCTCTCTCGGACTGTCATTTGATCAGCTCCATACATTTCAGGACCGATGTAATTGAGATTCTCCTCAGAGCGGATAAAATGCAGAAACCAACCTTTAACAGCTGTTTCAAAACCAAGAGCATTGGGCATTTGAGAGGGTTTCATGGGAAGAAAGTCAGAACCTCTTGAATTATGGGCTATGAAAGTGTACTTTCTCTATTTGTTTTTCCACTATCCTGTCCCTGAGACATCAACTTTTTACCCTCAAAGGTCATGCTGGACACATACAGGCGACGTGTGAACACGTTGAGTCATTCTGTCGGGTTTCAAAGTCATAAATGTTATTTTTCTTTCTGAGGGCTTCTCTTCATTCAAAGATTGAATATAACATTTACATATCGGACAACATATTCTGCTACATTTGTGTGGTTCTGGTCAAAAAGGCACAGCAGTGCCTGTACTTGTTGAGGAGGCTGAAGAAAGCCTGTCTGTCTTCCAAGATCCTTGTGAACTTTTATCGCTGCACAATCGAGAGCATTCTAACTGCGCCACAGTGTGGTTTAGCGGTTGCTCCGCTGCTGACCGGAAAGCCCTGCATATCAGTGGTGCCCAGATCCCATCCGTCATAGACCTTGAGCGCAAACGTTGTCTGCGCAGGGCCCACGGGATAATCAGGGACCCTTCACATCCATGACACCAACTGTTTGCTCTCCTTCCATCAGTCAAGTGTTACAGGTCTCTTCGTTCCTGCTCCAGAAGGCTCAGGAACAGTTTCTTTCCATCTCCTGTAACCTGTTTAACTCTGTGACCCATCACTAACAATAACCCCCCCCCGACCTTGTTGCACTACTCCCTTTGTTCTACTGGACTGACACTGCCTTGTAAAGTCTTATAATGGATGTTTTCAGTTGTTAAAGGTACACATCTACCTCGGGAACCTCACTGCTGCTATCCCTGCATTTCAGTTGCACATTGACCTTGCACTTTCAATTTGTCACTTTGCACGTCTAGAATTGCCATCGTGCATTGCCATTGTGCACGTTAACGTAACTGTTAGCACAACAAAAGGTAATCGGAGTACTCATGGGGATGGCAGGTAGCTCTACATGTAGGGGCTGCTTAACCCGGTTCCTCCATAGCTATTGTACCATCCTGTAGGTTGAACTGCAACCCTAATTTAGCATACATGATTCTAATAAGTAGCTGGATGAAAAGCTAATTCTTGTCAGTCATAACTGAGTTGGGAGGGAAAAACTAGGGCCTGATAGTTGATCCTGGTCTGTTCCTATATGAGGCTGTGATTCCGCTGGTCAGGATGCTCTTGTCGGCAGCAGTATTATTTGGAGGACCCAGGGTGTCATGGCAAACATACGGTAGAGCAGAGATGTGGACTTGAGACTGGGCTTGGTTAAAAGAGAAAACACTTGCCACTTGACTTTCGCTTGATGCCTATGACTTGTGACTTTACTTGAACTTGAGTCCATGACTGAAAATATTTAAATGAAACAGTTATTCTGGAATTTATATATTTATTTCTGTTCAATTAATCAATAAATGAAGTAGTAATCGACAGATTAATTGTTATCAAAATAGTTGTTAGTTGCAGCCCTAGGACTGCAAAACTCCAGTTGACGTTTTGTGTTTAGAGAATGCTTTAAAACTTTTATAATGCTTTTAGATTCAGGATAAGTTTGTTGCTTGTCACCCATTTGGTTGCTCTTGATATTGAGATATTTATTTTAGTAGAAAGTACAATAGACCCATTGTTCATGAAGTCTTCTGTTCAATCACTTCTAGCTCTGTTTTGTCCCAGGGTGCCGTGGTATAATGTGAGAAAGCAGTACTTCAGCTCAGGGGTGAACAAGCGCTCACTGGACTGCATTGAGAAGGCCGCCTTCTTTGTCACCCTTGATGATGATGAGCAAGGCATGAAGGGAGAAGACCCGGCAGGAAACTTGGACCGCTACGCAAAGTCCCTTCTCCACGGAAAGTGCTACGACAGGTGTGTTTTTATGTGAATACACTTTATTTGGACTGTGCATTCAGGACCTTATCACATAAAATGACAGTATTCACCATTGACTTGGTTGACATTAATAATGACAGTATTCACCATTGACTTGGTTGTCAACAATAAAGACAGTTTTTACCATTGACTTGGTTGTCATTAATAATGACAGTATTCACCATTGACTTGGTTGTCATTAATAATGACAGTATTCACCATTGACTTGGTTGACATTAATAATGACAGTATTCACCAATGACTTGGTTGACATTAATAATGACAGTATTCACCATTGACTTGGTTGACATTAATAATGACAGTATTCACCAATGACTTGGTTGACATTAATAATGACAGTATTCACCATTGACTTGGTTGACATTAATAATGACAGTATTCACCAATGACTTGGTTGACATTAATAATGACAGTATTCACCATTGACTTGGTTGACATTAATAATGACAATATTCACCATTGACTTGGTTGACATTAATAATGACAGTATTTACCATTGACTTGGTTGACATTATTGACTGATCTGCACAAAAAAAACAAAGAAAACACAAATATAGGCAACTAATTAGTGATGGGGAACAGGTGCGTCCTCTGGGAGCGCTGCTGCCATCAGTCTCTAGCCGCTGGTTAGTACACCGAAGAGGTGGAGTGTCGGAGAGGAGAAGAGGAGGTGCAGCCACACCACGTGGGGCAGACGTTACACTAACGTATAAAAGACTCAATTTAAACAATAACAAACGTATCCCCTCCTCAAACCAAAACAGATTAGTATTACCTAGTCCATGCAAATGTAGCCTTGAATGAGTACTACTGGTAACCATGCAAATGTAGCCTTGAATGAGTACTGCTGGTAACCATGCAAATGTAGCCTTCAATGAGTACTGCTGGTAACCATGCAAATGTAGCCTTGAATGAGTACTACTGGTAACCATGCAAATGTAGCCTTGAATGAGTACTACTGGTAACCATGCAAATGTAGCCTTCAATGAGTACTACTGGCAACCATGCAAATGTAGCCTTGAATGAGTACTACTGGCAACCATGCAAATGTAGCCTTGAATGAGTACTACTGGCAACCATGCAAATGTAGCCTTGAATGAGTACTACTCAATATTAGAAACCAGCTGTGCTTTGAAATCCATATTCATATTGTGTTAAATGTTTCAAAAGCACTAATTCTTTTTTATTCAGTTAGCACACTATGTAGGCTATGATTTCAAAGATCTCTTTTTAGACGTGAGGTTATCTACGCTGTTTTGAAAATCTCATGTAATATTTGACAAAACTGTTAACAAAGGATAAAGATGCATTATTATCTCTGTACAGCATTATAACAGTAAGACATGTTAAAGTATGATTGCCAGGGGAAAGTAGGTCAGCATTGGTTTTGCTCTAATTTTTTTCTTTTCATCTCACCCTAGATGGTTTGACAAGTCCTTCTCCGTGGTGGTGTACAAGAATGGAAAGAGCGGGCTGAATGCAGAGCACTCCTGGGCTGATGCTCCAACTGTTGCACATCTGTGGGAGGTGTGTGTGTGTTCTGGGGGGAGGTGTGTGTGTGTTCTGGGGGGAGGTGTGTGTGTGTTCTGGGGGGAGGTGTGTGTGTGTTCTGGGGGGAGGTGTGTGTGTGTTCTGGGGGGAGGTGTGTGGGTGTTCTGGGGGGAGGTGTGTGGGTGTTCTGGGGGGAGGTGTGTGGGTGTTCTGGGGGGAGGTGTGTGGGTGTTCTGGGGGGAGGTGTGTGTGTGTTCTGGGGGGAGGTGTGTGTGTGTTCTGGGGGGAGGTGTGTGGGTGTTCTGGGGGGAGGTGTGTGGGTGTTCTGGGGGGAGGTGTGTGGGTGTTCTGGGGGGAGGTGTGTGGGTGTTCTGGGGGGAGGTGTGTGCGTGTTCTGGGGGGAGGTGTGTGCGTGTTCTGGGGGGAGGTGTGTGGGTGTTCTGGGCGGAGGTGTGTGGGTGTTCTGGTGGGAGGTGTGTGGGTGTTCTGGGGGGAGGTGTGTGCGTGTTCTGGGGGGAGGTGTGTGGGTGTTCTGGGGGGAGGTGTGTGTGTGTTCTGGTGGGAGGTGTGTGGGTGTTCTGGGGGGAGGTGTGTGGGTGTTCTGGGGGGAGGTGTGTGGGTGTTCTGGGGGGAGGTGTGTGGGTGTTCTGGGGGGAGGTGTGTGGGTGTTCTGGGGGGAGGTGTGTGCGTGTTCTGGGGGGAGGTGTGTGCGTGTTCTGGGGGGAGGTGTGTGGGTGTTCTGGGGGGAGGTGTGTGGGTGTTCTGGGGGGAGGTGTGTGGGTGTTCTGGGGGGAGGTGTGTGGGTGTTCTGGGGGGAGGTGTGTGGGTGTTCTGGGGGGAGGTGTGTGGGTGTTCTGGTGGGAGGTGTATAACAGTTCATCCCGTTGCGTTTCCAGTACACCCTGGCCACAGATGCCTTCCAGCTAGGCTACACAGAGGATGGCCACTGCAAGGGGGAGGTAGAGCGATGCTTATCACCCCCCCAGAGACTCAGCTGGGAAATTCCCAAAGAGGTGAGTCTGCTGTTTGTGTATTTGTGGGACACATTCTAAGATGCACACAGGAAAGAAACATGCAAAACCTTGTGTGTCCCTGTGTGTGTGTGTGTGTGTAGAATTCCATTAGCAACGGAACCGAGACCACTCTGACAGCTGTGTCCTTTCTTTCATGTCTAGATCAGTTTCTGTATTATGTCCGTTGACTATTCATAAGTTACAATACATGAAAAACTAAATGTTGGGGCAAGGGGCAACGCATTACAATTTATGAACAGTGTTAGCATGACGTCGGTAAATTGGGTAAAAGACCCTTTTGTTGTCAGATCTTTTCTTTATTGATTTTATCTATGATGCTTTTCTTTCATTTGAGAGAATTGAGTGTCTGTCTTTCTCTAAATCTGTAAGCCTTGCCAAATGTTTTTGAAATTTCCTACGCTCTATTTCAGAGTCGCAATTGTATCTCTATATTGTTGGCATACGTTAGCATGACAATTTATCAGTCTGCTAAATTTATCAGTCTGGGAACTTTCTGTTGTAAATAGCTCTCTAGATCTCTATTAGCCCTGTCTGACTTTTCCCTTTACCCCTTCATGCTTCCTGCTTACATCAGACATAACAGGAAATTCCCTTGCTTTCTTTCAGCTTATACAAACAAGGAATTATAAATAATATCTTATCTGATAGCAGTGTAGTACCGTATTTCCCCAGACTTTTCTACTTTCGCTTTTTAGCAACTTGGGTCATTCTGGGAAATTCCTGTTGCATCACCAGTTGCATCATCTTCCGTAAATATCCAAGAGTAATTCCATAAATACTTGCATTAGAGTGCATTAGAAACATTTGTAATGAGAAAATATCCTTGCATCACTGATCTAAAGTAATCAACATTGATGTGCGACAGGAAGTTGTGTTAAAGACTAATTAGTGAGGATCTTTTCCACAGTTTTTTAAAAATGTTTATTTACGAAGAACACAGTGACACTCTTTCATTATTGTTTTTTTATGTATTTTTATGGGCCTACTAGTAAAGACATAATGATAACAAATGATAACAAAGAATTTCCATATTACAGTCGGCATGAGAACAACTTGTCATAATGTTTTGATGCAATTTTTTGGTTTAGCATTATTTAATGACCTACTGTTGACTTATGTAGCTTTCAATGCTTCTCATTCATCTTTCAGAAGGACTGAGATAGAGTTTTGAATTCCAGGTCTCGATGAAGGAAATACAGTGGGGTGAACAAGTATTTGATACACTGGGCCAGTGCCAGTCGACACGGGCCAGTGCCAGTCGGCCACTAAGCCGGGGCCAAGTAGCCCGGCTCTCACTTGGTGCCATGCCCGGGACTTTAGGACTTACGGTGCATTCACACTATTCACGATGGGGGCGATGTCTCAATTCATTTCAATGAAAGGAAGCGTGGCGTGTGATTGGCTTGTGGAGCGATGCGTGAGAGGCGAAGGAAAAGTTCAGATTTTCCAACTTTATGCAAATCACCCACGCCTATCGCTGGGGACTGACCAATCACGGCATTTTGCGTAGGTGATTGTGAAATGCTCTCCGTACAATTAAAATAACTTAAACAGAACTTCTGCTGTCCTTTTTAAAAAGATGGATGACTTTTAGGAGCAGTGATGGGATTCTCTCAGCTGTGAGATTGCACGCTATTTCCTTGCAGAGACGCAAACAATAGAAAATGCAGTGTGGAGACAGGTGGCCGAAATAGTTGGTGCTTCTGGTGTCATTATTAGATACCTTAGCTGACTGGTAGCTACTTAATTCTAGCAAGCTGGTTTGCTAGCTAGCATTGCAGGTTGTGAGAATTACATCAATGAGGCATATGAATTGAGTAGAGATATATAAAATGTAAAAATTTATTCAAATACGTCTCTATTCCAATTTGAACCATTGTAATAATCTGACATTCCTTCATACAAATGTGCTATTTTCAAACCTTAATACACAGCTTACATGCTGTTATGATGCTAGTTTGCCCAAAGACACACCCACAATTATGCTACAGGCGAAGCACTCTGGGCGATGCTAGCATTGGCTATAGAACATTTTGCAAATAGTGTGAATGCACCGTTACGATGGGTCAATTCATTTCAATGAAGGGAAGCGTGGCGAGCGAGTGGCTTGTGGGGCGATGTGTGGCGATCCGTTACAGACGAAGAAAAAGTTCTGATTTCTCAACTTTATGCAAATCAGTGTCTATCGCTGGGAGCTCACCAATCACAGGATTTTGTGTAGGTAGTTGTGAAATGCTCTCCGTGCAATTAAAAGAAAACAATAATAGTTCCACCATTCAAGTTCCATTGTCTGCTTTTGCGGTCCTTTTGTGAAAGATGGATGGAAAAAAATGACACTTCTTGTAGCAGTGATTGGATTCCCTGAGCTTTATGATTGCACACTATTATCTTACAGAGACTCAAACAAAAAAATGCAGCATGGAGGCAGGTGCCAGAGATAGTTGGTGCTTCTAGTGGGTTTCACTTGAGTTAAATAATGTCGATATAAGCTAGCTCGCTACGTTAGCTGACTTGTGGCTACCTCATTCTAGCAAGCTAGTTTGCACGCTAGCATTGCAGGTTGTGTCAGAATAACACCCATGAGGCATATTAATTGAGTAGAGAAACATAAAAAGTTATTTTGTTAAGGTCTGGGTGCAGGCCGTATAGCAAGCATGGGTTCCCCATATTGGAGACTATACATTTAATATATCAATGCTGATCAAAGTGATCATGTCCTTATATCTAACTGTGAATGGCTTTCAGTTATCACTGTCATAGTAGGCCTATGATCAATCCATATTCAGAGATATGTTAGATCATATAATAAATCTACATTAATATACACTACACGCATGCTCCATTATAATTTATTTGTATTCAAAAAGTTCACATTGAAAATACAAATAAAAAAATCACTTGTTTTTTTTGTGGAACTATGATGCCAGAAGTGTAAAAATGTAAGAGGCACATTTGTTAGGGAGAGAAAAAAGGAGAGAGTTAAAAAGGAGTGGAGCGCTTCATGGCTGTCATGAGCTTCTTCATTTTGTTTGGAGAGTCCCGACCAACTGCTTCACACATGGCAGTAAGTGGTGCTGAAATCCAGGAAGCACCAAGGGCCCCCAGAGGAAGTCAGAAAAAGGAAGAGAGAAGAACATGAAAGAGCAGGAGAAAGTGAAGAAGCAGAGAGTTAGTTGAATAGTCTTATATGTCATGTGTTATATACACACAGGCTATGTGTTTGTAATTTTCAATAATATCTTATTAATATATAAATATATATTTTGTAATCAATATTTTAGTAAAATATAGCCAACCCAAATTGCGAGACATTCCACAGGACATATAGCACGCCGAAATGTTGTATGTACTGCAGCAATTTGATGATCTACCCTGGACAGCAGGTCAGCCTGAAGTAGCCCTGGAGCAAAACATCATCAAACTGCAGCTCTTGGACCAGTTGATGGTATTCTCCATGCTGTGAGGTCAACAGGATATGTTACACTCACAAGGACCTCTGCTTCCTCCGGCGCTGGTTCCAACGCTGGTAGATTACCACAATAGCAAAGAGCTTCCTGAGTTTTTGATTCAGGATCGAGATAAAGATATCTGTATGAACTCCTTGTACAGTGGATATAACACCCCTGTTAAAATGCCAGGTTTCGTGATGTAAAAGAATGAGACAAAGATAGATCATTTCTGACCTTTTCCACTTTTTATATCCACTGTATATAGGCAGGTATTCTTGCTCCAAAAAAAACAATATAGGTTGGAAGACATTTGATTTGGTGTTAAGTTTACCTTTTATGACGCCATCACCACCACAAACACGCCCACAAGCGAAGCACTTTGGGCGATGTTAGCGTTGCCTAATCAAAATGTCATGAATAGTGTGAATGCACCGTTAGGACGGGTTGGTGGGTTGGCGCGTTACGTAACCAGAAAACCAAATCGCATTGATTGTGATTACTCCTCCCTCCCCACCTGAGCCCCTCCTTAAGTCCTTGGTACCAAATGTATAGTCAAAACAGGAAAGTCTAGAGCCAACATTAGCAGAAATCACTGGTGTAGCCCTGGTTCTGGGGTAAAGCACCAGTCGAAATGAGGCATAGTAGTAGCTAGAGGTTGACTGGTTAATCCTTTGTCTGATAAATTGACGCCAATAGAACGTTTTACAAACTATTGCTATCAGCAGAACTTGGCTCCGGTATGGGCAGATGGCTGCGCAGCCTCTACTGGTCACTTGCAACTTACATCACCTTTCGATGAGCCGGAGGCTCCATACTTGAAGTCAAGGTAATGTCACTGTGTACAGAACTTGAGATCATTTATATTTAAATGAAAGTTAACTGACATTATTAATGCATTAGACTGAAGATAACTGCTGTTCTGCCAAAAGCATGTTTTTCTAGCAAGCTTGGTTGTTAGAATTTGGCTAGCAGGCCCGGCACCACGAGGGGGCAAAAGGGGGCTTAGCCCCCTCAGTTGACTTTTCTTCCCCCCCAGTTTAAGTTTTAAATAATCTATAGAAAAATATCCCAAAAATTATTATTATTTTCTTATTTTCTGCCCCTCAGTCACTTCATATTGGCACCGGGCCTGCATTCATGAAATTAAATCACACTCTATAGGATTCTCTTTACCCTGGGAATATGCACGAACGTTAATGGTTTGTAAGAGTGGAATTACAATGTAAGGGGATGTGCAACAGAGGGTAATCCTTCCTGGCCAGTGATAAATCACAGAAAACCATCGCCCATTGTAGAACAGTAGTTGTCCGGCAGATGAAAATATCAACGGCCAAAATGTTTGGTGGGAAATAAGCCAAATAAATAGATGAATAGCATATTAAATAGCCTAATATCTTGTGACCTATATGATCTGTTGTCAAGAAAACAGCGAGTCTCTGCTGTTCCAGCAAGACATTACTGAGTCTTTGGTCATTTGACCAATCGTGGCACTAGATTCAAAAGCTGCACACTCCGGCATCAACTCCAGCATACACGTTTAATATGCAATGGCACAACATACAGTGGGGAGAACAAGTATTTGATACACTGCCGATTTTGCAGGTTTTCTTACTTACAAAGGATGTAAAAGTCTGTAATTTTTATCATAGGTACACTTCAACTGTGAGTGATGGAATCTAAAACAAAAATCCTGAAAATCACATTGTATGATTTTTAAGTAATTAATTAGCATTTTATTGCATGACATAAGTATTTGATATATCAGAAAAGCTTTGGTACAGAAACCTTTGTTTCCAATTACGGAGATCATACATTTCCTGTAGTTCTTGACCAGGTTTGCACACAATGTAGCAGGGATTTTGGCCCACTCCTCCATACAGACCTTCTCCAGATCCTTCAAGTTTCAGGGCTGTCGCTGGGCAGTACAGACTTTCAGCTCCCTCCAAAGATTTTCTATTGGGTTCAGGTCTGGAGACTGGCTAGGCCACTCCAGGACCTTGAGATGCTTCTTACAGAGCCACTCATTAGTTGCCCTGGCTGTGTGTTTCGGGTCGTTGTCATGCTGGAAGACCCAACCACGACCCATCTTCAATGCTCTTACTGAGGGAAGGAGGTTGTTGGCCAAGATCTCACGATACATGGCCCCATCCATTCTCCCCTCAATACGGTGCAGTCGTCCTGTCCCCTTTACAGACAAGTATCCCCAAAGAATGATGTTTCCACCTTCATGCTTCACGGTTGGGATGGTGTTCTTGGGGTTGTACTCATCCTTCTTCCTCCAAACACTACGAGTGGAGTTTAGACCAAAAAGCTCTATTTTTGTCTAAACAGACCACATGACCTTCTCCCGTTCCTCCTCTGAATCATCCAGATGGTCATTGGCAAACTTCAGACAGGCCTGGACATGCGTTGGCTTGAGCAGGGGAACCTTGCGTGCGCTGCAGGATTTTAATCCATGACGGCGTAATGTGTTACTAATGGTCATTGACCAGGTCCTGCCGTGTAGTTCTGGGCTGATCCCTCACCTTCCTCATGATCATTGATGCTCCACGAGGTGAGATCTTGCATGGAGCCCCAGACCGAGGGAGATTGACCGTCATCTTGAACTTCTTCCATTTTCTAATAATTGCGCCAACAGTTGTTGCCTTCTCACCAAGCTGCTTGCCTATTGTGCTGTAGCCCATTCCAGCCTTGAGCAGGTCTACAGTTTTATCCCTGATGTCCTTACACAGCTCTCTGGTCTTGGCCATTGTGGAGAGTTTGGAGTCTGTTTGATTGAGTGTGTGGACAGGTGTCTTTTATACAGGTAACGAGTTCAAACAGGTGCAGTTAAGAGAACAGTGGAGAACAGGAGGGCTTCTTAAAGAAAAACAAACAGGTCTGTGAGAGCCGGAATTCTTACTTGTTGGTAGGTGATCAAATACTTATGTCATGCAATAAAATGCTAATTCATTATTTAAAAATCATACAATGTGATTTTCTGGATTTTTGTTTTAGATTCCGTCAAGCACAGTTGAAGAGTACATATGATAAAAATTAAAGACCTCTACATGATTTGTAAGTAGGAAAACCTGCAAAATCGGAAGTGTATCAAATACTTGTTCTCCCCACTGTATATTTATATCCATACATTTTAATGTGGATTATCAAATTAGAAAAATTAGATTAAAAAATATGGTTGGAAATTACAAAATTCAACTTACATTATTAGTCAAAATATTTTTTGGTTTAAAAATACTGGTTTAAACATACTGAAATTTAAAAGCACATTTCAGTAAATGATCTGTGGCTTAAACTTTGGGCAGAGCTGTCAAACGCTCTTCTGCACCCATGGCTTGGACATCCTATGGAAACTGACATCATTCACATGGTATTTGTTGAGACTTTTCAAACATTGGCTTCAAAATCCCTTATTCAGATTGGAAACATGATTTTGTAATCCAAGTATTGTGCGATAAGATCGTTGTCTCTAGAATAATTGTGATCTGCCTCAAATTATTTTCGATCAGGCAATTATGTAATAATTGCAACCGCCCTGGTGTAGCCTATATGCTCAGTTCACAAAGATTGTGAAGAGTTCATTCTGCTCACAAATTTAAATAAAAAACATTTGTTTGATCATAGCGTTTGTGTTTTATTACTGTTTAAATGTAGGCTATTATATGGCTATTTAAAACATATGGTGGCTGTTCTTTATGTCCGGAGGCCTAACGTAAACTGTAATATAGCTCCCACCCACAGTGTTATTTTGCGTACTAGAATCAGTCATTTTGATGTTCAGTTCCAGATTTATTTATTTATGTATTTTCTTTGACTTAGATGTTCAGTTCAACAGTTATCCTGTTTCTAATAAAGTCAAAAATAGTTAATTCCCGACAATGTAACTTTTTTCTCAGAGTGTTGTGGTATCGGCCGATTATTCGGCTATCAGCTTTTTCTTGCTCCAAACTATCATTATTCTATTGGCCTTTAAACATCCACTATTGGTGGACATCTAGTTAGTAGCTACAGCAGCTGCTAAATCTCCTGTAGAGCAATTAGATTTTCATTAACATAATTATCGGGTATCCTACCTGTGTGGATTGACATCATACCACTGCTACTATGTAGCTGTAGTAGCCACAATGCAGGCAAAAGTGGAAAATGCTATTGTGGAATTGCATTATAATTTTTCAATTGCATTAACATTTGAATTTAGTCAACCACAAAGCGGGGCATGACTTTGAAAATGAAATGCCAAATGGCTTTTCATTAACATTTTAATATATACATAGTGAATGTGTATGCCAGTACATTCAAATTCTAATGAAAATCACTTGAAATATCCTTGGTATTTTGTTTCATGAATAATTATTTAGTTATATGCATTTTTACATTTGATGAATTAGCCTACACAATAAGCCAAATCTCCTATTGAAAAACGGTGAAGTGTGATAAATAGCCTATATCGTTTGTATTAGGTTTCAATAATAGCCTAATTACATTTTTGAATGGTCATGGAAGTCTTGTATTCAAATTCAAGACTGATCATTCATCTGGGAGTATGACGCATTCATCCATTACGTCATGCATTCGGTGAGGAGTGATTAGCGCCTGGTACCATTTGGGTACCAACGCTAAGTGGTGTGACCTGTTAGCGGATTAAGTAGGAAAACGAAAAAAAATACCAGGTAAATCGTTTCTAAATAGTTTTCTGTTTGTCAGTTTAGAATTCCGACATCGGAAACAATGTAATATACGCCTATTTAGGAAAGCCATGGAAGGTGGAGGCTGTAACTTTCAAAAATGGCAGTTTTATTTTAATTAGAAACTCAAACGCCAATTGGCATAGGCATTTGGTGGTTCTACTGTTATAACCATGTGTTCAATGCTGCCTATTGCCTTTTCTTGTGTACTTTGAGTCCTTATTTTGTTGCATGCAGAAAAGCAGGTCAATTCAATTATCAGTATAGCAAAATTCTGACAGCTGTAAATATTAGTTTGATTTTGCAACCCTAGATGCATTTAAACAATATATAGGTTTCTGTTATTGCGTGTCAGTGGTCCAGGGACCTTAGATTTAGTCTTTTTTTTGCCCATCAATGTTTGTCCTGCCTGGTCAATATTAAAATCCTGGAGCCGCTACTGGTCTGCAGCTCCAAGTTGCTTCTTTTGGGCTTCTTTTGACAGTCCCGGTTGCTTCTTTCTCTTGCGATTTCTGGCAACACTGGTTTGGAGTGCAATTTAGTCTAGCATTTGTCATCTAGTCATAGACAATACTGTGTTCAATAGCATGTTCATTGCATCTTTTATAACAAGAAAACTGAGAGCACACATACAGTGGGGAGAACAAGTTTTTGATACGCTGCCGATTTTGCAGGTTTTCCTAATTGCATGTAGCATGTAAAGGTCTGTAATTTTTATCATAGGTACACATCAACTGTGAGAGACGGAATCCCCCAAAAAAAATCCAGAAAATCACATTGTATGATTTTTAAATAATGAATTAGCATTTTATTGCATGACATAGGTATTTGATCACCTACCAACCAGTAAGAATTCCGGCTCTCACAGACCTGTTAGATTTTCTTTAAGAAGCCCTCCTGTTCTCCACTCATTACCTGTATTAACTGCACCTGTTTGAACTTGTTACCTGTAGAAAAGACACCTGTCCACACACTCAATCAAACAGACTCCAACCTCTCCACAATGGCCAAGACCAGAGAGCTGTGTAAGGACATCAGGGATAAAACAAGGCTGGGATGGGCTACAAGACAATAGGCAAGCAGCGTGGTGAGAAGGCAACAACTGTTGGCGCAATTATTAGAAAATGGAAGAAGTTCAAGATGACGGTCAATCTCCCTCGGTCTGGGGCTCCATGCAAGATCTCACCTCGTGGGGCATCAATGATCATGAGGAAGTTGAGGGATCAGCCCAGAACTACACGGCAGGACCTGTTCAATGACCTGAAGATACCTGGGACCACAGAAAACCATTAGTAACACACTATGCCGTCATGGATTACAATCCTGCAGCGCACCCAAGGTCCCCCTGCTCAAGCCAGTGCATGTCCAGGCCCGTCTGAAGTTTGCCAATGACCATCTGGATGATTCAGAGGAGGAATGGGAGAAGGTCATGTGGTCTGATGAGACAAAAATAGATCTTTTTGGACTAAACACCACTCGCCATGTTTGGAGGAAGAAGAAGGATGAGTACAACCCCAAGAACACCATCCCAACCGTGAAGCATGGAAGTGGAAACATCATTCTTTGGGGATGCTTTTCTGCAAAGGGGACAGGACGACTGCACCGTATTGAGGGGAGGATGGATGGGGCCATGTATTGTGAGATCTTGGCCAACAACCTCCTTCCCTCAGTAAGAGCATTGAAGACGGGTTATGGCTAGGTCTTCCGGCATGACAACGACCCGAAACACACAGCCAGGGCAACTAAGGAGTGGCTCTGTAAGAAGCATCTCAAGGCCCTGGAGTGGCCTAGCCAGTCTCCAGACCTGAACCCAATAGAAAATCTTTGGAGGGAGCTGAAAGTCCATATTGCCCAGCGACAGCCCTGAAACCTGAAGGATCTTGAGGTCTGTATGGAGGAGTGGGCCAAAATCCCTGCTGCAGTGTGTGCAAACCTGGTCAAGAACTACAGGAAATGTATGATCTCTGTAATTGCAAACAAAGGTTTCTGTACCAAAGCTTTTCTGATGTATCAAATACTTATGTCATGCAATAAAATGCAAATTAATTACTTAATACAATGTGATTTTCTGGATTTTTGTTTTAGATTCTGTCACTCACAGTTGAAGAGTATATATGATATTGTCTCAATCAATCAATCAAATTTTATTTGAAAAGCGCCTTACAACAGCCAAAAGGTGCACAAGGCGCTTTCCATTAAAAACTTCAGTAGACAACAGAATATAAAAAATATTAAAACATATAAAAATATAAGATAAATAAAGAAAAAGGTATATGTACATATATATACACATATACCCGCATACGCATATACACACACATACATACACATACATACACATAAAATATATAAAATGAGCAGTCGAGTCAGAGATTACGTGTTAAAAGCCTGTCTGAACAGATGTGTTTTCAACTGCGCTTTAAAAACACTGAACACGGTAATGTTACGCAGGGATGGTGGTAAAGCGTTCCACAGAGTTGGGCCCTGAACTGCAAATGATCGGCCTCCAAACTTTTTGTATTTGAATTTGGGAACGACCTGAGAGGTGTGTTCAGAGGAGCGGAGAGCTCTAGCAGGTTGGTAGACCGTTACTAATTCGGCGAGGTAGGCCGGGGCCAGACCATTGATGGCCTTGAATGCAAACAGCAGGACCTTGTACTCCACCCTAAACCGCACCGGAAGCCAATGGAGCAAGCAGAGGACCGGGATGATGTGTGAGCGTTTGGAGGTGTTTGAGAGGAGACGTGCTGCTGCATTTTGTACCAGTTGAAGCAGATTGAGGAGTGATTTATTAAATCCAGTGTAGAGGGCATTACAGTAGTCAATCCTCGAGCTGATGAAGGCATGAAAGGCTTTTTCAAGGTCAGCTTGGGACAAGAATGTTTTGACCTTACTAAGAAGCCTTAGCTGGTAAAAGCTCGCCTTAACAACCGCACTAATCTGTTTATCAAATTGCATACTTTTGTCAAAAATAACACCCAGGTTACGCACAGTGGGTGCAAACTGGGGTGTGAGAGGGCCAAAACTTGGAGAACTGCAGGGTGAATCCGGGCTAAACAGAATGTATTCAGTCTTACCTTCATTCAAGTGAAGGAAATTCTGAGAAAGCCACAGTTTAATGTCCTGAATTGAGTTATGGAGAGGGTCCAGCGCAGAACGATTGTTCAGAACCACAGGAAGGTAGATCTGAAGGTCTTCTGCATAGAAATGGAATTGAACGTTATGATTGGAGATGAGTTGACCAAGAGGCAGCATATAAAGTGAGAACAGAATAGGACCGAGAATGGAACCCTGAGGCACACCGGATGACAAAGGGGCAGCTGAGGAGGAAAAATCATTTAGCATAACTGAAAAAGTTCTATCAATAAGATATAAAGAGAACCAATTGAGCACTGCGCCCTGCAGACCGACAACATGTTGAAGACGGGAGATGAGGATGGCATGATCCACGGTGTCAAATGCAGCGGTAAGGTCCAGTAACACTGTACTGTAGTATGTGTGACACCCACAGAAAAAATCTGTTTGATGACTTTGAGCCTGTAAACAGAAATCTGTTTGTCGTCTCTGCTACTCTCATCTCGCTGCCCGTAGCTCATCTGTTATGTGAGTGTAAATTCGATTTGTGGACTCAAAGTAGTGTGTTTGTTGTTCCCTGCTCAAAGTAGTGTGTTTGTTATTCCCTGCTCAAAGTAGTGTGTTTGTTATTCCCTGCTCAAAGTAGTGTGTTTGTTATTCCCTGCTCAAAGTAGTGTGTTTATTATTCCCTGCCACCAATCAGAGGGATCTTTGTGTGTGTCTGTTGAAAGTGCAGATGGAGTGCAACAGGAAATACAGTACTCGTGATTTGGAAGCATGAAGTTGACTTTCCCACTATTGTACATCTGTGCCATGAACTCGTGGACAAGCTCTGTCTGGCATTTTTTGTTTCCTTCGTCACGGTTCATTAAGATTTGTCAAGTGCTTCTTCTTAGATAGGCTACCATTTGGTTTTGAAGTAGGCTATATGCTCATAAATGTAGTTGGAGTGTTTTATTTTGTTTTTATAATAAAACAGTGAATGCAGTGAATATGGAACTCCAGTAGTTTTCCAGTAACATGGAGGGATTGCGCAGTTCTGCAGACAGACTCTGTTTTTAAAATGCTGACAAACTGTTTCCTTCTGTTTTATTTCATGTGAATGTGCAGTGACTTCTCAGGTGAATGGTTCTGGAGAAGTTTGGCTTTGTTAATTATTAAATGGTCCAAATTGCTTTTTTTAAGGGCAGATCAGTGTCTGTCCACAGTCAGAATTTCATCATTTTTAATGCTTGCACATTTAGTATTGCCATTTGCCTTCATTGCACATCTGTACATTCCACTTGTAATATACACATACTTAACACTTGCACATTTCCTGCCTTTTTCTATTTGCACTTCTGGTTAGATGATAACTGCATTACATTGTACTATTCACTGACAATGAAGTTCAATCTAATAAAAAGATAAGGTACAAGCCACTAGGACATGAACCCCGTAGAGAGCCAGACAGACCCTGTGCCGATGATTTCATGGCTCCAGTGGGTTAATGATAATGTGGGTGGTCCAAGCCTCACTGCACCCACTCTCATCCATATTCCTGGAGAGCTGTTTACAATTCAGAGGGACGTGCCTGTCTTAGGCTGTCCCAGTGTCACGTTTGTAATCTTACCCATCTTTGGCTAACCAGCCCTCTTCAATGGCCACACTTCAGCACTTGAATTGGGGAGGAGTGGAGGCTGTACATTTATGGAGTGACCATGTGTGATGGCAATTTCTAAAATCCAAATAGTAGTACGAAAATGGTAGGTAAGACAGGAGAAATCAATTGCGCAATAAACGGTTTTAATGAAACTTGCAAGGAGAAAGTATACAGGTTACAAAGTAATGGTGGATAGTTTCTAAATAAAAACAGGCAATCGACAGTATTTAAAGACAGGAGAGGGGTGTGACAAATCCTGGACATTCCAGATCAATCAGGACACATTCCCTTTTTTCTTTTACACAAGTCAAATGCTATCTTCCCCCACCTTATCCTTCCTGCCATAGTGTTTACCCAAAGGTTCACACCAAGGACAGCTCTCCTTCCCGCCATAAATACCTTCTTCAACTTTAAGAGTTCTTACAGTATCTGGACAGACAATAGATGCCCTGGTGAGTTCAAACAGATAAGGAGATAAAGAGTAACCCTTTCATCAGCTGACACCAGTCAATGATGCCCCCTAAGCAAATGCCAGACCCCCACATTCATCTATCTATCTAAACAGTGGGACTTAGTCCTTTAATCAGTGACAATAGATTGTATTAAGAAATTTCCACAACAATCCGCCCTATATCATGAAAGATCATGTAGTTGTCACATGCAACTTTTAACCAATTTTATTCCTAAGACATAAATCATCAACTCATTAATCTACAAACACAATCTTACACAACATGATTTTTTATGATATCATCATCCCAGTAGTTTGGGAACGGAAACACCTCCGAAATGTCTAACTCCCCATTTACACGTTCCTGGACCATTACCTGTGTGGCAAATTTAGAAACACATAGTTTGATTAAACAAGACAAGAATATACCACAAACAGCCAATAGGGCGATAACGGCTAAGGCTGTAGTCAATAACTTGTATATTGTCATCCCCCAGGGACCAATCATAGAAGTCAACCCTGAGAATGGGTCCCATCCATGAACTGTATGAAGTATTTCTACACCTTCCTTAGTCTCTTGTACCAAATCGTTTACCTTTTGTGATGCATCTGAAATGTATGTACAACACTCGGATCCCACCACCTTACAGACACCGCCCTGAGAAGCCAAAATCACATCTAATGCCATCCTATTCTGCAAAGCAACTGAGCGGGTTTCACTTAACTCCATGCCTATTGCTGCAATGGTATCACTGGTCAAATTAATGTGTTTCTCCAACGCTTTGGACAGGGCCATTATCTCTGCCTGTGAGGTGTATGTGCCATATCCTGGGATCAGTACACTGAATAT